>NC_092594.1:36330416-37027500 GCF_047663525.1 Anas platyrhynchos
TGCAGTTGATGCTTATTAAACATATAATCATTTCAGGCTTACCTTGTGCTTCTCCATCTGTTTGTATCTGTTTGTTTCTACTCCATCTCGTCTTATACTCAAACAACATGAACTGTTTGAGATAGGGACCGTCCTTTCACTGAGCTTATACAGTTCAGCAGAGCCCCAAACCTACACCTGAACAGGGAGATGGTGACAGTCATCATGGAAACTTTCTGTGTTGTACGAGGGGGCTATTTCCAATACTTCCAAGTGATGGATTTACTCAGAGAGTTATTTGAAAGATGTTTCTCTTATGTATTTCAGCCTGCACCTTTAGATCATCCTATCTTTTGTATGCCACAGGCTGTAGACATTCGTCTTTGTATTCCCAAGTAGAGAAGAGTGGTGCATGTTCAAACAGAGATGATGTTCTGGAAAAAACATCCAGCCTTCTTTAGACAAGATCAAGGGGAAAAAAGAGGGATACTTTTCTAGCCTCCACAACAGTTTGTGCCAGTGATCTGCTGCCATCACAGCTGAAAGTCTTGTGCCTTGTTTCTAATTCTAACAATCTCTTATGGGCATGCCTCTGTCTCTGCTGGACAGTTGTATCTTACAGAAGTTAGACAATAATAGTCATAGCAATGAGTACCTGGTGATTATTGATGTGATATCCGCATCCATTGAGGTGGAGCTCCAAGTGACACAGGTGTTGGTATCAAATTGAGAGTGGCTCAGTCTCTCTTGGCAATAACAAAAAAGCTGCTGGTCTTCTTGCTTCATCAACATCTAGCTCTGGAACACCGTAAGTTTCCTTTGCCTTTATACAAACAGACAAGCAGAAGGGACACTGACCTTTTCTAGTCCTGCCTGTGTGACACCTGTACAAGCAGGACTACCTACACATGCCTCATAGCCCAACTCCTGATTTTAACAGGGATTTAAGTTCTCCCTGGGCTCACGATCACTTTTTCAAAGTCATGCTGCCAAGGAGGAGAGAAAATCATTACATTTATATCACTCGGTTCCATGGGCCTTTCATCTTGCTCTCATTGTGGCAGGGGTTTAACTTTTCACAAGGCTGACACGACAGCCCAGCTTGCAGCAATTATTTCCCGAGTTTGTTTGGAGCAGGGTTTAAAGCATCTCCAGAGGAGCTCCCTTCCCACGAAGCACCCTGTAGATGATACGGTGTGCTGTGCTCCCCAGAGCCTGCCAACACGGCAGATCAGCCCTCGAGCCATTTTTCCTTCTGGCCCTTTCTTCCCCCCTACAAGGTAGCAGCTTTGCCCAGGGAAGGTGCAGGGAGCAGAGACACACGCCACGGTACTATCTTCAACTTGCTGTTGTGTGTGTGTGGTTTTTTGGAACCGACTCAACATATGTGAAGGAGAGTTTAACCAGAAAAGGAAATATAAGCAAAGTGGTTGCATCCTTTTGCAATCAACTATTTTCAAGGCTGGCCGTCATCTGCTTAATGAGAAGACTTTTTCCAGTTACCAATGAATAGTTTTATTTTACGTAATTGCAACCATTTCAGTATGGCAATTAAGATAGAATGTTACCTTTGGGATGGGATCAATTAAAGGTTTGAAAATTGAATTTGGGATCATGATTAGTCTCTTTTACATCGCTTTAGTATTCTAAAATATATAATTGTATGATTCAACCCTTTTTCATACATATAGTAAATATAACCTTTCAGGGTTTCTTTTTAAGCAAAACCAGATTTTTAGAGGCCTACCGGTAACTAAAACCATAGCATAATGGGGGAAAAGGGTTTCCCTATTTGATTAGAGGAGATTTTAAACTTACAGTACATGAAAATGTTGAATTTAGTGTAATTGGTTGTCGGATTTCTTCAGAATTGAAATCATTATGCCCTGGCCGCATTCCAAGACATCCTTTCTTTATTTTTTATTTTTTTTTCAAGTTACAATTCAAACCAGTGTGGAACACGCTATAATGTTGTAGTTGCTCATGTAATGTCACCGAAGCTGACTTCTGAATATAGACAAAGGACTTCATGTACCAAAGTGCTCCACCGGTGGAAAATTGATAGCAGCATGAGATATGCTATTACAGGCTTTTTGTTCTACCTCCAAATTTGTGCTGACTAAAGTGCTTTTGTGCCTGCACAGGAAAAAAATCTGTCTAGAAGAGGCTGGAAGCTTAAAACAAATGCGGCACGGAGGGCATAGATTCTTAAGCAGGACTGTGTGAATTTAGCTGGAGCTCACTAAATAACAACCAAAGTGCTTTATTTTTGTCAATTACGATTTCCTGAAAGGACATGAATCACAAGGAAAATGATCAAGCAGCAAAGAATAAAATTCTCTCCAAGACTAGAAAAGTAAAACGAAATGGAAGAATTAAGCAGTGTTTCCTAACTCTTGTCAGTCCAGCTTGGAGTTATTGCCAGGTTTGTACACACCACAATCTATTCAAGCGTTTCTGAGAGATAGGAACCAGAGATGCAGTTTGAATGCAAATTAAGCACGCACTTTCTTCCAAAGCAGCTTGAAAAAGTCAGCGTGACCATGGATATACGCCCCCTTCCTCCACCCTCCTTCCTAATATAAATAAATCAGCCAAATAGCACCATCGCCACTGCCTCCACACCCAAACTGGAGAGAAAAGGCCAAAATAAACACTGTTGATCGTGAGCGATTCATCTCACCTTGCATTAGCGATACTGGTGGAGTGTCTCAGGAGCAGGAGAGTGTGCAGCGAATGGCTCTTGTGTCTTTTGGGTGACTTTGCAGATCCCTAGGCAGTGGAATTGCCCTCGGAGAACCATGATGGCCATGGGACTATCCTTCACCTACTCTAAATAATGCTTTTTTGGAATTTGGGTAATGAAGCCAGGGCCCTTTTCTGTCCCCATCTGAGAAAGCAGAGGCAGGCAGCCCCGAGGAGCTGGCCCTTCCTCACAAGACCCCATGCAGGACTGTGACACCTCTACCTTTAGTGCTCTGCTTGACGTAGCATTTCCTGCTCTTCCCAGCCTTCACCCTGACGTTGTCACACGCTCATTTTCCTTCCCACTTCAAATTAACTAAGTGCGTTCCCTCTCCATTCATTTTCCCATTAGCCCAGGGCGTTATGCACTCCGTGTCCCTGTATGGTACTCAGCCCCAGCACTGCCGCAACAAGCAAATCTCTTTTTTCTTAAACACAAGGCTGGCTTCTCACTCTAACCTGGCAGGGTTTTTGCTTTGAATTTTCATGTGAATCACAAGGTGCAAGGTCACGTAGTTACAGACAAGGTCACTTCCACTCACAGCAGCGACAGTGGGAATGAGTAACCTCCTAACTGCCCGCAATTCTTGGTCATATTTATCTATATTTTTATTGGAGAATTCATTCACCTCCACCCTGATAAATTGAGCTGACATCCTGAGGGGTAACTAAATGGCAGTTACAAAACAAATGGACCAATAGTCTATTTAGCCCAGTCAGTGTGATCAGAATATATCCTTCAAAATAAAATACTACTGGATGGGGTATGGGAGTCCTCCAGATGGCCAAGTGGATAGCTTTCTAAGGTCAGCATGAATATTTAAACAGCGTTTTTTACAGTGCAAGCATTAAAGGCACAAAGTTGGAGCTGCTCATGGTATCCATGGAACCCAGATCACTCGCAAGGATACCTCTTTACCAGAGAAGACAAAACAGCCAGGCTTATGTGATTTTTGAAGAATATCTGCAATGTGTGTAATTATCATTGTATTTTAATCACACGGGTTTTTCAGCTGTGGGGTTTCTTCGTGCTGGCTTTGTGCTAGGTAACAATACATTTGCCACACGTAGAATTGGTGCTGGAGGGACATTAATGGTAGCAAACTGTTAAAATCTCTGTGCTTACAGTGCTTTCATGAATGGCAGTACCTTGCAGAGTGGCTGCATTAAGCTGTGCAATATTTTTTGCAGACTCCTCAGTCATCACCGCATTTAGCTGACCATGCTTAGGTGAGACTTGCAGTACCTGGGGGCATCACCAGTGGGGATATTGTCCAAAACCAGGCATTTGACAGCATGTTTCCTTCTATGAAAAGGTTTAGTCTCACTCCTTCCCCAGACAGAAGCATGAGCAAAGGTAGTACTGAGCTGAGGAGCTAGGTAACAGCACATCCATTACTCTGAATTTTATACCCAGGTCATTATATTCTTCCTTCTCAATCAAGCAGTGCTTTTCACTTAGATGAGCTCCATTTCTTCCCTGCCAGGATGCTACTCCCATGTCCCCTGGGATCCTGATTCTTTGTCCCCACTTGTGGCACCTCAAGCATGTTCTGCTGTCACCCAAAGAATCCGTGTTCTGAAAATAATCCTGCTTCTATTAATTCTCCCCTTGAAAGACAAACACAATAAGAAATGAGTTAATGCTATTACTAATCTAATAACCACACACCCATCCTAAAATTATACAGCCGTCGTTTACAGACTCTGGGATGAAAGCTCCTGAGGGTTCACATTCTGTTCCTAACAGGTCCATGAAGGGCAGCTAGTAAAGCAAACTTCTCTGCAGGCTTAAATTCCTTATGCATGGATCTGCACCTCCACTGGAAAATCTTTTGCAGCAGTCAAAAGAAAAAAGAAAAAAGAAATCTGTCTTCCAGCTATGTGCAAGATCTGAATTCAAACTGGATTATTACATAAATACACAGCCTCATTCGAAAGACCTGTCAGTCTGGGTCAATTTTGGGCCTTTTTTTAACCTTTATTTTGCAGTGAGGTCATGCCAGGGTCTCAGCACTGGTATCCAAAGGCTTTGAGATGTTCCGAGTTGAGGTCAGAATTTTACACCATTAGCTACAAATCTACATGGCCCTGGCTGCTATTATCACATGTTGATAAGATGATCCTTTTGGAGCCGAGTGATTTGAACAATGTGATCTCAACATTGTTAAAAAGTAGGTGACTAGAATGAGATAAAGGGGAGCTGTGATCCCAGGTTCTCTCAGCATATGTTAGCACTATTTACCAGGAAAAAATATGTATTAAAAAGACTATTATCTAACAATGATCATTACAATCTACATGTTGTTTCTTTGATCTTTTGAATATTGCTTTTCTAAACAGACCTCTGGTGATTTCTTCTTTCATTTTATTTCCATCTGTCTTGCTGAGACTAAAACCCACAAACTGTGCATTTTTTCAGTAAACATAGTGTTTTCTGTATTGTGAGATTTATTCCAGATCGTAGCACCCAGAGTTACTGCAAGACAACCAGAAAAGCAATTTCTTTCTTGCCTCCTTCCTTGCTTTCCTACCTTCTCTCTCATAGCTGTGGCAAAGACATGACAAATATGGTGAATTTAAACAGATATATATTTTTTAGACAATCTCAGAAAGCTTCTTGGAAAAAAAAAGGAAAAAAAAAAAAAAGAAAAAAAAAAAGCCTTTAGAAGGTCCTACATAGTATCTTTTCTGTTTTCTGTCACTGAATGGCTTGCTGGGTCATTTGTCAACTTTCTCACCCATGATCAGGAGAATTAAACTTTATCCAGAGTTTTATTTTTGGGGCCTGGCTGCTCAGCTCGCGGCAGTGGCCAGAGCCCCACGTGAGGCGTGCTGGCCCTATATACCTGGGTGTACAGCTGTGTGCACGCCTGCCATCTCTGAAACAGCCCCGGGCACTTGGCAATACCTCTCTGGTACCCAACTGCCACCTTGTTTCAGGAAGATGGAGACGAGGAGGAAAGGGATCACTGCAGTTTCACTCTGGGCTGTGTCAGCAGCAAACACGAGCGATGCCACACCAGCTCGGGCAGCCCAGGCCCACCGCATCCCTCCAGCTGCTGTCCTGGGAGCCAGACACCCCCAATTCATACAGAGCAGTAAGGAGAAGGCTTTTTCCCTCTTCCTCAGTCCCTGTATCAGCCGTGCCCCTTTGCCAACGTGCCCAGCCTGCTGGTGAGCTCCGTCCTACTCCCTGCCCCCCGTGGCAGCCTTCCCTGGGGCTGCAGGCCGAGCAGGCGGCGCTCCTCACCCCCAGCTGTCCCTCAGCTTCCCGCGCCAGCCTTGGGTGCTACTCGGTGATTGGGACCATCTCTCCTGTTCCAGACACTGATGAGCTACATCTGGGTTAGATTTAAATCTCCCTCGTAGCCAAAATCTTTCCCGACTCAGTTATTTGAAATAACTGTTTCCGTCCCAGACTCCTTCCCATCTTCCCTTCCTGTCCGTGACAGAAAATAAAAATAGAAACAGCAGTAAAACACACTCTCTAGAAGTTGTCAGAGAGGGCAGTTACACATTTTAGTTAGTAAATATGATTGCTTGTGGGAATTACTCCACTCAAACCAAACCAGCAAGAGGAAGGGCTGAATCCGTCTGCCTGGCGCTCGGCAGAAGCGCACCTAGGCCGGGTCAGCCTCTGGCCCCCTCGTACTCTGTGGTAAGAAGCAGGCCCTTGGAGGCAGATAAATTACATTCAGGATGTGCAAATTTATCTCCACGGACTATCAGGGGATATTAATACGACCACAATCCTCATGCAGGCGCCTTGCTTCAGTATCTCCTCGTAGGTCTGGTGACTGAAGCCAAGTGAAAGCTTTGCAGCTCATGCCCAGCGCATGGCACCAGGTGCAAGTTAGCTGTGCTAAACCTCCTGAAACATGAGCGCAGTGATTCCCAAACCAGTTGCTTTTCTGGGCTTTGTTTTTTCACATAGGCTTGTACGAGCCGTCAAAGATCAATATTAAAGCTAAACAAAGTCGTGTTAAGTTTCTAAAGCAGTGGCGTGTCTGGCCTAGCTTCGTGGCAGCTAGCAACATTGGAGCCAGAAGTGTAGTGGCAAGTTTTCTGTTCCAAGCAGGAAAAATTGGGAGGTGATGAAATGAGTATTCGCCTGAGGCTCTGGAAAACTGGAGACAGATGACGGTGCATCGTATTAGGCAGGCACTTGCTGAAGAGCAAGAGCATGCACTGATGGATACTAGCAGCAGGGACACTTGCTTTCATATCACAGCAATAGCTAGTGGAAATCATTAGAAGCCAGAGTCTGTACAAAAATGACATGCAAAAAATGTTTTGGAGTGGCTACTTTCAACAAGCTGGAGGGAGCAGTTGCCTTCCTGCAAAGCAGGCACCTCCTGACCTACTTCTTAATAGCAGCTGAAATCAAAGCCCCTTTATGCTGCTGAAAGCCTTAAACTGGGAAGCTGTTCCAGCAAGCAAGAAGTCCCGAGGCACTTCTCCTTGTCCCTTATATGTTCTTTCTAGCCTTTGGCTACTCATGGAAAGAAATGCCTTTCTACTTAAACATAGTTTGACTAATTAATCTATTCCATCTGTTCCTTCCTCCCAAAATGTAACCATGACACAGAAGTTTCCGAAACAGATTTGGTTCTCATATTGATAAACAGGTCACAGAAAAACAGGAGAGCGGGGAAGGGGGTGAAGGGAAACGTTGGGATTTTAGCTTTTATTTCATCCCGACTAGCTTCTGACTCTCTTTCATGCAGACGGCTGATTTGCACAGTATGCTGCACACATCAGGGCAGTCAACAAAATGCATCTGAGATCATTTGTGCAACTAGATCAGAAAAGCTAATCGCTGCTTGCAGAAAGGCGCCAGAAAGTGCAGTGTGTTAAAACAGGGTTTTGTACAAATTCCAGTGGAATTAAGTAACTTCTCTGGGTATTTCATGTAACCTGGGAGTTTCCTCTCGAAATAAGTACCAGAGTCTGCTTGTCTCTAACATAGACTAGTGAATAGGGATTCAGTTTGATAAATTTCTTAAAACATCGAGGAAGAGACAAATGGGCTAATTTTTAAAAGTTCAAAGTGCACCTGAGCGGCTGTGCTGAGGCTCGCCAGCTCACAGCTGCTGTGGAGCTGAATGCAGCACTGTGTTGCCATGTGCAAGTTTGCTCCTAACAAGTTAGCCCTGCTATTGTAGATCAAATGCCCTTTATCTGAGCTGACAGCAGGTAACTGATCAAATATTACTGAGTTTGCCTTTAAATTTTAACCTGCGAGAGTTACGCCGCATGCTGTCAGATTTTATGTTTCGTGACATAGGATGCCACAACCAGGCAATGCAGCACAGCATAATGCAACGTGACAGCTAAATTCAAAGGAAAAGACAGCTCTCCTGCAACAATTAAGCACTCCTGATACTCCGAGCACAACTCCAGTGCTTTGTGCTTGCTGCAGCCAGCCAGGTGTCCTCATAGCTGGAGTGTCGCCTGCAGAACCGCCAATCTTTTTGAACATACAAAGCTAAACCACTACTTGCAAGTTTCCTGAACTTTGTTGGGTTATCCTCCACAGTAGGGTAAGACAACTTTAAATACGCTTTATTCTTTTTCTAACATCCTGCTTAGTCTCTGTGCAGTGGAGTTCTGTCCATGTTTCTCCAGCAATGCAAAGGTAAATTATCGATGATTTCCAAACTTGAAAGGAAAATAGAAAAAAACACATACTTTCTAGCAAAATAACTGTGCTCACTCCAGACTGTATGTAATTTGGATAACCTTGACAACTAACACAATAAACAGTGCCATGATTTTAAGTGAGGATGAGCTAGCACGTTAAAATCTCCCTGCCAAATCTAATACAAGCGCCAAGCCTTCCAGGTGTTTCATTGTGTTATCACACAGAACTAACATAATTTTTTCTTTCAGTTCTGAAGAGGTGGTCCAAAATGTTTAAACTACAGTAGTTGCAACATGTCAAAGAGGGAATTTATTATCTCAGCCCCAATAGGTCTTAATAAGCCTTACACAACTGTTTAGGCATTTATTCTATTAACGGCTGTTCATTCCAGTGGCTTCACCTGAATATTCATGATCTTACTATTCCCAGTGCTTCAGTGTAGCAGCTGTTTGAAATCCACAGCAAATGTTCAAGAGAGTTCCACAAATATAAACACCCTCACAGCTGAATGTTTGGGGCCTGTGCATCGCAGAGGAGAGACATGAAACATTTATGTGGAGTGATTTTTGGAGGACGGCATTTACAAAGCTTAAATAGTCCTTGCACATTTGGGAGCACTTCACTGTGATTGGGACATTACCATGGAGGACAAAGAGTCTGGAAGAGCCTACAGCCCACAAAGATGTTACACGCGCCTCTATGTGATAATTCAGCGTAACAGAGGATTCCTGTGAAATTCCAGATTCAGAGTCAAACCTAGGCAACTGCAATACAAGGTGGGTTTTTTTCTTGCCTTATTGGCATGGGTTTGCATGAGGATGGAAATGGCACATGTAGGAAGAAGCTACCAAGGAGGTTAAAAGAAGCAATGTGCTCAAATAAATAAGCTAAACACAGAAGGAAACATCGTTATACAACAAATCTTTAAAATATTGCTATCACCTTTGCTCATATGTGAACTGAGTGTCTAACTCAAGACTCCACTTACATAAACCATTTGTCTCCTATTAAGTAGAAAACATGTTCTGATGGAGTCTAAGCAGATAAGACACTTTAATTAGCAGGCACATGGAGGACATAAAGAATTCAAGCTCCTCTCAGAGGAGTGGGGATGGGAAGCAGAGCTCTCTACCTGGCGTCCCATCTGTTCTGCCTCTGTCCATGTGGCTGGCGTCTAGGAGTTGTCACTGCCTCAGATTGTTGGTGGTCTTTGCAAAATTAATGGATGGATTTAGCCCACTTCTCAGAGGACAGGTGCTCTCCTGCAGGAAAACACTCTGAGGGCACGAGAGGATGATTTGCTCTGAGAAGATGGAGCAGAGGGGCAGGCAGCAGGACCAGTGCTCACAACGGCTGCTGCCCGGTCAAGAATGCAATGGGAGCAGGAGCAGCAGTCATGCAGCTGAGGGCACTATCCCAGGACCTGTGAGACCGAGATCTCTGCCCTGCTCCCTGCCATGAAAACTCTGATGCAGGGGATGGTTTTCACCACAGGAACCAGAGAATGGGATAGGAAAGGGAAGGAGGGCAGGACACAACTCCTAACACCAACCTAAGAACTTTCCCCTTTCAGTTCAGGACTGGGTCTCCCTTTTCCTTCTGGAGTTTTCCCTGCTTCTCAAATTGAAATCCACGTGTGGACAGACAGACTTCTGATGGAAGAGGAGGAATAGAAAAAATATAAACTGGGCACACAACAACAAAAATTGTTTCCCATCAGCTAAACCTTCCAAACTGGAGATTTTGGCGTGACTTGGCCCCGCCATTTTTCACAGGACTCGTTTTAATACATTGGTGGATTTGACATAACAGCAACATTAAGTTACAGTTAATTAGCTAAAATGTAGTCAAGTTACAGTAAATGTTAGCCTAGACATTGGAAATACATATATGCATGTGTATACATATGCTGTATACACAAATATACTAGTTACAGGATTAGCACCAGTTAAGACCTTCCATAAACTATTGAAAATGACCATATCTCACTTTTGTATAATTCAGAGAGAAGGAATTTCCTTTCAGAGGCTATGTGACTATGTTGATTTCATCAAAAAAAAATAGAGTTCTAGTGTTTAAAGGAAACCTTACAACAGCCACGGGATTTTCAGTAATGTACTGGGGAAGGCATTGTTCATATACAGACCTGATCTCTGTGAACAGTAACGGTTCCAGGCTAATAATGAAATAATCCATTTTTACTAGATGAAAGAAGAGGGATCAGAAAAGTAACTCGATCTGTGGGTAATAATGGTGCCAAAAGCTTATAATGGAAAATATCTGAAGAATCCGAGACTCTCTTTGAGAGATATGAATGATTTCTTTTTTCTTGCGAAAAGTGTATGAAGAACTTGAGAAGAAGTGCCTGACTGAATTTTATGAGAAAAAGCTCTGTTTGGGGGAGAAAGCGGCAGTGTCGGGTTGCAGCCCAAACACAGCTCGGCCCTACGTAGCAGGAGGCATAGCTGAAAGATGCTCCAGCGCCCGCACTTGATGCACTCGCACGTTGACTTCTTTTTCTCCTCCTCTAATTTTTTGTTCTCCAAAAAACAAAGTTTATAAATTAGCAGGAAAAAGTCCCTGTGTCCAATTTTCCATCTGTTAACAGAGCCCATAATTCACACCATAATGACCTTTCAGCAAAACGAAAATACGGGGTAAAATCACTAAAATCAGCTGAGGACTTGCTGCTTATTTCAACAAGGTCAGGGTTTTGCCATTCCTGCCCAGCTGCTTTCATTGGGCAACTAAACCACATTTCATACAGAAACCTCCCCAACATGCAATGTTTGGTTTACCCCACCTGTGCAAAGAATCCTTACTCAGATAACCAGACCTAGTGACATCTCAGGAGCTTCTCCGCTGAGAAAGGCTTGCATGAGCCCTCCATTTATCCAAATATTTTTATGTCCAAACCCTTAAAATATGGCCACATAAAGGAGAGTACGAACAGGACTCAAACAGATTCAAAAAGTCTTTTACAAAGGTAATTGGCCCAAGTATTCCCATTTCACAGATGGGAAAATTGAGGCACTGAGGGACAAAACTTGTCCGTGGTAGTGCAGCAGAGCCGTGCTTACCGGGCTCATAGCACAGAGGGCTCTCAGCAGCACTGTGCCACCTCCCTGCATGAGGAAAAATCATAAAAGTAGTTTTAGGGTAGGCATAATGAACTTCTCAGCTGTTCCTTCCATTAAAACTGCCTTTTTTATTTTTTGCAGTTTCATCTTTTGCATTGCAGGCACTGGCACGTTGTCTAACTCCTGCTCGGTCCTCGCAGGTATGCGTGTACTGGTTACTGGGAAGTAAATAATGAAACTGGGGGCACCTCTCTGGCACGTTAATTTAAAGTGCATTGTGAAATCTAGCCCCTCTCTCTCTCTCTTTCGTACACAGATAAACCCTCCTTGCTCTGTAAGTGTGCGTGTGAGTGGATGTGTAATGCAGATAAATCATTGGATTTCAATGACTACTGGGCTGAGATTGAAATAAGAAATAGCTTGTTGATTACTAAGGCGATTAAAAGGATCATCTTATTGATTCCCACCCAGCCAGGCACAGACCTCAATAATGAACATCGACTGGTTTAATAAGGGAAAAGGCAAGATTTACTGGACGCATGTGCTTTTCATTAGAGAGAGCTGAAAGGAAATAAAAAATGCTGACCTACCAAGTCATGGGCCACTGTGCCTCTTACTCTTACGAGTGCAGCTAGTACAGGAAAGTGGGTAATAGAAAGCAGTATGCGACTGCACAGGGGCAATGCCTAATAAAATTACTGAGACTAAAGTAACAGAAACATTTTTTTTTTTGTCCATTTATTTTTTGTACTGATTTCCATTCCCCTTGCTTAGAGTACAAGAGCTTGGATTTTGTCCATTACCAATGAGAGCTGACTGTGCATTAAAAAATCTGAGGTGAGGTCTTGCTCCCTCCTTAGATCCACTGGGAGATACGAGATATGTAGAGGAAATCTATCTATCTAGGTTGGTACTAGGAGGAAATGATTATCTTAAAGATATGCTGGGGATTGAAAAAGCATCAATTTGGGCATTTGTGTTATACAGGAGTCCAGACATGGGTCATATTTGTTCTTGTAACAATCAATGGCTCTGTGAAGCTCTCCTTCAGGAAGGCATCCATTTCTAAGTCCGTACAACAGGTATAACTGCAGATCCTGGCACATGTGATGGGCAAATTTTTCTTCTTAACAGTCAGCAGCAGAAGCTGGTTGTACAAAATACAAATAACCATACCTCCACGTGTGGCATGCCTCAGATAGTTTACACCCCTGCCTGAGGGCTCGTACTTGAACCTAACTCCTCAGATAACACCCACCCCACCTACACCCATGTGTAACCTCTTCAGATATCACCCACCTCACCTACACCCATGTGTAACTTCCTCAGAATCGGAGGCAGGGAGCTCGGTGGAGTGCAGGAACCAGGCTGTGCAGGAAAGACCTCATTTCTGGGAGAGAGGAAGCAGGTTGCTGAGGATTGGAGACGTTGTGGGCTGCTAAGGGAGACCAGACTTTCAAATAAACACCCCTTCCTATCACCCTCTGATTCACCTAGCCCACAGTGCTGCTGAATCACCGGGTTTTCTACAAATAATCAAATA
This sequence comes from Anas platyrhynchos, assembly GCF_047663525.1. NCBI lineage: Eukaryota > Metazoa > Chordata > Aves > Anseriformes > Anatidae > Anas > Anas platyrhynchos. The sequence goes on from NC_092594.1 coordinate 36,343,411, forward strand.
CTTTGAATATCATGTATATGAAACATGATGTTCTTGCTTAAGAGCCCCACAGAGAGTATTCCTTTCTGCAACAGCACAATGTGTGTTTTCTTTGCCTGCTTACACAATGAATGATGAGGAAATGATGAAATTTGGTATTGTGCTCACTTTTGGTCCGTGTGAGGAGTGGAGCTTTTCTTGAAGCATTTAAAACCAGAAGGGCCAAAATCTGCTTAGATTGTAAGGGCAGATCCAAGGCACCTCCACCAACCCTAACGGGGTTACTGGAGGTCTGTCACCATGGCACGCTGTAAGGAAAGGACAGGCCTACTTAGTAAATTAATTCTGCTTTAACTTGAGGAATTGGTACAATATTCATAGATATATCTATCCGTGCCCTCTGTGAGGGGTTTCCTGTCACTAAATCCTTTGGACATCCCAGGAACTTGGCTGATTTATTTTTTTTTTGTGCTACTGGTCCTGTTAATGACCGTGAGCTGGTACCAAGGCTGCTGCATTAGCACCAAATCCCTTCCTGCCCACGATTCCTACTAGTTTTGGTGGCCCAGGAATCAGGAGCAGGGTGCAGGACATCTCTTTCTTTCTCAGACGGAAGCCTTTGGGTAACAGCTCAGCGGGAGTTCAGAGACTCGGCCTCCTAGGGAACCAAGATGCTGATAAGCAATATCTGCCTCCGGGCAGCTGCTCCCAGCTCCCTGGAACTGCTGAGCTCCAAATTCAGCAAGAACCGGTGACACTGATGTGACATTCAGGTGAGAGAGGCCAGTGTTGAGGGCATGAAATATGCCTCATAAGTGATATCTCACCGGGAGCTGAGAGCCCCTGCCCGAGCAGGGACGTGTCTCCGGCCGCCCCAGTGCCTGGCCCGGAGCCAGCCCTGCCGCTGCCACTCAAACCCAAAGCATCCAGTCCCTCCGCGGGCAGCACCTCCGAGTGTGACTTCTCTCCTGCTCCTGCTGTGTCCCCTCTTCTGCCCAAGAATGGTTTGGATAAGTGGCTGGAGCACGGGCTGACACGGAGGTTGTTGTGGTAGCTCTGAAACGTTGCCTGCACGGGTAGCCTCTGAGATGCTCACATACACCAAGTGCTACGAAGCCCTCTGTGGGCATTTCTCTTTCTGCTTACAAGTGCCCTGTTTAAATCTAGCCTATGGTTGAGTCAGGAATGAAATGCAGCCGAAGGGCTCCAGAAGCACTGAGGAAGGATTTTAAGCCAGGAGATATGGCCAGGCTGCCAGTCACACCAGCCATCTGTCTGCTACCTCTGGCCAAAACCCACCAGGGTCTGCCAACAGGGACGAGGGTGTCTTACCTCGAGTCCCACCACCTTCATCCCCTTCCTGGAACCCAAAGATGGCATTTCTAGTCATGCACAGTCTAGAGATTTAAGAAATGTTGGCTATCGTGCTGTAGACAGAAAACAAACAAACAAAAAAAGACAACAAAAATGCCTTGTCTAGGGAGACTTCTTCCCACAGCTGATTTCCCTCCTCTGCCTGCTTCCACCCGAGAGGTACCGTCAGACTGAGCTTCCCTTCCCAAAGCTGGCATTGCCAACTTCCAGCTGAGGTCAGAGTTAAGGCTTGTTCCTCTTGCCAGAGGTATTTGGGCATGTGTTACATTTCTTCGATGCTGGAAATGCAAAGGAGTTTCTTGTGGAGGCTGTTTCTCGGTGTGATCGCTTGCTATAATGTGTGGGCACAAAGGGGTGTCCAAAAACTCCACTTAGCCAAATATTTCCCTGCATTTTAAGATTTGCATGAGTGGGTTTTGTACTTAAGCAGCCTTTAATGTATTCAAAAAAAGGTTTGGTTGGTGGGTTACATAATAGTGTTGAATCTGACCCAGACGTGTTGTCACAGCACTGCTGTCAGATAGATAGTGAGCTGTCAGATTGAAGTATTCGTTAGTAATCTAGGTTATTGGGCCCCTTCCCTCAGCAATGCGCCCAGCAGAAAGCAGCAGTGTTAGGAGCTGGAATTACAAGGTTCCACAACGGGGCTAAATATTCTTCTCAAATCCCTGCCTGATAAAGGGAATGTTTGCAGGCGTACTATGTTCTTTTCCAGGAGCAGCTTCCAGCTGATTTACTTTTTCACCGTTCTGCTCAGGCTGGAGTGTGGTCAGAGGTCATAACTTCACAGATAGAGAGGTCACAGATTTCAAGGTATTTACCAGAAATGTGCCCAAATTGGAAGGAAAAGGACTCAAGGACTTGGTTGACTGCAGTCAGCCCTAGCAGCACATAAAGCACTACGCCATCAGGCACCGTCATTACATAGTTGATCTCTAATTAAAACCTTAAATACAGAGACTAGATAAAGTGCTGACCTTTTCCACTGAGAAAAGACTAATTGTTCTTTGTTGTTAAAGATGCACTAGGTGTCTTTAAATGTATAATCTTGCTCACTCCAGGACACTTCTTTTTTTTTTTTTTTAGAAAGGTTCTGCTACAGAGTCATTGATAGGAGAAACAATTAGCTATAAAAAAACATCTTATGCCACGTAATGACACTTGTGTACATTTGAAAACATTTTATTGCAGAGCTCTTAGCTGCTGAAGCTTGAATTCTTATTTTGCACAATCTTCCTTTTTAAATCAATTTGGCTATCAGAGACCAAAAATGCTAACACTGTCTTGGGGAATATTTCTCAATTAATGAATTTAATAACTTTTCATGGATGAATCTTGCCACTTTGCCATGTCTATTCTTTGCTCATAATGCAGTGATCCTAGCGTGCTGTGACTGCTTGCTGCAATATATACCACATAATATATCTGCTATCAGTATTCTCATTACAGAGGGAGAGAGAAGTGAGATTGAAAAGTGAGAGCAGAACCGGTCAGATCAAAGTAAAAGAGAAAACAGTGAGAAGTAAAAAAAGACTATGTGGAAAACCCATATTATCAGGACCTTGAATTCTCCCCAGCTTAAAGTGACCCAGGTAGAAAAATGACTTAATTTCTGTCCTATCGAAAGACTACAGCCCTTTGATCAGAGAAAAGAGAGGTTGGGGAAGGAAGTTGGGTTGTTAGGAAGACAAGGCATCTGTAGAAGATACCAATCTGAACCAAAAAAATATGTGCTTATCCTTGGCTGGAGCAATCTCCCGTTTCAGCTCCTCGGGGCACAGGCTGTGGTCGGCGCTCCTGAGTTGTTCCGGCTGCATTTAATGTTCGTTGCACCAACTTCAAGGCAAATGAGCTCCTATCTCGTAAAGAGAAGCACAGGGCTCTCTCCCCTTGTGCACATCACTAACATTCACCACTTTGAACAAATTTCACTAATCCAAAGCTTTTTATCTGAAGCTTTCTGCTGACTGCAGCGATGGCTTAGGCAGTTCCACCAAAGGCAGAGAAAGGCTCCTGAGCTTCCCACCAGCGCTGCGTTGAAAGGACTCCAGGAGGTCCCTCCTGATAGGCATCGCCTCTGTTTCACATTTGTGTGTATACATCTGTCTGAGCTGTGTTTCAGTTTGGTACAACTTTTTATTTCGTACGGGGAACCTAACTCGACCTATAACAATGTGCTTGATTGCGCTTTGTGTTGGCTTTGCTTGCACGCAACTGAGTAGGAATTAAACACGCTCTGTAGTAGGAGGGGTAATAGAAACTTTTCCTGAGCTGCTCAGCTCCTTCTCTGCCGTATTTTCCTGGGTGTCTTCAGCCTGTGTACCACCAAAGCTCACTTTGCTGCTGCAGGTGTACAAACTGACTGACAAGATGGAGAAAGGCAAGGCACCAGCTTCACAGCAGTTCTCTGCTCTGAAGTTTCCCCCGCACACTCCATTCATTTTTACTCAGCTCCTCGCTCATCTGAAGTCTGCTTTGAATTATTCCAGGCAGTATGGGCTGATACTGGCCCTCGCTTACAAGATTCAGATTCATCTTCCCTTCTTTAAAAATCCTGCAGGGCAGAACTGATTATAAATGGTTGAGACCACTTGCATCGGATAATTGACTGGGAACTGCAGTCTCCTAGGACTCACCTCCCCAGGCAGCAGCGTGCACTGCCATGAAATGAAGGATGTGTGCACCCCGACCTCAGCAGTGTCTGCATGGCCAGGGTGTGGGACAGGCCATACCCCGCTGGGGATGAGCTCTCAGGTGGGAAATGGGCAGCCTCTGAGCCCTGGCACAGAACCCACGGGGAAGGTGGAGCAGGATGGGTGCCTGCCTCCAGCCGTAGCACAATTAAAGGTACTGGAACCACACTGCAAACCAGCAGACTGGAGCGTGCTCCCTATTTCCACAACACTGCCAAAGAGAACAAAAAGAGGAAGCCAGAAAAAAAAAAAAAAAAAAAAAAAAAGGAGAGAGAGAAAGAGGCTATAAATCCCCCAAACTGGGCAAGATAAATTAGTGTGAAAAGTCATGAGGAACCTGCCAGGAAAGAGTTACTTTGTGCCATTTTGCAGCGAGGAAAAACAGCCTTAGGTTTTTCTATTGTCTGCAGGTTTTTTCTCTGTGAGAACAGAAGGTTGGGCACAAGGTGAACTGTCAGGAGGAAAAATCGAGGGAATCATAGAGAAGATGGGCCTTGTACATAATTGATCTGACAGAGTGCTGCCCACTCCATCATTGTGGCTGAAATATGCTTGGCCTCCTGCGCAATAATGCATGTGAGTTTAGCAGCGCAAGACTTGGTCTATTAGGGAGTTTGTTTAATCAGGAATGCTCCCGGCCCTGCCAGCACCGAACGTCCCTTAGAAATCACAGAAACTGCTCTCTGACTGGAAGAAAAAAATTCTGCCGTGCTAAACACTTTCAACAGCAGGCATAAAAACAGAAAGGGACTTTGGGTGAAATCAAGGGCTGGTAGAAGAGCAATATTTGCATTGCCTTCCACAAGGCCAGCATAACGCTGTGCTCCCTGCAGACTTCCCTCATTGTTTCTCCCCGCCAGATTTCTTTTTCCTAGTCCTTTAGTGGAAGATGTTACCATCTCAGAGAATTGTCTCCCAGCTGGCCTGGCGGTGTGCTCTGTGGTCACCCATAACTCATCGTAGGTGCCTTTGGTAGGAGGTGTGAAAGATCTCTGAGGACTTGGGACTTCAGACCTGGAGCATTATTATAATTGTTAAATATTATAGCTTTATAATAATAATACTGACAGGTAAAGAGGCAGAGCTTTATAATAATAAAACTGACAGGATAAGAGGCAGAGCTTAAAGGACCAAGATCCACCAAGATACAAGTTCTGATAAAAGTTGCGATTTCCAGACACAAGCAATGACTGTGCTTTAAAAACTCCAGGTGCTCCAGGTCTGCAGACCTTTTCCAGAGACCTCTCTCATGCCTTGCTTTGAACGAAACCTCGACAAGTGGGTGAATACTCTGAAATGATGACTGTGAGGTAGGTGCTGAGAACTCCTGGACTGCACGGGGGTCAGCGGGCTGAGCTCAGGCTGCTCAGGGGATGCAGATCTCGCTCTCTGCTCCCGGCAGTGCAGAGCTGTGGAGGGACCGCTCTGTTTTCCCCTGCACCACGACTTATGCCACCTTCTGCTAAGACCGAGCGCTGAAGTTATCATTTACAGTCCGTCTCACGGTGGATAAATCAAGCCTGCAATGCACCAATGCTGCAGCAGGGTCACAACAAGCAATTTTCTAAAAACTGTGCTGACATCATCAGATTTTTTTTTTTTTTAAATCCTTACTATTTCCAGCTAAAAAAATCCATCATAATTATGAAAATGACTTGTATCAGACCTCAGAATAATCTTCCCATAAATAATCGCTACTGATCTTTAAACTAATTGTGATTTATTTTGCCCCTCAGATATTCCCCCTGGCTAATGTTGTTGAGAGCTGTGATCGCCAACCCCAGACTCAGTAATATTGGCTAAAAACATCTGACAAAAAAGGGGTTAACAATTTCCATGCAGGGTGAAGCTATAAGGAATTAGTGCTCCAGAGTGTAGAACATTCACTTTTACAGTAGGTGGTGTTCTTGTTACACTTTCATACATGCCAGGCTAATTAACTGTCTTAAAGACCACATCATTAAATTATTTCCCCTGCTTAAAACACTGCAATGTTTAATGTACCCCAGCAATTCAATTACATCTAAAACAATATCCTAAGGACAAACTGCTGCAGGGTGGCATTTGGAGGAAGTTTCGTGCTTTACCTCAAATACAGGTAAAAGAGAAGAGAAAAAATAGAATTTGAATCCAAAATAGTTATGTGAACAAAAAAAAATCTTCCGTGAAAACTTGTAAGTGAAGGTAGCTACTGCGGTCTGGATAATTGATTTTCCCTTTACTCTTCTTAGTAAAAGTTCAGCTGAAGACTCTAAAGAGTTTTATTTTTCCCTTAATACTTGTTAAAAACTGCCCATTCCAACTTATGATGCATTTATATATTTTTGTTGCTTTATCTTCCTTCCCTGATGCTGATCCTCTTAAGATAAAAAAAAGCACAATGAGGTTTCACTATTATAACACCCTGGAAGAGGGCAGTGGGTCCTGAAGGTACATTTCAGACCTTGCTAGGGGGTCAATATGCAGAAGTTTCTCTTCCACACCTCATCAAAATACCTCGGATTAATTTCTCAGAGGAAAAGCGAGCTGCATTCTGGCTCGGCCACCTCCACACCAGCATCATTTCCAGGTAGCAGCGATGCATCTCCCGGGGCAGGGAGCCCTGCACAAAGGACGCCGCGGCTGCTCGAGCCTCGCTCCCTGTCAGCAAGAGCTGCAGAGGATGTCCTCTGCGTGCTGGGGATGTGGACACACGCTGCTTGCTGCCAAGGGTGGGAGCAGCTTCGGCAGCAGACGCTTGTGTCACTGGCAGAGAGCACATCGTCTACTGGATGTACAGAGAAACAAGGCTAGAGCCTCGTTGGTGTTTGGTGTAGGAAGCTGATGTTCCAAAACTGATTCTTGTCCTACAAAAAATTGGGTGGAGTTCATCTTCAGCTTCACTTCAGTGGGAACGCAGTCATCTGAGTACCTTCGGTGACGACCTCTGTGTGGGAGCTGCTGCTTCCTGCCCCAAACCTATCTCATTTTCTAAGGCACCCCGCCAAGCTAGCCGAGAGTGAACGTGATCTCAAAGACAAAACCCCGTGAACCCCAACTCAGGTAGCAAACCACAACAAGGATGTGTGGGAACCAAACCCACAGAGGGAAGCCACAATTCAGAATAAAAGCAAGATAACCACGTAATACCGAAAAGGTATCACTTAGGGCAGAAGAGATATGTTAGCAGATAGATGAGAATCACGATTTTACTGGTTTTGGGGGGAAGAACACAACAGGATAGTTCTCTTTTTGGCTAACTAAGAAAAGTTAGCTCAAGTGGCCATCTACATTTCTACTTTCCACTGTGTAATCAATCGTGTAGGAGAGAAAGCAGTCAGGATCTGGCCCCAAAACCCCATTTTCCTACGTGACACCATCCCATGGGCAATGTGTCGTTATTATGTGATGGGGAGGGACTCTGCTGTGGTGGTGGACACTTCTGGTGCTGGGAGGTGGGAAGATGCTCGTGCTCTTAGCACCTGGAAGCAAGGTGGTGTCACCAAACAGTTCATCCACTTCCCAAACTTTGTGATCTTTTCTGGTGGGCTGAGTCCACCTTTAGGAGACGAACTGACTGTTCCCAGCTTAGGGGAAATGAAGTGGAGCTGCGGTGTCTGTAGGAGGCTGTGAGCTTAGGATTTTAGCATGGGAGCATCAAGTTGTTCCTAATGCAGCCATACCAATGAGAAAGCCTTTTCAGATTTCAAATGACTAAATTTAGAGGGTACGTAGCACCAGGGTTTTGGCTCATTTCAGCTATAAAGAATTCCCTCACCGTGAGGAAAGCTCAGGTACGGGCAATAACTACCAAGTAGTGGCTGCACTGCAAATCCCACAGGGACGTGCTTTTGTGGCCGATATTCTCAGAGCAAGCTGCTGCTTCTCCAGCCTGGTGGTGGGTGAAGGATTCTCTTTATGCAAGTTTATAAAGAGGTCCACGATCCAGCTGGGCACTGGTACCTGGATGCTGCTTGAGTATCTTCAGTGAACCCAACCAAGGAAATGGCTTGTCAGAAAATCAGGCAGTGGGAGAAAAAAAAAAAAAAAAAAAAAAGGAAAAAAAAAAAAAAAAAAAAGGAAAGAAAGAAGGGGGTGGAGGGTGGGGGGCTTAATTTTCCATTTTCACTTTTTTTGATCTCTCGCTGCATGGTCAGAGAAACACCTGTGCTGGCACAGGGGGAGGGAGTGCAAAGCACCATCTGGAGAGCACGGGGGACAGGAAACCCACGTTGGCTGCACAACGGGCCTCTGCCAGCTTAACTAGGCATGGAGCGCTGGTGTTAATCAAGACCTTGAAACAAGCCTCAAGGCAAACAGAGCATGGCATCCCCAGGATTAACCACAGGATGAAACACTTCGCTGACCATATGATGACCCACAAGTCCCTAAAACATAGATTTACACTGAGATACCTGTGTTAAGGATGTCATTGATGACATTACAGGGAGCTGAAGGTAAAATTCCCAGTTTGCAGTGGTTTGAAATACGTAGGTCTTGGCTGTCTTAATTCACAATAACCAAGTCAGAAATGTGCACAAGAACATCCATAGCTATGGTTTCTAAAATTCCTACAACCTAATCCCTTTGTACCCTGCTGAAACCTTTTCCAAAGGTTTGTGGTTAGGTCTGTGCTCTCCTGGTGAATTCTGCAGTGGCAAACCAAGAACACACATGCATCGCCCTCAGGACTACACTTAAAGCCCATGCATATGCGTGCTACATAATGTGCTGCATAGCCTTGCATTTTCTTTCTTTCAAAATATTCTTTATAATTTTTATTTAGTTTTAATATATTTATGTCGTATATGTCCCAATTATTTATTTAGTATTTTATTCCAGTTTTACGCCGTCGTATACTTAGGCAAATCTAATTTTTTTAACCTTGAGTTTCTGGATCTGTTGAACAAATAAATTGCAAATGTCAAGATCATTTCCTTTCTCAAGAGTTTCCTAAACCCTAACCAGCTCAAGTCACATGTAACATAAAACACACTGCATGAACTGTAAAACATATGCATGCATAACAATCTTTTTTTCTAATGTAGTTATATTTTGTGCATTTATTCCCTTGAAGCAGTCAGTAAAATATTTCCAGTAGGAAAACATACCCTGACAGGAACGTTTTTCATTCAACACTTCTCCCTCTCCTTGTTGAAAAGCTTGATCCTTAAAAAAGGGGAGGAAGGGGTTGCCACATATGTGGAATTGGTATCTCCAAGACCTCAGTCAGGCTCTTGACCCAGACGTTATGGATCTGGGCTCTGAGTGTGTCCCAGTACTGTGGCTCTCACTCGGACCGACTCATAAACTGCCTTAGGAAACATTTTCCTGCACTGATTTTAAACCCTCACTTTTACAGCTTAGCTGAATGTCCTAAAGGACTTCTCAGAGCTTTGTAAACCAGTCTCTTAAAAAAAAAAAAAAAAAAAAAAAACACTGCTATGAAATACCTTTAAATTACAGCAAAGCACACTGAAATCTGGAAAATAACTTCTCTACAAAGTGATCATGGTCTGTATGGGTAGGTTAGGTTAATTCGTTAGGCTGTGACTGTGCCCTGGCTGAGAACCTGCTGCAATGAGAGATCCTTCCTGATAAACTTGCTGATAAAATAAATATCCTCCCGGTAACAAACATAACCGTAGCAAACCCAATTCAATGAACTTCAGCTAGCTGTTGTTCCCCTCGCAAGCCACACACCAGTCCCTGAACCACACCAGTGCTCAGTACCAGTAGAGGGCAATGGGGATGGCCATCAGTCCGTGCGGGTATCACCCTGACCACCCTCCTCTCCCAGGACCAGCATCACTGTAGGGAAGAGTTGAGGACAAGGTGCTCCACAGGCCCCAAAGCCACGTAACAACAGCCTGGTGTGAATAAGATCAGTTGTGCCTTGTTTGAGTTCTACATGTATTTAAAGTTGTTTCAAGTATGCTGGGCTGTTCGGTGCAGAAAATAGGCTTGCTGGGGTTGGAAAATGGGCAGCAAAGCCAACATGCACGGTGTTTGCGCCTAGCTAATTGAGTATCTCGGTTTAAGTTCTGTCTTGAACCTATAACAGGAGGTTACAATAGTTTCACCACGCTAATTTTACTTTAGATGCGTATGAGAGAGATGGAAGGAGGTGCTAGCACACCCCCATTCCTAATTTGCAGTTATAATTATTTTGTAATAAACACGGCTCTGCAAATACGCCTTTGAGTGACAGAGCCGGAGACCAGAACTTCTCTTTGTACGTGCATTAAAGGTGTCGGCAGTGACAGTGCAGGAATCCCATCCCTGCCTTGCGCTTTCCAAGGACACGATCATTGTCTCGGCCTTCCTAAGAGCAGGAAACTTTTTCTTTGCCCTCAGAAAGATGCCCAAGGGTGAGCGAAGCCCAACCACTGCAGAGGATTTGAGTCTGCTCTGTCCCACTGCCACCCCAGTTTAAACGAGTGTCTCTTGGTTGAGGTGTTTGGAAGAAGGGGATTCTTCTTCAGAGCATCAAAATAAGTCAATAATCCGTGTCAGTGTGCCTCTGAAGTAGCACAGCTCTGCCAAACCTCAGGGCTCAGCGTTGCACTGGGTTTTAGGCTCTTTGCTGAAACTTCACAGGGGTGAACTCGGCAAACCTGCATCTGAACACGCCGAGCCCTCTGCAGATCCTCACGCCTAAGCACTTGGGTTCCTCTTCATATAGCTGCTGGCATTTTCTGCATGGAAACTGAGCCCCAGCTCTGTTTGGGTGATGGCACTTCCATGCACAAGGCTTTCTGTTGCAGGGAGCAGACAGCTGCTTACTTTGAGGCAGCTCACGAGGGAAGAGACCAGCTTGTCTGTGCACGATGTGGACAGCAAATATCATTGTAAGGAATGAAATAAGCAGGTGTATTTGATCCGAAATGTGGCACATACCTATTTTGCTCCAAAGCCTCGGGTACCATAAATTTCTACAGCTTTGCTGCAGATCACAGCTACGCCAAGAAATAGCCAGAATATCATGTACAGCTAACCCGACAGCCAACTCACAAAGTGCTCCTTTGTCACCTCGGGATGGGTGCACCGAGCATATCCAAGGGAGCCAGGGCACCACCTGACAGTCTCTGAGAGAAACTCCTACCGTGTTTTGTACCCTTTGCAACTCTTTTGCGGCCAATTCAATGCACTCACTCCCGCAGGAACGTGGAGCTGTGCTTTAGCAGCGCCAGCAGATTGCATTACCTTGCCTGCCCGTACAGAAATCACACGTTTCCCTCTGCCTGCAATCCCACAGGTCACAGCTAAGGTCAGGAGAGAACAAAAATGATACTTTGCGATCCAGCATTTAGACAGTTATCAACTCATAAATCTTGGTCTGACCGTAATGGCGAAGCGTGGGGCACTGCAGTCCCGTACACGCAGAGATGTCTGCAGGAGCAAAAGAAAGGCAAAACTGTGCATAAGACAAAGACTGTATTTAGCACGTGGCAAGCCAGACGTGCCTTTTCCAAACTATTTTTATTTTCCTATTTTGCAGTCTTCATTTTCTGCGTATCTAGGTGGGAATAGAAGACCATGTCACCACTTGGGATTATTTATAGCAGTTAGCTAAGGAGTAATGATCATAAGCAGAATCACTTAAAGAACAACATTGAAATGTTTTTCATACTGAAAATAAATGACTCACTCCTTTGTATTTGGCAGCTTGAAATGGGACCTCTTTCCTTAATGACATTCCTCCTTTGCAGTGTGCTTATATTCATTTGCTATTGTGCATTTGTTCACAGTACCAGTAATACTTGGCACTTACACTCCGTACTGTTAACTCAATGACTTTATGAACACCGATTAATTAAACCGAACAGTATCCTTAAGAGGTTTAATGTTTGCACCCATTTCTCAGAGCAGGAAACAGGGAAGGGTTAAGTTTCTTGGGGAAAATAAAATTAAAAAAATAAATAAATAAAAGCCTGCTGCAAGTCACAGGTGAATTGCAATGTTCAGAAGTGATCTGGGTTTGCACCCTCATCCACAAACTCATCTGGATAATTTATCTAAACTTCATAGCATGACATTTAAGCATCTGAAGTTGTAGCTACTCTGCAGGACAATCCTTTCTCATCTGTACAAGCTGGATCCATCCATGCCTCTCACAAGCTCTTCCCAAAAAGATGCTGGAGCCACTGGAAATATTCTGGCCTCACTTGCATGCACTCAGCTTCCCTGTTAGGTGATTGTGTTCATTTTTCTAGTCACTACTCTCACGTTGGCACAAGGTATTAGCACGGTGAGGACACAGCTGAACCAACCCCCCTGCACAAAAAGGAAGTCCTCAGGGAGTCTCCATTAAACTTGCAAAGAAGCGCAGTCTCTTTGCAAGAACCTCGAGCAGAACCATTTCCCCAAGACCCCTTCCTCGCTCGCTGCTGCAGAGAGCCCTTCACACTTCTTTGCAGTGAGATGCACCAGTTTGGGGGTAATTCATTCAGCAACTGTCAGATCTTTTTAACTGCTTTATAGCTTGTCCTCCCCGAGCATTCTTTCGGTAATCCCTATACCAAAGCTGAACCAAATGTGTGTTTATGTAAAACAGTCCATGCTATATGCAGCCTGTGCTTTTTGCATGACCTTTAGTGTAAAATGCAATATGTCTGGTCTCAGTTATGTTATTCTGTCAACATGTTCCAGTTTGGGCTAAGCTGGAAGCAGCGCTCCCTACATCTGGCTCAGGAAGAGAGGACATCTGTGCAACTAGTCTAATAAACCAGAGCAATTCAATGAAATATTGTTCTAGTGTTAGGGAATGAAAAGAATTTTTGCATTGCAAAACACAACAAATGCTGACTTCTACCAATAAGAGTGACCTCCAGAAATATGGGAGATAAATCAGCATGAGAGAAGGGCGAAGAGATGTTAAATGATGCTCTTATTTCAAATATAAACATCTCTCAAACACATAAATCGTCTCGTTTGATTTAAAGTTATTTAGTCCACATGGAGTTAGATAATGTCCTCCTTTTAAAAATATCACTTTGGAAATTTATGGATGAAAAGTGCTAATTATGTATTTTTAAATGCATTTTATAATTTCATTGTATGAATCTCTTTAGGACATAATGCTATCTATAAATCCTTTCCCTTCTCCTACCCAGGATTTTGTGAGGAACGCAATTGCTAATGCAGTCTAAATTAGACAACGGCATTTGGTGAGGTCAGAATACTATTGCCTGGAGGATCCCATTTTATTTTCTTTGGCCATTTTTAAAAGGATAGTACCTTACACTTATTCTAATAACAGCATACAGCTCTGAAGTAATTCATTCGGTGATTGCTTTTAGCTGCTTTACAGCCTTCATCAGCCCTATTTATCCTCCTTTTCTGAGTACTCTCATCGAACAGTGAAGAAGTCCAAAGCGAAGTAAGCTCTTGCCGTCCTGTTTTAAATAACAACCCCACTTCTAGAAGATACTGGGACTCACTGACAACTGAGAAACATCCCGTTTTGCTCCTACATACTGAGTTTCATATTTTGCCTGACTTGGGGTAGAAAGAGCACAACAGTGCCAGGTTTCTCATGCTGTCCTTCACATTCATCTCCCGTTGATGTAATTCTTGAACCTTCTCCTGGAGTTTCTCCACAAATCTCACCTTTGCCATCCATTCTGCCTAAGGATACCTTGCCATCATCTGCCTAATGACGAAATCCCAGGAGGACAGTACTACTCTTTTAGTTCAGAAGTAGGTCCAAGAGCCCACCAGGCTGTTTTCCAGCTCCCATACAGTTTGCCATCAGCAAACTTCCCTGCCCCACAGCCACATCAGTTGGTCTCCACCTCATCTGTCACCCTAAGGCCCACATACAACCAAGTTCACCCTACTTGTTGCCTTTTGTAGGACTTACTTCCATCTGTCCCACTCCCAGTGATAAACCTTTTTCCAAAGTGAGTGAAGGAGAAAGCCCAGTGTGGTGTGAATGAGCGGGGAATACAAAACATCTCTGCAGTGGCTGCTTGCAGCATGTGCTGAATAGGCAGTACATCTCCAAGAAAACCAAATACAGGCAGTGGCAAGATAGTGCAAATATTACCCACTGTACTTGCAGTTATCTCTTTTCTTAAAAGAGACAAAAAAAGGCTCTTAAAAGTTTCCTTCAGGCAATTTGATTCTCGTCCAAGAGCTTTGAAGAAAAAAACCTGCCTATATATCTTGCTGCATTCCTGACTGTCCCGGGACATACTCCTGACCCAGTGGAGCGTATCAGTCAGGGACAAGGCAACATCGGTGCTGAACCTCTGACAGCGTGCCTTATGTTAGCATACAGGAATGTAGGAAGGGGAGGGGGGCTACGTCACGTAGCCCTGGTGTATAATTGATGAGTGTATTAATATAGAAGAAATAAGGGTCCAGCAGAGCAGGCACTTCAGGAATCGACAGACTCCTTCTCTGAGCCCCTCCACGTATCTGTATGGGTCCCACGTTGGATTGTTTCATTGTTTTGTACATCCTTTTCCCAAAATATGCTTTGTTCTAAGTTGTCTGTGAGGACAGGGACCTTGTTTTTGTTTCCTAACTCAGAGAGTGGAAGACAGCTTGGACATGGAGAACCAAGGGGTGGATGTGCACTTCTTTACTGCAGACCTCAGAAGTCTCGTAAAGAGACTAATAACTTGCCTTTTTTTTTTTTTTCCTAAAAGGAAAATAATATATTTTTCAGCTATAGAAATGCAGAAGTATCCAACTGAAAAAAAAATACAGACAATTTCTCCTCGCTAAAATGTACTGGGTTTAAGTTTATATTTTTATTGTTTTTATTAATAACTTCCAGATGAATCTTTGAACTTTAAAACTTCATTTCAGAGTGAATTATATTGCCTGCCCTAGAAGTACTCAAAAAAGCCCTAATGGAAGTAAAGACAAGGCCAAACTCCCTCTAATTTTCCTAAATTCCAGGGAAATGTATATCTGAGCCTGTATTTCCCACTCCAGAACCACTTCCTCTCCTGGCTCCAGAGAGCAGCCCAAGCTCAAACATATCTGAACTTTGGCAGCATCTACAGGCAAAACGCTGCCTCGTTTCTGGTAATAAATGTCAGCGCACGTTTCAAAAGCAACCAGAAAGCTACAGCCCTTGTTGAATATTAGCTTCAAAACGATTTGCCCTGAGTGGGTCTGACTGCAACGAGCAGCAGTTAGTAACATGTTAGGGAAAGAAAGGGGGGGAAACCACACTGAAGCTCAAACTTAGCAAAGTCCCAACAAATCTCTCTCGTTTAAGCAGAGCTTAATGACAAGAGTGAAGGAATGGCATGACGAGGCAGCGTGATGCTGGTATTGTGTTTTAGCTGCCTAAGTGCAGAAACACCGAGGCATGTAAACACGTCAGTCTGCTGCAAAACCGTCTGCCTGAAAATCATAAAAACCTGCGGAAGGTCTAACCCCATTACTCTTGCAGCTGCTGTAAATACAACGGGAGCAGATTGGACTCCAGGTTTTTCAGGGTACCTGCTGCACGTTGCGGCACCGAGCCCCGGGAGCCTTCCCACCACATCGGGTTTCCCCACGAACTCTTCCACTCCCTCAAAACTGCTCAAAACAATCGCGCTTTAGCATCATCTACTGGGAGAGACGGGCAACTGACTGGGAGCAACGCATCCGTGTGGTTCTGACTCCAGCAGTCCGGGCAGAACAGACCATTTTTCTCTTCGGAAGCCGCAATTTAAGGAATAAAGCAAAGGTTTCGGTGCAGACCAAAACCCAAGCTTTCTACCCTGCTGCTGCTCCTTTATTCCAGCCTCTGAGTCGCAGCACCCCGAAGCAAAGAAGCCGGGAGGGAGGGAGCAGCCGCTCTCACAGATCGGTTTGTGCTATAAATTTTGTCACAGAAATGCGAGGTCGGTTGCGGCGGTGCTCAGCGCCGCGGGGCCCGGCGGCTGTGCTGTCTGCAGCACGCCATGTGCAAGACAATCTGAAGCTTGCACTTTTCACCGGCGGCACCAGGCACCCAGCGATCCCAAAGTGCTGCAGGCAGTAATCCTGCCTGGCAGGTAGGCGTTATCCTGCCCTGCAAACAAGGAGATTTAAGGGCAAGGATCCCAGCAGCGCTTGTGTGCCTCTCATTGACCGCAAGCTTGGCAAATCACCTGAAACCAATAGGATTTCGTATCTTTAAAAATCCTGCCCAGGGTGATTTCTCCAAGGTTTGTAGGACAAGGGTATGAGAAGCAGCATCCAGATCCTAGGAGTTTCAATCCCTTTAATTATTGGACTGTGAATCGACACGATTCCTAAATCTCCACAAAGGTCTTGACATCAGACATGCCGTAACTACCAAAACCAGTATGTCCCACATCTGGGCGTGAAGGGTGGATTCACCTCAGTTAATCCAAAAAAAAAAAAAAAAACTGTCTAAAAACTAGGTGTCTATTCTAAACAAGTTATTAGGATTCCCTGGCAGTCAAGGAAAAGAGAGGCACTTCCAAGAAGAGATTCACCTTGCCATCATGGGACTGCTCCCTTGGGGTACAATCCGGTCACCTGGCGTTACCTCAGCACCTGAAGCAATCCATTCAGAGCAGGAGTTTAGGTTTATGGTGCATTTTTGATTATTTGGTTTTTTTTTTTTTTTTTTGAGGGTGGGTGGGAGACACATACATTTTGTCTGCAGATCTCCATTACCGTCTTCCAATCTGAGTTGCCCTGTCTTTGGGGGCTAAGTTACCCTGTCTTTGGGGGATCGGTGGGCTCCTCAGGGAGCTCTTCCACCACCACAAACATCAGAGCCTGGGTTTAGCTCAGCTGCTAAGACTCAGCTCAAACAAGGCAGCCAGCTGCAAAACCTCAGCCCCCACAGATTGTTACAGCATGACAAAGGAAGGTATTCAGTTGAAGTAACAATTATGGTGATAGACCACGTGTATCAAAAAATGCTACGTGTCTTCTGGAGTCCATCTGAGTGACCTTTTGCCTAGAGATTAAATACATTGACTCATCAGACCTCCAGAATGAAGGTCGGGTCTTTTAGATGAGGGGTCTGAAAGCTCCCGTAGCTACTAAAATACATGGCTTGATTTTGAATGTTTCTCAACATATGTGCATGACCATTTTTTAAAAATCTGATTAAAATACTTTAAAAATGATTGTCCTTCAATTTTAAAGGGAGTTTCTTTGCAGAGTTCCTGGGTGGCTCCTATTCCATCTTCTTGCCATCCATCATTTGTGTCTCTGTCTGCACATCTCCTCTTAGAAGCATTGGAGGCCAGGTAGCAAAATTACCGTAAGCCTTTTATGGGAATTTCAACAAATTTCATTACAAAACAACTGCTGATAATATATGTGGGAACACACAACTCACTCACTTTGGAAAACCTGCTTCCTAAAATCAGTAGTAGCAACCGCATATTTGGTGTGCATCTCACTTGAGACACAGGAAAGCTTGCTCTTTCCCTCAAACTGTTTCTAACACCCTGTATAAAATCCCAGGGCCTGCAGCTACAAAGCTGTTATTCTGAACTTTCTTCACTACTAGCAGTCCCGGCCTGCATCTGCCTTCAGCTCTTGGCTCTCTAGGACATAATGTCATCACCTATCACGTAGAAAAACCCTTTCAAAACAGAAAGCAGGCAAAGCCAGGCAACAATATCAGACTGCCACCAACCCAGTGAGTCACAGGGCAGCCCCAGCCCCGTTGGGACAGGGTGGCCATGCCTGGAAAGGTGGCGCTGGGTGGTGGCTGCTCCGAGGACGGGCAGGGAGCAGAGCCCTTCCTCCCTGCCTGCACAGCTATGCACGCAGATTCCTCTCCCAAGATGTTTTGGATTTTTTTGAGCAAGATGTAAGGAATACTCCCCAGCTGCACGCCGGCTCGTACTGAAAGACAACTAACATTTCACAGCTGTCGGTGGCCAGCATGAAGCATGACAGTGGGACTCCCACCTCACAAATCCCACTGCAGCTCTTCAAGAAACCCAGAGCTAAGTTGGCGCTGGGACTGACCTGTCCTCCTCCATGCAGCCAGCACCTCTGCAGGCCTGTTCCCTGTATGGATTTGGGATGCTTTGGCCTCCCACTGACTCTGCTCTCTCTATGTTCACCAATAGGATTATTTTTAAACTTCAGTGGTGCCCTTAATTACACAGTGGGTGCATTGGTCCCTCTGCAAAAGGAGCTCCAGCATCCCTGATAGGTCAGGGACACTAAGGAAGTGGATAGGAACTTTGTTGAGATTGCCTGCTTGGTACCTAAAACGTGGAGTATAATTTAGTATTGAATTTGAGAACAGCAGCAAACAGCTTCACCCCCTTTGTTGTCTGTGCTCCTTGCTGGACCTTGGCTCCCGAGGCAGCACATGGACATGGTGACTGCCGTGGGGGAAGATGAAAGAGGGACTAGACCCACCCATACACATCTAAGGTCTTTCTCCACTAACAAACACTGCGTCGGTCTGGCTCTGTAAGTCTTCTTCGCTCTTCATTAATCTGCCTCTGGGCTCGGGGGTCTGTGAGGATGAGGGTGGTCTTCTGCTCCACGCCTCGTCTTGGATGGCAGGAAACTGAAAGGTCCCCAGTGATGAGCTGCTACCTTGATCCCATTACGGCCTTGGTTGTATTTTGGATACATCCAGTATTTAAGCAGCTCAGTCAGCCTCATCCCTTGAATGCCTGAAACTCTTTGAGGTTTATCTTCCAACTTCACCACCAGTTTCCTCCTCTGCAGTGTCTAATCGATGCTCTGACAACTTTGGGGCAGCCAAAGGTCAACACTGGGAAAGAAAACAAGGAAACAAGCCCGTGCGCATGAGCAGACACTTGAACTGCTTGTTTTCCTCCGCTGTTTTTTTACAGGGCTAACTTTAACTCTGTGTCTAAGTTTTTCCATCTGTAGAAAAGTCTCTTTTTGCAAAGCTCTGTAGAGATCTCTATTCTTAGTGTTGTTATGCCAATATGTAGCTGATTTGCCCAATTCTGCAGTACCGTTCTGGAGTATTTGGAGATTAAAATTTATATTTCTCGTGACCTGGTTAAGGAGAAACAAACAAGATAAAAATAATGGAGCCTCAGATGCAAATTAATTCCCGGAGTTATTAATACGTACGCACTACTGAAGATAAAATATATAACGATCTGACTAGAAAGATGCCAAAATGTGGCTTACTAAGCAGCTAAAAAAAGAAAGGATGACACGGCCAATGATAATTTAACTAGTTCTGACAGTGGCATGAGACCTGATTGCTGCTGCCTGAATACGGTTAGCAGTTTCTGCTGCGTGCACTGGCTGGGTTTGTATCTCCTCATTTACTTGACATCCCGTGCTAACGCAGCTAGGATGTTTAATGCTGTTTATTTGCAAGTCAGTTTAGGTGTTGGTACTCTGAAGGGACCAAACTACGCGTACGGGGCTTACAAGCATCTCCCTGAGCCTGTGAGGGTGGCAAGGCACTGGGACAGGCCAGCACGTGGCTCTCTGTGTGCTTTGCCAGCCCCTCAGCACCCATCCAGCCTCGCTGGAGTCAGCAGAGACACTCCCAGGGACTTGGAGCCGGATTAAGCCCTGAGAGAGGAGCTCATCCAGGCCCGCTGGCTCAGACACGCAGGCAGAAATGACTTCAGTATGCGAGGTAGATTGAAATAGCAGACTACAGCTTCGTAGCAAACATTTGAAATAAGTAACCCCTGGTTAAGTGGTGCCGTGTCCGTGTAGGGATCCTGCTGAGTTACAGGTCAGGAGATGTCAGCCACGGGATCCACAGATCTGTCCTTGGCAGATCTCTAGAGCTTAACACACAGAAATTCACACAACAGCCTAGAAGTTTTATCATGCTGTGAAAAAAAGTCGGTTTGGCCCTGACCAGTCTGGGCTTCCAAGAAGTCCCTCTCGGGTCTTGCTGCCCTTCACAGCCTGCTGGGACTCACCTGTGCAGAGACCACCAGTGGTTGCTCCCAACTCTCACGTTTTCAGGACCTAAGTGAGCTGACACCCAGGTTAAGCAGAATTTAAGCCCTGCTGGCTTCCCCTCTCCCCATCATCACTTCAAATTGGCCTTTAGGGAAAAGGAGTGGCAGCACCTCATCCAGGGCACCTGCCCCTGCAAGTCTCTTACCTAGAGGAAATAAATTCCTCCTCCCCAGCCACCAGGGGGGTTACCCTCTCCTCTAACCTCTCTCATCAGCCTCAACTACCAAGTTCAAAGTGTTACTGGCTTTATCCTTCCTCTGAGAGGCAGTGCAGAGGACACCTCCTCCCCTACAGACCTAGAAATATCTGTACCTGAAGCAGTCGTGGAATTTTAATCATCAGATCTCTTTTATTGAGCTTCTGCTTCAAACCCCCAAAATGAAGCATGTCTTTAAAAAGCAGGTAATACAAACATACAAAAAGCTCAGTCTTCAGTAGTTTGGTCACAATTCTGAATACAAACCCAACTGAACCTACTAATTCATCTCTGGCCAGCCATGAGAACCACTGGCAGAAGCGTACCTGCTTTCTGTCCCTCCAGCCTGGGAGAGACAAATCCTTCTACCAACCCCAGGAGCTGGCTCCTTATCGCCCACAACATTTTACTCTGGTTTATTGAGCATAAAACAGTCACACAATCATTTCTGCTGCAAAACCGAATGAAACAGTTTCATCAACTATAACCTATTTTGTGTCCGTGGAGAACTAAGAAAATTTACACGGGTGTACACACATGCAAAGTCTTCTCAAACACGTGCAGGGTTTCATGCAAAGTCTGGCATCTGGAAGTTGGGTTTTACTTTACATAACTGCTGTGTATGCAAATCGCATTTTGGATGATGTTAGTATTCTTCCTAATTTGATCTATCTCTTATTTATCCAGAATCCGTACAGCATTTTTGATGTTATGCATAGAAGTGACTGTACAAAGACAAGAAAAAAATAAAAAGCCTCCAGCTCAAAATGATGGTAGCACAATTGTGATACAGAAGAAATTGGGAAATATTTTTCTGCTTTTATTTTAAAATGTTGCCCCTCTTGACTCCAAAAAGGTCTTGAGATGTCTAAAGCATTTTAGGAGAAGCATTTTTTTATTTTTCATTTGTGACTTAGATTTGAAGTGCTCTTTAAAAACAGGCCTTATTTCTTGCCATTATTATTTCTGTTGTATTTCCAGCATGACAAGAAAATACTTGCCCAAAACACTAAAAAAGAAAAATCTCTCAAGAGAGCCTGTTCTTGCAAGATTTCCATCCCAATATTTACAGGCCCAGGAGGTCCAGATAAGCTTTGGATGTGCATCAAAGCTCCTGGATGGTTATCCAAACCGAGCACAAGCCCTGAACCTTTTGAAGTTTGTCCATCACTAGTTATCACATCCAATTTCTCCCCTTTTATAACAAGAATTATAGTCTCTGTCTTCAGGAAGTTCCTATGCTCAGTGACTCTTAATTTTCCACAGAGGGATATGCAGAATTTTGATAATGTCTATACCGGTCTTTCAAAGTCTTGCCCCTATTGTTTTCCAGCATTTACGTGTATTTTTCTTATTTAAAACTTGAAACACAACCCAAGTTCATGCTTCCAATGATTACCTTGACAAAGCACCCGCAGCTCTCCCTGCTGCAGAGCCGAGCCTGTAGGTTCAGGGCCTCGCCGCGGTACGGACTCGGCCTCTCACCACTGGGACCAAGGCTCAAGTTCATCCTGCACTCTCAAGTGAAATACGGTCAGCAGTTCCCACTCAGTCCCCGGTGAACAGTAGCTCACACAATAAAACTATCATACCTAATTCAGCACTACTGGCAAGCTTTTGAGAGAAAGGCCTTGCGTGCCGGCTGATTTACGGGTTAACCCACCAGAAGATACTCCCTGTAGGTCAGGTGTGATGAGGTCATTGACAGGGCAATAGGGATGAAGTTTTTGACTGTAAATTCCCTACGTTTCAAAAGCTGTAACAGACAACTATAAACAATTCGGGTAAGCGTCCTCCATAACTCAAGAAAAATATTCGTACTTTATGTACTGCATAGAGGATTGCCATTAGCTTTCTTGTCTTTCCTTTCCCTTACTGCATGTCTAAAGTAAGGCTACGAGGACAGATTTATCCTGCACAAAGACAGAAGTTTTAGACTATCTTCTTAGTACTTTCGAGTTCATTTGCAAAATTCAATGGAGATTGCTTCAATTAGGGTCATCTGGTCATGTATCCCTTGATCCTTTGATCACCAAAGCAGAAATACCATGTTGGTAATCTCTGGGCTACCATTTGGGTTAATGAATCGGCTTGACTTTAATTCTAGCCTAGATGTAATCCTTTATAGCTTAATGATTTGTTCTAACATGAACTCCAATTGAATGTAAACAGTTTCTTTATTTAGAGTGAAAATTCTTTTTTATAACTTGTTTCTCTTCCTAATTAATTCTAGAGCAATTAAATCAAACCTTGATCTGTGGCAATCAAGATTAAATCATAGTATAGGTTAGGCTGCTAATATCGTCTTTGAGTTCATTATTATCAAGGCTAACAGTAATCAGCAAAGGAAGGAGAAACTGATGTAGTGAGGGTTACGGATCTGAGGACTTGTTCTCATTTTTAATAGCTGATCTGATTTAATATATGATAATACTTGCACTTATTTAGTAACTGTTTCCCAAGGAACTCAACATACTCTCCCAAAGTTAATTTATTCTCACAACACTGATGCGCGGGAGGTAAATATTATCTCCCAGGGACACTGAGAAGTTTTGGGGCACAGAAGAGTTATAGGTTGTGCAAAGTCACAGATTGGGGCCCAGATCTTAACTCCATTAACAAATCATTAGCTAGGAGCCTCATCGTGGAGACTAGTTATGATGAGGAAGGAATGGCATCTCATCCCTAAGCACTCACGAAGCATCCTGCTTAAAATGGGTTTGTTGGCCATTGCATCCCAGCAGTCCTCAGAGTTAAAAGCTTCTGTGCTATTAGCTAGCTGCCTCAAAAGACGTCCCTACATCACACCTCCTCAAACGGACCTGCCATTTAGCTCTGCCCTGCAGTTGCCAAGGAGAATTTGCATTCCCAGAGATCAGGAAAATATATTTGTAAATTGTTAATAAGACGGAGGGTGATGTATTTGACTCGTATTACAGTTCTTCTTAGTTCTGCCTAAAGAGCCTGGCCTGACCACGTACCTTCTTTTCAAACCAAGATTAAAAGGACAATGAAAGGGACTCTTCACAGCCCTGCCTGTCCTCAATCGAGGCATTGAAGTCCCAGGCTAGCCCCAGCTGAACCAGTTCTCTGCCTGAATCCCTGTACATAATTATATTATCCCATGCTGTGGCAGATTAATTCTGACTGTGCAGGAAACTCCTACTCATTTGGGTCATCCCTGTGTAGTACAGCAATTGTGTGGAAGGGACCGAATCACCCAAGTTCAACTCCAAACAAGGAAAACACGGGAAAGCATCACAATGTTGTTTGTACTCCAGTTCTATATTAGCTCGAAAAAAATTACAGCAGTGCCATTTTCAATTCAGTGTTATGCTGGAAAGGTTGCAAATTAATTAGAATTATGCCTTCTTTGTGCCAAGTGATAATTTACTGCAATTAATTATCAAAAGATCTACTGCTGTCAATTACGGTACTTGCTCTTTGGGGGGGAGAAGCTATTTACGTATAGCTGAATTCTGTAACAAAGTTCCATTTTACTTTTATTGTTTTCAATTAAACTATCATCATTTGCTTTCCCTCTGCCAAACACAATAAAGACTCGTTAAGAACTAATCATGCTACTGTGACCTTTTTTTTAATCCAAACACTAGCTAGACCTGCATTGAGTCAACACTCCTATTGTTACACCTGCAAATTGTACATAGAGAGGAGCATACTTCAGAATTAATGAGCACAGCTGTGGTCTCTCTTACATTCAACACTTGTAAAATAGACCTCTTTAAAGTGCCATTATCACAATATTGATAGAGTTATTTATAGTACTGCAAACGTTCCCAGTCATAACAGAGTCCTTGTTATCCCCCACAGCAGTTCATGTTGTTGCCATCTCCTGGACTCATTCCACAGTTTGTGATAAGGCACCAGGTGGACAATCCTTCACAAATGAACTATAAAAGACAGGAGGAAAACTTCTACACAAGCAAGTTTTATAGCTGGGAATAGGTCAAGCTGTCAAGACCCAGCCTGCGTAAGACTTGTTGTGTTCCTCTACTATACGATTTCCCGTACTGTGAAGTGATATATATGTGAAGTGAAATTACAGGCACTACAAGCTGCAAATGATCTGGACGGCATTGTCCAAATTAGAGCCGCTTTTTGCAGCTACTAATACTGTTTTACCATAATTCAGTAAAACAGATGTAAGTTCAAACTCTTGGTGTCAGTCGCTGAAAACAAATATCACAGGTGCCAACTTTGGTTGCTAAGGGAATGCGAGCTTCTTGGGCTCTCAGCGTGTGTGCAAACAGTGAAAGATTGTCCAAGGCAGAGGTTCTGCTGTCAGCAGGAAGGTATTTGCCTTTTTCAGGTGTCTTGCTAGTCAGCTGGGTCTCCTGACATGTTATGGAAGTACCAGCCAATCCAGCCTAAATAGGGTCAGTAGGAGACCTAACTAGGGCAAATCTTCCCATCTCATAACTCCAGCACTAAGCCCGTATTTATTATTTTATTGTAATATTCCATCTTATTCTACGTAAAGTTTTGTCTCATTCGGGTCTGTATCCCTCTGAAGATCGGGATACAGCCTTTGTAGGGATACATTCATAGGAATGTCTCCGGAGCCATCCCACAGACCCAGCAAACAAGTGATGGTGAAATTCAGTGCAACTGCTGCAGCCACCTGAGGATTTCCTCATTCTGCAACCAGCTGTGCCTTGAGTTTAGTAATAGGGGGTTCAGCTGAGCCTAAGGGTCTCTTTTGTAGATGAGTCTCAAAGTTACATCACTGTAGGAGCTTTAGAGGTCACAGATGAAGGGTCAGCATGGTCTTTTACATGAATTCTCCCTCGTATTAGTGGACAAGAAACAAGACCAGGACAAGTCTTGTAACTTGCAGCCATTACCACCAACGCTTTTACTCCCTCTTTCTTGTTGCAATGCTTCTTTTTACTATAGGGCAGGAAATAACTTTGCTCCTGAGGCACCGTCCCTTATCCAAGACAAATCATTTTATCATAATTTACCCTTGATTTTGGAAAGAATTGCAGAAAAACCACAAGTCCCCAAAGAGCAAAAATTCAACAAACACATTGCTACTTACAAATTATTTCCCCAGATCCATCTTTTTCATATCTTAAGTGCTTCATGGCTGAAATGTCAGCTCTAGAATAACCTAATGCTCTATTTTTACTCTGAATTTAAGAGAATACTTACATTGTACAGGACAGCTCAGAGCACTCAGCAAGCAATGCTTATCTCACAGGTGTTGCTGGTTCAAATCTCGTGCAAGCAAACAGGCTTGGGTCATGACTTCCAGCTGATGGCTGGCTTACCTGAAATTATTTGTCAGCTGTTCCCATGTCTCTGAGGAAGGGAAGGGGGGGAGTTTCTGTCCTCTCTGAGGTAATGTGGAACAGCAAAAGGTACTCCACAAAATTTAACAACGTCAAATTCACCTTGGTTGGTATGAGGCTATCTAGATTTTTTTCAGTGAGGTTTTGAGTATCTATGAGCTTGGTTATTTGTAAGGGTTCTTGTGATATTTGGTTATTGGAAAAAAAAAAAAAAAAAAAAAAAAGAAAAAAACCACAAACCTCTAGTAACACCTAATGTATTTTTTATTTTGTTTTATTCTGAAGCACTTCTGTTTATAGGCTTACTTATGCCAGTGGCACGTAGCTATGTGTATTCTTGCCATAACTTGGGGAATCTCTGATTTCAGTACTGTGTTTGTCCTCAGCTGTATCACTGTGGTGGGGGAAAAAAGCATAAGAGAGAAAGAAAAAAAAAAAAAAAACACATCAAAACCTTCTAGTTACTTGGGATCTGGATGAGTGTTCACATTTTGAGGTGCTTTTCAGGATTTCAGCAGTGTTTCTGTTGTTCACCCAGAAGAAACAAAGAGCCCTTGTAGTGCGGGGACGAGGAGTTTTGTGGAAGTGAAAGAGAGAGGGCTGGTAACGAGGGCAGTCACCTGGGACCCTGCTCTGCCATTTTCCTCTGAATGGGTGACCTTGTTAAAGAAAATGACTCTTCTAGAACAGTGCTCTTTGGGGAAAAGCTGGAGTTGGGCTGAAGAGACACAGTTGTACGTTGATTTTTGTTTCCATAAACTTACTGAGGAATGGCACGCAACTTTGGTGCACATGTGATTAAACTAATCTAGTTAAAATCAGAAAAGGATTTCTCATAATTCAATTGGAGTTGTTTTTAATGTTTGGACTTTGGTCAAGGACAGCTTTATTGATTGAATTTAATTGCATATATTTTCCTGTCCATTTATTGAAGCCTATTTTTCAAGTCACTTGAGAGGCTGCTAACATTTCAGAAAGGGGATATGCCAAAGCATTGCTTTAATTCATTATCTTTTGGACATACAGTAGTTGCTACTTGGCCTGAATTAAATCCGTTAGAGAATGTGATAGCATAATTACTTACAGGTATCCAAAACTGCTTTTAACCAAATTCTCTAGGAGGTTATACATAAGATATGCTTTGCCCTTACATTGAATGCAAATGTCTGGGATTTCAATGATAAATAAATATTTCAGCAACCGAGGGACAGATTTTTCTTGTTTCCATATGTTGCTGATGGACTAAAAATCTTGTGAGGTCTTTATTTTTCCTTAATATATAAAATAGAAGTCTTTTACAAATTAGTTCAGTAACTCTTTCAAAATGTGTAAACACGATGACCCTTGAGGTAAAGAGGAAACCATCTGTGATTCTGACTTGGTTTTTTCTTCCAAACCATGTTCAGTCCTCGGAGGCTGTATAGACACAACTGCACGTTAGCTAGATTGCCTCGCAGCATGTTCCAACGGCACAGAGTCTGAACTTCCAAAACTTAATGTCATCCTGCTTCAAACCCTAGGAAAGGGCTTGATGTTTCCAGACTGGAAAGATGTTCCTGCGAACTGGAGGACCCTGCAGAGAGAGGGCAGCACCTGCATTATGCTGCGAGCAGCGCTGTGGAGGGAGCGCTGCTGCTGTTCGCTCTGTCCCTGCTATCCTTACCTAGTTTCTGCAGCCTTCCGCTCCCAATAACATCTCCCTGCCTTTAAAAAGTTCTCAGTCTAGCAAAGAAATTGTGTACATGAGTGTCTTCAAGTACATGGGAGCTTTTGCTGGCAGTGATGGACCCGTCTGAGTGTTGGGCTTTAGCTCTCCGTA
This sequence comes from Anas platyrhynchos, assembly GCF_047663525.1. Taxonomy (NCBI): domain Eukaryota; kingdom Metazoa; phylum Chordata; class Aves; order Anseriformes; family Anatidae; genus Anas; species Anas platyrhynchos. The sequence continues at coordinate 36,370,681 of NC_092594.1, forward strand.
ACTGGCATCGTCTTGGAGCTTGCAAAAACTGGAAGTAGCAAGAGTTGCAGCTGTTAAAATGGTGTTTATCAGTGAGGGGCTTAAGTAGAAAATGTAAATCTAACTAAAACCTCTAGCACAGAGTTTTTTCAGATACTGGACTGTTCTGTAGAGAGATATGTAAGGCCAAACTTGGCTTAGTTTCAAAATCTGCAAATCAGACGCAATTCAAACTTTAACTCTTCCTTGGGTAAGAAAGCACAATGCTTCCTTGACGGGAGGGGAATATTCCCACAAAGAGCCCCATTTTTATCTCCTCCTTATGCTAGACTTGTAGTTAACAAGCACAGCTGAAATACCTGATGTCTGCAGTGCCTCCCCTTCCCCCAGAACACCTGATATTTAAGCGTTGCCTGATTCACAAAACTTTTGCTCAGGAATCCAGTGATCATATCTGATAAAAAGCACAAGGAATTCCTTTCAGAAGGAGCTGAACCACAGATGGTGATGTGATTTGAGGGCCACTGAACATCAACAGTTTCACCAACTGAATCTGAATTACAGAAACACCTGCATGACTGCATCTGCAGACTCAGCTAAATTATGCTTCCATCCAGCCACATGACATCTAATGCGTAATTCTTCTGCATTTTAATCAAATGCATTGTAATGCCAGTGTAAAATTTCAATATGAATGCACCTTAATGTAAGAGTAACTAATGGCTGCCATCCATTAGTACCAGTTAAGAGACATACTTCCTACTAGGCAATGAGGGCACCGTTATTTTAATTCATTACCTGCTTTGTAAATTACACCCAATTGCACGTGAAGAGGGGATGCTCACAGGACACCACTGGGGATGTGAGACCGAGCACATGAAAGTTGGAAAATGTTTAAAAGCAGGCAGCAGAGCGGGGTTCACGACCCCCTTGCAGTGAGGTAGATTTTGTGTGTGTTACCCAAATGGTGCCGGTTCCCTCTAAAACCTGCACTGACTTTAGCAGCTTAATGCTTAAAAAAAAATAAAAAATACTTTTACTGAGCATGTGCAAACTCTGAACTTGTGAAGGCTTTTCAGATTTGATGGATTTTCAAGGCTACTGTAAAGCATCTCTTAAGAAAGGGCTGATGTAGGCCAATCTCCTGGTTATTGCTTCAAGGCGTGACGTCGATAGGCCTTTTCAAGGACAAACTGCCAGAAACACTGAAACATTTTTTTTTCCTAGTGCCTTTTTTAGAGATAGATGAATTGGCATGGATAAAAAATTTCCAAAACAGAAATCAGCCTGACGAAAAAAATGAAGTGTGGAGAATGTCCTCAGATGGCTCATACCTGGTAAAGTTAAAGGTGGTGAATGGTCAGCCTTGGGTGACGGATAACACTGTGAGTTACTGCCTGCTGAAACTGCTGAGTGTGCTGGTTGGCTTTGTCATAAGGGCTGCCTGTGGTTTAGCCTTCAGAAGCAAGTCCCAGTCCCCGTGGGACTGAATTCAGCAGACTTTTGCCGTGATTTGAGGTTCTGCCCACAAGGTGGCTGCTGGGATGGGGCCAGATCTTCTGAAAGTTAGATGTCGCATCACAGTACTCTGTTATTGGCATGTTCATGCTTCTAGCATACCATTAAAGCAAGCCTGAAATCATAGAGTGAGGTAGAAAGTGAAGACCTGAAATAAGTAAATTCATTCCGGGGTGGCTGGGTATCGAAACACAGTGCTTCCTGCCTATGTTTGGCTTTACTTTACTTCATTGGTCCCTAGTGCATCCAGAATTATAACTCAGCAAACATCTTCAAGGACCATACTTTTAAAACACAAAACCCCTCCAAAATCTTGAAGTGGCTTAAAGGTAGAAAACCTCCTGGCTGGAGAGGCTAGCGGACCACATCTTGATTTGGTCATTTCCTCTTTCTGATATGGGCACATGTTCGTTCCTAATTACTCTGAAATCAGAGTAATTATTTTCATATGGCTAACAAATAATGATGATTCAACATTTGCATGTCCCTGAATTGCAGTGGAGGGGGATTACAGATGGTACAAGATGCATCAGTTTTACAAAACATATTGAAGATTTCAACTTCTTGATGGAAAGTGTTCTGTCATCACTTAACTTACACACATGTAAATACTGGCGTAGAGGGGAGTCCGCAGTAATGAGAACCACTAAAGACGCAGAAAACAGGTATGCAGAAATAAAAACCAAGTTTTCAAACCTCAGCTTTCCATTCATTCTCATAAGAACTGACCAGCAAAGCTCTAGCTATCCTACCAGGAAGTCTATGATGGAGCCACAGACAGAACCCAAATGTCCACATTGCAATTCATACCTTTTAAAACAAACAAACAAAAAAAGCTTTCTTCAGTGGAGAGGCTTAACTGTATACAGTTGTATGGCAAACAGTGACAATGTGCAGAATAAAGCCACTTTATTCCATAACCTTGTGTTCCTGTTTTTTATCTGTGAACTTTTTACCTTGAGCACACCAAATGCACCAAGCAGCTCCCATTTGAAAGAGTGAGAAGGAAAGGGAGGTTGTGTTTGCTGATCCTGGTAAGTGCAGTGATTTCCAATAACCATGATGTTTGCCATGAGCGAGCAACTTAAAAAAAAAAATTAAAATAAAATCTAGTTAAGTGCCCAGCAAGGGGTTATTCTCATGTCTGCACTTGTATGTTAAGTCCCACTGACAAGTATTAGTGGGAGCCATGCATGTGGGGATATGTGAATAGCCCCAAGGGGAGATGTGTAAAGTAATATGCAACTACACAGAGATTGCTTCAATTGCCACAATAAAATAATCTAACCTTAAAGAATGTTGTGGATAAATAATTTAAATAAATTCACATGTAATGGAGGGGAAAAAAAAATGAAACAAAAACAGCACTAGAGTCTACTCATTGAGCTAAACAGTAAACAAAAACTAGCTTTTAGAAATTAAGCTGGCCCAAGTTTTCAGAAATGGCTCTTACCTGAGTTCTCTAATTTTTAGAGCCTCAGCATGATGCAACTGAAAGGGGACAGCTTTGGGGAGTCCCAGATACCCCAGTACCCTTTCAAAATTAAGCTTCCCCCAGAGCAAAAGCAGTCACAGCTTGCAGCTCCTCACTTCTGGAAACACTGACCACTGCAGCTGCATAAATAAATGCTAAGCAGTGTCTTTGGCTTACTTAAAACAGGAGAAATAAGGAAGTTATAAAGGGCTAAGATCTTTACCCTAACTCCTAAGAATTCTAAGAATTTTCTCTCTTTGGTTTACTATTGCTCTATATTCTAAATAGAAATGAGGGACACAGCAGAAAGGTCTCACTGACAAGACATGAGTTAAGAAAAGCACTGCTAAGTATTGCTCTGCTGAAGAATACGGGACATGAAATAGTGGCAGCTCCGCAATAGGTCAATGGTAATGATGCTCCTGAGGTTATGCAACACTGACAGCCACCCTATAAATGTCAAAGCCTTGCAGAATCTCCCTGGGAAAGGTTTCCTGCTACCTGACAAGCTTCCGGCAGCAAGTCTGCTGGGCAGCAAAAGTCTCTGAAGGGTTTCTTCTCTTTCTGCAGGCAATCTTCATTTTTTTTTCCCCCGAAGCCACTGCCTAGTTCAAAATCCCATCGTGATTTGGAGAGTGCTGCCCTCACACTTAGCTGAAAGAAAACCTTTCCTGACAGTTACACATAAATAGGTGTAATGAACAATGAAATCATCAGTTAACAGAGCAGACAGCAATCATTGCTGGAGGGTTTTAGGGCAGCGATAAGAGCCCATACAAACAACCTAAATTGGTGGGATATGGAGTGGATGATGAGGAAATAACGTGTATAAATCAGGTGTAATTGCGATCATGATCAGTGGTTTCCATCCCTTGTTCTGATGCCCATCATGGAATTCAGCCACCTGCAAGTTCTTGCAGAGCCCTGTGTGTCTCTGTAGTTCCCACTGGCTTCAGACCCAGGTCCAAATTGCTCCAGCAACACGGCCCTAGAGCATCCCGAGGCAAAGCAATCCATAAGACTGACAATAAAGCTCTTATCTCATAAGACGTCTTTTTCCAGCGGTCATTTATACCAATAGCCAACTATTAATCCTGGTAAACCAAGCTCGTTGTGTCCATGCTGGCCAAAGCACTTGACAAAAGACAAAAGACCTCATGTTGCAGCTGACACCTGCAAGTAATTACACGCGGAGATAGGAGTGTGCAAAAGAACAATTTGAGAACTGATGCTAAGAAGAGAGGTGCGTTTCTTTTTGGAATAGACTGAACTATTTTCTGATCTCTAAGTGCCTTAGGGTCTTGGAAATCAAAGTAAATACAATCAGTTGCCAGATGTTCATCTGGAAAAGTGACAGATCTTCAGTTATTTTCACCAGTTCTGGGAGCTGATTCCACTTCCCGGATGATACAATATTTCATAAGGCTGTTGTATCAGACACAGAGCAAATGATCTAAAGACATCAGAAAACAGAATCTGGGGGCCCACCTTTTTCACAAAGCTTTTTATCTACCTACCAACACATCTTTCCATCTGCCTCCAATGTTTTGGGATATCCGGATGTGTACGATACACAGCAGAGACACGCATTCAATTTTAGGAGAAGCTAAAATGTGGCACCTGACTCTTTCCTGAAAAATCTGACGAAGAAAAGAGGGAAGAAGATGAGAAGATAACTCCTCTGGAAAGTACCAGCCAGCCACAACCAGGTAGGACACTTTCAGTTATGTTCCTGTTTAGTTAATATTTGTTGTATTGGCACTATTTGGATGTTACTGAGTGCTGGTTAGAAAAGAAGCACTGCAGATAGATTCATCTTAAGTCATTTTTATTAAGACTCAGAACGTGTGTGATGTTTTGATCTGCTGTTTTGTATCTGCTTTGATAAAATCTATTATCAGAAATTGTTTTTACTCTATGTTGATATAGTAGGTAGCTAAAAATTTTAAGCAGAGAATAATGTAGCAATCAGAAGTGATGTGACAATCTATTTTGTCTTGTTTTCTAGAGCTCCACTTCTGGAAGACAACCTGTGCCTATCAGACCTGCTTTCTATCAAAAGACAAGAGGAAGACCAATTTACATTCACAGACTGAGAAATAAGTCTCCTTCATATCATACCACCTCCTCCTGGATCTACCAGTTGTTTTAACGATAAAGAAATTCCTCAGGTTACGTCCCTCCCAGCAAATCATTTCAGCTTGTGTTTCAATTTAAGCTGCTGAGTCAATCAGTGGGACAATTTTCTGCTTAGAGTTAATTGCCAGCATCACTGCAAGCTCAGAAGGCAGGTCAGCAGCCACTGGATCGATCTCTGCCTAAGTCCCTGAGACTATCTAGAGGTCCAAGCTTTGTTATCGCTGACATTTCCGTGTCCTCCCTCCAAACTTTTGGCATCTGAGTTACCACTTAATAATGCTGCTCGGTGTATTATTATTTTTTTTTAATTTGTCTTGTAATTGAGTTAGTGCTACCTCTTGTATGGACAAGTTGTGATTGCGGTGCATATACACAGACTGAATACTGCCAAAGACGTTCTTCACATACACCTGGCTGATGAACAAAATAGGGGCATTTCATAGAGGCTTGCACTGAACTTGCCTTAAGGAGCAGAGCTCTGGGACTACCTGGAGGCACATTTACCTTGCAGCTGGTGGAGAGAGTGAGGGAAGGCCAGGCCCTGAGCTCTAAACCCCAGCTAGCTGGATGGTTAAGAGACTGCCTCAAAAATAGTGAGATGGATACACAAAAAGGTGCCATCTCCTCCAGATTGTCACCTCGACTGGCTCTACTTGGTAAAGCTTGCCTCAGTCACCTGTGCTGTAATTTTATGGAGGGTGCTCAGCAGAGACTGAAAATGTTATAACCAGCAGGAATGGCATCTTCCCTGGAGCATCCCTCTCCAGGGAAAATCCTGATCCTCGCCAGCTGCGGCTGCCGGTGCCGCTGCCACAGACAAAGGCGGCTGCTGATCCGCAGCAGGGGTGGCTGGAAAGCCCACAGGGAGCAGCAGGGGAAACCCAAGCATGAGAATAGTTAATATCAGATCTGGTCACCTCCATCTGTATAATTAGGAATAACAGCAGACATCTGGTAGTTATTTTTCATGGGCTAGCAAATATGTTTAAGGGCAGAAATGATTGTGCTGAGCCTTCACTCTGAGCTCCTGCACAGAATCAGACGATGCTCTTTGGTTTTGTAGCAGTTAGCTCCCGGCTTTTGTCATGGCCCCGCAGGTCCTGGGGCTGTGCCGAGCTGTGCATAGCCCAGGTTTAGGCAGAAAGCCCCCAGGAACGGGCTCACAGCTGAAGGAAATTGGACGAAGCCTCTGCTTCTCTTCCTTCTGCAATACGCTGAGCTGAGACTGGAGGCGCCGCGTGGTGGTGTCGTAAAGCCTCCAAAGGTTTTGTGTTTGCTCACGGGTTTGGCAGTTGTTGAACTTTTCAGGGGTGGGGAGAGGAAGGTGTTTGTAGGATGCAAAGGACGGGTAGTGCACGTGGCTGGGAACAGCCGTGGCAGGTATGTGAGGTCGCAGAGGTGAGAAGCTGAGCAAGCAGCAGGGCTGAAGCAGAAATGCTTCAGAAAAAAAAAGAGGTTTGGGGTCAACTTTCAGTCTGGTCTTCTGTCTGGCCCAATCCTGCGCTGCATTATTCAGTGTACATAAAACAGAATTCCAGGTGCAAGACTCCCTGGGCTGGGGTCACTGCATCTCCTGCCCCGGGAGCAGAGGCACAAGCTCCCAGGGGACTCATTTCTTGCCAGGAGGCAGGCGAGGGGTGGCAGATCTGCCAGCGGGGGGCTCCCACATCGGCACAGAAACTCAGCCTCTGTCTTTTGAGATCGGTTACTAGAGATTTATAAACGTGCGATATCTGCACACCTGGCGTGGGTCTGCAGAGCCCGTGAAATGTGTTAGGCTTGTTATTACTTGATTAGTCCTCCGCACAGGTGTACGTTCCTGCTCTGAAACACTTACGAGGCGTTTCTGCTGATGTCTATAGACTCACAGCTTTGAAGGCTAGAGAAAGCCCCTTGATATGCTACAAATCACCGCGTGCTATGACCCCTGCATTAAATGCATTACCCTGTGTTTGGTTACAGCAGGTCTTCTGGTCTTGCCTTGAAAACACCACAAAAAGGCAGCGCCTACTTCGTCCCTGGAAAGTCAGCCTTCGGCCACTGGTGCTGGTAAAAGCATACACCTCAGTTCTCACTTGAATTTGCTCAGCTGACTTGCAGATACCCATTTTTCTCTGAAAGATTAGAAATGTCATCAGTATCTAGCAGATAGTTCCAGAGAGATCTCGTAGATACTTAAATACTTACACATTATACTCAGGTCACGTCTCAGTCTTCTTTCCAGTAAGCTAGGCAGATTGAGTGCTTTAAGTCTTTCACCATTAAGCACTTCCTTCAGCCCTGAAATCCTCTCTGTGGCTCTTTTCTGCACCCTCTCCAGTTTTCCAGCAGTCTTTTAAAACTGCGAGCACCAGAAACTGCATAATCTTATATTGTCTGTATTAAAACCAATTGTGTTTGAATGGGCTCAGCTCATCAAGCAGCCGGGATCGCTTGGAGTGTCACTCTCATCATTGTCTGTCACTCCACCGATGTTCCTGTCATCCTCAAATTTATCAGCTGTGAATTTGCAGTGTTTACATCCAGATCATTGAAGAAAACATTAACTAGCATCTGACCTGATGCTGATCCTGGTAAAACCCTCCCGTTTGATAACGCTTCCTGATTCATAGCTACTTTTTAACAGGCTGTTAGCCAATTCCTAATCTAATTAGTGCATGCTCTGTTGCTGTTTCTAATGTTTTTTGATCAGAATATCACACAGTGTTAATTCTAATCTCCATAAAAAAAAAACGAATATCACATCTCTTCATTGACCTTTATCATTCAGTCTTTACCTTCGTCGTATTATTTGATGTGCCTCATCAAAGAAAGAAATTGGGTTTGTCTGATAAGGCTTATTTCTCCTAAAATCGTATTTACCATCATTAATTATATCACCATTCTCTATCATTTCGACCCCGTGGCGGCTGTTCCAATACAGGGTACCAGCTGATGGTGCGTGAGGGGCCTGTCTTTGAGGTCAGGACGTGGGTTATGAACTCCACCAAAACAATTTACTTCTTACACCCGCTCCTTGAAAACCAACACGCGTCACCGCAGTGGCTCCTTGTTTATTTACATTTATCCATCACCAGGTGATTAAAAACGACTCCTTGCCGCTCTGCCTTAAGCTGTAAGCTGTGACAAAAATGACAAGGCTGTAGCAGGGCGTCCTGGCCACCGTTCCCCACGTGCTTCCCAGTGACCGCTGGCACGGAAATCCTTACGACCGCAGGCTTCCAGGGAGAGCTGCGTGCTCCTGGAGCACGCCTTAGGAGCACGCCATGAAAGGGCCGATGATGAAATATCAGCTATCATGTAACTATCTATAAATGTTAGATTTCTACAAAGTGATTCCACTGAATTGTAATTAAGGGTTTGAAAGTCGAATGATTTTAAGTGCTAGTTTTAATTACCGCTTGGTGAACTTTAGTGTGTTAGGATTGTCACAACTTTCCTTTAGAATTAGTGTCAAGCCAGGCAATACAGTGGGAAATTATTAACTCATACTTTGGTTCAGCAATTATCTGCATTACAAGGTTTATGCAATTAGCTGTTTAAGATGTCATTATATTTTGCCATCTGGTACACAGGAGTTTATGCATATGAACAGGCACGTGTTGAAGTGATTTTCACTATATGACTCTTGATCTCAACCCAAATCATCACTATAATGAGTGGAAGACACAGTGTACAGTACATTAGTGGCAGGTGCATACTATCAACTTCATTTTAATAGAAGACTTTCATGTTTCCATTTTTAAAGTATTCTGCACAAGTGCTGAAAAATTAATTGCTCGTTTGCAATTTAGCAAAAACTGAGGACATGTTATTGCTAAATGCTAAGGAACATCAGTTTGCAGGAAAGCGGCCACTAATTTAACTTCTTCCCATCTGTAAGTTCAGGCCAATTTCTTCTCCAGACAATAAGAAAGTCGCACTGAAGTTGAGCGTAAAACCCTCTCTTGTTTCACGGTGAGCACGCTGAATTACCTTTGATAGTCTCACGGCACCGAAAGCCTCTCGAAGCTATCACAGAGCAAGCTGCAAGGATGCCTTGAAGGATTCCTTGTGCAACAACATCACCGGACTCAGCTCCCGGTACTGTGAGCTGCGTCCTCCGTCTCCCCTCCGCCTGTCTCACCGCGTCCCTTTTACCTGCTGGCTCACATTTGAGACATAGATTTTAAATCTGGGGGGAAAAAAGGTTCGGCTGCCAGCAGCACACCACAAGGAGATCCTTGCTCCCAGGCAGGACAGAGTGTAGATATCAATAATGACATCACCGTGTACTTTGGTAATACCTGGTGTTTCTGATGCACGCTCGGTCCGGCGTTCCAAAAATATTTGCGGTCTTTAATTTATTAAATTGCATGCAGATATTAGCCTCGTTTGACACAAGGAGACCGGGCTCTGCGACTGAGAGAGACCTCCCTGGTCACGGGAAGGCTGCAAGAGACTGAGAAAGAGCCACGCGAGGGGACAGTACTCACTGAACGGTGGTGCTGAGTCCTGAAACTGGGCTGCAGCTGCAGGGTTGGCATTTAGCTGTCCAAAATGGGTCCAAAATGGCTTGGGGCAGGGTGAGGATTTGGGGTCAGGGAGCAGGGGATGGCTCCTGTTACCTCCTCCTCTGAGCTTTGCTGAAGCAGGACTGCTCGTGACACTACACAGATCGTGTGGCCTGCTGGCAAACCCCATTTCTTGGGATATTTGTTATTTGGGGGGCTCTGGTGTGCCCCTCTGGATCCCCCCCGTGTCTCGGGGCTATCCCGGGGGAATCAGGTGCCGTGCCCAGGACTGCAAAGCATCGGAGCCGCGTCTCCACCTGCAGCCACTGCAGCTTCGTTATTGAATTACATTAACAGGCCGCCCTCTAGTGTCATATTTTATTACATGGGTAAAAAAAAAATGGGCCGGGCAGGTAAAAATCCGCGTCTTCGCTCGGTGAGCACCAGCCAGCGCGTCACCCACACGAGTGGCCACGGAGAGTTTTTCGAGAGCATGTCGAGAAGCCCTCTGCCGGGTTAGAGTCCCTGAAACTTGGTGTGAAAATGGGATTTTTGTGCTGAGGTTCAGGAAATCAGCCCCCAGAAGCCAAAGGAGGATATTTCCCAGATCTGCACAGGCACGTGCTCAGGTGCAGGAGTTACCGTTCCCTAGAATTACGTTTCCGTGGCAGGTTGCACCAGCACCTGGCACCGATGTGTGTCCGTACCCCTGGGGTGATGCGTTCAGCCCTTGTGTAAGAGCCTGGGTGGGATTTGGGGAAACACCGGGGATTGCCCGTCACAGCAGGGCACGGGGCACGACACCCCGAGGGCACCCAGAAATCCTCCGTGTGCGTCCTGCGGGGCGCAGGGCTCAGGCACAGGTTCAAGGGGTGGTGCTGGTGGGTGAGGGTGGGGATGGGGATGAAGATGAGGATGATGAGGGTGAGGATGAGATGAAGGTGAGGATGAGGGTGAGGATGAGGGTGAGGATGAGGATGAGGATGAGGATGAGGATGAGGATGAGGATGAGGATGAGGATGAGGATGAGGATGAGGGTGAGGGTGAGGATGAGGATGGGGATGGGGATGGGGATGAGGATGGGGATGAGGATGAGGATGAGGATGAGGATGAGGATGAGGATGAGGATGAGGATGAGGATGAGGGTGAGGGTGAGGGTGAGGGTGAGGATGAGGATGAGGATGAGGATGAGGATGAGGATGAGGATGAGGATGAGGATGAGGATGAGGATGAGGATGAGGACGGACCGCCGTCTCCCCTGCAGATCTGGGCTGCCAGCAGCCAGCACCGTGCCACCCGCATTCCCTGACCCCCCCCTCCGTCCTTCCTCCTCCTCCTCCTCCTCAATCCCCGACGGGGCCCCCGGGCCGGCAGCGGCCGGGAGGGGGCAGCGCGGGCCCCGCCGCCACCGGGATGGGACCGGGGGGAGCCGGGGGGGGGGGCGGCGGCGGGGTCGCGCCTCCAGGGGGCGCCGCGTGCTCGGCGCGCGGGCACGAGCGGGCACACGCACACGCACCGGGCACGGGTGCGAGCACACAGGCGTGCAGGCGCGTGCACAAGCACGCAGGCGTGTGTGCACACAGATGTGCACACGTGCACGTGGAGTCAGGCACGTGCGTGCACAGGCTGCACACAGGTGTGCACGGTTATGGCCGTGCGTGCACCCAGGCTGCACACGCGTGCACACACAATCACGCCCATGCACGCACAGACTGCACACATGCATGCACACGTGTGCACAATCATGCCTGTGCATGCACACAGGCTGCACACGTGCATGCCCCCATGCATAGATGCACGTGCACCTATCAGCGCGCGTGCACGTGCCTATCATGCACACGCACATGCATGCATCTGCACGTGGCACACGCATTCCCCAGCAGAATTGCAGCCCCACGCTCTCACTGGCTGCTGGGGCCCCGTGGTGCTAAGCAGAGATGGTTTAGGAACAGCCCCGGCGTCCCTGGGCCCCGTGGGGTGGTTGGTGTAAGCCATGGGGCACAGGGTGCACGGGGAGGGAGGGCGGCCCTGCTCTGCTGCGCGGCGGTGACGTTTTATCAGGCAAACATCCTGAGCCGTGTTTTGCAACCCCGCAGCAACGCAACTGGAATTATTTATTATTGTTTCTTCTTATTAATTTAATTAAGTTTTGTTGGTGTAGCATTTTTCCCCCATATTAAAGGAAATGAAGTCAACATCATTAAAAGGAGTGGAAGAGGCGTATGCCAAAGTATTTGTAAGAGCACGTTAAAAATATTCTAATATGAATTCCAGCTGTCTCGCAGTCCACTGCGAACTTCTGCTGAGAAATCCAGCAACGCCGCGGCTCTGCTGCTGCTGTCCTTGGGCCGAATGCAAGCTTGTGGTACCAAGGGGAAGCAACCTTCGCCGTGTCCTACGCTCACACTTTTTAAATCAAGTTAGATAGCCATTTACAGGGGCCTTCGGCGTCCCTCTCGGAGCAGATCTCGTGGTGCTTGCAATTAAACGCCAATTGCACCGCCCTCGTCTGCTCCGGAGGACGGCAGAGAACTTCCTGAGGCCTGGCCAGGGCTGGGGGCGTGCGTGTCCTCGTGTGCCGTGCACAGGGCGGAGGGGACGTGTCCCGTTCTTGTGCAACGGCACCGGGATGCTCCTGCTGCCAGGGGGTGCTCTGCCCCCCATTCCTGGGCACAATGCTCCGTCCCTGCTGCACGTTGCACATGCTGCACGCTGTGCACACTGCACGGTGCACACTGCACATGCTGCACATGCTGCATGGTTCATGCTGCACACACTGCACACCTTCGCCCTCCCAGGGCTCTGGCAGAGGGGGCACACAGCAAGGGACTGAAAGTTAATTGCAGAAAGCCCTGCGTGCTGCTTTACACTGGGGGGCTCATCACAAGCTGCAAGAGGTGGGCACTTACAGGGCTGTGCGGCCACCTGCACGTGGCACTCAGCTACTCATTAGTGCCTGTGCAACTTGAGGCAATCGCATCAGAGGGCTGGAGGATTTGGGCATTCCCCAAAACTTCTCCCCCGGCAAACATGCCCTGAACAGTGTGCAGTCCCTGGCACGGGCAAAAAAAAAACAACAGAGGCTGTGCCAGCCCCTGAGTTACAGGAGCAGTGCTGACTGCTCCCCATGGCGGGTTTCATGTGCTACAATCCAAGGATGCAACGGGCAGCACCCGCTGCAGGGCCTAACGCGGTGCTGGGGGGCAGCTGCGTGCCCAATCCCTCACCCAACCCGTGGTTTTTCCCTGGCCGAGTCACCTGGTGCCATGTAAGTGCGTGGAGACGTGCCACACGCGTGTGTGCGTGTGCATGTGTGTGCATGCCATGTGTGTGCACATGCACGTTTGCACATGCACGCGTGCGTGTGTGTGCACATGTGCACGCATATGCATGCCTATGTGCATCCAAATGTGCATGTGCGTGCACGTGTGCGTGCAGCGGGGTGCTGCAGCTGCAGGCACAGGCAGGGGCCGGGCAGGGGGCGGCGGGGGCGGGCAGGGGGGGGGCCGCCCCCAGCTCCCCCCGGCTGCTGCGGGGCTTTGTGCTGCAGGGGTGGGTAGCCGGGGGGCGCCGGCTCTGGCTTCGCTCTGCCTTTCTGCCTCCAGCCTTTCCGCCTTTATATTTGTATGATTTTAAATTTTTTTTATTATTTTTTTTTCTTAGGGGGGGGCCGGGCTCGCCCTGCATCCCCCCCACCTCCCCTTGTGCGCGGCCGGGGCTGGGGGGGGGGTGGGAGCTGGAGCCGCGGGGAGCCGCCGGCTGCGGGGCCGGAGACTGCGGCAAAAGGAAAAAAAAAAAAAAAAAGGGAAAAAATAGGAAAAAAAAAAAAAAAAAGCCCGAGTCGGGGGAACCCCCCCGGCCCGCGGGGCGGCGGCGCTGGGCGGCGCGGAGCGAGGAGCGGGGCTGCGCGGAGCGGCCGGAGCTGCGCGGGGCTGCGCGCCTCTCCCTGGCTTCCTTCTGCTTCTTTTTTTTTTTTCATTTTATTTTATTTTTTGCCTTTTTTTTTTTTTTTTTTCCTCCTTTTGCTGTACCTTAGATGAAAATGGCTACCGCCGGCTCCGCGAGCGTTTGCGAAGGCAGGAACGGGCAGGTTGCGAGCTTTGCTTCTTTCCCCAAAAATACCCCGAGCCGACCAAATCCGCGCCGCAAACTTCCAAGGCTTTTTTTTTTTTTTAATTTTTAAATTTTTAATTATTTTTTTTTTCTCCCTCACCCCCTTCTTTTCCTTTCCCTTCCTCCCCCGGAGCGGCGATGCCGGGGGTGGGGGGAGGCCGGGGATGGGAGCGGAGCCGCCACCCGTCCTGGTGCGCACCGGGCACCGCGCTCCGGGCACCGGGCACCGGGTACCGAGCACCGGGCACCGGGCACCAGCAGCGAGCATCCCCGGGCATCCCCGGGCAGGCGAAGGCAGAGGCGGACACGGCGCTCCGGGGCCGGGCTGCTGGCGTTTTTGGGGGTTTCCTTGCAAAGATCCGCAAATAAAAGCGCGAGCTCCCGGATCCCGCATCCCCCGGCAGCGAGGAGCGAGTAGTTAATGCACTAAGTATATGCACTGCTCGGGCGGGGGGGCGGGGGGAGCCGCTGGTGTGTCGCGATGTATGGAGAATGTACGTGGCTATTAAAGTGACGTGGGAAAAGCTGCTCGGCGAGGGGGCTCCTTCTGTGGCGAGGACAAAGAAGAAACTGGAAGCGATCTTTTAAAATATTTTCCATTCATAAAAATGGCAGAGGGCTTATGCACCAGGCTATTTCTGCGTCTGACTGCACAGCTAATACGTTATTGCCAGCCTCGGAAGATAATTGTAGTGTCGGTGGAGACCTAATAATACAGTAGCACATGTAATTTTAAACAACACCTCATTGTTTATTGGGATGTAACTTTCCCAAAGTTTATTTGTAGCATTAAGAGATTTTAAGTGCAGAACAAATTGCAAATGAGCAGCTGCGGGGCGATGCGCGTTTTGTGTGGCTACAAGAGTTTCTATATTTAGTGACAAGCTGAATCTGAAGAGGATTTAGAAAAAAAAAATAATAGAATATCTGTAAGGAAATGCTTATTTCCTCCCGGAGGAGAGGGCTGGGGGATCTCTGGGCTCGGCGGTCCCCCTCTCGGAGGGAGGAATGATGCCTGCGCATCCCTGCGGCGCGCTGAGCTGCGGCACTTCGTGCCCCTCGTGCACCTGCTCGCCGGGCTCCGAAGCACCCTTCCCAGCCAAAAAGCTGCCAGGCGCCTTGGGCACGCTTAGGGAGGTGACTTCGGTGCTGTGATTTCTGTGCTTTTTTTTTTTTCCCAGGAGGTGGAATAAAAGAGTAGCTGAGCGCGTCCCCATGCAGGGGCCACCTGTGCTGCGTGCCGGCTTACCCTGTAGAAAGCATCCGGCACCCTACAGGGGCTGGTGCGGCACGGGGCGAGCTGGGGCTGGGCTCCCCCAGCAGGGTCTGCACCTCTCCTTTCCTGTGTTTTTAAGAAAACTCAACAAAAACAAAGCAGCCTCTCCAGAGAGAGCCGGTGGCAGCGCAGGGTGCCCGTCCCAGGGATCTGTGTTGCCAGAGCGTACGATGCGGCAGGTCAGTGAATTACAGTAATGAAGACCTCACAAAATTTCAGGTGCAGAAGCTGAGACGTTTGTCTCGCTGCTGTGGACAAGCCGTAGGCACTGGGTGAGGCAGAGCAAGCAAGATCTGCATTTTACCCCATGACTTTTAGGCAGGAGCGTGGGCTTGCACAGCCTGGGGCTCGTACAGGCAGCCCTTGCACATCAGGGGCACACAACTCGTGTCTGACCGACCCCTTGCACATTACAAGGTTGTCCATAACATTAGGGAATGCGGTGAAGTGAAAAGTTACTGGTCATGATTGAAATGTGTTGCTTTTTAATCCCTGAAATTTCATTTAGGTTAACTTTTTTATGATAAAAGTGTTTTTTCTACATTATTTGCGTTGGTTCCTCTCCCTCCTTCCTCCCAAGAATAGAGACCTCCTCCTGTTTTAAAGAACACCTAATTTAAGGCTGGAAAGGGCAAGTTTTTTATAATTTTTAGAAAAGTCAGAGTGGGGAAAAGTTGAGCTGGAAAACTTCCCCGCTCCGCAGCCGCGAGGAAGGCGATCGGCGCTCCTACGTGCTGCGGGCCAGCGGGGCTCCGACTATTTTGAAAAATAGGGGTGGAAGAGATTTGCAGACGAATTATGTGCTCGTGCACAATGCCAGACAAGCCGCGCTAAAGCCTGCACCTGTTAGCACGCTCCCCTCGCCAGACGCGAGGCTAGGTACGAAGTTGGCAGAGGGTTGCTGCGAAAAGGCCACTCGCAGCCTTTTCTCCTCCTCCCAGGACTCGGGCACAGACGAGGAGGGCGAAAAGCGGCTGGGTCCGCACGTCGCCGCTTTGTTTTTTTTTTTGCTTTGCTTCCCATTGGGGGAAATAATGGCTGGCTCTTCTTTTTAAAAGTTACAGACCCCGGAGACGGGCGTGCAGCACGGGGGCAGGAGGGAACGCATGCTAATTAGGGCTGGTGCAGCGCTGCGGGCTGCAAGCCGTGGAGGTGAGCCCGCCGGCAGTCCTGCACTCGATCCCTGCCTCCTCCGAGCCGCAGCTTTCCCTTGTCACACACCTCGGTGTGTGTCACCTGGCTGTCACAGTGCCCCGGCAGCAACTTTGTTATAGACGGCTTTATTTTCACGCCACGCGTTCAATCTCAGCTCGTAGGAGTGAGCCCTAAACGCGAAACCTTCCCCTACGAAAAACAGCAGCAAAAGAAACGCGTCCCTGCGGGAAACGCATCGCACGGACACGGCAGCGCGTCCGGGTAACGCACCGAAATAGTGGTGTGTGCACAGGATCTGCCTCGCCGTGATTGTATCACCCTTGCACAAACTTTATTTAAGCCAAAAACCTTGCGTGGAGGTGTGCGAGGTCAGGCCCAGCGTGCGCACACCAAAGTGCCCGAGAAAGCAGGGGATGGAGGCGGGCGGCAGGATTGGGGCTGTGCCCAACTCACCCGCTGTCACCACGCAGTGGTTTGGTACCACCCAGAGGTGCCCAACAGCCTCCAGGAGACACCCACAGAACAAAATATTTCTGGGAGCCCCCTGGACGTGCTCACATCCCGTCCCCGGGGGCGTTAGTAGGGTTTTATATATGGGATAGGGACATCGGTGCGGTGCGTGGGGCTGTGCTGTGGGGCTGGGCCATCGGTCGCTGCTGGAACCCACCCAGAAATCTGGGCTGGCGAAACCACCCTCCTGTCACGGGGCACTTTCACTTCGTGCTATTTCCACTTTTTCAGCTGAATTCTGCTCGTGCGGTGGGATTCGTGGTAAAGCAGTGTTACAGCTTGCGCTCCCCGTTGGGTCTGCAGCAAAACAAAAGGGAAAGCGCTGCCTCTCCCGCCTCTCCCCATCCTGTTTTCTCCCTTCCCGTTGTCCGCAGGCTTTGCCCGATAACTGATTTCCCCCGCAATGCGTCTTGCAACAGGCTCAAGCCCTGTGGGAGCGCATTACGAGTCCGCAGGCGTTTCTGTGGGCTTTTTTCATGAGGGGACTAGCAGAGATGCACGGTCAGGGGGAACCTCACAGCACCACAGAAAGCACCGACCACCACGTAATTCCCGTCCTCATGGCTTTGGTGATCCACTTTTGGCCCACACCCCAAATTCTGGGCCCATTTGGGGACAGGTCTCGGTGCAGCCACCCTCATCCATCGAGCAGGGATGGCGACACCTCGTCCCACTCGTCTCGGCAGCGGGTGGAAAACGCAGCAAGCAAAACGTGAATAATTGTGCGTGTGTAGTGGTGCAAGGTGAGAATGTCCATCAAACACACCGGGCTGCTGATTTGATGGACATCCCTGAACTTTGGAGATTAAAACTCAGCCCAAAGCTCCTCTCGGAGGGCGAGAAGGGTCTGCAGGACGCTTGTTGCCCTGCCATCAGGGCAAACCCCGTGCAGGCAAAAAAAAAAAACCACCACCAGCAGCAGCCTCGCAGGCCGCTCTTGGCATTGGCATCCTCGGCATGTACAAATTTTGGGATGTCTGGCAGGCAGGGGGGCAGTGAGGCAGGACACGTCGCTACCTCCATCGCTGCTTGTGGGACGATGCAGCAAGCACCAGGCTTTGAGCACCCCCGCTGTGGTGGGATTTGGGGCCTTTGGAGGCTTTGGGAGCCTCTTTGGGAGACCGGGGCCAGGCCGTAGGGGGTGTCCGCGCCGAGCAGGACCCGGGGCAGCGATCCCAAAGCCACCGGGGATGCTCGGAGCCAGGATGAGGCCTCGCCTGCTGCCAGGCCGTACGGCGTAGAGCCCGGCCATTGTCCGCGCCGCTCCCTGCCCAGCTGACGGGCTATTCAGAGCGCTCCCCCAGCCTCTCCAAAACCCCAGCTTGTTCTTCCCCGGTGACAGCCATCCCTCCCATTCGGCGTTCCCTTTGTACGCCTGATAACATGGTGGAAATCCCTTATTATGCCGCTTTTCATAACGCTTTCACCCGGCGGAGGGACATGATGTTTTCATTTATGCAGCACGCATCCATCCTCCGAGAGGAACCCTCGCAAAGCCCGAGCCCTGCCGGAGGACACGAGGACTTCGGGGGGTTCCCCCGTGGTTCCCATCCCCAGGGGGGTCACCACGAGGGGACCGAGGTCACAGCAAACCACGCACGCCTGGAAACTGGAAACCCTCCATGAGCTCGCTGCTGTGGGGTTGGCTTGTTTTTTTTTTTTGCTGTTTTTTCTTTTTTCTTCCTCTTTTTTCACTGTCTGCTCAGCGCGGCGGCAGCCCCGTGTCGGTGACTACCTGCTCGAGCGGATGAAAGGCGGTGCGTGGGGAGGGATAACCGCGCCGCTCGTTAGGTTGTGGAAGTTGAAGTCTCACTTTGTTGTTAAAAAAAAAAAAAAAAAGTGATTAACCTTCAGATCCATTTACTTTTTTTTTTTTGTTTCTCTCCCCCCAAATTAATTTTGCATTATTATCACGCATCTCGGGGCTTCCAGTTTTAGGAATATAATGCTTCTGCTGTTAATGAAGCGGGCATCCACGATCAAGGGGAGCTGAGAGCTACAGACAATTGTTTGTTTGCCTTTATTTCTCACGCCCTTTGAAGGTTTTTCTTTTTTTTTCTCTCTCTCTCTCCTTTTTTTTTTTTCTTTTTTTTTTTTTATTAAGTGACTTTAGCAGATTGTACCCTCGGAGCTGTGAATAATAGGGTTATTCTACAAAAATGGCCAAGGCTAGTTAAGACACACAAAGCCAGGAAATCCTTTCAGGGATGAAATCAGGACTATTTTAGGGGTGCTGGGTAAGTTGCAGACTTTGCAGCTCGGCGCTCGGCTGCTGCAGTGCTGCCAGGCACGGCCGCGGCTGGAAGGAAAAGTTCCTCCCCCGCCAAGGGCTTGCCCGGCCGCGGCTGCTGGGGGGGGCAGAGAGGGGGGGAGCGGAGAGGGGGCTGTGCAAAGCAAAGGGGGTGCAAAAAAAAAGGGGGTGCAAAGCAAAAGGGGGTGCAAAAAAAAAGGGTGCAAAAAAAAAGGGGGTGCAAAGCAAAGGGGGGTGCAAAGGAAGGGGAAGAAAACAGGGGAGTGCAAAGCAAACTGGGGGGTACAAAGGGTGGGAAAGGAAAAGGGGGTGCAAAGGGGTGCATAAAGGGTGTGCAAAGCAAACGGGGGGTGCAAAGGGGTGCATTAAGAGGTGAGCAAGGCAATGCGTGGTGCAAAGGGGTGTGCAAAGCAATGGGGGTGCACAAAGGGGTGTGCAAAGCAAATAGGGAAGCAAAGGGGTGCATCAAGGGGTGAGCAAAGCAATGGGGGGTGCAAAGAGGTGTGCAAAGCAATGGGGGTGCAAAGGGGTGCATTAAGGGGTGCAACGCAATGTGGAGTGCAAAAGTGTGCAAAGCAAAGGGGTGCAAAGCAAAAAGGGGTGCAAGGGGATGTGCAAAGCAAACGGGGGTGCAAAGCAAACGGGGGTGCAATGGGGTGCATAAAGGGGTGCAAAGCAAAGGGGGTTGTGCAAAAGGGGGCATAAAGGGGTGCAAAGCAAAGCGGGGGCGCAAAGCAGAAGTCGATGCAGAGCAAAGGGGGGGGGCAAAGCCAAGGGGGGGTGCGGAGCAGAGGGGCGCGGAGCAAGGGGCTGCGCACAGCCGGGGGGGGCCGCAGGGGCCAGGTGAGTTTGCCTGTGCCCGGCTGCCGGTGCCAGAGCGGGGGCACCTCCAGGGGGGGCGCAGCGCCCCCAGACACCCCCGGCTGCGCAGCCGGGACCCCCCCGGCGCTGGGAAGGGGCCCGACGGGGGCAATGGGGGGGTCTCTTGGCTGGCGCCCCCCCTGCTCGGGGCTCCTGTGCGACTGCGGAAATCGGGGGGGGGGGCAAGGGGAGGGGAGGGGGCGGGGGCTGCCGAGCCGGGCGCAACTTTGGGAAGTGCGGAGCGCGCAGAGCTCGGCCGCGGGAGCGCGCCTCGGGGAAGGGGGGGGGGGGGGGGGGGGAGAGGAAAAAAAAAAAAGGGAAAAAAAAAAAAAAACCACACACAACCAACCCTAACGGCAGGCGGCAATTGGCTGCGGCTCCTATTCTCTTCCGGGTTTCCAACGGCCGCAAGTTTATTTTAGCCATTAAAAAAAATAAAAAGAAAATCGCCCAAAATAGAGATAAATAAATAAAAAAATAAAGAAAAGTGTCACCAAGCGAAGCCAATCGCCGGAGCCCCGCAAAGTTTCCCACGTGCTCCCGGTGCCCGCCGTGGAGCTGCCGGGACCCCCCCCCGGGCCCCCCCCGCTCCCCGCAGCCGCTCCGGGCCTTGCGCGGGTTTTGCGCGGGTTTTGCGCGCTTGGTCTGGCAGCGCTCTGCGCAGCGGGGGGCGCGTTTTTTTCTCTTTTTCACGCTTTTTGTGTTTCCCCAGGGGGTCGGGAAGCCGCTGAGGGTCCCGGATCCCCCCTGCACCCCCCCAGGACCCCCCCGGACCCCCCCTTTCGTTGCGCGCCGGCTCCGTGCGCGCCGTCGGGGGCGGCCGCGGGCGCGCAACAAAGGGGCGAGGGAGGGCGCGGGGCGTGACTGACAGCGGGGACAGCCAATGGGAGCGGCGGGGCGGGGTGA
The DNA here is from genome assembly GCF_047663525.1 of Anas platyrhynchos. Lineage (NCBI taxonomy): Eukaryota > Metazoa > Chordata > Aves > Anseriformes > Anatidae > Anas > Anas platyrhynchos. Next base: position 36,391,356 of record NC_092594.1, read on the forward strand.
CGCAGCCGGGCGCCGCCCAATCAGCTGCGGGGGCGGGCGTTGCGACGTTTGAACTCCCCCGGGGGGAGGGGCGCGCCTTTTTTTTTTTCAATTTTTCATTTTTTTTTTAAATCGTTTTTTTTTTAATTATTTTTTTTTTTTTTATACCGCCGAAGTTGGCGGCGCCCCGAGGGGCCGGGACCGCTGGTGGGGACGGAGCCGCGGGAAGCTCGGGATTTAACACCCAAAATTTAAAAAAAAAAAAAAGTGGATTTTTTTTTTTCTTAAAAATCAAGTTTTTAGCAAAAAAAAAAAAAAGATGAGTTGGGGGGAAAAAAAAATCCCCCGCCGAGTGCCGGTGCCGTGGGTGCGGAGCGCTGCGCGCTGCGCCTGGCCGCCACCCCCGCCTAGAGGGCGCCCGGAGCCGTCCCGCGGCCCCCAGGCTCCCGGAGGGCTCCCAAAAAAGTTCCTCCCGCAGCCGCTGCAGCCCGCAACGGGCTCGGGGCAGCCGGGGGCACCCCCCCGGACCCCCCCGTGTCCCCCCGTGTCCCCAGCGAGGTGCGGGGGGGAGCGCACGGGGAGCCCCGGGGTGCGCAAAGTGTCCCCCCCCTCCCCTCTCCTCCCCGGCTGCCGTCGGGGAGAGCGGGGGGTGCGCTCCCGAGGGACGGACGGACAGGGGGACAAGGGGACAGGGGGACGGACGGGGCCCCGAGGGGGCGGTCGGTGTCCCCGCCGTGTGTCCCCCCCCCTCTCCCCGTCGGGCGGCCAAGTCCCGGCCCCCGGCGCTGCCGGTGGCAGCACAAAGCGGGAGCGGGAGCGCTTGGGGTTTGGGGAGGGGGCTTAGCGGGGAGGGTGGGTTATTAGGGGTGGGTTATTGCGAGGGGGTTATTGGAGAGGGTTATGGGATGGGGGGGGGGGGGGGGGCGAGGTGAGACACAATTCCTGCCCGTGGCGGGGGATGTGATTTAGCGAAGTGCACGAGCAGCACCAGCAAAGCGCTCGGCTTGGAGTGACAAGTGGCGGGGGCCCTCCAAACTTGGCAAACCACGGGGGCTCCCCGTGTTCCCCCCTAAAACCCCGCAAAGACCCCCTCCGGACCCCCTGGAGCCCCCTTCCCACCCCCTTTCCACCTTCCCCATCCTTCCCTAAACCCTCCGGCATGCGAGCATCCCTCGGCGGAGAGGTGCCGGCGAGGGTGCCCAACCCGAAAAAACACCAAAAAAAAAACCAACACAACCAAAACCCAAAAAAACCCGAAAACCACAAAGTTTGCGGCGCCCCCGCGGCTCTCCCCGCGGCCGGGCGCGCTGCGGGGCGGCGGGGCGGAGGGAGGCGGCGGCCGCAGCCCCCTCCCCGCCCCTCCCCGCCCCCGCGGGCGGCGCGGAGCGGGCGGGCGGCGCGGCGCAGAGCGGGCGGCGCGGAGGGGAGCGCAGCGGGCGCGGAGCGGGGGCCGCGGCGGCGGCGGCGGCGGCGGAGCGCAGAAAGGGGGGGGGGCGCGCAGCGAGCAGCGCGCAGCGGGCAGGCAGCGCTATGCCCCTCAGCCCCAGCCGGGCGGGCGTGCCGAGCGCCTAGTGCGGGGCTAAGTCGAGGCGGGGTTAAAGTTCGGCTCATGGAGCGGCTCCGCGCCGGCTGCAGTTTGGCAGAGTTGGAAATGTGAAAGCAAGAAGCAGGCTCGGGGCTCCCCCTCCTCTCTCCTCTTCTCTCTCTCTCTCTCTCCTCTTTTTTTTTTTTTTTTTTTTTTTTTTCTCCCCTCTCTCTCTCTCTCTCTCTCTCTCTCCCTCTGTCCCCCCCCACCCCCCCTCCGCCCCCCTCCCCTCCTCTCCCCCTCTGTCTCCCTGTGTCCCCGCACACGCACACCTCCAGCCCGCAGCCCCCCGCAGCAGACATGTATTCTCCGCTCTGTCTCACCCAGGTAAGCGGTGCCGGGGCGCGGTGGGGCCGGCGCTGCTTGGGGGGGGGTCGAGGGGGGGGTCGGGGGGGGGCCGCGTGTGCGCCGGGGCAGGGGCAGGGGGCGGCTCGCCGAAACTTCACTTCGGTGCCTTTCCCTTGCATCTCCCCCCCCCACGCACACCCCCCTCTTCTCTCTCTCCCCATACCCCCTTTCCCCGCACGGCCATTTGCGGCGGCACATGGCTAATGGCGCCTACTTATTAACGGCTTAATTAATAAGGGGGGTGTATGGGGGGGGGGGGGGGGGCGCGGGGCTTTGCGGGACGCCCCCCGCACCGCTGCCGCCGCGGCCCCGCCGTGCTTGGTCATCCGCGATCGATGCCGGCGCCGGAGCGCCCCGGCCGCCGCTGCGCCCCGCGGTGCCCCCGCTGCCCTCCTTCCTTCCCTTCTTCCCCTTCCTTTCCCTTCCCTCCTTCCCTTCTTTCCCCTTCCCTTCTTCCCCTTTTCCCCCTTTTTTTTCCCCCTTCTTCCCTTCCCTGCCCTCCCCACCCGACACGCCGGCTCCCCCGCCCCGAACTCCGCACTTTTGTTTACGAGCCGGCGGCGGGGGCGGCCAGGGGGGGGGGGGGAAGGGGTGCGTGGAAAAGGAAAAGGGGGGACGGACACGCGGGGGGCACCCGCGGGACACGCGGGGCACGATCGGCCCCGCACGGCCCCGCGGAGCAGCGCGCAGCAGCCGCGCACGGCCCCGGGGCGGCCGCGCTGCGCGGGGAGCTTGGGGAGTTGCGCGCAATTTTGGGGGGGACACCCCCCGCACGCCTCCCGCACACCTCCCGCAAACTTGTTTCGGGGTGCGGGTGCGCCTCTTCCCCCCCCCCTCAGCCGCCCGCGGGACTCGGCGCAACTTTTGCGCCCCCCCCGGGCCCCGTTTGCGGGGAGCTGCGGCCGGGAACGAGGGGACCCGGGGGGGGGTCCCCGAGGTGCCCCCGGGGTTGCGCGGCCGCGGAGCGCCGCCTGCCCCCCCCCGCCCGCTCCCTGCTGCAGGACGCTAAATTGCACACCTTCAATTAGCAGGATATAATGGTTTAACGAGGAAACGCTTTGTGGCGGACTCAAACCCCAGATTATTTCCTCCTGCAGGAGATTTTTGCCTACATTATTCTCACTAATTTAATTTGAATGCATATTTTTGAATTTATTTTTTCGCTTTTTTTTTTTTTTTTTTTTTTTTTTTTTTTTACAGCCCGGTGAGAAAGCCTCTCCGGGCTCTTTCTGGCCAGGAAGAAAAAAAAAAAAATAAAAAATTAAATAAAGCGACGAAAGGCAGCGAGAGGGCAGGCGGCTGCCCAAACTTCGGGGGGCCCCCTTCTCCTTGCGCCCCCCCCATCCCCAGCCTCCCAGTCGGGGCGCCCCGCTCGCAGCGCTCAACCCGGAGCCGCCGCTGCTTGCCCGGAGCCTCACGGCCTCGGGGGGGGGAAACGGGGCCGGGGGGCACTTTGCAGGGCACGGAGCTGCTGCTCCGAGCAAGGGCCCGGCCAAACTTCGCTCCTCTCCCTGCCAGCTCCGGCCTCCGACAGCCCCGGGGCTGCAGGGGGGAGCGCAGCGCCCTGCCCGGGGCACCGGGCATCGCCACCTCTCCCCGGCCCCACCGGGGCTCCTCGCCCTCGGTAGGCCCAGTTGCACACGAAGGGGAGAAAAAATAAAGCCATGGGCCCGTTGGTCGTTGTCTCAGTCCCCCCCCTTCTTTTTTTATTTTTTTCCTACCCCCCCTCCAAAAAAAAAAAAAGCCCAGACAAAAGCCAGCAGCGCTGCCGGTTGTGCAAATCTCGCATTCTTGTTGCACATTTGGAAAAGTAAGGCGAGGATTAGAGGCCTCCTGACAAACTCTTCCCTCGGAAGGATCAGTGAGGTGATTCTGTCATTTTCGGTGGAAAAAGGGGGCAAGTCCCCGCCAATTGCAAGCAATTCGCTATTTTCCCTTTCGGGACTCCTTGGAGCTTTTAGCGATAGGAGTTTTGGAAGGGGGATTTTTTTTGTTGCTGTTAAGTTTGGGTTCAGATTTAAAGGGAAAGCTTTAGAAAGTGGGTTAGAAAAGGAAAACAAACAGAAATCATAGTTAAGAGCGTATTTATCCAAGCACTGTAACTGAAATGGCATGAGCATTTTGTAGCAACTGTCAGGAAAATCTAAACATCGTTCCATTTACATATCTGCTGCAGATCTAGGGACGAGTTGGGGAACATATGCACATCTCCTAATAGATTTACAAGCAAATGGATTGTAAAAATATTAACAAGGGTCGCTGTAGCTGGCTTAATTTCAAAAAGATCAGCTCGAATATATTGTTTCAAAAGACTCCTCTGCAGCGTTACATTATGGCGAGCCTCCTCGGTCGGGTTTGGGGGCTCTTTTGTCGTGCTTTTTTGCACCTTTCTGCAGAGCAGCCGAGACTTGCGGTGCGAGCAGACGCAGAATCGTGCGGCCCAAATTCGAGGTGCTGCTTAGGAACAGGCAGCGCTCTGCAGAGCTGTGTCCTCCAACTTTGGGGAGTAGCGCAGGGAAAACTTTCTCTTTATGCTCGCCTTGCCAGTTTTCCTGTGCCTTTTATTTTTAGGTGACCCATCAGGCGCCGAGCGGGGAAAGCAAACGTCTTTATCAAATACTCTGAAAGTTTCCCTTAGAGCTAACTTGGGGAAAGGCAAAGATCATCTCTTTTTTGCACGAGTTTCTTAAAATCCGTGTGTTTTGCAGCAAGGCTGCAGACAAGTCTGCACATCTGTTAGCACACTTGCATTGACACATTTCCAAAACTTTTTTTTTTTTTTTTTTTTTGCTATAATAACACTGAAATAAATAATTGTATTGTGCAGGAACCGCTCCCCCCCCCTCCCCGCTTCCAGCACAATTTGTTTGATCCGTCCTGAGTGCTTTTATTTCCACTTCGCCTGTGCTAATATCTCGACGCCGAGATTTCGGCGGCGCGCTTTTACGGAGGACCGTGTCTAGGAAGACAGTTTGAAAGTTAGTCTGTTTATGAGTCATTAACCTTTTCTCGCCGTACACCATTTTGAAAAGACACATTGGAGCCTGGCACGGACGTGCTCACCTCGAGCCGAGCAGCGCCGCTTCTCATTTACTTCAGCCATGGGACCGCTTCAGAGCGGACCCTGGCTGCACACTGAAGCATACCTTTTTTTTTTTCTTTTTCTTTTTTTTCCTCCCCAGATCTTTTAAAAGTTTTTTTTTTCTCTCTCCTTTTTTCTTTTTTTTTTTTTGTTCCTTCGGGTGTTGCTTTTACCTCCCTGTTCAGGTTCACGCCGTAGAAATCGGCTTTAGCGCAGGTTAAAGCAGCTCGCTCTTGGATAGCATCCAGCGTCGAGCCAAAAAAGTCCCGAGCACATGAGATCAGTCAGGACAAAGCGCTGCTTAAAGCAGAAAAGTTAAAATATTTCAGGATATACCCAGACGTGTTCAGAAACCATTAATGCTTAAAGCGATCCCCTGCCTCATTGTAGGTCCGTCCAGCGTCTGCTGCGTGTACCTTAGCAGATAAACTTGGCCTCGACAAAAGGCCTTTTTTCCTTCGTGGCTCCCTCCGAGCAGGGCAGGGGAAGGACAGGAGGGAGCAGAAGTGTGGATTTATTATTTTTAATAGCTCGCAGGGACCTGTAGTTTTTATCTTTCTTTCCTGTGAGAGCTCTTTCTCGGGGGGGAGAGCAGCTCCATGTGCTCTGATTGTGCCTTCTCCCACTTTTCGCATCTACCGACTGCAAACTCGCAGCAATCTTTTTTTTTTTTTTCCCCCCTAAACTTTGCTGAAATTTGAAACTAAGATCTTTTCTACTAGAGGAGGGGAGTAAAAAAAAAAAAAAAAAAAAAAAAGGAATGTGTCAATCATTGGAGTGATTTATTTTATTTTACCTGCTTAGGTTTTAATAATCATCCATAGTACTTGTGATTGCTGCCGCGCTGCTGCTGTGCTAGGATGAAATAGATTATGCCATTTGGGCATTTGGGGCAGTTTCTAACAGTCTGTGTTTAAAATTAAAATAAATGCTGCAAAAGTACCTATAGATTTAGGTATTTACAATTTTAGGGCCTCTCAGAATAAGTGGAGTGAAACCTTATGGGAAGCCAATAGAAGCCCTTGAATTACGACAGAATTTTGCTGCTGGGTATTTCTACTATCGATTATTCAATTTTTCATAATTTTTTGCAAAGAAAATGTAAGTTAAAATAAGGTACGGAAAGGACATGAGATGTCTGCTTTAGTCATATTTACAACAACCTGAAATGATTTGGGTAGGAAACGTACTCCATGGGATAATTAAAAAAAAAAAAAAAAAGTTAGTTAAGCTGAAAAATCCCCAGTGTTGTCTTGCAAGATTAAGCACTGGTTGGCTTTCGCCATGCTGGGAGAAACGTTGTACAAATTACTTTTATTTTCCCCCCCTGGAGGGCCCAATCCTGAGGCGTGGAGGCGCTCGGCCTCTGGGAGCAGGGCCGGCCCTGCACGCGGCGCTGGATCAGGCCCCACAGGCTCTGTACGGCCCCGCGTGCACCGTGCTACGTGTAGATGTTTATTGTTTTGCTTTGTGTTCATTTATTTATTTATTTATTTTACAAAAGAAAAGGGGGAGGGGGGTGCCTTTCTTGCATTTTTTTTTTTTTTTTTAACGTCAGCATAATTTTAATTGGGATTACTTTCGTGTCGAGGAGAGGGGGTGATCTCTAACACGTCGTTCCACAAAACGAGCAGTGTCTCTGGGTGGCAAAAGTAACTTCCCAAGAACGGCATTTTCTTTTTAAATATGTGAAAATACGACAGAGCGTGTCTAAAAAAAAAAATAAAAAAAATAATTCTTGACCTATTTGCACGAGTTGCGCTAAGGTTTTCTGTCACCGCAATTTTCGATTTTTCAAGTCTCCTTTTATTTTAGAGAAAGTTTGTTGTGTTTCGATACGCCTTAATACCACGTTTTTATTTTTTTTTCACAGAATATAATCCTAACTTTCTTAAAAAAAAAATAAAATAAATAAAACTTTGTGTTTTCTAAGATTTTTGCATTAGTGACTGCCGAGCAGACGGGATAAATGTGCAGACGGGCCGCGGTACTTTCTCATCCCTGTATGGTTTGGGAAACAGAGAGAAAAGCTCCCTTCATTGTATTCCTATACGCAGCTCTATCGGCACGTTACTATACCGCGCGCTGCTATTTCCAAATATATCTTAGGGAAAGTTTTACTATACTTTAGACTTCCCCATACAAACATTGATTGGCATCCAAATGTTTAGAATTTGCCAAATTGGCGGGCATACGCTGGCTACACCGCAAGCAGCGGGGTCAGGGAGAGAGCACAGGGAGATACGCGCTCCGCGAATGGGCTCAGGTCCCCACGCCGCAGCGTGGCTGTTGGCTTTTAACTCATTCTCCCCTTTTTTTAAAGAAACCTGAAGTTCATGAGGGGGGCCCGATCCTTGCCCCATCGCCACCCTGTCTCGAGTGGCCGCTCGCTTTTCTGAGGGTCGGGGTGAGGAGTGGGGGAAGCCGTCGGTGGGCCGGGGGGAGACGGCCGAGCGCGGCCGTAATTCTCGCCTTCCCCCCGTCTGGAGGCTTTCGTCGGGCTTTGTTGGTGGTTTTGCGTGACATCGACGCTTCTCTGTGACTTTTTCAGGATGAATTTCATCCCTTCATCGAAGCACTTCTGCCTCACGTCCGAGCGTTTGCGTACACGTGGTTCAACCTGCAAGCCCGAAAAAGAAAATACTTCAAAAAACATGAGAAACGCATGTCAAAAGAGGAAGAGAGAGCCGTGAAGGACGAACTGCTAAGTGAAAAACCCGAGGTAAAGCAAAAATGGGCATCCAGACTTCTGGCAAAGCTCCGGAAAGATATCAGGCCTGAATTTCGGGAGGATTTTGTTCTCACAGTCACAGGAAAAAAGCCTCCGTGTTGCGTCCTTTCCAATCCAGACCAGAAGGGCAAGATGAGAAGAATTGACTGCCTTCGCCAGGCAGATAAGGTCTGGAGGTTGGACCTCGTTATGGTGATTTTATTTAAAGGTATTCCGCTCGAAAGTACTGATGGCGAGCGCCTTGTAAAGTCCCCACAGTGCTCTAACCCCGGGCTGTGCGTACAGCCCCACCATATAGGAGTTTCTGTTAAGGAACTCGATTTATATTTGGCATACTTTGTGCACGCAGCAGGTAAGTGCGTTTATATACAACTTCTCCAACTCTCGCGGTCCTCCCGGCCTCGGCGGTTTCGGGTGCCGGGCCCCGGCCATGGCTGCATGAGCGGCGCGAGGCGGGAGGGAGCGCGGCCGCCGGCATCGCCCGGCCCCAAATTCGCCCTTTTTCGCTGGCCTTTCTCGTGCAGCTGCTTAAAAGCAGGCTCTCGTTTTCCTGGGGTTAACGGCAGATGGGCGTTTTGGGGCATCCTTTCTCAAGTGTTATCTGGGCTTCCTATTTTCTGCGGTGGAGGGAACGCAGAGCGATTTATTTTTTAATTTTTTACTGTTTAAATAAACTTTGTATATATCAATCCTGAGAGGGCGAGGGGTTCCCGAGGTCAGGGCTGCCAGGCATCCTCACCCACATGGGAATGCAAACCCCACATAGGGGAAAAAGGGAGAAGAGCCCCCCAGTAGGCAGCCCAGGCAGCTGGGTCTGGAAGGTGCCGCAAACAAATTTGGGGGCGTCATTTTAGGACAACGAGGTCAACAGCATTTAAAAAAAAAAAAAACACACAAAGTGAAACATCAGTTTATACATTAAAGATATATGCAGTTCTTGAAACAAACTCCTCATTGGGTAACATTGTGTGTGGGGAGGGCTGAAGTGTTTTGATCTGTGATGAAACTGAAAATGTTGGGGCCTCCAGCACCAAGCTCAGCCTGCCCGGGGGTTGCCTCGAGGTGTTAGAGGATGTGCAGTGGGATGGCGGGATAAAATAGTGTGCTATTGTATGTCCTTCGAGTGACTGTATTGCAGAAAAATGTGAGCGTATGGTGTGCTAGGCCCTGGTCTTCTTATATGGGACGCATGTAGGATGCACGTAGGGCTGACCTGCAAGTGGAGGGGTTGGGCAGGCCAAGAGAACAAAGAGGGGCGAGGGTGGGATCATATTTGTACAGGCCACGTATATATAAATATTTATCTGTAAGAAAACTTAGAGAATTGCAGTGCTGGGAGTCAGCATTTTCGACACCACGTTTTTTTTTTGAAGGGGGGCGTAGAAAGTTTTGAGCATCCCCAAGTTTTCTGCACCAGATCCCCATGGTGCTGGTTGGAGACGTGCGGCTGCGATGTTCTCGACGCAGCCTGCCCTCGGGAAGGACTTCGAGCATCCTCGTGCCACTTCCCTCCGATAAGCTGCCAGATTTGCTTTGCACTTAGGTGCGACGCGGTTAAATCATAGTGCACGTTTCTGGCAGGAGGGAGCTAGGCAAATATTGTGGAAAGGGATTTATTTGCTCTGCGATTTATTACGTGGCACGCCGGAGCAAGGATTACCGATCGTGGCTAACCAAAGGGAGAAGGGGACGGGGGGCACAGCCCCAGCTGAGGGGCCGGGGGGGCTCGCTGCCCTGCTCTCCTCTGTGCCCAGAGCTGTGCTGGCAGCCCGGGCACCACCACCTTTCTGTTGGTTAGGTTTATTTAGGGCACGAGGCCGGTAAGTGCCGGTCCGTATTGCATTTCCTAAATGCGGAGCAGCCTGCTGCAAAGGGCAAGGGGTGCCAACAGAAAGCAGAGGTCTGGGGTGAGCCTGCGGGGAAGCTCCCAGGGACACGGGACGGGGAGAAAAGAGAAAATCCAGGCGTGTAAATGCTGCAAGGGACCGGAGGGTTCTCTTCCTGTTGCAGTAGTCAGGCGAGAGACGTTGTAAAAGTTCAATATTGTGATTAGGGATATACCATCTTATCAGCGTGCTGTTGGCAAACACTCGCCTTGATAGCGAACTCTTATTTATTTCTGCGTTCATTGTCAACAGGCAGTGATTGCACTAATTGTTCTCCGGGCTAGCTGTTTGCCGTGGAAAGTTGGTGCGAGGCTTCAGATCTTTCCCCGTGGAGGTTCCCGGTTTTGTTCAGGCGGCAAACCCGCTCGTGCAGACCGCGCCGCTTCATATTTTGGCTGTCGTTTGCTGCTTGTTCGCAGCGCATTGTGCTTGCAGCGCACTGGTGCGTGCTGCGGCTTCGCTGCGGCACCGCGCCGCCGAGGGGGACCGAGCAATTTTTTAGGAGGTGGCACAGGGTAGCCGTCGCCTGTGTCGCTTCACGGAGGTGTGCTGGAAGCACCATCCGTAGGCTACCTTTTCTTTTTTTTCCCTTTTTCCTCGCTTTTTTCCCCCCTCCGATGTATCCCAGCAGTCTTTGTTACACCTGAACATTGGCCAAGTTGCCAGCCATTGGTTCCCGCAGACCCGCAGTAATGGCAGCTTGTGCCGTGTGCGCAACAGGAAAATTACAAAAGAAAAATATTAAGGGTCCTTTGTCTCAAACTCCATCAGAGCTGCCTCCAGAAATGTATGGACCCGTTAGCTCTGAGGAGGGTGTCGCCAGCACAGATATTAGGTAGGCTGGTCAACTTACATATAGCGGATTTGACAAGCATCTGCTATAGTACAGAAGATTTGTAAACACTAAACAATGTTTTTACCTCCTTAAAAGTTTTGAGAAGTTGCCAGTATTGGCAGGAGGCACAGACTCCAAAACGTGCTTGAAGATATGTGCCAAAACCATTGTGACCTTTTCACCCATAGTGCTTGCTTCTCTTTTTCTTCTCCCTTTTTTTTTTTTTCTTTCCCTCTTCTTCTTTTTGTTGGGGGGAGCATTCTCTTCCAAGATGCCTTATTCGAGATGACTTCAGCAGTGAGATCTCCCTTTCCTTCTAAACATGTACGATAATTATTGCTTTGAATCCACGCTTTTTCTTCAGTAGGCACTATCATCTGTAAGAGAACACATGTGCTCAGATTTAAATGGTGCTTCTTACAAAGCTACTGAAATCAATTATTCTCTTTAAGAACTGGCTAGAAAGAAAAAACAGAAATATGCAAATACACAAACTACATGTCATTTTCGTTTAAAAAAAAAAAAAAAGGAAAAGAGAGGAAAGGAAAGGAAAAGAAGATCGGTGTTTTGTGAATTAGAGGTTGACCAAAAAATGTATTGAAATTTAGAGTATTGCTCTCAGTTTGCAGTTTCTAATCTGCTTAACTAAAAGCAGGCGGCATTTTCATACCCTAAACTTGGGTTTGCTTTTTAGTTTTCACTTATTCTACGCTTGTATCAAATGACAAGTTGGAAACCATTGTGGCAAACCGTTTTCTTTGTGGGAGTCAAACAGTAAAGCTAATTTATGGCCAGTCCTTTACCAGATGATCTGTATCAGAATCTACAATATACTAGGCACGTGGCAAGGTCACAATTTAAGTTGTTAAGGTCACAACCTTAGCCACCAGGCATTTGACCTTTTAGATAAAGTTAACCTTTGTTCATTAGTAGGCACTCAACCGAGAACTTTCTGGAGTTTTTTACTGCTTTGGAGTTCCTTCTGCTAATGTGATCAGATTGGAGGAAGGATTCGCAATGGAAGTAGTTAAATTTTGTGAAAGGTCACAGTTTTTAGAGACTCCATCAGTGGGCAGAGCCGGATGGCAGGCGACAGGAATTGATACTGCGATGCCCGATTTTTTTATTTATTTATTTATTTATTTATTTTGATAGACCTCGTTACGTGCTTTGGGTGAGAGTTGAGCTAGCCACATATTTGTGGTGGAGAAAATCTCTTAATCTTTTGGACAGGCGTTTTAAAACCTGGAATTTTAGTAAAACCGGGGAATGGCTTTTTACTTAAGTGAGTTATTTTTTCTGACTCTCTTAATACTTAGAATAGGAGTCAGAGAAGAAGCAAGAAGTCAGCTTTATTCCTGCGACTGTGAAAATTTACTTAGGGTCTAAATATGCTCTATGGCCAATTGCCTGGGTAACAGTATATAACGCATGACCTTGAACTTTAGGCAGGCCCACTTGATGTTCCGAGTGGCAGATTTAAAATATTTCTGCTTGGACCATCACAAAGATGCCCCGGTCGAAATAACGTGAAGATTGGTTCATAAAGCAAACGACTGCAGATAGTCAAAATACCCATGGAGGTATCACTTAGCTCCGCGTCCGAAAGGTACATCGCACTTTGCACCGTAATCTTTTAGTACAATTGTTATTGATTGTTGCTGCATTAATCCCGCTAATAGCCGCAGCCAGTCCGGCGCGTTGCAGCGGTGTGAGAGGTGTTCTGACAATACCGTACATCACGGAAAGAGCTGTCGCAGCGTCTCCAGCTCCTGCGATCTGCTTTGCAAAAGTCTGGTGTTCGGCTGTGGAAACTATTGCCGGCTCATATAGAACGCACACCATATTGTTTACTTAATTACGCCGTAGCGGAGGCTCGTTTTTAATTATTTAGATAACTTCCTCGTTTTGCTGTGATAGCACATTTATTATTTAATTTAAAATCAAAAGGGCCGCGCTACTGTTAGTTTTTGATGCATTTTACTTTTGTTTTGGCTACGTTATTGTCATTCCTTCATACAGTAATCCAGATAGCCGTGATATGCAGATTGGCCAGATGGTCATGTTAACAGATTGAGAACCCACTTCCCACTGCTAAAGAGCAGGTGTAAGATCAGTGCTTTTTTTTTTTTTTTTCCCCCTTTCCTCCCAAGTTTCAACCAAAATGCTCTTTAGACAGCTCATAATGGTAGTTAAAAAGGGGCACATTTCAAATGGTGTTTGTTCTGTGAAGATAATATGTAATATATATGTCGTTTTTACACGTATCTGAAGACTTTTAAAGCATCCGTGACATTTCCTTCTTATATAAGGCTTTTGAAAGCATAATTCCAATACATGGCTGTTCCAGCATACATCAGAAACGGTCTTTAAAGTTTTGTTTGTGATGTTAATGGTCCCTGTGCATTTCTACGGAACACACGGATTGCATTTACTTTTTCCGAAAAATGTTCAGCCAGCTCTGCAGCAAGTACTTCATACGTGTTCTGTGTGCTGGGCTCCCTGTGAATGTCTGGGGGAACCTGAACAATCCGGTATTTAGATGAGATTTGGAGACTCATAGGATGTTGGTTGTTTTTTTTTTTTCCATTCATTTTGGCCATTGTGAGATGTGTGTAAATTTAAGGAAAAAAAAAAGTGAAATTAGGTTGTCTCATGGTGTTTCTGTCCTTGAGGAAAAGGCAGATTTTGCATTACTGCAAAAGGCTGGTAAAAGGTGGCCGTACAATGCCAGTGCTGGAAGCCTGCATCTGTATCCCACTTGGAAGTGGATGTGGGAGATGCAAGCTGCAGCTCCTCGGCACCCCCAGTTCCCTGTACCCACCCATCGCCGGCGCGCATCCAGCTGCACGGCAATTACACACCCTGCATGGCACAGAAAGATATCTCCATCTATCGACACGTTCTGTTTCGGGGAGTGGGGCTGACGGCTTTCTGCAGGGCAGGAGATGACAGAAGCAGGATTTAGGTCGGGACAACTGCGCTCCCCGTGCCGTTGTAACCGAGCCGGTGAGTATCCGTGATAATGCGGACACTAACTGGTGCGGCACTCCGGACGGTCTGCTCCATCACGAACCCCTGGCAGGAGTTCAGTCATGTGGTTTAGCTTTCCCCTTTCTCCAACAACAACAACAGCAACAACAAATAAACACTGGATGAAGACGTGTGCAATCTGCCCAGGATGTTTTCCAGGTGATGGGTTAGGCTGGGAACAGCCTGCTGTTTCCGTGCCTTCCTGCCCAGGCGGGGCCGGAGGTGCAGGGCTGGGAGAAGCCCTTGGATGGAAGTCGGCACATACGGAGCAGTGAGGTTTGTGTGTTGGTGAGAGAGTTACCCAATGCTGCTGGCTTGTCTACAAGCGACTGCACTTTTATATTTCCCTTCTTTTCCACCCAATGATGAATAGCATTAATTTAGATCTATTTAAGGCGAGTGTGGGAGAAACCACAATCTTTGTTGTGGTCACTGCTGTACACAGCGGGGCTGAATGTTTCTCTTGGTTGAGGCCTCAAAGCTGAATCTGGAGAACCCAAAACATCATGTCAGCTTTTCAAACCCTTCAAAGAGACACTGGAATCCTAATTGTTCATAAAACCCACTATTTATTATTATGATTATGTATTTTCAATGTTTCTCTCCATTCGGATGTAAAGGAAAGGGCATCCCTCGCGTTGCCTGCCTGGAGCTGCTCTGCAGCTCCTCCTCCCCTCAGCACTTCCACTCCACGTAGCGGCCCAGGCAGCCACAACCAGCAGACAAAACCCAGCTCTCCCAACCCTCAGCCCTCCTCCGAGGAGCTGTGCTCGGCTGTGCACAGCCCACACCACGGCCCTTCGGGGGTGTCAGCCGTGGGGGTTCAGGGACCGTCCTTTGTAGGGCTGCTGCTGGGGTGTCCTTGCCCGGGGCTATGGGTCCGGCACTGCCCCCACCGCCGCTCAGCCCGGCGTGGGCAGGAGCTTGAGCCGCAGATTAAATTACAGGCTGTAAATTCAGGGCAAATTATTTTAGCCTCCTAACAGCAACCGACCCTGCGTGTTTCCTTATGATGGCGAGGACGCTGGGTAGGGGAGAGTTGGTGGTGGGGCTGAATCGCTTTGGCTTCTCTGTCCATGTGGTGTTCTTCATGCATTTTATCTGTGGTTAGTGTTAATTAATGGTAACCACCAAAAAGATGGCTTGATAACACACGATGTACGGGGGAACTTTGTCCGAGCCACGTATTGGGTGGGAGCATTTAGTGTGCCAGCCCGGTGAGTCCCCTCACCACACTGTAGTCCAGCAGGAAGATATAACAACATATTTTTATGTTTTTGGGGAGCCCTTCTAGCCCTATGGCTCCACGTGTATGTCAGGGGATGGGTGGGCGAGCTCAGCCCAGCGCAGAGGCCTGGCAGTCGGGCACACGGCAGGAGGACATGGCTGCCGCGGGGCAGGTCCGTGCCCGCGAGGCGCATGGGGGCCTCCATTTTGTGTGCCAGGCTCGGGTGTGCGAGTGCAAAATGGAGAACGGAGCAGGCTTGCTTTGTGTGCGTCGAGCCGGGCTTTGCCCACTGGATGGGGAAGGTGGGCTGGGGCTGGCCTGCTCACCGAGGCTCTTGGAGCTCAGGGAAAACGTAGATTTTTGAGAAAAGATTGCGAATCTGAGGCTCTTTTTACAGCTGGGTCTGTCCTGCACGCTCGCGCCTATGGAAAAGGAGCTGGCAGGCTGCTCGCTTGCATTTTCGCATTCGGGAAAAGTGCCCGTAGCCAAGCGTGGAGACTTGTGTTGCCTGTGGTCCCTGCGCCCCCTCAGGGCACGTAGGTCCTTCGGCAAGGCCTGGGAGGGGTGTCCTGAGGGTGTACATCCATGGGTTCCTCCTGGGGCAGCCGCTGCCTTCTCCAGGCCCTTCATGTCCACCTGGCGAGGTGGCCCTCGGGCCGGTGCAGAGGGCCCCGGGCAGGCATTTCTTCTTCCCCGTGGGCCTTTGGTGCACATCCGTGCCATCGGATTAGCAAGATAAAATCAAGACGGATTTAATGACATGCTATTCTGAAAGTTTCCTGGACTTCATTGTTCATAACTTGGACCCAGATCGGGTTATTTACACATGAGGATTAAAAAGCTGCAAACAACTGTGTGATTTTTGGGGCTGAAAGCAATTAGCATATGTGGGCAGGAGGATATACTGCATGTCTGCGTTCCTTTAAAATATAAATCACAGTTATTTAATTATGTTTTGAGAGGGCAGATTTAAGGATATACTGCAAAATGCATTACCTATTATACCAACATGATAATCTTATTAACCTTGCTTTCTACTTTTTAATTTTATTGTGCACCCTGTATAACTCTTACGATATCAGAAATAATTACTTGGAGAATACATGATGTCAGAGGTCCGATATGACATTTATCTTCACAAGTGAGGAGACGGCTATCTCGTGCATTGCATAACAGCATGGCAGGCATCAGATGGGGCCAACACCACAGAAAGGAAGCAAGATAAATAGCGTCAGATGTTATTTCATGTATGTGCGTGCTTTTGCAGATTTGTGTTATAGCTGAAGGCCAGCTTGACCAAACTTACTGAAATTTAGCATCCGTGGGCCTCCCCCACAGATTATAAAGGCTGAACACTGTACTTGCATGTACAACACAACACTCTTAGGTGAGCCGGTATTTCAGGGTAGCTCTGTATATTCAGCCCCAATCCACCCAGCTCGATCTGCTGCTAAAACCGTGCTGCCCATCCCATTCCTCCTAAGGGCAGTGCCCATCTCTTTTTCTGTCCTTCTCTCCTAATGTATGATATATGTTGATATTTCCCCCTTATTTTGTGAGGGAATGGGTGAGGGTGATGGGTGAGGGGAAACAAATGCCATAATAATATCCCTTTTCAGAAGAATATAGTTTAATTTTGTGTGTGCGTGCAGCAGCTGCCATTGGCAAGCTGTCGTCTTTGTTGCCATGGGCTTTTTTTTGCATGCGTGCCAGAACATGATTGGATGTTTCAGCATGTTCATGTTTTGGGGTGAGATATATCTGTAGTGAATCACAGAATTATCATTGGATTGGTGGGTTTCCAAGGCAGGATTATTCAGCCAGGTGAGCCGATGGCGTTGGAGAGAGCTGCGCGAGCCTGGTACCTGGTGGCTGCTTGGTCAGGTCAACGGTATAAAACTTACTGGCGCTTCAGATTTTTTGATGGTGTGAAAAGGTCATTCAAAAGTACCGCTGTGTGAGCGCTTTGAGCACAAGAGGACGTGTCATGGAGGTGTCCTCCAGCAGGACGCCCAGCAGGCACACCAGGAAGGCCACCAGCATTATCTGGGGTGGTTTTGCCCTGCCCTTCTCACCTCACTCTAGCCGATGCCGTGGGGCTCTGCATGCCGGGCCAGTGGCACCAGGGACTTTGTGGTCTCTGAGACCCCAGCCAGCAATGCACAGCTCTGCGGCAGGCTCCGGGGCAGGGCTTGGTGTGCTTTTGCAGAAGGATCGCACCTTTCCACGGGACGTAAAACCAATGCCTGCAAGAGCTGCGGGTTGCAGCAAATCCTCCTGACCCTGCCACCGTGGCACTGTGCCGTGACCACAGAGGTGTAGTTATTTTTCCTGCTCTTTGGTTCCATCCATTTGTCATATTTATAACGTGCTCATAGCATTAGTATCTAAAACAAAGACTGAAACCCGCTTTGCACCGTCCTCTGTGATGCACATATCCCTCCTAGCCCCAGCCATCGTCACCCCACACTGAGGTACATGGGAGTGCAGTGGTGCTCATCAGCCTGGGCTGCCTGCAGGCACCATCCCTCGGTGCAAAATGCGATTGCAAGCTCAGGAAATATTGCACAGGGAGGCATCTCCACACAGCCCTCCGGGCTTGGGCCAGTCCTGAACAGCGACCGTGGGCAAAGGGGAAGTTTGCAGGGTGAGTGCAGGCGGCTTGCACAGCCTGCTGAAGATCTCAGGGCGAAGAACTGAATGCAAAGTGGGGTGTTGAGACAGCTTTATTCATGGTGTGTTTTTCTGCGTCTACAGATTTAGTCTTGTGTGTGAGGTACAGATAATGAGCTGCATGAGCTTTGTAATAAACAGCGCGTCTGGTTAAATTACCGTCGGAATATTTTTGTCTTTAAAGCCAGTACATGTGTTACAAAATACCTTGTAATGCACTGAATGAACACGGATGAACCCCTGTGAAGGTATCAAAAGACAAGTTAGATAGTTACTACGTTTATTGTCAAGATGAACACTTACTGGAGATTTTAATACAGAAATACATTGTCAATCAGATTTCATCCTAAGGATATTCACTGAAATTCTTGTCTGATCGTTTTACCCAGTACGGCTTTAATTTGATATGGAAGGAAACAGCCAAATCCCTCCGTGATGCTAGAAACTTAGGGTAAAATTTAAATTTAATTCACTTTTTTTTTTTTTTTTTTTTTTTTTTTTTTTTTTTTTAGGCAGTGTAGTTTCAAGTAAATTAGAAGAATGAATTCTTTGTATCAGGATGCTTTTCTAAAGCACAGCTAGTGTAGTGATCCCTTGTAGGGAGAGATAGCCACTGCAATGCTTGTATTGTGTGATGACAAGGGCTTTTCCTGACGCGATGAGGACTTCATTTCAAATAGCCAACAAACCAATCTACATTTGCTTCTGTGTTAAAAAGTTAAAAGCAGTTGTTGCAGAGCTAGAAACTAAATCCTGCAGTGTTTTATTTAAAAACTCCACAAACAGCTTGCCTGGCTGTGGGGGGATCAACCCTGAGAGTAGGCAAACCCTCGCGAGTACAGCTTGGGTATTGCTGGAACAGTTGGAAAAAATTCAGGGCAGTCGGGTAAGAAGCGGGATTTTTGTGGTCAAGATGTGTGCTTGTTTTTTTTTTTCTTTTTTTTTTCTTTTTTTTTTTCTCCTATAGAGGACTTCGGCTTCAACAGCTCTGATTTGGGTTCTCCCTAGGCAGATGCAGTTATAAACACCCAGCTGGGGAGCTTAGTGTTGTTTGGGGATGGACACCCACACCTCAAAAGTGCATCCTCGAGGCGTCTGCTCTTTCCAGTATCAGTATGTGAGCATGATGTATAGGTGAAGCAATCCACTCAAAGCCTGCTTTAAACAGGGACACAGTTTCATTTTCTGGTCAAAGGCTAGAGCTCAAAATCACGATGGAGATTTGAGAGTGAACCGGTTGTTTTCTGCATGCACGGCCTTTAGTAATAAACCCATCTATAAAAAAAGTGAAGTTTTGTGTCCCAACTGCATGCAGGCCAGGACACGAAGCCCCAGGAGGGGGACAGCACGAGCAGAGGTCCCCGTCCCGGCGCTAGGCTTGGTTCTCTGTCCTCGTGCCAGCGAGGAGTTCCCAGACGAGCTTCGTGCGGGCTCGTCGCCCTTGCTGGGACCTCTCTGCATGCAGGGCTGGGACCTGAGGACAATTTGGCTGGGTGCAGGGAAGCTGCCGGAGCCAGCGGTGCAGAGTCAGGAGTCACGGGGCGTCGGGAAAGGGTGGAAGGAGTGGGAGTCCGAAAGGAAAGCGGGACGTTTGCGCGCGCCGCTCTGCAGTCCGGGGTGGCGGTACCTCCGGGTTGGAAAGTCTGCTTCGAGCGCCTCAGGAAACTTTCTGTGGTCGCACAAGCAATACTTAACGTTAAGAATATTTCCTCGGTAAAAGGGGTGAAGGATTTCCCAGGCCGCCTCGGCTGTGTTTCCACACAAGCTTTGTTTGCCGTAGCAACTTTTCAAGGGAACTTTTCAGCTCCGCGCTGGACGCACGGGGGCCGCCTGCGCGGCTCTCGGATGGGTCGATGGGCACGAAGGCATTTAACATTTTAATTGCCTTCCTATGCTGATTGCCGTGATGACCTGTTTGTTTGGATTATATCTCTTTTTCGTCTTTTTTTTTTTAAAAAAAAAAAAAAAAAGGAAAACAAAGGAAGTACAGTGCTGCGCACAGAACAGTTATTAAAAACAGTTGGGAAGCATATAAAAGGTACTGTTTGTGTGAGAAACGGGACAGCTGTGATGGTCTATTGGGAAAGTGTGTACAGATGGTGGTAGGGAGGGGAATGATGACTACATGGCTGATAAATGAAATACAAAAAGCATTAAATTGGTGATCTTTTTAAAGAGTACATTTTTGGTTAGCATTTTTGGTGCATCATTAGGGCTCTTTGTCTGCCTCTTATTTAGCCAGGAAGTGCGACGATCTTCACACATTTGTGGCTCTGATTTTGTTTACAAATAAGGAGTCTGTTTAATAAATTACATACCACGGAATTATTAAAGAAGATAATTAAGCGCAGGGTTTTCACTACGTTGGGCATGGTGCGGGATCGTCCCAAAGACCTCACAATACCACAAATGCGGTTGGGTGTGAATTAGTTACAGTCACACGTGGGATTTCCTGGAGCCTACACAGATTTCTTTGTTTTGCAAGAAGTGGGACCAGCGGCGCGAGCCGGGCTCAGGGAGCGAGGCTTCGGCGTTTCAAACCTTCAACCAAAGGCAAGGCTTTGCACGTTTTGCCTTGATTTTACAATGTTGGACAGTCCTGAAGGTGGTGGCACACGCAGTGACTGGTGCCTGGCCACAACGCCAGGTTTTTTTAAACTGGTCAGTGAAATAATCTCTGCCGGTGTTACATCCCTTTTCCTGCTGAAATAATTGCAGGTTTTCCCTTACACTTTCTCTCTCACCGTCCGGTACCGAGCTTCTCTGCTCATCACTCCTGGGTGCCATCAATGAGGAAAGCATTTTCCTTAATAACAAACAGCCTGCAGTAACGCCGTGCTTTCCCACAAACAAGCCCCGTGTCTGGCCACCCCTTGAGCCCCAGCGATGTGATTGTCCCTGCCGTTCCCCACGTGCTCGGGGTGCTGCAGACCCAAGCATCCAGTCCAGGGCTGATGGAGAGGGGCTGCCACAGCTCGGGGTGGACAGGGATGCAGGAGCTGTGCATGGTGTGCGGGACTGAAACACCTCCCCAGCGCCTTGCTGGTGAAACACCTTCCAATTTCATTTTATTTTACCTTTTTCCACCTGCACAGCCCTACCCTGGCAAATTCAAAGTGACAGCGGGAGGCCGGGGCCAGTGCCCGTGGGCAGAGCACCGGCAACCACAGCACTGGTGGGGGCACCCGGTGCTACCAAAAGGGGATTCAGGAAACCCTCATAAGAGGATCGTGCCCAAAGGGAATTTTTCCAAAGCCCTGTTGGCTGCAGGTTCATCTGCGCTCTCAATTTGGTCGATTTAAAAACCATCCAAAAGTTTAAGGCTGCTACTTCGGGGATTGTTTGCTCTCCTGACGTGCTATCACAAACACGTCTTGTTACCAGGCTTGATGAATGACACGTTTCAGCGTGGCTTTTTTTTTTTTTTGGGCCAAGTAAATTTTCTTTTGCATTTTCTTGAAATGTGGAAAAAAAGCAAGACTTAAAAAGGTTTAACGTGAAGAAAATGTATGACAACTTGATAGATTGCTTGGGACTTCAGTGCAGTAATCGTGCAAAGTAGGTTGTAATTTTTTTACAGATGCAATGTATTAAAAAGAACAATAGACAAAGAGACGTATAGCATGGGGCTGAAGAGACCGTCTTGGCCAACCTCTGCAAATTTGTTCCGTATTTCAATTATTTAATAGCACAAAAACATTTTTATTGCAGCACATTTTTATTGTGACACTGTACATTTTCTCAGCTGATCAGATCTCGAGTCATTTGCGTTTCTTTTCTACGTCTTGCCCCTAAGTTTACTTCACCTCTCTAAAACAGACCAGACCATTTCACGTGCTGTTCACGGTGAAGGGCCAACTTAGCGATACCTGGGCACGCACGAAATGCCTCGAGTTGACTCCTTCTAATAAATATTTTGTTTTTCACTAGTATGAACTCGTCCTCTCCTTTAGCTTCACTAAGTGCAGAAGTCCAGAAGGCCTCCTAAGGGTTGTGCTGGTGGGCACCACGGAGGCAGGAGCAACCAGTCGCTGCTGTAGGTGCTACTGCCGTACTTCTTGATGGTCCCGGCCCAGCTTCAGACCCGGCCTTGCTGCCAACAAAACAAGCTCCTCAGCCAGAGACGAGGACTTTCATTTTTCCCACTGCAGGGGACTCGGTCCTGCCCAGCAGAGGACCCCCAGCATCCTTTCGAGCCGCCCTGTCCCCTCCGGTGGCCCCGGTGGTGCTGCGCCCGCGAGCAGCCGACAGGAAGGGAACAATTAAAAGTGGAAAGCTATTAAGCAGTCAGGTTTTTATTATGCTTTAGTGTTTTGTTTAAGTCTGTTCTTAATTGGTTGATTAATGTAAGCGAAGTCCTTCTCTCCCCCACCATCTCTACAGATGGCAAATGGTAGGTCCCAACTGTCATTGTGCGCAAGAAAGGTTATGGTTCAAAGTCAGAGATACAGAGATACCACCATAATCAATCATAGGAACTTGTCTGGCTGTGCCCGGCCAGGCAAAAGTTAGGCCCGGTAGCAACATTCCCTCCAAACCCATGCAGGGGAATTTCTGTTCTTCGCTCCGTATTTAGGGGACACGCGTTCCTGCAAGCTTCCCGCGGCCACGTCCATTGCATCAGTCCGAGCGGAGCTGCGTGGCTACAGCGAGGGTCAGCACGGCGGTGGCTTCCCTTCTCCTGGGCATCTGCCTCGCTGGTGAGCTCTGGTCGGCATTGGGAGCCCGTGCCCAGCAGGAGCAGGAGCCCCGCTCACCGCAGCCTCGGGAGCTCCAGGCTCACGGGCTCTGAATCGCGCCCAGAAGGAATCAAAGCGTACCGCTTGCTTTAAAGAAATGCCTTCAAATGCGTATCTTTGAAACTTTTCTTTTTTTTAAACCTAAGAGGATGATTTATGAAGGCTAACTTCCTTCTCAGGATGAAGCTTAGAATTATGTTTCTGGTATTGATCCATAAAGAGGATTTGCATTTTATTCATACTATAAAAGTGCTTTTAATGGAGACATCGCGGTAATTGAATTTATACTGTGTGTAACTATCGAAGTATCTTTTTAATTATTTTATGTTATGTAATACAATAACTAAACCTAAAGCCTGTGAAAGGGGATGTCTGTACTCTGTCCTTAAGAGTAACATATATAGCTTTTAATATTCTAACAGTGGAATGCAGTTAAGGACATTCTTTATTTGAGAAAAAAAAAAAAAGGAGAGGGGGGAGAGAGAGAGAGGAGAAAGATTTCATTACATTCAGCACAGTATGAGACTAAGTCAAAGTAGTTTTGCTAATTAAATTCAATTGCTATCCATTAGACCAATGGAATGAGATGAATCTACCATATAGCTGACACAGCACAGGTATGCAATTTGGCTAAATGGCCATTTCTGAACTGCAGCACGCGTTTCTCTCTCTACTTGCTCATTTTTCGAGACTCACAATTTCTGCACAGAAAGAAGTTGAACAGCCACCGACACCTCTCGCTCGGGGAGCACGGCTACGTGTCTAAATGGGCAGTCTCACGGGGTGAGCAGGAGCCGCTGATCAATTTGGAAATGTACTGCAGTAAGCTTATAAAGCCTGAAGCTGGTGGGGAGATGGGTGGTGCTTTTTTTTTTTCTTTTTTTTTTCTTTTTTTTTCTTTTTTTTGCTTTTTTCCTGTGTTCATTCACAGATATTTCCTTTCTCTGCCCATCCAGCTGCATTTGTGAGGCTGCCGGCGGTGGGCTCCTCGGTTTCATGTAGGAACCCAGCGGCTGCTGTAGGAGCAGGTCCCTGTCAGGCTAGGAGTTACCAAAATGACTTGAAATTCAGTTAGTAGGGTAAGTGTGCCCGCGTTTTGGCATTACATGCTACTTTGGGAGATTCTGCATGTCAGACTGAGAAGTCTCCTACCCCAGTGAAATGACAAGAATACCACTCAAGCATTGGCTGAGACAAAATTTTGACAGCCAGCAAGCCTGTAATGCTGCTGAGTGCACAGATTTACACTTCCTGCCAAGATTAAAACGGGCTAAACCCAAAACGGGTATTAGGGATTGTCACTTTAAGAAGAAATAACACATTAGTGCGCTGCGCTGGTGCGAGAGCTGCGAGGATCCCTGGGACACTTTTGCTTCCTGGGATCTTGCAAAGCTCGTGTGTAGTGGTCAGCGTGGTCGGGAACGTGGCGGACTTGCAGAGTAGGCAATTAGGAAGTAAACTCAGAGAAACCTGGCTGAAAAATTTTGCACCTCCCCTCCTTCGGTGCCGGAGATCAAGTTCCAGTTTTGCCTCTCACCGGACAAAATCTCAGCGCGGTCCTGGGGGTTTGGTGTGAATAAAGTGTCCAGGCTGTGCCCCTGAACCTCTCTTTCTGCTTCTGATCAACTGTGACAGTGTATTTCCTTCCAGCTATCTCTGTAATTAGCGAAAGGAAAAACAGCTAAGCTGGGCTGAAAAAAGGCCCGGCAAAAAGCCTTCATTTAAGCCTCTCTCGCAACATGGTTTCCTTAAATTTTCTTCCAAGCACAATTGGTTATGCTTTTTATGATAAATCTTTGGGGTCGGGGTATTTGCTCAATGGAATCCAGACAAATAAACGTGAAGAAAAGCATCCTGCTTTAAAAGAAGGAAACAATTAAACCTCCTACTTTGTTATTTACAGTAACTACCTTTTTTTAACAATTGTAGAAGTTCAAATGAAAGTAGCAGTGTGAAGAGGGAAATGTGGGAACTTTCATTTGTCGAGACTTTGCATTTCTTCTGCTTTATAGCCATCAGAAAAGAGATTGTTGTGCATTCTATTAAATACTGCCAGTATGATTAATTTAAAGGGTTACATTTTATTGAACCCTGGTGTAGATGTTCTTTGTCAACTCACATTCACTGCTAGTTAGAGTGTGTGTCGCATTTATCAAAACTTTCTGGAGCCCCTCTCACCTCATTAGCATGTGAATCTCTATTGAGCAGTTAATGTCCGTTACAGCGAGAGTGCTCAATTCTTGTTTTCAATAAGCCAGTTGTAAAATGTCAGACTGTCACTTACAATATAAAAAAGCAAAAATGATGGTATTTGTAAAAATGTTATCACCTCATAAAAACAAATTGTAAAGACATGAAAGTGATCTTGGTATGCTTTGCTTTCAGAAGTGAGTTAGTACAGCTGCTTTAAATACCAGTTGTCTGGATTCCCACACTTTCCTACCAATGGAGAGGTTTACACAAGCATAATTTAAGTTACAATTACCCTAATTAACATCTCATTTGCATAAATTGTTGAAGTCAAAACAACAAAGAATTGCTTAAGAAGCTTAACCCTATTTGTCCAAAATAAAGAGATGAGTTTTCACTTTGCAATCAAAATTGGCAGGTTCATTATGTCCGAGCTAGAATACAAACTTGAGTTATACTATTAATTAATACTTTACATTTTTATGATCGGGCTGCGCTACTCCTCTTTGCGAGGTGCAGGATTTCAAAACATCCTCTCCTTGGTACCAGGGATGCCGGGCTGTCAGGTGGGGAGTCCCCAGCACTCGTGCAATTAGCAAAACCCGTCTCGGCTGCTGAAAGCCGTGTCCCTCGTCCCTCTCCTTTGTGCAGACCCTGGGTCCGTGCTGGGGAGGAGGGAGAGTCGCATCCAGTGCTGTCTGAAAGCTCAGCTCCTTGGAAAGAGGGCTTGGAAAGCGATGGAAGGAGGCCAAGGGACGGCGGTGACAATGTCAACGGGAGGCAGAGAGAGCCTCTGTCCTCCCTTGGCAGAGCTGCCCGGTCCCTGGGGGTTTTCAAAGTGCTGAAGGCCAACAGCAAATTTTGACTCTTTTCTTGGAATACAGAAAACCATAAAAAGATAACTGCAAGATAAAGTTTTGATACTTTTTTTAAATTATTTTCTAGTAAACTAGTAAGTAAACTAGTAAGTAAACTTCTGTTTATGGTTTTGGGGCATTGCTATAGGAACTTTGGGTGCTTGTTGGAAAGTTCTGGTCCCGTGCTCCGACCCGTCCTGTTTGAACGTCTGACTCCTGGTAGCTGTGTGCTACAGGCAAAGCGGATTGTTAGGGCTTAATCCAAAGCTGCCGAAGACAAAGGGAGATTTTCCCTCAGACACTTACTGCCCTGGGTAGATTAAAACTGTTCCGCTGGCAAGTCCCGCTACTTTTCTATACCCATTAACCGTTTGCTGCAAAAAAAGACCATTTACATCTGCGGGGACGGCTGTGGGCGATGCCGAGCGAGCGATGCTCGCAGTGGCTGTGCCAGTGCTCGGGGATTTTAGCAGGGACAAGGAAAGCGGAGCGCGATGGGACGCGGCGGAGTTCATTAGCCCGCGGGGACGGGGACGCGCAGCGGGATGCCGCTGCGTGCGGGTGGCGCGGGGTTTTGATCAGCTGTCAGGTGCCCGTCTGCCACCGCTAATGAAAGCGTTCCCAGACGCCGGGGCCATATTTTCCTTTCCTGTATTATCTCGTTGCAGCTTCATTAGCTAAGTCAGAGTGAATGTGCATTAGCCCAATAAAACTCTTCCCGGATCCCCGTGATTTAACGTCCCCTCCAATCAGTGCCCTCTGGATGGAGATTATCAGCCGGCGCCTGGACGCGGGTGCGGATCGATTGAAGCGCGCCGGAGCGAAGCGGGGTGCGCGCCGCGCTCGGTTTTAACTCCAGGCTGAGCCTGCGCCGAGAAGCTTTGCAAAGCAAAGATCACAGTGAACTTGTAATCATAAAACAGCTGAACCAAAGATGAATCTCGCCTACCGGTTTTGCATATTTCTTTTTTAAAGATTGCATTATAATTGAGCGGTTGACTTTCGCGTTGCGCTCTTTTTTATGAGCCAGTGATTACACAGTATACAGCGCTTACGCTCTGAACATGAATGAATCTGCCAGTTCTACTACAGTACTCTTTATAAAATAACAAGGCTTACCAGGTGGCAAGAATTGCATAATTGAATTGGACTGAATCCTGGTTTTCCCAACCCAGAGCGGTTACACTTAGAAGTAAATTACAATTAAAAGAGACAGAATGTTTCCATTGTATTAAGAATCCTTAATAGCAAACTTTTCATCCATAAGGCTCTGTTCTCTTCCTGAAGCGTGAGAGAAATTGCTGTATGTGTCTAACTACCATTAACACTAATGGGAGCAACGTACATAAATCCCCGCACGACGAAGGCAGAACAGACCCCAGATGCCTTTAAAGAGGAAAGTGCTTGTAGGGGATGAATAGAAGCACACGAGTCTGTTGGTCCCTGTAACAGCTGCTCTGAAAATGTGCGAGGTCTAAATTTGAGGTGTGGGGTTTTTGGTGAGTCTTCTTTAGCATCGCTCAGGGTCGTTTTGAGACCAGCCCTCTCCTCCTTCGTCTGGGCCCTGTCCTCAGGGTGCAGAAGGAAGCAGATCCCGAAGCGGAGGGAAGGATGCTGGGGACAGGCTGAATCCCACTAAAACCACTATTCATTTTAGGCCTTTAGAAAGTTTCAAAAAAAAAAAAAAAGCCCGGGACCGTTTGCCAAGAGTACCCAAGCTCCTCAAGTTTTGCTCACCACTTCCTACCCGTCAGAGCTGGGGATATTGAGAACATCTGTCTGCAGATGTGACAAGAAGAAGAGCGTGTGCCTCCTTCCCCTCCCTTCCAGAGGGCCTTTGGGGTTCCCTGCCTCTTTGTTTCTTACCCTCTGTGTCCCCGGGAAGCCTGTCAAGCAATCCTCACCCAGCCACACAGTTGGGGCAGCAAGGAGAGCACTTCCTTCACCCGTCCCAAATGGCTGGGGTCCAGCACCCCTATCCCAGCCGTGCCCTGGCCATTCGGGCATGGGCATCCTTCTGCCATGCACAGTTCCCTCTGAGAAGAGAAGATGTAGATGCAAGCCTCCTTTTTATTCAAGATCCCTTTCCTCCTGAACTTTCTGATCTGCTCTTGATGGCGAAGCAATGCACTGTCACCTTGCCATTAGGGCTAGGTAATTAATAGCTGCATAATAGAAGTGAAAGCAGTTGCTCAGCAAAATGAATGATGTGCGCTGCAAGGGAAAGCACTAGAAAGTAAAGCAGAGCTGGGAAGTATTTAGCGGGGGGGAATTTCTGCTTGCCCTTCATTAGGAGAAGCTCTGAGGAAATGTAAAGCGCGATCGCATTAATCAGAAGAACTGGCATCACGCTATATTCTTCTTCGTTATTTGGCATAAATTGCAGGGCATTAAATGATTTAAATTATGCTTATACCTGCCATAATTTTTTGCTGATATTTAATGAATACTGGGACTTGTCTTGGAGCATTGGTCACGCGCTGACAGGTAAAGGCTGGGTGCAACTTCTTCTGTTCTTGCATGGGCTCCCAGCATGGACAGTGAGAAGAGGACAAGTTTTGAGTGAATTTGTTACAATCGAGGCTCTAAAAAGAAAAATGCATTGTGGGCCTGCCTGCTTTTCTTCTTCCTTTTCTTCCTGCCTTCCTTCCTTCCTTGCTTCCTTCCTCCCTTCCTTATTTTGCCTGTAAATTTTCACAGAGCACGTGTTTGTTTCATCCATCACTCATTGTCAGAGGTCACTAAAAGCCGTTGCAGGTGTCTGTATCTCGCACCCACCCCTGCCTCATGCTTGTCCTGTAGCTCGTGTTTTTGCAGATGACCCCAGCCCTGTGAAGGACCAGGCAGCTCTTACTGCACCCCTGCTGTTGTCGTGAAATGGCCCCAAAATGCCTGCGACCAGTCAAAGAACAGCTGTGTTTCTGTAAGGACTACTTTGAACAAGTTGCAATCATTTCTTTTTCTGACTTTTTAGAAGCCCTGACTGACACGAGCGTATATAATGTCAGGAATACCTTTATATGATTTTGTCTGTCCTGGTACTGTAGTGTAATTAGCAGATTCAGACTTGTTCCTGCTCTTTCCAAATGCAATTCTTCCTGGGGAAAGAAATTAAACCGAGGGATGATGTAGGTTTTTGCAGCCAGTCAGATGAAAGTAAGTGGTGGTTACAATTATTCAAAAGTACTTGGAAAAGTATTGAATATGGTAATCCTTGATAGGAGAAAGCACTGGGCTGGTTAAAGCACGTGGCTGGAAATGTGCAGAGGTTGGTTCCCCTTCCAGCTCTGCCACAGTCTTTGTGGCCTTGGGCAAATTATTTAACTGGTTCTGTAATAGCAGAGTTCGTCAAGAATAAAAGTGGGAGTGCCTCTGTTCCTTTTTGTTCTCTTTATTTGCCTGGCTAAGATTTTAAACTGTGCAGCACACAGACCTGCGTCGTGTATTTGCACAGCCCAGCTGCAGCACAGACCACGGCGCAGTTATCAGTCTGCTTCAGACCACGTATCAGAGGTGCAGGAACTTAATTAAATGTAGCAAAACTGTAAAACCGGTATGCTCAAAAACGAACGTGAATGACACGCACTCCTCCACTGCCCATCTGCTCAGATGGACTTTGTGCACCGGGATAATGCCGTCCTTGTTCCCCTTAACCTTCCCCGCTCGCACATCAGCATTGTCTGTGGTAAACAGGGCTGGAGCCGTTCCTCTTGGTGTTGCCACATACACCTGCAAAAAATTAAGAGATTTCTAATGCCTTTTGCCTCTGACACGTCCCTTTAGAAAGGAAGTCTATTAAAAGTCGTGGAAGAAGGATAATTTTTCAGGGCTGAGTGGTAGGATCCAGCCCCGTTGTTTTATCAATCCCACATTGCCGGGTTTAAGAAACGGTCTGAAGCTTTGCTCTCCACTGGCACATGCATCAAAAGTCACCACAGGACTTTTTATTAAAAATGTTGGCTTCACACAACCCAGAGCTCTTTCAGAGCTTTGAAAAGTTAAAAAATCAATGATAAAGGCCTTTTTTTTTTTTTTTTTCTTTGGCATGTGTATTTGTAGTCTCTGCTCAAAATCAGGTGCAGCGCACAACTGGCGAACGGCCCTTGGTCCGTAGCATGTAGTTGCTTGTGTGTCTTGTACCAAATCTGAAAGGCAAATGTAAAGGAGGCAAATAAATAAAATAAGGGGTTAGCACGCAGAGTAGGAGGAAAGGGTTCAGCTCGTGTGCAGCGTCGGGTGCGAAGCTGTTGTCTGGCCCTGCAGCATGAGGATAGCAGCACCCAGGGCTTGTTCATCCTAAAAGATGGATGTGGGACAGTGACAAGCATGGTATGGTGCAAGAGAGAGACTCAGCAAGGAGGATCCGTGGTGGGACAGTCCCGGGGACCTCAGTGGGGTGGGACTGGTTGTTTTTTCTTTGGTTTCAGAATTTCTCATGCACCCCTAGAGCCCTCGGCTGTGCCATTTTCTGTGTTCCCACAGGGCTGCAGACACCTCATTTTGCCTCAGGTACTGTCCCCACAGCACACCCTGAGCAGTTATTGCTTTAAGAGGAAAGAAAAGCAGATTAAGAGGAAAGAAAAGCAGCCTGTTAGGAACAGCTAGACTTGGAAAATGGCGCGTGGAGCAAGTGGGTTTCCTGGGAAATCCATCGAAGAAACACCTAGCTTGGGATTTTGCGGTTTTATTTAAAGTGAAAAGCAAGAGAGGTCTTCTCCTTCTGGATCCATTTTCACGTCCTTATTAACTAACACTTCCCAGCAGCGAGTGCTGCTTGGTGTGAGGAACCTCCCCATAAGAGTAATGCAGTTCTCACAAGCCAAAGAATTTGCATGTCCAAAAGGGATGCGTGTCATAAATAGACTGTTTACAGTAGACTTAAATTATATGATGAGCCATATAACAGCAGTGAATATATCATATCGCAAGCCCCTGCCAACCATGCATGACTACTATTTGCTTCTCCTCAGGCGGTAAACAAAGTTTTCAGCTGACCTACTGTTTAGGAGAAGTGCACTGAAACAGAGATAAGCAATGTCGCTCGTAATGCTGTAGTGGAATAAAATCTGGCATAAATTTGCCTAGAAAGTAGAAGGAATGCATGAAATATTATTTCTTAGTTCACATACGACTTTCCTGCCAGCACGACATGTAATATTGCATCGCTAATAAAAGGGAGTTTATTCCTGCTTCTGGAAGAGAGCACCACTTGAACGGCATTGCAGCAGGGAAGGGGTTCGTGTTCTGCTCGGGCGGCTAGCACAACGTATATCATCTGAATATCAAATTATTGAAGGTAAAACATGAATTAAATATTTGAAAATGAAGACCAGAAGGAGCACGAGAGGTTTAAGAAGTGCCCCGTGCAGTATTGAAATGCCCCGGGGTTCCTGCTGAGCTCAGCAGCTCTCCGAGCAGCCCTTCCCTAGCTCAGGTTCAGCGGTTTAACGTCGAGGGAGAAAGGCACATCTGGGTTCCCAGGGCAGATCTCCACATCACCTACGGTTACAAATGGGCTGCTAGGGGGTTTGTATATTGGTATAACACACCTCGGACTAATCCAGTGCCTAATGGGAACGTTGTGCATGGCAGCTGGTTGTTTGTTTGTCCGCCTGCTCCTAGCCTCTCTCTTACCCTATTTATATACGCACACATGCAAAAAATATGAGAGTTAAAGAAAAATGTCAACCATATGTAACATACATGGAGATTAGTGACAGTAACAGTGAATTCATTGTGGTTTTGGCAGTCAGGACACCATACAGGCCATATTTTAGAGTTTTAGACAAATCCACATGTATTCCAGAGATTGCTGTGGATTTTCAATATGTGTGGCTCATTAGATACGCAATCTGCCTGCTATTCTCTCCTGTCACACAAAGCTGATGGCAGCAAACTGGCATCTTGGAGATGTTGGTAGCGCTACAGATTTTAGCATTAATGCCAGACTTGGGCATCCTGGAGCTGTGCGCTCTTCTGCGGTGCGAGGGGTGTGTGCCCACGACGCCTCCCGTTGGGGGGATTGCTGACAAGTAGGCAGGAGAGGGCTGGTGTTGGTGCTTTCAAGCAAAATACAACAATTAAAGTTCAGCTTCTGTCCCTGCTCACTGGTCTTAAAGAAATTGTAAGCAGCTAGCCAGCCCTAAGCTCAATTTTTTCTGAGTCTGTTGTGTCACCAAAGCAGAATGAAAAGTTACAGCTTTGTGTATTGTTTTTCTTTTATCACAGCTTTAAAATTCTTTGTTGGAGGGTTATAAATAAGCATACGAGATAAACTCTTCTCAGATTCCTAATTTTCCATTTAAATCTTAGCAGCTCCATATCCCTGTGAATATGTCTGTATAGAGCAATTGCTACCAGCAAAAATCTAATAATCACATATAAAATATACACGAGGCAAGAGTTAATTTTATATAAAAGTATCAAACTCTCGCTTAAAACTGTTTGAGTTCAAGCAAGGCTACGCTGAATGCGGGGCCGAGTGCTTAAATATAGGTGAAGGAAATTCTGGTCTGCTAATTTCAGCAGAATGTTTAAAACAAAGTGTTACTGTTTAATCTGGGCACATGATGGGTGAATGAATGTTTGAATGAAATGACATAATTGTTGGTTAGCCTGTATAATTTGGAGAGCGTTTGCACAAGTTTAACTCTCTCTGGATGCAGGGCATCCTCAATGTGGGTACGGGAGTGCCTTCCCTAAAGGCAGGGTATGGTGAAATCCCTTCTCCCATTGCATTTAACAACCTTTTGAGCAATGGGCTGCGGCCGAGGCTGGCTTAGCAGCGCGCTTCAGTTCAAGAGTGTTATCCTTAACCCCTCTCCTCACGTTGTATATGATATTTAATGCGTCATCTTTGTTTTAAACAAACAATACACAAGCTGTTGCTGGCAGTGGTGGGAAGCTGGTGGTCCATCTGGAAAGCAGGGAGATAGATGAGGGGGGAAAAGAGAATGAAAACTGTTTAGGGGTGTATTTGCATGTGTAAAACCCTGGAATGGGAGCAGAGTATTTAGTAGCTTTTTAAAAAGCAGTTTGAAGACAGGGAAGATTCTTTGTCTGTGGAGGAGTCTATCAATAATAGACATTATTTGCTTAATACAAATGTGGATTTTGATTAAAAAAAAAAAAAAAAAAAAAAGCTCTGGGCCCCATACCTTTAAAAAAGTTGTTTATTCATTATTTCTGCTGTATTAAATCCGTTCACTCTAAAATTAACCATTTTTCCCTGACAAAAGTTCAGAATGGTATAAAATTAACCAATAATATAGCTTATTAATTAAACCAGTGGCAAAATAGCTATTTCAGCTTAACTGTCTCCACAGGATGGTTACAAGTCGGGTTTCTGGCTGATTGCTTCTGTCATTCCCAAAGACGGAGCACCCCACCTCAGTTTACCACTGCCCAGCGTGCATCCAATATGCCATTTAAAACCTTGATTATAACCAGAGAGAGTTCATTGAAACCAGAATAAGTTACAAAATAATTAATCTTCCCTGCCATCTTGGATCCCCTCTCTCCAGCATCCAGCCAGATGTTTCGTATTCGCTGTACGCACGGCGCGCTGTAATCCTGGTATTTACACAGCTCGCGTTTTTTCCTCCGTCATTAGCACTCTGCTTCGAGGTTACACATTTTGCCTTTGCTTAGGAGATCACAGTCGCTGCTAAATGGTTCCTGGAGGACAGGTCAGCGCGGTATGAATGGCTCTTTCAGCGCAAGTATATTTACAAATTAAACTCCTTTTTGCATGCAGCAGAGTTTTGCTGCTGCACTCGGGGTCGGGCTGAGCAGTGGACAGGCATCGGGGCTCTGCACCGAGCTTTCCCTGCAGCAGCGAGGAGCCTCCCCTCCATTTCGGTGCTGCCAGGCCTGGAGATGATCTATCGAGCAGGTGTTTGTAATTTAGGGTTCACTGCTGTTCCTGTGGAAATCAGTGGAAAAAAGGGACGGCGACGGTTGAGAACAAAGTGAAAAGGCAGCACGAACAAGGCTGGCATTATCCGCGCGGCTTCCAGCCCTAGATGCGCTGTGAGCCTGCGCTGTGCGTTTTGTAGAGAGCTGCATCTTCCACTGTTGAAAAGGACTTCAGTAAATGAACAGGCAAAAGACCTGAGCGAGGAAGTTTGAAAAAAAAAATAAATATATATATATATATATATAAAACCTAATTGGGGCTCAGCGAGCAATCTGACATCGCTGCAAATCCTGCTCAGAAATATATGTGCTCTGCTTTAATGACAGCACATAGAGTACTGCTGAGATAGTGGAAAATTTTACAGGGAGTTTTGCTTAAGGAATGGCTTTAACTCAAGTTACCTGTAGAGTACAGTGTCATATGGAAACACTTAGGGAGCTGTGGAAAACTTTCTGAAATACAGTGGAATTTATCTAGCAAAGCATTTCGCGTACGAGGAAGGAATATGGATTACAATGGAGTCAGTAAGGAGCGGGCTGCTGAGGCTTGGAGGAGGCCGCTCGCAGCACTGCTGCTGCAGATGAAAAGTACATATGTAACCGGGGGGGGACTCCGGCATGTCCACGTCTGGTATACATTTATACTATTTGCCATGCACGTAACCTTGTTATATAAAACAGAGCCCAATAACCTCAAAAAGACGGACGGTAAAAGAAAGAAAGGTGCAGGGAAGCGGATCTGCTCCCAGCCTTGCAGGCCCGGGAGCGGAGGGGCCCGTGCTGCCCGCAACACCCGGGGGTGAGGGCCTGACCTGCAGCTCGGGCCCGGGGGGCTGGGGTGCGAAGCTGTGAGGAATGAAGCTGGGGAAGGAGCTTAAAAAGACAAAAAGGGGCAGCTTTGGCTGGAAACAGAGTGAACG
The DNA here is from genome assembly GCF_047663525.1 of Anas platyrhynchos. NCBI lineage: Eukaryota > Metazoa > Chordata > Aves > Anseriformes > Anatidae > Anas > Anas platyrhynchos. The sequence continues at coordinate 36,425,359 of NC_092594.1, forward strand.
AAGAGCCGCTTGGCCGTGAGGCGCGGTGCGCTGGGTGCACAGGCCCCGCAGCGCCCTGAGGGGCCTCAGCAGGCCGGGGGGAGAAGGCTGGGGGGAGAGCGAGGGTTTTTTGAGTGTGTTTCGTTAGATATTTGCTCCCTAAATGCTCATGGCACTGGTCGCCAGAGCATCTGGGCACTTCACAATAATTAAAACTGACAAATCCATAAACAGTAAACAACAGGCTACCCACTCGGGCAGCCAAAAACCCACTACTGCATAAGCTCAATAGCTGCACCCATCTGCCAAATAAAGCCCTCGCCGCCGCCTCTCGCCCACGAGGGCCAGGGCAGAGCCAGTGCCTTCCCCGCCATGACCCCCTTGCCCGCTTCCCCGCTCACGCCTGGGCAGGGTTCGGGAGGGTAAGGGCTTTATTTTTAGTTTTATTTCATTTTTTTCCCACCGCAAAGTGGCAACAAGTACCGACACCCTTTTCCCTCTGACTTCTTGGCCTGCTAACCCTTTCGCAACACAATGGGAAGGCAACCGCTTGCACCCAGGGGAGGGAATTTAATGACTGGAAAATAGAGAGAGAGAATTTACTTGGAAAAACTGTGGAATTAAAGTTCTGGACAAAAACATGCATCACTGATGCATAACACTTTTGTTAATTGGGTCTTAACAGGTTTGTGACTCAGGCTGTAATTATTTTAGAAATGGGTCACACCAGGCAGCGCCAGCGGAGCGTCCTGAGGTGTAAAGCTGCGGCCGGGCGCGTGTGGCTCGGCCCCGTGGCCTCCCAGCCCCGCTTTCCCCCGAACGAGGCTCCCCGTGGGCTCTGCCGGCCTGGTGGAGGTGTTTGTCCGGCTCCGTTCCCGTTCCCGGCGCGGGGCCCTCCTGCAGATCTCCGTGTCACGTGCTGGCCGCGCGATGCCAAGCGCGCTCGCCGCTTCTCCTGTGCTATTGTTTTCACTCCTGATTTTTTCATGTGTTTTCCTGACCTGCCAGAGGCACTAAATCTTGCTAATGCCTCCCCTGCACTCTAGTCGCAGAATGGGCTGCGTGAAGTTTTTCTTTTTTTTTTTGACTAAAGCGAGATTAATTAAAATATAAAAACGCACCCGGCTGTGGTAAATCATTTCTTCTTTTTACTAAACAATTGCTCTCTGCTAAATCCACCTCTGCTTTCCTCTGCAGAAGTATCTCCACGCAAGCAAAAGTCTTCTAATGCTCGTAAAGCAACCGAGATATTATCTCTCTAATTAGCAGCTGGAAAAAAAAAAAAAAAAAAAAAAAAAAAAAAAAAAAAAGAGAGATCAATTAATGGTATAATTAAAAACAGTGCCTTTAGATCTGTTGTTTGTGGTGAACGAACGCGGCTGTTACGCTGATCGCTGATGGGATGTGCTGGTTTTTCCCCCAAAAATCTTGGAGCAGCACTTTGCAGTGGGGCTGGGGAGCCTGGTCTCAGGCGGCAGCAGGAGCAGGGACCCCGAAATGTTCCCAGCAGCATGGCCCACGCCTCCTTCGTGTGGCTCTGGGGAGGTGTTGGGGTCTTGCAGCCGGGCGAGGGGCTCGGCGCGGTTCTGCAGCTCTCGTTTGGCCCTTCCCTGTGCCGGGGTAAGCTGTTTTTCATATATTGTAGCCTGGGAAAGCTGTGTTACTGTTAAAAGAGTAACCATATCCCTTTCTGAGCTGTTGCCAAGCAGATGTAGGGTTTTGGAAAGTTCCCAACAAACTTCCACAGCTGATACTTTACTGACTTGTTCTTTCTCCCTTCCCTCTACTTGCACCTATTTAAATAACCAAAGGACATAATTTGGGGGAGGGAGCGTTGCTCTGCATCTTCTACTTGTTAAATATAATTAATTGAGAGTGACCAGTTAGTCAATTACAGTGTACAGCTTGCAAAAGAAACGCAGAAATATCAAATATTACTGTTTTACCAAAAAGCTCCCTCTTCTGCGCTGAATGCTTTCTTGGAAGAACCAGCCGAGTAATGAGGAAAATTGAGCCCCTTCAGCCCTTTGTGCGATACGGGGCTGCTTCTGCCTCTTGCCAGGGCAAATATCTCATTTACTTTCTTAATGGCAGGGCTAATAATTTGGGAGGTGGCTGTGAAGGAGGAAGAAATAACAGCTTTTAAAAGCCAGCGTCGATAGGAAAGCCGGTGTAAATGCAAATCTCCCTTGTGTGTGTGAGTGTGCGCGGGGAGGAAAACGGGGCACTTGAAATGTGGAAAGCTCTGGCAAATCATATATCACAGGAAAGGTTTACAGGAGTTCAGAATATAGCGAGGGGTATAGATGTCAGGTTTTCTTACACAATAGAGGGTCTTTTGTTTCCGCGCTCCCTCTTGGCAGGAGCCTCCGTGCCACTGCTGGCAATTTCCTGTCCATCTTTCACCGCGCAGCAGAGCCGGAGCAGGGGAGTAGTCCCACGTTTTTGTTTAGACTATTTTTTTTAATGCTAAGCCTTGTCCTAAGCAGGATATCCCTGTGTATGTTTGGAGTTCCTGAACTTCTCTGCAGAAAATTATCCTTAAAAAGCCCCTTCCATAACACCCAGTCTCTAACTTCTCTCTGAAAAAAAAAAAAAATAATAAAAACAGCCCTCGTTTAATTGCTTTTGCTTGTGAGAGCTTGTACCTCACTGCTTAATCCGCCTGCGTCTCAAATGCTTGGTTTTGAAGAGGAAAACCAAAAAGCGGGGACTCTCCAGTGGTGCCCCTGCTGCCGGAGGACCGGGTGCAGGACTCCGTCCCTCGGGCTCTGCGTCTGACAGGTTTTGGGTCTGTCCCTGGTCCCCAACCCTGCTCTCCAAAGCACTCCCCATGCACACTCGTGAGTCGAGCAGGCTCGAGGGCCCCGTGACAGTGGTGTCTGGCTGCAGTCAGGGCTGTATGGTTCTCAGACGCTCTCAAAGCTCACGGGCCAGCAGCTCTCTTTTATAATTACTTTTTTTTTTTTTTTTCTGGCTCTCCCAAATGATCTCCTCAGATGGCCCCGTCTGTATTTGTTGACATCACGCAGTGAATCCAAAGTAAAACTAAAACCAGGGCACGGTTTTTAGCTCGCACAGGGTTTTAGCTCAAACTGCAGGCTCGACAGGCCCAGCAGTGGAGCTAAATACAGAAAAATATACCTGTGAAATACAGCAAAGCTCCTGTGAAATACAGGACCCTGCTGCAAGGAGCTGGATAGGTTTGGATTTGAAAATGCTTAATTTCCTCTAAAACTTCCATTAACTTGGTAGGACAGCACCAAGAAAGTGGGAAGGAGGGTGCAAACCGGTGCGAATGCCAACTGCTCGCCACCAAGTTTCTCGGGAACGTGACACCCCCAGCAATCCGTTTTTATTTAGGTTTAGAAAACCCTTCAGATTAGCAGGTCGGCAGCGCGTGCATTCCTGGTGACCGCCGCCGTGCTGCACGGCCGTCGGCTCCGAGGGCTCAGCCCGAGTGGAAGGGGAACCGCGCCGGCTCCTGCAGCCCTCGCTGGGGTTAAAGGAAAGCCACGGCTGCGGCGCGAGCGTTGCTGTCCGCGCGCCCCCTGCTCAGGCATTCCTCTTGGTAACATGATCTTATTTCTGTCTGCTTTTAACAGATAGGCGAGGTTAAGTTATGTTAAACATGTTGTACTAAGTTTGATTCGCAATGCTTCAGTCTGGTTTTCTTCCTTGATTAGCTTTAATCAAACCCTCCACGTTACATGACCTTAATAAAGCTATTTTTCCTGACAAGTGAAGACTGTCTTAACAAGCAAAGCTCATCTGGCCTGAAACTAAAGCCAAGTCAGGATGGTGTTTTAGGTCCTCATTAAAGTCCACAGCATGAAGTAAGAGGGGAAATGATGAAATGGTGCTCCACCAAACCATCCCTCCTTTACATTTAATTAGAGGAATTATACGCAACCCAGTAGATGCCTTGGGAAGGCAATCACCATTGGGTTAATAAAGAGCCCGGCAGTATAAAAGGGGGCAGCTAAGGCTTTAGCGAGGAGTAAATTAACACCAGGAGCTGGACGGACTTTGGGATCAACTGGGAAAAAAACCCAAACGGTGTTAATATAAAAAGAAAGGAGCTGCTGAGCCACCCGGCCCTGGTCCGGGGCTGATGCACAGCGACCCTGACGTGCTTCGGAGGGAAAGCTTGGCATGTTTATTCTCCCTGCAGTCCTTTTCCTTCGGTTACTGCTGACTCACGCAGGTTGGGTGAAATATTGACGGCCGTGGCCGGCCAGGCGGCGAGGCGAGGAGGCGAAGGAAAAGCCCCGGCAGTGAGTGATGCCACGGGGCTTGGCAGTGGGTGAGGAAATCAGCCACATGCAGACAAAATGCGGTCAAGCAGCCGCCCCACACAGAGGATGTCCCTTGCACTCATTAGCATTGTGTTTGTAACAGAGCTTATCAAAAAACAGCCAACAGACATAATCTGTGGTTTACGCTTTCTTTCGTTCTCTCTTTTTTTTTTTTTTACTCTTGTTTTCCTTTTTTTTTTTTTTCTGAGGGTTTCTAAAGGATGTAATCCGCTCTGTTTTTATTGCCTTTGCCTCTGGACGTGCCGCAGCTCCAGCCAGCAGTTATTTCAGCGTCTCTAGCCTCCCTGTGAAGGTCTGCACTGCTGAGGGCTTGACTGCTACTAAATTGTAAACCGCAGTGCTGCCTTAACCCTTTTCCTCCTGCGCAGCTCCCCAAATTTTGGGTGTTGCAGGCTGTTTCCATTAGAGGAGAAACTGCTGACGGAGTGTGGCAGTGCTTCGGTGCAGACCTGCTTGTTTAGAAGGGCTGTGGAAAGCCTGGCTCCAGCAGCACAGCGGGAAGCAGCCTCGGTTGCTTTCAGCGGGGCCCCTTCCCCAACCTGAGCCCCCGGTGCTTTCTCCCAGCTGCACCGAAATGTATTTTTGCACTTTGAAGGCTCCTTTCTGCACAGCCAGGAACCTTCCATCCACACAGCCCCTGCAGGCATTGCACCCAAAGCCTTCTGCTTTCCTCATCTCTGCTATTTCATCCTTAAAGTCCAAGTTTTCCTCTTGGAAACAGAAACTTCTTGCTCTGATAGTCTCAGAGCCCCCTTTTGAGCACAGTTGCATTTGCAAAGTGATTTCCTGGCTGGGTACATCCCTCCCTTTCCTCCACATCTCCCTGTCTGCAGGGAGAAGCCAGAAACATTTGTCCGCCTGCAAGCTGCGAGCTGAAAGGAGGGCGCCGTCCTTCCCCACACCGGTCCCACTGAAAATCACTTCTTTGCTCGCTTGTCTACGATGATATTTGCAAATAATTTCCTAAAAAGGCAATCTAAAAATGGCACTGTTGTTACCCATATTTGTACACAGGCTCTTGTGCGACTGGATTCCTAGGGCTTGTCTACACAGGGACAATTGAAATTAATGTGAAATAACTTTAAAGTGGATTAGCTAAACTGCATTACGTCCTTGTGTAGACACTGTCATTTAGAAATAAAACTGCCTTAATTTGGTTTAGTTTAATTTGCTTTAGCAATTTAATAAAGACACTTTAAGTCTGAGTGAGGAGTTTACATAGGGATTTAATGCAGTTTAATTAATCCACTTTAAATTCACAATTTTAATTAATTAGGATGAACTTTCCTTAAGTGTTCCCCTGTCGAGATAGCGGTGCAGCATTTCCAGCCACCTGGCAAGATGACCTGACGATTCCTGACTCTAAAGAGCTGTTGCAATGATGCGTGATCGGTCCTGTCCCCAGAGTTTGGTACATAAAGAAAGTAGTTTCAAAGTCCTCCTGCTCTGGCCACTGCCGGGAAGTCCTTCTCTGCCCTAAATTACCTCTGGAGAGCCCAGGTTCACGCTGTAACGAGCCACCGTCCTCCCAAGTGCTCCAGGTTCTCGTGTTGCCCGCAAAACCATAAGCAGAAGCATCTGTCTCATGTGAGAGGGAGTTGGGAAGACGTGTCCCGACACAGAAAGAGGCACAACAGCCTACTTCAGCTCTGCACACGCGGCGTCGTGCTTTGCTGACCACTGAAATGGTTTCAGTTTCTCACCCAACTTATGCAGTGGTTTTGTAATATTGGCAAACCCACAAAAACCCCCTTCCTGCGTAGGCGGAGCGAAGTCCTGCAAACCTGCGTGCTTCTGGGGTGAGGCTGGCCAGGTCTGCAGAGCTGCCGTTGCCCTTATTTATTTATTTACCGGCAGCAGAAATTCCCTCTCTGCTCATTGTGCAGATGACCTCTCCTTGAGACGCCGGCGTTGCTCCGAGTGCACATCCTCAGCTTTCCACTTCCCACAGCCCGTCAGCGAGCAGTGGGTTTCCTGCAGTGCTTTTTATTAAGGGGATTGCGCAAAAGTTTCTTTCCATGAACCGGAATGTGTCCTTGCTCGCCTCCCCCAGCCCCTCGCAGTCTCCTCGTGGCCCCACAGCTCCTTTGGGGTTTGCTTTCCAAGAGAACCCCTTTTGGGGCTGTGGTCTTCCACGTCCCTCCGACTGAGATTTCAGCCTTCCCTTACAGCAGGTTGTAGGGAATACACGGCGTGGTAGTGCTCGGAGCATCTGATTACTTATTCAGGGATTAAAATATATCAGAATGGTGAAATGCGATCCCCCCTGTGATATGCACTGCCTGGCAGCTAATCAGTAAATTGTAGTTAAACACAGGGCTCTGCAGAGCTGCGCTCGGTTCCTGAGGTCTCGTTTGGTAGGGAGGGCTTTAGGGGGAAGTAAGGGGCAATCAGTTGCAATTTGCCTTTATGGGGATGACAACTAAATGTGAGAGATTATTCACATCCCCATCTGCACGTTGCTCTCCAAAGGCCAGTGGAGAACAAGGCGCTGTTTCACGGGGTGCAGACGGGCAGTCCCTACCCCAAAAACCTCGCATCAGCTGGAGCAGACAGGGCGGAGAGCTACAGGTCCAGAGCCACGGGAGCACCAGGTTTGGGGAGCATCCAGGGAACTTTTTAGGAAGCTGTTAGCTAGTGGGAACGGTGAAGGAAACAAAGGGGCAGATGCGTGGGGCTGAAATACCCAGCGTGGAGAGTGAAAAGAAGCCCAGCGGGTGCTGATGGCAGGTTCGCGAACATCCCCAAACCCCTCCAGCCTCGTGGCAGGGGGAGCGGGGTGGCTGCCGGGTGCTCACCCACGAGCACAAAGCCGGGAGCATCCGCACCTCCCTCCTCGCCAGGGCGTTGGGCACAGCTCAGCCTCCGCTGTAAACATTAAAGTGCTTTTTTATGATTGCTCCACCGGTGCCAAAACCAGACACACGCTTGCTCGCCGCCTCGCGTCGTGCTCCCGTGCTGCCACGACCCAAAGTGACGTAATTTATTGAACGAGGGGTCTGCCACCAACTGCACGCTCAGGAGGGCCAATTTTTGTTAGAAATTTCTCTTCTGCAGCGTGTGGGTTTTATCCACGGCTAAAGGGAGGTGGGGAGGAGTGTTCCTTGGCTTTTCCACTTGGACGTGTCTAGGCTAAACAAAGCAGGGAAAGTTTTCTGTTGCTAAATGCCTGGTAATCGTGTGTTTATCCTAAATTTAGGGCTAGTCCATTTTCTCAGTCATGCAAGGGGAGAAGGGAGTTAAAACCAAACTGATGGCAAGTGTCTGGATAGAGACGGTCTTTCTAGCAGTCATAAAAAGATTGCCTTTGATAGGGATTTTGTTATTTCACTGTGGAAGTCATTACAAGGGGAGATCTCGTATCACTGTAAAGTTAGCCACTAGATTAGCGATTCATATATTTTATTGGTAAAAAATATGACAGGGGGATTATTGTGTGAGAACTTTGTGGAAAATAAAAGAGATAAAAGCAGTTTAACTGTCAGTACATTAAGGCTGTGGTTAGCTCTGCATAGTGTTACGGGATGGAAGGAGACCGGGGCTCTGAGGACTGGCGCTGTTCGTTTCAGATGGTCGCGTACCGCGGGAGGGGTTGGCCAAAGTAAGGAGCCCAGGTAGCCCAAAGAGGAGACAGCAATTAAAGATGAAGAAGATTTCCTCCAGGTTGGTTTGGCCAAAGTGATGGAGACCCCAAGGCACGCCAGCAAAGGGGCAGCTTGTCCCTGTGTCCATGCAGAGGTCCCCATCCAGCTGAGCTTTTGGCAACGTGAATGAATGCGGTGATGGCACTCATGTTTGTGTAGCCTTCCCTGCACACCTCCTCTTTTATTTTCACCTCCGTTTATTTTTATTTTTTTTTTTTTTCATTTGCCCACATTTTTGGCTGCAGACGTTCAGAAGTCCTGGACAAATGGCTGCGGTAAACACACAAATTGGTTGCACAGCGAGCGTGCAGGGAGCACGCACCGGGCTGGCCGCAGCCGCGCGCACCGCGCATCCATCTGCGCAGCACATGTGCGCGGGGGCTGAGGCACCCAGCTGGCTCCTGGGCTGGAGATGGAGCCCGGCCACAGCAGCTTTAAACAGGACAGGAGATTGTCACGTGAAGGCCCCTTCTCCAAGGGACCCTGCTCTGGCCATGGCAGAGGCTCGAGGCTTGTCCGCTTGGCCATGACAATGGGAAGGTAAGTGGGACGTAGACAAAGGCCGTGGGATGGAGGCTCTGCTTTGGGTTTCGCTTGGGTGGAGTGCAGAGTGGGAAATGTGATTTAGGAGAGCACTTGGTTTGGAGAGCTTGAGAGGCATGTTTGGTCCGTGCTCTTCAGCACGGCGCTGAGCTACTGCCTATAGAAAATACAGACGCTGTATTGAACAGATGTCTTCATCGCTGGCTACACGCTAATGGAAATCTGTGTTGTCACTGTCACCAGCAGTGCAGGATTATATTCTTAACGTGTAGCTTCCTTTACGTGAAATCAAGCTACACAGCACCAAAAACTTCGACAATACTTGGCTTAGAGTCAGACTTTACAGTGTTCCCATCCAGCCGGACTCCTCCTAAGTGCAACTCCAAAGTCCTGTTGTGTTTCGCGGGCTGCACTGTTAGAGTTTGCAGGTTTGGACACTTCATGTCTTGATCCATCCTGCTTTGCATGCCAGAGTGTTTTCATTAGCACAGCATTCATGCATGTGAGATTGTCGCTAACTGATATAATTAACCAGTGTGTCAAAGGCTATTTGTTTATTGCACATGCAACGGCTTTTCTGTAGTAAGAAACCCTTTCTGCTGACACAGTGCGAATGGGAACATGCTAAACTGGAGGAATAGCCCCGAGCTGGATGTGGAAGTTATGAACAATGATTGTACTTAAGAAAAGAGAAAACAGTGCCATGGATTTCAATGGGTTTGACTTAAGGTGATTGGTGTCTGAAGAAAGGAAGAAGGGGATGAAGAAAAAAGAGTTTGTCAGATAATTTCCCCCAACCCGTGATTATTGTTATTTCCTATAAAGTAAGCTGATCTTTGGTGATCAGGGAAGCCAGATGATGACTAAAAATAAATCTACTGCGGGGCAGAAACTGTTAGCATCCTTTCTGGAGGCAGCGATAAGGCGCTTGCTCCCCAGCCTTTAAATCAGCCTGTCCTTTGTGATCCCTGTTTCCTTCCCACTTCTTTGCTCTTTTTAGCTCCCAAGAATAATGCTATTCAGGAACACAAATGTCTTCTGTGTCAGGTGCCTTCACTATGAACTCTTTGGGCCTGCTGTATATCACGTCTCTGCCCTCATTTTGGACATCTGCACAGCTTTTAAGGGATCTTTTCAGAAAATCTTTCTTTTTAGTTATTTATAAATAAATATTGCTGGGGTGGTCCTCACAGCAGGACTCGGCGGTTCCTACACTGTGAAGTGTGGACCGTAGTGTCCATGTTTTAAGTACTAAAATGTGTATTTTGTAATGAAAAGATGGGGAGGCACATTTGTGAAGGTCTGCAGGAAGTTCTGGGGGTTGACACTGGTTTGTGTCCCAACAAACCCGCCAGCTGCTGCAGAGAAACCCAAATGTATGCCTTAGCTCAGTAAATATCAAAACCTCTTATCCCAAAATCCCCGTTTAGGCTTCCTCTTCTCTCAAATCAGCTGCTTCTGCTCCCACAACTTCAGCTCTGGTGATGCCCAGCCCATTGCTCCTGTCCTGCCCTGCCTCCCTCCATTCAATCCCATGGCTCAGTGCCTTTCCGTAGCTTCTTCTCCAGAAGCAGTTAAACCATCAGCATTATTTCACACCATCAAAACTGACTTTTTTTTTGCTTCCTCCTCTTCCCATCACTGTTTCTCCTTCCTCCTGTAGCTGGAACCACTGCCAACTGATGGCCAAAACCTGGGCTCCATCTTCAACTCCTTGTTCCGCAAACGTGCAAACAATTTGTACCTCCCCGTCTCTCTCTTGCCTTGCCCATCCCTCAACATATGATTGCTCTTTTTCACTCGTCCCGGCTGCTACAAAGCTGTAAATTCTGTGGCCTGGATTTTCTCAATCTCTTCCATCCAGGCCATCCAAAGCTCTCTAACATAGATACCCGATTTTATCCCTGGCCTTTGACCCTGGCTATGCCATCCCATGGTTTGGATCCATTCGTTTACTTCTTGCTCCATTGAAGTGTCTCGTCTCTGACCCCCAGACACATTCTCCCTTAGCACTTGTACATCTCCTTTTGCCCCCTCTCCCTTTCTCATCCACCCTCCGTTGCCCCTCGATCACGAATCTGTGTCCTCCTCACCCACCACCTCCCCTGGCCCCATCTGGTCCTTTCTGTCCTAGTGCAGTCTTGTGGTGTTCACCTCCTGGGTGTCCTCAGGCCACAGGGCTCGGCCGTGACACCACACGCTCCTCATGAAGAAAAACCACATTCACTGCGTGTCTGTGTGTTCCTTCCCTCTTAACTTTTCACCTGCTCCCTCTTAGCACTTTGTTGTTGTCTTTGGCTTATCTCTCACGGTAATCTCTGCAGGGCACAGTGGTCTGTGTGTTCCTATAATTCATACCGTGCCTGGTGCAACGCAGCCTTTATGCTGTTGGGTATATGGGAACATTTCTAATGCAAACAACTCATAGCTAGGAAGGGAGTTAAAAAATTAGAAAGGACTCCAAACCCATGTCACATATTCTCTTGCAAGGAATGGGGAAAAAAATTGTTTATTCTGGCCCCAAATTTTAATCACCCAAGGGCTGTTAAGATAAAAATAGTCAGTTCTGCCTTCTGTTTATGGTATACTTGGTTGAGTGCAAGCCAATTTTGAAGCTGAACATACTGTCTGCTATTTTTGCTTGATTTTAGATTCCACATTTTAAATAGTTTCTTTAACAAGAAGCATATTTTCACTGATACAAACTTAGCTTGAGGAGAAGCATCCTGAAGTTCTAGCCATATTGAAGATCAGTGAAATGTAGTAAACTCTGGTTTTAAGGGTTTTGTTTTCTCCAAGAGCTGAAATGAAGAGTGTGTTCTGGCAACAAGTGCTGGCACGTTGTTCATTAAAAGCTCTCTTCCGAGCTTTGGTTCCCACACACATGTGCCCTCATTCTTCAGCGGAGCTTCCAGGCAAGGGCATTGGCAGTGCTCGAGTCTGATCTTCAGCCATACAATTTGTCTTAATTGTCTACTAGCATCTAGGCAAGACTTAGCTCACGGGTGGCCACAGCAAGGGGCCACATGCAAACCGATGAGCTTCTTAATGTGGCCTGCCCGGCAATCGGATGATTTAATTATCTGTGCCCGTCGTAGGCTGCCTGGCTGCTCCCCGTCCCGCCTGCCCTCAGGCACGGCGGGCTTAACCACATGCAGCCATGGGGGCAGCTGCATTTGATCTTCCTCGCCAACGCGAGGGTCCGGCCCTGACAACAGCCTCTCTGTTCGGTGCTTTCTTTCCCCTTCTTTCTTTTCCGCTTCGTTTGGCACCGTGCCCCCAGAATCATTTGTGTGTAGGGGAGGATGAGAGAGCTGGATGGCAAAAACTTCGAACATGGAGTTGGGTGTTGACAATCCCGATGATTAATTGATCCTCCGAGGATCCAAGATGATTTGCTGAAGCATCAATAATAGAAATCCTGTCATTATCCACTATTTACTCGGTCTTTCTGCGGGAAGACATCCTGTCTCAGTGTGTCTGCATCACGCGCGCCTCACACGGGGCCGCCTGCCATTCGGGGGGCACGAGGGCCGGCCTGTCGCCTGCAGACCTCCTTTGGCCACTTGGTGAAAGCTCCTGGAGCTTCTGGAGAACAGCTCGATCCCCTGTAACCAGCATGAGGCAGCGAGGTTGGGCCTGGGCACGGGGACGGGCCTGGACACGGGGACGTTTCACTGCTGATGGCACTGAGCAGAGCTGGGCACGGGGCCTGCTCACTGTAGCACCTGTTGCTCCGAGTGCGTGTCAGGTGAGGTGAGAGAGAAGCAGCAGGAGCAGGAGACCTTGTGCCCGGGGCAGAGATCAGGGGTGTCTCCGAGCGTGACCTCTTGCCGTCCTGATCTCCTCTTATCTGCCCCGGTCAAGCACAGCTCCTTGCCTGTCTGTACCTGTGGAGCAGGCTTGGCTGAGAGACGGGACAGGCCGACCCGAGCTGTGCCACAGGCTTTTTCCCGTGTCACTCTGTGAGCTGGAGAAAGGAGAAGCTTCCTGGCAGTCATTGTTCCTTTGTTGAAGCGTGTGTCTTGCTCGTGTCCAGGGAGGTGTCTGCTGAACGGCCTCTGAAGTGTTTGTGCTCTCCTTAAATGTGCTCAGGATGAGGCTGGAAAATGCTGTGAGGCTCTTCATGTAAGCACCTCCAACAGTTTGGGGAACCTCAAATAATCCTTCCCACTTCCAGTCTATAGCACGATCTTTGTCTCACCCCTCTCCTAAACCTCTGACTCTCCAAATATGTGGTTTCACTGCTGTGGGTGCCCTAGACATGTTCGGGTAGGGCGAGGTGGGTGAGCTGTGTCTGGCAGCACAGCACTCACCAGGTGGAGTGCAGTTACACAGCTCTACCCCAGTTTTACCCAGGGATTTTGTGGTGTTTTTTATCTGTGGTAAATGTAGGGGGTCACCTGTTTTCAGGTGGTGTAATGCTAATGCTGGGCCAAGACAGACTGTGCTTTGGGTAGGTCGCACATATCAGGCATGCTGGTAGAAGGTAAAGTCTTCAGCATTACACCTTAGGAAGCACTCGTGCTTCTCTCTGCATTTTGCTCTTTTCACAACGATGCTGGGAGTGATGAAGGTATTCCCTGGAGTCAGGAAAAAGACACAGCAGGGCCTGGCTCTCCGAGGCACCGGGACGTTTCCTTCCTTCAGGGTGAGAGCTGTGGGCAGTGAGCTCAGCCCCAGGATCCCATTCATGGGCTTGTGTTGGTGGATTTCACAGCTCCGTCTGGAAATGCTGATGATCAACACGTCGTCACCAGACCAGGGGACATGCTACCAGCACCACTATGCTCATTACTCTCCTTGTTACAAGGTTCCCTGTGTGACAGCCTGACTGAGGCCTTGCTGGGGAGAAGGTGTCTGCATGTGCCCTGCTCCCTGCCACGGTCCAGCTGCACCCTACAGCCACCTCCGCTGCGGCTCCAAAATTTCCCCGCTGCACGGCGTGCAAGGCACGAGCAAACCTGCGCTGGCGAGATGGTATGGCAGGAGGGGACAGCTGATTTTAATTATTTTATATATAAATAACTTTCGGATAGTTTGCAAGTTTGGCAATGGCTGCCAGCGTAACAATGTGACCTTGTTACTCTTACCCCATTCCTCCGAGTGTTTGTCTCGCTCACTTGTTTTTCCATATCTTAAATTAGCTTGCAAGTGGTCGGGGAAGGGGCCGGGGCCGCCCTTGCCCCTGCCCGGCCCTGCGGCTTCCTGGGGCTTGCAGGACACGACCACACAAGGACAGAGAACAAGGAAGCCATGGCTTGGGGTCGGTGACACCTGTGGGGTATAAAACCCAAGCTGCTGGGATTTCCCCTGGGTTGGTCCCCATTTGGGCTCTGCAGGGTTTGCTCTGTGCCGGCCCTCGGGGTGCACAGCTGGGGCTGGCCCTGCCTGCGAGGGGGCACGGAGGGGCTGGGGAGTCCTGGATTTTAGCACTTTGGGGGGTTTATTAGTGTTGACAGTGTGTGAACTTGACATCCTTTGTAATAATGCGGTTTTAAAATCTGCATTATTCATGCGCGCTTCTGAATACAGCCCCACTGTGTGAGGTGTTTGGGGGGGAAATTAATTAAATAAATGTCAGTATCCTTGAGGAGTACGTGAGACTTCACATCGCACAACAGCTCCGGCGGCTTTAACCACCAAGGGGAGCAGAGGGTGGGAAGGGGAAAGTCTGCACTCCCATGTATATCCTTTCCCTCATCCGTAGCTGAATTCCTGATGAAAACTGAAAAGATTAGTTAGAGAGAAATGAGTCCAGCCATACAGATCAGTAATATTTCATATTTTTGTTAATAATTGTAGCTTGTTCTCCCGCTCTTTATTTATGGCACAAATAAATATGGTTCTGAATGAATTCATCACAGGAAACACCCTTTTACTCTTAGGTTAATGTTTAAAATTAAACCAGAGAGCAGATGGCTAAGGATGCACTGGCTGGATAAACCAGACAACTGCACCGGTGGAGTGAAATGTAATTACACCCATGAATATTATTTGCAAGGGTAAGAGATAGTTATCAAAGTTGTGTTTCTTCTTCAGCACACAGCCAAGGCAGGATATGACTGAACAAATAACGCCAAGTAAAAAGTAAACGTATTTTTAAAGTCAATCTTGTAGGCTTTTCTGGGGAGGACTTGCCTTTAGCTCTGTAGCTGCAGGCTGCAGCCTCCCAGGCTGGGAGTGACAGTGGGATGGGGACACGGGTGCTCCTACGGCATCACCCGGCATGGAAAGAAGAGCAGAAACTGCAAGAGAACACGCTCTGAAGTTTAAAAGTGTGCAAAGAAGTAAAATATGGCTTAATAGGTCAAGTTAGCGTTCAGTTATTATTTCTGTGATTGTTTTCAAAAGTCAGTGCTGTTTTACAGAGTGAAGGAAGTGGCCGTGCCTGTGATGGAGGTCACAGAGCTCGTGGTCGAAGCACTTGACTACGTTCATGCTCGGTGGTTACGTTATTCTCCAAATTTTTGAGGTGTTTTCTCTAATGTAATACATCTATGCAAGGCCTTCAAAGTAAAGTGTGTTTATGTCAAGTGGTAGAAGCCTTTCTTCCAAAGCAGAGCAGGGGAGGGCAGGACCTGAAGACCCCGCGCCTGCGCACAGACCCCATGCAGCAGGCGGGAGGACCGGGAGCTTCTCCTCAGGTGGGTGCAGCGGGCGGCTGGGGAGGTCGGCGCTGCCATACCCATGGGAGATCCTGAAAAATGGAGTTGGGAGTGCAGCGGTGATGTTGCCCAGGTCTGCACCGCATGCGCTCACTCGCAAAGTCAAGTGCACGTACGGTCCTTGCAGCACTCCAGTGATTTTGAATTGCTTGACATTGTGGGAGCACTCAAATCTGAGTCGCTTTGAAACTCAAGAGCCTATGCAATATCTGAAGCACAGCTTCGTTTAAAAACGGAGGCAAACAGCATCCTCGCCTCCCGGTCACAAACACGAGGCTGTGTTGTTCCACACACGTTCAGCACAGAGGGAGGGGGGACGGCAGGGAAGTCAGCGCAGGCAGGGGAGCCCGGCGGCCGCCAGCGCACTTTCCCACTGACGCTGAGAAGCAACGAAATGAGATTGCAGCCCATGAATGTCCCGGCGTTGAGAAAGGGGAGTTTAGAAATAGCCCCAAAGATAAAGGAGGGCATTTATCCCCATGATTGTTTGGCAGAAAAAGCGATTTCCATAGTCTGCTGATGGTCAATCAGGAGCATGCGGCAAGGGGCCTGCTGGTTGTCTCCGACGGAGCTGACGGTTTTACTGGTCGAGTTTTGTTTCAGCTTAATGAAGTAAGTACTTTCCTGCGCCCAGGCGCTGACGGGGAAGGTTTGTAAACTCCTTGCCTTTGTTGGGGTGACTGAAGTATTTTTTCTTCCTTTTACCCAGCCATTTTTGTTTCTTCTCAAATCCGTTGCCAGAGACAAAGGGTACGTTTACTGTAAAAAAAAAGAAAAAAAAAAGAAAAGGAAAAAAAAAAAAAAAGGCTGCAAACCTGGTTTGCATCTCGAGTCCTGAAAAGACCATGTTTTATGCAGGGGAAGAGGAGAGCCTGAGAGAAGGGCGAGGGGCGGGGAGCCAGAGATTTATGGCCCCGCGAAGGCGAGCGCTCCCGCTGAGCATCCTGCCCGGGTGCTGCGCCCTGCTCGCAGCAGGAGCCGAGGTGCAGGGAGCGGGGCAGGGCAGCAGGCACGGGTCCCTCCGCATCCCCCCGGCCTCTCGCAAAGGCACCGCTCCGGAGTCGATGACCCGGGCCTCCCAGTGTCAATTAAATTATAGCGAGCCAACGCGGATGTTTAGTTTGAAACCATCGCACGAACTGAGGTTTCGGGGCTGTTTCTTTTTCATGATGCGGAGAAGGCTGCTGCTTATTGCTATCAGCCTGCTCGGGAGCCCTGCCCGTGTGCTGCGACCGTGCTCAAAGAGAGCATCGGCAGCCCGAATCCTGCCCGGCAAGGCAATAGTAATTGAAGATATTTAAAAATGTATGTATCTTCCATCTTTCCCATATGGGCTCCTTAGGCAACATGACCTTATGTGGCCATTATCTGACCTCTCTTACACTTGGATTACTCGGTACAAAGCAAATTTATGGTTGTTTATTCTCTCCTCCTATCAGCTATTAGTGCCTAATCATATGGTCTATCGATCATGTGATTAATCGCCTGCCTAAAGAGGCAGCAGGTCCCGGGGAATGCTGCACTGCACCAGCCTGAACTTCAACCCCTTATACAAACCGGCGGAGCGCAGGCATCCGTCACTGCCGGCAGCCCCGGGCTGGAGTGCGGCGGCAGCGCCGGGAGGCAAAGCCCCGGCTTCCTCCGGCAGCGGACTTTGCGTTCCCCTTTCTTAATGGATAAAACTCCACCTACGGTTGTAAATGGGATGATTTCCAATGCATCCTATAAATAATGATCAAAGAGGAAAATATGTGGGCCTTGTTACAACAGTGCCCGCTAGTGCTGCTATAATTAAGGGTCTGTCAGCATTTCTATTATAAACCCTTATTTTCAAGGGTTTATAACTCGGCCATAAAATTTTGCTCTGGCTGAGACTTGGCATAAAACGCCCCAGCATGTGACGAGTTTTTCTTGTTACCAAATTGTTAAAAAAACTACCGATCAGCCCTATTTTACTTCTAACAACACCCATGCACCTTTGTGTTCCCAGAACCGTTCCTACTTCTTAAACAAGCAGCTTGTTATTAAAACGAAATTAGCATTCGAAAACCGAAAGCGTGCACCAAGCCCCTCTACCCTTTATTTTCACCACCTGAACACGAACACATCATTCACTTCCCATGCTGTTGAGGCGCTGCTCCACGGGTCCACCGGTGCAAGACGCCACGGCCGGCCTCGCGCCACGCTCCCCGCGGACACATGGCAGGAATTAACACCTCTGGGCTGGCTTCAGCTGCTAGGTGTTGTGTGTGAATCCAGGCCCTGGGTGGACTTGGGTGCCCGGTGTGCTTTGTTTTAGCCAGGGCACTGAGCTGCCCCGCTTTCTGTTGGGTTGAGTTACCTACTTGGGGATTTATCCTTCTCTCCGCGCACGTTAACCGCTGCTAATGAGAATTATGGCTTTGTCGAAGGGGAGGATCTGGAGTTCAGTTTGAGTGAAACTGAGGGAATTTCATGCTAAAAACACATATTAAATTTTTAAAGCGTAAGGTTGCCATACCTGTACAGCTCTGGTTTCAAAGGGAGCATGTTCCATTTCCAGAAACATGTCCTTGATGTGTTAGCAAAGGACAGCAAGTTGGCTCAAAAAGATGCAGCCACTTAAAAACATTGATCCTCCTGGGACAACACGCCAAAATGCAAAAATAAATTAAACATAAGCAGATGCTGTGCCTCCTTTCCATTTTTGGCTAGCACATCCCATTATGGGACTACCAGTGGGACAACTGAGAATGACTGACATTTACTCAAACTTAAGGCCTTATTGGACTGCCCTGGCACTTGTGATAAAAATTCAGGTTTATGCTGGTATTAAATCTGAATGTTTTGCCGACTTGTTAAGGCATGCGTTGCATCAATATAGTTCTTTATTCTGTGCCAGTTTTATACCATTTCTGTTTTTTTTTTTTAAAAAAAAGGACCTTATCGAGTTTATTAACATAGCCTTGGATTTTCAAAGGAGCACGAGGGAAATAGAGACCCAGCTCCTACTGGAAATCACAACCTTAGAAAACCAGAGTTCCTACCCTGGCAGCGATCCCACGTATATAAGCTCTTTCCATTTCCAGAAAAATCATTGAGCTGAAGCTAAGAACGTTCATCTGGTGCCTGTCGAGTGCATTGCCTGAATATAAACACAACGATTCTGGAGCAGAGAAAGAGCCCGCGACTTAAATGGATTTACACTGGCTAAGAACCTGGCCTTCTACACTCGACTTCTGACATTACTTGAAAGTAAACATTGAGCTGAACTATTCAGTGATTTAAACGGTGGTTTAAGATGCGTGCTGTTACCATGCCGTTGCTCTTACGGTGAATCTCACAACATTTGATGGTTTCCTTAAGGTTGCAGGTATCCAAGATTTACATGTGCATCTCAGCTGTCATGAAAAAAAAAAAAAAAAAGGAAAAAAGAAAAAAGGCTGAGTTTCTGACTCTCGAGAAAAGCCTGAAAATGTTCCTTGCCTGCACTTTAATGGAGCAGAAAGCAGAAGGCAAAGAGAAAAAGCGAAGTTTGAAAATGCCATGATTTCTGAGATGTGACATATGCTTTTCCTGTGCTCCGGGTTGGCAGGAGGAGCGGCATGGTGGATGCAGCCCCGCCAGAAAGCAGGTGCGGGAGCCCAGGCGGGCTGCGCTTCCTCCCTTTCAATGGCACCACATCGGCTCCGCGCCTTTTCGTTACTCCTGTGCCTCATTGTGCAGCAGATTGCCACGGTTTGTTTGCAGGAGATGCAATAAATAGTTGTGTGTGTGCCCTAAAATTATAACGTTGCTTGAGTGCCGGCGAAGATGAGAGCCCTGAGGCTACTGAAGGGCGCGAGCTGTCAGCCTGCGTCGCCAGTTCGCACGTACGGGGATGTGCTGGGGAGCTGCAGCAGGGCCAGAAGTGAACAAAGTGCTCACTTGTGGGCCAAAAACTATGGGTAAGAAGTTTTCAGGATGGCAGTGCTGGCCCGGGTGCTCCTCCAGGCTGTCCCAGCGTGGTGCTGGGTGGGGATCTGTGTCCCCAAAGGGGCCGTGACAGCCGTGTTGGGTGCCTCTTGTATCATCCTAGCGTCACCGAGGGCCCTTCCTGCTCCAGGCCAAAGCAGGACGCCTTCTTTTCTCCTCTCTGAGCTTGTTACCGATTTATCTTCAACTGAGGGCTTGCTCCCCGTGCTGCACATTTTGGGGCAGTGTCACGGAGAGCAGCCATCCCCGCTGCACACATGGGCTCCTGCAAGCAGAGCGCCGGGCTCGGCGGGCACAAAGCGCTTTTGCAAAGCCGAGCAAGGACTTCTGTGGGTTTATACCAGACTGGGAATTCCCCCCCAAGTCCTGGAAATGCTTTCCTCGCTGTGTGAAAAGTCTCCCCAGAGAGCTTGGGTTGTACAAAAATTGCATCCGGCCCCTTAAACACGACGATTTTGAAAGCAGAGCAGAAGGCCCGAGCTCGGGGCCGGCCGGGGGGATCGCCGTTCGTCCCCCCAACCAGGGAACGGCTGGTTTGCAGCAATTTCGTCGTCGCAGTTTGTCTGGGTACCGTTGGAAGCAGAATTTGTCAGTTCTGAAGTGCACAGATTAGAAAGGAATGTGGAATTTGGAAACGTGGCAGCTTGTAGCACTGTATGGTTTAAATTAAACCTTTTTTTGGAAAGCAGAATCGCTGTAGGCCACATTGAGGGGGAAAGCAACAGCAGAGAGGGCTGGCTGTGGTTTTTGCTTTGCTGTGTAACTGGTCCACTTTCTCTTGTTTTAACACAGATTTAAAAAAAAAAAAAGAGAGAGAGAGGAAAAAAAACGCCTTTGGACTCCTTCCGCCCAACCACACAGCTTCTCTGCTGACCACAAAGAGGAAGCTTGGTGTAGCAGCCGTAGGATTAATACCCACTGTCTCTTAACCCAACAGGGTGTGAAAACATTTTATAAGCTCTCTTTTCCTTTTCGTGTTGATAGCGCGGCGAGCGTTTGGGCGCCTTGGGACGCGTGCACGCTCGCCTTTCCTTGTCGCCTTCGGAGGGGGCTGTGGGGCACCGCGGCCAGCGCCGTGGTTTGGGGGCCGCTTGCCCCCACCTCCCGAGCCCCAGCGTCGCAAATCACCAGCGACTTTGTTCGTCTTGCTGAAGTGACAGGAAATATAAAAACGCGTCTGCTGCGAGGGCTGCACGGTGTAGATCTTGATCAGTTGGAATATAATTGTTCTTAATGAAATGGAGACGACTAGCTCTTAACTGAACAGCCTTTTCTTCTTTAGAAATAATAAGATTAAGATTATGGATTCTATTAATCATTTGATCAGCTTTATTCATTCATCTTGTTTCCTTTACATGCAAAAAGCCCTGCTCTGTACATGCCTTTATCTTTTAAGATGATGACATTTACATATTTCCTGGTGCGGTAATGTCCCGGGCGTAATATACAGATTGCTCCGTTCCGATATTGTAAACCGACCATTTCCATGTGCTAAGTACTCTCGGCGATGAAGATCTTAATAACGTGATTAACTAACCCGAGCCTCCACGCTCTCACAGAGCCTCCCTTCCCCGCCGCGGCCAGCTCGCTTACCACAAATGGCATCGGCTGCCGGGACGCGCCGCGCCGGGTGACCCCGGTGACAAGGAGGTGTCACATAGCACAGAGCAGGGACGTCAAAGGGTAATGCCGATGACCTGCAACATCAAGGGAACCTGCTTTCTTGGCGTCGTGCGCCAACGATGCGGGAAGGCTGGGTTCTGAAACGTTTTGGGGAGCTGTTGGGAGGGAAATTTGCGCCTCCGCAGCGCAGCGACAGCATTGTTATTTCTTGCGTGGATGTGCTGTTGGGGAGGTTTTATTTTGTTGTCATTAGAGAAATCTCTCTGTTGTTATAACGCTTTCTATGTGTGAAGAAATACAGACATAATGTGTATCTAGTCCATTAAAACACTCTTTGGGAGCCTCCACCTGTGGCACAGCCTCTCTGCACTGCCAGTATTTTGCCAAGGACTGTTGGTATTTCCTCTCCCCGTGCGTTGGATGTGTTAGGAGTTGCAGGGAATTAAAAAAAATAACTAGCGGAAGGTTCTCTGTAACTTGCGCTAGCTGAACTGGAGAAGTTGCACTGTGTCTTGGTCTTTTTCATCTTGGTAGAATTATACTGTAACTAATTGAATCCATTGATCACTGTCTTGTTTTTTTCCATCTTCTTCTCAGAGGATTCATTTCATAGTGTTCCATACATCAGTCAAGAAAATGGCTGCAGTGGAATTACCAGGGTTGATAATAAAGGTAATTTAGCCCTGTTGAAATTATTTTTTATGTATCTAAGTAGGGTAACGCATTCGCACATGCTGCCTTAAATCTAGCAATGAAATACCTGCGTGAGCCAGCCTGCGGGATCCCGACACAGCCCTTCTGATGGCCACGGACATTGGAGCAGCCGGCTGAGGGACGCGTTGCCCTGTGATAATGACCAGACAATACACAGCAACTTTAATTTGATGAAAGAACTGGCCCAGAGCAGGATAAATAACTTCTGTTTTGTGCACTTCATGGGGCAGAGAGTATTTTTGGATTAGATAGCGAGTGCTTAACAAGCAAGAATAGCAGTAAGTGTCGGGGGAAGCAATGTATGTGGCTGGTGGCGAGAACTCTCCTATGATTTAATTCAGAAAGAGGAGCCAAAGCTGGCCTCAGCCAGGAGGGCTTTATTGTGGATGTCTGGTGGTGGCACTTAGCCCTTACTAAGTAACCGTTTGGAAAAGGATTCTCATACTAGATTAGGGTTGGTCTCGTCAGTAATACACGAGACAGGATGTCAGGAGATCTGAGCTGAGGTCTGCCACAGATTTCCACTACGATTTAGGTCAAGTTATCTAATCTTGCCTGCTGACAGTTTCACCCTGAGACAAGGTGACAAGAGAGTTTACTTAACGAAGAGGCGTTTTTACTCTCGTTCTCACCCAGGTCGAGGGCTGAAAGCAGGCGCAGGCATCTTCCGCATGCGGAGCCACTGGTGCGCACCCCGAGGGGCAGGAGCAGGGGTGAGGGATGGATGTTTCCAGCACCAGCCTTGCTGCTGCTGCCCTCTGGCTCCCCAAATGCAGCCTGATGGGGTTGGGGCAGTCCCCGGCCAGCAGAGCTCACCCCGGACGGGACATCTTTAGGCTCCCCCAGCAGCAGAGCAGCGGTTACGGATGCTGCAGGGCTGCGTGCAAGCACATGCCCCGTGCCTAGATCAGCACTTTTGGGGACAATGTATAGTATTCACAAATGGGAACTGACAATGGAAGAAATACGGCAGAGTGAAGGGTTTAATATAAAATATTTATACAGTAAAGGTCTTTCATCTTTTGTCAGTCACAGGGTAGGGAAGTGAGGAATGTATTGGGAGTACATTACCAAGAGTATGTTATAAATTAAAATCTCAAATTGAATAATACTGGCTGCTAATGTGTGCCGCGTTGGAAATGAGTCACTTCTGAATCAATGTAATTTACTGTGCCAGCTGAAAGATATTTACAAAAGAAGGTATCTTCTTGTTGTTTTTTTTACTTAGATTTTATTCAACACTTACGGATAGCCTGTACTGTCAACACCAACTCATTTGTCATGGAGGGAAAGTCACAGCCATTAATAAAGAGCTGATTCAAAACCACGTATAAAAGAGAAAGGTGGACTTCAGGCCACATGAGTGGTCAAACAGTTTATAGTCATTGTTTCCTCTCAAAGTTAATACTGGCAATTAGTAATACAGCAATTTTGCAGAGATTAGATAGCGGGAGACAGCAGACAGACAATTTTCTTGTAGAACTATTGAGCGCAGTAATGACTGCGTCCTCCTAGCCCACATCCTTCGTGGTGGCTTCTGTTTGGCTCTGTACCCTCAGCAAAGTGACTGTGTGGTCCCGTGTTGATCAGAAGGTTGTCATTATCTCAGGAGGTTTGTCTGGTTGATGATATTACTTAGCTGAGGCTGAGATAAGATTTATTACCTACAGTTTAAGGTGCAAAGTGGTGTTATCAACAAGGTAGGACTTATCAACAGGGTAGGACTTTGCAAAACACAGGTTTTGAAAGCTTGTTAGCCAAAACCAGAACAAAGCAGGTTCAGAAGCCAATTTTCAGAAGCCAGAATTTAGATTTCTGCCCCATTCCTCCTTCTGCCATTGATTTTCACTGCTTCTTCAAGAAGGATGCTATGGGAATCCTACTCTCTCCTAAATCATATTCTCATTCCACCTCTGCTCTGCCCAGAATCTGTGATCCAAATATTTTATGCTTAGGTTCACCTCATCTAAGTCTGTCTGTCAAAACTTGGGTGCTTGGTCTCAGGAGGTTGTCTAGGCTGGTTCTGTTGTTTGGTGAGATGGGAGAGGCACTCCCCGAGGGCAGGTTCAGCCCAGCAAAATATTTTCGCAACTGCCTGGCTTTCATTGTTGACTTCAGAAAGAGCAGAGACACCTCACTGGGAAGTGCCCAACCAGCAGACAGCCACATTTAGGTGAGACAAATCTCGCCTTCAGACTCTCTGCCCTTTAGTGTTTTATCAGTGCAATAGAAATAGCTTCAGATAAAGATGGTGAGAGCAAGCAGATTAAGAGATGGGAAAATATCCAAAGGGAGAGGGATGTTCACAGTAGCTCTTACAGAGACTGCTGGAACTTTCCTCTTGCTTTGCTTGTTAAGGATATGTAAAGGTAACTGTAGACACTACCAAATTAGCTGGAAGTGTGGAGATGCGGGTGATCCTCTGATGGATGCGGGGACAGGCTTCTATACATAATAAAATATGTATTAAGGTCATATTACAGCAGCACAGTAGGGAAGCTGGAGTATTCTTATGCTATACTTTTTGGTAGGAATATTTCTGCTGGGTTGCATCACTGTCTGTAAATTTTATTGATTATAATTAAGTCAGTCTGCATTGTCTCTGAGAACCTACATGGGTTTAAAAATCAATACTCCTTATATTCATTAGGGGAACCAGTTTGAAAAGGGATTACAGTGGGAACAAGCAATGCATTTATAGCTCTGTTTGTGTTTACAAACCATTAAATGCTAGCCTGCTCAACAGTCCTCATTTAGGGGTCAGATTTTTTTTTTTTTCCCCGTCTTTTATCCCATGAACAATAATGAAAATTCTCCCTCCATGGTTACCTGCTGTAGTTTGCTGGGGCTCTGCTGTCTCAGTGACTGCCTCCAGGTTCCTTCCAGGGCCGTGGAGACAGCCTTGGACAAGCAAGAACAGGAGCAGATGCTCTTTAGTGAATCCACTAAAGTCCTCTCAACTGGGTCGTTTGTGTGGTAGCATCCCGGTGTCTTAAAGGGATTTGTCAGTCCTCTCGTTTGACTTGTTCTTTACAGAAAAAAGACGGCATTTGCAGTTACTGGAACCTCTAATGACCATGCTCAGGGAAAGTCAGAACAAAGAGAAATTGCAGAGGGTATCTGGTATTACTGATTTATGGATGAAGATTAAGGCCAGATTGCCCCGTCCTTATTCCTTTAACAGCCTGGTCCGTAGATAAACTTCCTCTAAGTCAATGGCTTCCTTATGTACATGCTATTTATTGAAGATAATGTTATCTTAGTCTGGGGCACTAAATATGTATGGCTCACCTTAGGGAGAAGATGTGAAGGATCTTTGATGATATGAAGGGTGTGAACACTAAGGAGAGTGAAGGATAATTTAGGTTGGGACTTGGGAGTGCAACTAAAAACATCGCATCAAGGAAACGCACTAGATGTGTCGGACTCCCCGAGGGTAAAGTTAAATGCCCTTCAGTCTGAGTCATTTGAAGGCCGGAGAAAGGACTACAAATGTCTTTGTAGGGATCATTCTGGGCACAGAGGTGGGCCGGATGATCTTCCAGAGCTTTTTCTACCTTCGTGTTTTGTGCAGTGCGTTGATTTGTATTTGATTTCGGCATTAATTGATCTGCATAATGCACAACATATTGCACCAGCAATGCTGTTCTAATGTTTCCATACCGTGCCTTAGTACATACTACTGTGGGCTTTACTATTTTGGATTCAGTTGACTGTATCGGTGATTTCAGTATTAATGACGCTCTAGCATGGTAATGAAATAGCACAAAGCAAGGAATACCTTTAGCTCTGGAAACCTTGCAGCATCCCACAAAGATTCATGCACGGCTCCTAACTGTGCTTGAGAAGCTGTTGGTTGGAGCGTGTCGCCATCCATCCCCATCCCAAAAATAGCCATAGCAAAATGGGCGTTTAAGTGGCAATATGAAAATACCACAGGGGCAAGACCAAAGGAAACAGGGCCTAAGTGCGATTCAGAGTGGTTTCAAGATTACATGGCAAACCAGCTTTCTCATCCTAGACTCTGCTTTTCTACCTCACCGACATTTTGATTGTGTCTTAATGCAGGGAAGCTTACAAAGAGCAGCCTGAGCTTTGGTTTTTGTGCACGGCCATCTGATACTGCTCACTACGACTAAGTGCACACATATGCAAAAATACATAACATAAAATGAACTGAATATTGCTGAAATGTCCAAGACAACCCCATGCAAAATCGGAGAGCTTTTTTTTTTTTTTTTTTTCTGGATTCCAGTCTAAGCTGCCTTAAAGATCTGGCCAGAGCTGGCTTTGGGCAGCAGCAAAACCTGCAGGCTGGGCTTTAAAAAGCACACAAGGAGTTGTGAGAAATGTTCTTCGGCTGTAGTTCTTTGAGGCTGTCATTTAGATAGAAACCACTGCCCAAAGCTAGAATGCCCCGGAAATTTTTCCGGAAGATTGGAAGGGACCTGAATAGCCAAGCTTACCCCAGGCCACCAACAAGTGAAGGTCTGGTGGTATCTGCCATGACAATATTTTCCAGTGTGTGCACTCAGCTGTAATGATTCATTAGAAAAGAAGTTTAATTGTGGCCAGTAGTCGAGACTATTTCTTTGTACTCTCTTATCAATGTTTTCCGTTTGCAGCAGGACTTGGCTTGTTTGTTAATACTAAGTTCTCCGTTTGTTTGGAAAACAAGGCTTGACTTATCATAGTGTTTGGCAGGAGAGAAGAAAGCAGAAATGCAACCCCCCTAAAGCCCATGAGCAAGTCAAAGGAAAAGTTAACTTTTCAGGAAAAGTATCTGTCAGTAGGAACTGGCACAGCTGCGCTGAAGGAGGCAAATGAGTGTCCAGGTCTCCTCTGCATCAAAGCCATGTGCAAGACTGTTACACGGAGACCTAATCTGACCAGTGACTCAGGGAGATTGAAGGCAGTTGTACTCCCAAGAAATGTTTTACAAACAAAAACTAGTTTGCTTGCACATTTTTAAAAACCACAGCCTTGCTCAATGTAAAAACTATCACACGTCGTTTTTCTCAAAGTAGCAATCTTGAAGTTCACAACCTGCTGTGCAGCTTGGATTCAGTTCTACTACCTGGTGCGTAAGGAATTTTTTTTTTTAAACTACTGAAATTAGTGACTGTTCATGTGACTCTTCTATATTTGAAATGAAACTTTGAATTGATTTTCTCCAAAACGATCTGCCGCAATGGGGGGTGGCATTATTGCCATGTTACCAGTGAAGAACGGGCAGTGATAGCTGGAATCTGGATCGTGCACAGGGCTGATGCTAGAGCCCACGTCTTCTTAATCGCAAACAATTTGCTTTTAAACTCTTCCCATTGACCTTAATAGGGCCAAGGTTTGATTCCAAGTGTTTATTCTTGATTCCAAGCTCAAAGATGAATATTTTTAATCTGAATTTGAATGTACGTTTCATGGCTTATTCATGCTCAGAAATATTTCTTGGCAGAGTCACCTAGATTGAGCAAAATGAGAAGCTTCTTTTAATGCAGAAATATTAAACAATGTGTGCTGGAGCACAGAAAGCTATTTGGACACAGGAAAGCTTTATAAACATAGATTTGATTGTGATTGAACCAAAAATAGTGGTATTAAATTAAGGTCTGTTTAAGGCACTAAGAAAATCTGCATTTTCCAAACTGTTAAGGACAAAATCAATCTGCAAAAGTATTTTAAGTTTGTAATAAAAATATCATTGACAAAGTAAAGTGAAAATAATAAAGTATATTTTAAATTACTTGGAGGTCTTCTTGAAAATTTATGACCTTTTTCCAATTGGAGCTCGTTTAGTTGAAAAAGCCATTTAAGAGCCTGGAAGTAGATATTCTTGTGCCTTGCAAGAAATGAGCTATAAAGCACGTGTGCACTCGGTAAGAAACACAGGTACCTTTGATTAGGCAAAACCGTGTTTTTTATTATTAATGTGAGCTGTAGTAATACAATACATATGTGGCAATACAGTATTTATGTGTTTTGTTTTGTTCTTTTTTAATGCTAAAATTACTGTGCTCAAACTCACTAGCTTTACAATTCTATGAACCATTTAAGATCTGTCCTGATGACACCAGACCTGTGTCCTGCTGCCCCAATGCCCTCCACCATCGTTTTGAGAATGCCTTTGCTCCAGCCCATCTTCCCAACACCCAGTTAAAGGGCAGCAATGGTTAGAGTCAACCACAGGCTGGTTTGGACCTCAGATTTGAGCTTTTCGGCCAACAGGAACTAGAACTGATAGCAAGACCACAGTATTTTCCATTACCATAACTGCTGTTTAGCAATGTCTGGTTGATACAAGGACCGTGTGTGATTGAGGCCATGTTCATCTCTTTGCAAGAGGAAGAATTATGACATTCATAGATTGGAAGAGAGTGGGTGATAAATAAAACTGAGGCTATCCAGAAAGCCCCAGGGAGCTTCCTCTCTGCAGAAAGAATAAGAAATTTATAGATGTCTAGAAATTACTGTTGAGCTTTTTGCTTTTTTTTTTTGCTTTTTTTTTTTTTTTCTGTTAGCCTCTTTCAGTCATATGACTGGAGTTCAATTATCAGCACAATAAATATTCTTGTGAATCGGAGCCGTGTGTTGGCAGCGAATTTCTGCTTCTTAGGAAGGGTGGAACGTTTTGAACTTATTAAAACTAATAGTTTAACATCCAACTTGATTCTAAAGTCAGAAAGAGGCAGAGCCCAAAATATATGTGAGCTAAAGGGAAGTGTGTTTTAGAGCAGTCAAATGCCGGCAGGTTAATGCAAACATATTTTTGATATATATATATATATATATATTTCAATATCACCTCTTTGAGCTAAAAAAATATAAATTTCAAAACAAAACATAATGGTTACTAAGCGACTCTTCTTGCTGCTTTTTGCAGGAGGCTGCAGGGCAGAACTACTACCTGCAAATCAGTTTAATAGACCAGTTGTTGTGTTAGGCAATACCAGTGGTATTGTATTCACTGTCACCCAGGGTGGGTTGTGTTTGCCAGATGGGAAACAGGAGGGATTTTCGTTTGTTTTCTTCATCTTGACCCTTCTGAAGTGGTTGCTGGGCTCATTCAGAGTATTCCCTGGAAGCTCTCATTGCTTCTCCAGCACAGCACCAATGGGCTGGGGCTGGGCTTAGCCCTGCTCCATCCTGGGCAGGAGATGAAGTGTGTCAACAAAATGTGAAGTTCCAAGATAATTTGGAGCCCTGGAACGTTTTGATTCATTTATCTACCACTTAGGCTTGGCACATGCTGAAAGTTCACGTCTTCCCCAGTATAGTCCATTGCCTGACCCACAGTAACTTGTTTTCCGAGCTGTTCCTGTTTGGCATTAAATTTCTAGATCTGTAAGCAGTTTCTTTTAATTTAAGAGAGCCTTGACTGTTCTGGGCTCAAGAAGGTCTGACAAGAGGGAGCAGAAGTCATCCCAACTGTACACCTTTGGCCAAGGGGACTGTAATTCTTGGATCCAGCTAACGCAGGCTATTTTAAGAGTACAACTTGGCCTCTTTACAGTAAACTTCTTCGGGGGAGAGTTCATTGCACCTAGCAGGCCTCCGCCAGTCTGGATCCACATCTGACATTTGAACTCTGTTGATGCTCTTAACACATTTGTCAGCTCCACGTGTACGCAGCAAGACGCTAAATGCTTCAATAGCTTCCCATTTCCAGGCAATTCAACAAAACCTGATTAATTAGTAGCTTTTAGATTAGACCCCTGTATATAAGTAATTTATTAATATTTCAGGGACAATAAAAGTCTCCTGAGTTGCAGGAACACCACTGCAGTAGCACTGCAGTCGTGGAAGCAGCTGCTGAAGCTAGAGGCACCCACTGCAACAGACCAGGGAGTATCGGAGTGGAATTTTACCAATGACAGTTTAAAGAGTTATAGTTGTCTACAGAACAAGGCTGGAAAATTTGCAAAAATCTGTTTTCAATTATTGTATTTTTTTGTCGTTGTTCAGCTTTAATTTCTCCGGAGGAATTTCGGTGCAGTACCTTAGTGTTCCTTTGTAATCCTGCATTCCTGTTGCTTTATTAAATACCTGGAGTTATAATCTTGTTTATGAAATCGTTATTATCTCTCCAGTTGCAAATTGCAGCATTACGTAGAGGAGTGATTATGGCATGAGGCATGGAAAAATCGGATATGCAAATGGAGCAAGTTAAGCATGATGATGGTTCAGTCCCATAACGGGCGAAAAAACCTGCACTTTCTTTGCTGTTGAAGTATTCAGATTTATACCAACTTGCAAACGGACCCCAGCCTTTTTGTATAAATGCTCCAACTAGCTGAAACAAAACAAACAAAAGAAAAGAAAACAAAAACAAGCTGTCCCAGAAAATATATTATAAAAATAGATTCGCTCCTATAAATAGAATAGTTTTTCTGTGGCTCCAGAGCAGAAACTGCTTCTTTGGAAGCCGTACAGGCAATAGTCGAAGCATTTTCGTTATATATTGTGTAAAGACACAGTTTTAGAAAAGAGAATCATCAACTTCAGTTTTGAGTACACAGCATTATTAAATAATAAGCGAAACCGAGCATAGGTTTCGTGATTGAAATTGCTTTGGAGAAGTAAAAACTTAAGAAAATCATTATCATATTGCAGATCTAAAATGTTTGGTCCTCAGGAGTAGCTGCCTTGCTGAACTGTTGCCGTGTCGTGTTCTTATGAAGCTGCCGTGCAGTCGAGCTGGCCTTACCCTGGAGTCTCTCTGCCAGCCCTGTAAGCATTCCTGGCTGATCCCAGCAATGGGCAACCTCATTTTGAGGCTTTTTTCCCCCTTGTTTTTAAGTGTAGGTTTAATGATGGGTTGCTTTGGACTCTTTTATGTCTAGAAGGGGAGTAGGGGAATATAAACAATAAATGAATCTGACTTTCTTGCTAGCATCTTTCCCTGGCAGTGCTGTGAAAAGTGTGGCTTGTGCTCCCCAGCATTAAGCGGATTGTTGACCAGCTTTCGGAGTTGACAGGGTCACTTGAGGTGCTGTGACAGGGCATTTAGGTACAGTAGTTGATCCTGTGTAATGTTAACCCAGGAAGCCGGGGAGAAATTGGGATGATCTTTCTCCTGATTTTTCTTGCCTAATTAAGGGTGTAGAAAAAGCAGGCATTGCAACATAACCAAATGTAATTAAAGAGATGTTGTCTGGCATGTGTCCACTAAGCAATTCCACCTCCCTCCCCCTTGTTTTTAAATATTTTAGCTGGGTTTTTGAGCAGTTTAAACCTTTGAACAGCTCCAGTGCTCGTGCACATACCAGCCGCCCGCATCAGGGAAGATGTGCAGAGTTTACATGCTGGCTTGCCCGGGATTTCGGCGCTGTGCGGAGTTCCCTCCGTCGCTCGCTGGTGCCAGGATCCAGAAATATCGGGCAGGTTGGGCCAAGAGGAAGTCGGAGCTGCACTGCTGAGGGAGGGAGACGTCTGGAATTCCTATTCCACCCTCCACCGCGCTAAAAAGGGATATTTTGTTTATTTTTTATTTTTTTTTCTCGCGGTGCTCTGTCCCATGTTTTTGCTCTGTCGCCTGAGGGAGAGCCAGAGCAGCGTGTTTTGGGGAAGCCGGTGGGGCCAGCAGATCCAGATGATGTTGGATGCTGACATGGAAGCAGCTGTGGCACTTGGTGCACTCACAGAACACCATAGCTGTTAATTCGATAAAATAGCTCTTCCAATTGAGATATCCATCCTGGGACAGCTGATCTTTTGTACTGCGCAGCCCAATCACGTCTTTAAAGCAGCGGCAGCACCAGAACTTCCTGGAGGGTGCCTGCACTTCACTGAACAGTTTGGCAGCTACAGCAGAGGCCTGAGGGATACTTTCAAATTTCCCTGTAATTAATGAGCACCTCTGCACTTATGGCAAATTACAGTGTCTGATGTAGAATGTTGACCTACAGCTGCCCCATGCCAAGTAGCCTATTTAGACCTCTTTTATTTCTAAATAGAGCCTGTAAATGATAACGGGAAACTTCACTGTTGATTCATTTACTCCTAAATGCTTCCTCTTTCAGGTATTGAAGTTGAAATAATTTTCCATAATCGTGTACTTAGGCAGATCTTTAGATTTATTTTATATTTATTATGTAAAAATCCGCAAGCTATTTAACATTCCTGTAAAGCCAAAGAAATTAGAGACGGAAAAGGCTTGTTTGATCTTGTCTTGTCAGTACGCAGCCTTTCCTATAGAGCACTGATTATCTACTTTGCTCCTAAATGTCCCAAGTAATGCAAAATCTTCCATTTCTCTAAAATATTGCACTCCCAGAAGTTTCACTGACTTTTTCTACAGCCATGTAACATTGCAAACTCTTATATAATTGTCTCTTTGCTTTCACTTACATGCTTATTTTGACATTGTATTTCATCATTTTTTTCTGTCCCAATAATTACTTGGTTTTCTTACTATGTCTGTCCATTTTATCTGAAATGAAATTTATTTTGTGCTCAGGCTGCTTCCAAATTTCTAGCACCTTTCTTTGTTCTTCTGGAAGTACATCAAACATCTGTTTCGTGGTTAAGTACGATTTTCATTCCCGTACTATTTTTCTTCTAGCAAAGATTTTAAGTAAGATGGGGCTCACCTCCTGACTCTTTCCTTTCCTGGGAGCATTTCACTTAAGTGAGCAGGTTCAGCTCAGGAGGTGATTGTTCCTAATTTTCACACGTTGCAAGAAGTTTTCGATGGATATGATAACTTCAGAAGCAAGACAAAATAATGCTGTGCATGTAGAATTTTATGAGAATTTGCACAAAGTGCTTTGCCAGAATCTAAATATATACCTTCTATTGTTCTATTAATACTGTAACTCTACTTAATATACACCATAGATATATTGAGTTTGTCAGAAAATATCCTTGCTAAAACAGTAATACTAATTGATTCAGGCAGCTCCGTTGTCTCCCTTATGTGCTTTGATTTTGTTCTGTTAATTTTTTAACTTGTAAGCATCAGTTTGGAGCGTTATTGCCAGGATTACTATTCCCTTCTTTCTGGAAGATTTATATCACATTTATATTTTTCCACTATTCTGATCTCTTGCCATTTTTCCATGAATTTTTGGAAATAATTATTCACGTTTTGGAAGGCTTGTTAGCTAATGCAGTAAGAGTTTTTGTACAATTAAGGACGGTGGGTTGTGGATAATAATTTTAAGCTTGATCAAAAGCCCATGGAAGCCAAGTCTTCTAAGGCTTAAACTACTGTATTAATTTAACGGAGATCTGACTTCCTTTCTCTGCCGCTGATTTTTTGTCTCATCTTTCACATAGGGCATGTCACCTTTAACTTGGGATCATAGGTTAAAGCAATATAAATCAGCACAGGTCCACTGAAGGCCATCGTGTCTTTTGAGAAACCAGCCCCCGAGGGTTAGGTGCCTTCCTTTCCCCATATACGCTGTTGGGAGAAGAACTACTTTCCTCACAGGAGTGTTTAAGGCTTAATTTTTTATAGCATATAAAGTGCTTAGAGATGTTTGGATGAGGGATGTTGTGAAAATGCAAAGTAGTATTATTGTTGATAAATTATTTAAAATATTGTGGTCCATTGAGAAAATACTAGTTTGTAGGCAGTGAAGTGGTTAATACGATTGCATCTCTTACAGGTTTCACCAGATACACTCACTCACTTACAATGGATAATTGTTAGCTCTTGTTGTGCAGATGCTGTTGCAGATGGAGCCCTGTACCTGCATGCATAGCAAATGAATTAGACTGGCAATCCCCTTTATAAAGCATAAATATGTAATTTGTTCAGCTGTTGTAATTAAATATGTATGTGTGAAACAGCCACCATTCAGGTCATTAATGATGCGCCATGCCAAATTAGAGCTTACAGACAGTAATGTACATTGTTGTGCAATGAGGGAATTGCAAATAACATAGCTAAGCCTTTCCTAGTAAAGTGATGGATTCAGTGGCTTTAAAAGGAATATTTATATTTCCAGCATTTTGATTGCTTCAGTCTATATTTACATTGATGCTCAATGAAAAAGATACAATTGGATGAATTTTTTTCTGTATTTGTTTTATAGTCTTTGAACATGATAGAATACCCATTAGGTACGTGTCACACAACATTTATTGGGTGTAACATTTCATACCCGTTGGTAATATGCTGAATATGTTGCTATGATCATTCTTAAATATATAGTCAATTAAGATCTGGTAAGTACCTTTTCTTCTGCATAATGTAGACAAAGACCATATCAAAGCACTTGGACAATTTTAATGCTTTCAGTGTATCTGCTTTTTAATCTTTGGACTTCAAAGATATGACTGGTAAAGAAATCCTCACTGTGGTAAACAATGTATATATTTCCATAGAAATCTGCCTGATAGAATAATTGTAATGAATTAAGCTTGCCAGTTTAATGTTTTTTTGTTGTTGATGATTTTAAATGCATGATTACTTAAACATAAGGCATTCTTTCTTCTGTCCGTATTATTTCTTTCTTCATGTTTATCAGAAAAAAAAGTAAATTTGCTTAAAAAAAAAAAAAAAGAAAAGAAAAAACTTGAATCTTCTTGAAATAATAACAACAAGTTAACAGGCAGCTGTTGTTGTAAAGCAGCTAAGAAGCAGAATGAAAAATCGTAACTCACTACACCTTAAACGCATCTTCAATGATCCTCCCTAAGTGTGTTTCCTTGTCTGTTTAAAGTAGATCAAGGTTTAACATATATTTTGTTTTGATGGCCGGTTCCGAGTATACAAGAGCTAATCGTCTTGACCTTTCAGACAAACAGGGCAGCAGAAGGAAGCATCTCAGAGTTAATTCTGTCTTGTTCGCAGTGGGAACAGAACATTCCTCTGTGATCCTCTTTCACATGATTCGCCTGGGCCTCCTGGAAGCCAGTCCTGATACTATTAGTGCTGGGCTTCTTAGGTCTAAAGGAGATCGAAGGTACTGACATCACCAACCGCTTGTGGGTTGCGTCAGGCTGGACAGGACAGGCAGAGTTGTTAAGACTTCTGTTAAGAAAACAGAATAAGAAAATGTGATTAGTTGATAGATTATTTGTGGGGGTTTATAGTGAATTTGCAACTTTTTAAACCCAGACTAAGAAAGGAGTAAGGAGTAAAGATCTTTTCCAGATCAGAGCTACAGCAAACTATGTAACTTCCTGCATAAAATCTACTTTATGTGCTGTGTGATAAAAGTCAGATATTTCCGTGGCTTAAATGCAAATATTAAAGGCAACATCGGAATAATTATTTGTATAACTGCCTTTGCATTTTAGTTAAATTTTTAGAGTAAGACATACTTTCCTTTCTTTCATTCCTTCCTTCATTTCTTTCTTCCTTACTACCTCCACTTTCCTTCTTTCCTAGAGACATTTTTCCTGTTTGGTCATAGTAAAGCCTGTTTGAGCTGCAGCATGAACGAGTCAGGTGTGCAGTGGGTTGGTGTGTCCATTTGCTGCATTTTAACACTCTGATTATTGGCGTATTGGGAAGCTGTTTCACTGATGACCACAGTGTTAACAAACCTGATGACAGTCAGGCCTCCTGTAGAGTCCCCCTGATTTTTCCTGGGCATTTGTGTAGATTGTGTCGGTTCACCTATAGCCACGCGTTAGCCGTTATGTTCTTCCAGTAACTTCACAATGGCAAATGCTAAACAATGCAGAGATTCTAGAAGATTTTTTCTCTTTTCCTTACCTTTCTCTAGTGATTTTTTGAGTATCTAAAGCTGCTGATTCATGAGTTGAATTAGTTGGATGTAGCTACCCTTATTTGGTGAAGACTCTAAGTAATGTTTGGTTTGGTGAGAAAATTTATTTTTGTATCCTTTAAACAGCGTTGCATCACCAACTAGCACTGTATATTTCAAAATCTATTAATTTTTGCTGCTGAAAGACATCCCATATGCGACTGCTTTTCTGTTGTATCTTT
This sequence comes from Anas platyrhynchos, assembly GCF_047663525.1. NCBI lineage: Eukaryota > Metazoa > Chordata > Aves > Anseriformes > Anatidae > Anas > Anas platyrhynchos. The sequence goes on from NC_092594.1 coordinate 36,460,709, forward strand.
CCAGCGTGCGCAGGCAGTTGGCTCCGCAGAGGAGTAGCTGTTTGCAAGCTTTTGTGTGCATGCACGCGTTCCAGCCCAACATAACATTTCGGCTTCGGAAACGGGGCCGGGCAGAAGGCGCCTGAGCTATAGCTGGTGGCAGTAGTGAGGCTTATTTAACGAAGGGTTAAAGTCTCGGGCCAGCCTGCGGGGAGGACACAGTTGTCCTGTGCCACCGCGCTGGCTGGACAGGACGAGGGTGAGCGGGCGTGCTAAATAGCTTCACCAGGGCGAGCGGGCGCATTAAATAACTCCACCGTTTCCTGGGACGGGTGGCAGCGCAGGTGGCTGACGGCCAGGTGCTCTGTGATAAGCGCCCGAGGGCCAGGCCGAGGCGAGCGCCTTGCTCGCTGGCAGTCGCTGCGTTGGCCAGTGCTGCAGTAAACACTTTCCCTTGGATGTTGGTTTTCTGTTGTGTCTGGCAGCCACAGAGGGCTGCTTGAACTTTAGCCAGAGGCAAATATTTATACATCAGAGCATGCAGTGTTCAACGGGTCCGGCCTGCGAGCGCGAGGCGCGCGGCGTGCTTCGTCGCTGGAGTGGAGGCTCCCTTTTTAATTGCACCCGCGGCGTGGCGAAGCGGGAGCCTCCCGGGGGTCGTGGCGGCGGCGTGGGCTTTGAAACCCCCCGTGACAACATCGCCCTCCGCGCCCGGCGGAGGGGACATCCTGACGGGAGCCGCGCGCCTTCAATTCCTGTTGGAAAGTTTACAGTTAATATTTTCCCTGGAACGCTGTCAAGCTTTTGACAGTGCCTGAGTGTATGCTGAGCTGTGAAATTGAGACGCGGAGCAAGTTGTGAGAAATCTGTTTCTACTCAAATCTGCAAAGGTTTATAAAAACTTCAGCGGAGGGGGAAGGAGGGGGGAATTAAAAAAAAAAAAAAAAAAAGAATTAAAAAAAAAAAAAAAAAAAGCCCTGCGGCTGGGGCTGGGGCTGAGGCTGAGGCTGAGGCTGGGGCTGGGGCTGGGGCTGGGCTCGCCTCGCCGGGCGCGCGGCAGGTCCGCCATTTTAAGGCTGCAGCGAGGGGCGAAGCTCTCCGCTCCTTACATGGCGGCTGCCTCGGCGGCGGGGCCGGCCAATGGGGGCGGGCGGTGCCAAGTCACGTGACGTGCCACGACGGCACTGACAGCCATTTCCTCGGCTCCGCAAACTTGGGGCACCCTCGGCGGAGCGCCTTCACCTTGGCGCGGGTGCCAAGCGCTCGCCGCCGCCTGCGTCTCGCAGACTGGCATTTGTCCATAAAGTTATTTTAGTAGGTTAGAGAAAGAAAAAAAAAAAAAAAAAGAAAGAAAAAAAAAAAAGTCTCCGAGCGCACTCGAGCTCTGCGCGTTCTTTATGTAAAATGGATTTCCCTTGCTGGCCTGGGGCCAGGAGCGCGGAGCACGCGCTGGGCGAGGGGAGCGCTTCTCTGCAGAGGAACTGGTGGACTGACACACTCTAATTTTTTGGCTCCTGACCAGACAAGCTAGATGGATGCCAAAATTCAACAAAATAACACATTATTGTGTAATAGGAACAGTGCTCAAAGTGAGCAAGAGCTCACAGGAACTGAATACCAGCACTTTTATTTTTTTTTTAATTCCTCCCCCCCTCCCCTTGTACAGCAGAAGCTCGGAACTGGCACTTTTAATATACGGCTTCAATGGAACAAGGAATAAATATAACTGCGATGTAAAGAATGAGGAATAATGTCGAACCGAGAAGACGAAGGGGGGAAGACGACGGGGAGGAGGGAGCGAGGGAGGGAGCGAGCGAGCGAGACGGAGAGAGTTAAAATTACTTTTGTGAGACTTCCTTCAAACATGCTCCATAGTGCTCAGGGCTGGTTTAACCCTGTCTTCCCTGCAGCAGATCCCTAAACTGCCCAACACATCCCCGTTTCCCGTTTAACTCCTCGCCCATCGGAAGACAAACAAACACATGTTACGTGCAGCACCCAGAGCTGCACTGGGGCAATCAGAAAGGTTGGAAATGGTGCAAAAAAAGCCTTTCTGGAAAAAAACTTTTTTTCTTTTTCTTCATGTTGCATCTCTGGAAGAAAGGGAATATATGTAGAAATACTGGTTTTCCTCTTGAAATAACCAGCGTTACCTAGGTTTGTTGTTACTTAAACACTTAGTATACTTTGCTTGTTACACTTGAGTAGCACCTCCTAGCACCAAGCCAACCTTACCGTAGTAAGTTAATTAAACTTCCCTGAGAAGTTAAGCAGTGTTCAGTAGCTTCATCTGTGACATGCAGGTGTCTCCGGGACTGCACATGGCAACTCTTGGAAAGTGCAAAGCAACACAATAGGAAGTGAAAACCAACACAGCCGATGGAAACTCCAAGGGGTCGTTGGGTCAGCAGCATGTAATTACAAGAGTTGGAAGTTGGCCAGGACAAGTATGGGCATCGTGTTGGAGAAACACCATGTTTCCCACACCTCTTGAGAACTTTGTGGTTTCAGAGCAGTTCCTGAACATCTCCTGGGCCTCCTGCCCTCAGGGAGCCCTGTCTGGGAGGGCATTCCTGGAGGGAGCGTGAAGGAAGCCAGGGCAGACCACACTCCTGGAGAGATCGTGGTGGCCCAAGGGTTGGCTGCGTTTTCTTGCTTCATGGTGGTGGATGTGCTTACAAAGACTGGGAAACAACCCTCCTCAGCCCTGAAATTACCTCTTGCCCAGAGCACAAGGTCTAGAGAAAATTTCTATCATCATTTTTTCCCTAACCCTCTACATCTCATCTAGGTAGGTTGGTTTCTCCATTGGAGCATGGGCTGATTCTTATCCTTTCAGTGCTCCCCTTGGGTTATCCCTCTTATCAACCCTGTATATTTGTCAGATAGACACTGCTGCAGCAGATAAACACGAAGACCTAAAACAGAGACTTTCTTGGGACTGCATCTTGAAATCTGTCTAAAGAGGACAAATAAAATAAGATCATGCACGGTTTCCAGGCTGTATCTCAAATTTGACCTGTCAAACAGAAATAAAGGGTCCGGGTTGTCTTGCTCCTGTATTAAAAGAAGCCTGCCATTATTTTTTTGAGGAATGTGGTTTGGCTGATAGATTTTTCATGTGAGAAATGCAAGTAGTTGCAGAAAGGTGCTGTTTTGGGCTGAATCCCCACTGTGCTGTGCACCACTCTTTCCTATTGTCCCCGCTCCGAATTGCTTGCAGGCGAGAAGAAACCAGCAGCTCTGGTTCGGTGCGTTTGAGGCCTCGGGGAAAATACACCATATTAATGATATGTTATATTATTTAATTTGGATTTTTTATGCCTTATCAAGTGCAGAATAGAAAATGCAAAATAAATAATAAATAAAAAATAATGATATGGGAGTTAGAGTCATCCTGGTGTGCAATAACATTAAGTGTGGCAGTAATTATGGTTTGGACTTTCCAAGTAAAAAGCAGATTTTTTTTCCTCATAACTCGTTTTATATCCTTCTGGAACAAAGTAAAAAAATCTTCTGGCAGTTTTTTAATTGAGGTTTTGTAGCTTTAATGGTCTAATGCTATAAAGAAGTCAACCCTTCTGCCAGTTTTTTAAGGCCAGATAAGGGTTTGACATCGTGTTAAATACAAGTGTGTCTGTGTACGTGTACCCACACACCCTCTCTCCCTTTCTCTTTCTCTTTCTCTCTCTGTCTCGGGTAGAGGGAATACTTCAGAGCAAATGCTATTACAGGATTCAGAAATGTAATAAGTTCTTCTTCCCTACTGCATTTGGGCAGTTTCTCTCCGGAGCTGGCTGGTACACTTGTGTTGCTGTAGAAGTGACCCAAGCTGCAGAGATTACGTTTCTGAGCCTGTTTGTGCAGGTGACGGTGCAAATGCCTGCAGTGTGGAGCCGATGTACAAAGATGGACTCGGACCCCGAGGTGGACATAGTTAGAACTGCATGCTGGCTGTAACCACGCTGCAAATTGCGTATATCCAGCCTGACCAACCCACTCCACATCCACAGGTAATCGCAGCGCTGCTCAGCGTCCTGGGCTGCCCCACAGTTTGCTTTGCAGAGCAAACTTTCCCCAGTGGGCAGGGAAATGCTAGGGACTTCTGCATGCTTGCTCTGGAGCTGCGGCTTTGTGGCCAGGAAGGCATTAGAAGTTAATACAAATTGCATGAGCTTTACACCCAGAGTCCTAGCTTGCCTTGGGTTACCATTTTGGCACATGGGGCTCAGGAAACATCCAGCTCTGCAACGTATCCTCTCTGTCCTGCGTCCAGCTTTGCAGCACATCCCCCTGCGCGGTATGCCCTTCCCCAGGAAAGGTCTGGCTTTTGTTACTCGAAAAAAAAAAAAAAAATTAGCAAGCTATCAAAAAGCCCAACCCAAAAGGCAATAAATCAGAGGTGAAAAAAAAAAAAAAAGTAAGTCGCAGGAAAACACAAAGCTATAGGTGGTGTGCCTTGTCGCTGAGCAGCACCCAGGCAGTACGGTGGCACTGGTAAAGCTTCTACGCAGTGTGGGTGTCACAGGAGTATCATTGGACCAGAGTAACTCCAGCAACTTCAGGGATGAGTTTATGTGGATGTGAGAGGAGAATCTTGCCTTGCTTCTCTCTCTCTCTTTTTTCTTTTTTCTTTTTTTTTTTTTTTCAAATGTGTTAATATGTTCTTTTTTATATTAAAAAAAAAAAGGAAAAAAGAAAAGACTGGAAAAAGAGTGCAGGTGCAGTAACAATAGCTGATCCCAAACAAACAGCAATTTGCCCTTACCACTCTGCGAAGATAAAGCATGTCATGTACATTAGCAAAAGATAACTGACATTAACACAGTAGGCAAGGTGATTACGTACCACACTATTGACTCTGTGTGATCATTATTGCTATTTGGTGGGTTGCTTAAGTGGGTACCTGAAGGTTAAGTAATAACTATAGTAAGAATGAGAGGGAAGCAGAGAGAATGGAGAAGGGGAAAAGAAGATAGAAAACATTGACACAAGGTTAAGATGGAGGAAAGTGGATAAGTAGGGGTGTGGATGTCTGAAGAGAAAGGTGAGGTGGCTTCGCCTTGGTAAGTGATATTTAAGGGCTGTGATAGAGCTGGTGGCTGAGTAAATAATGCATCCAGTTCTGCCTTCCTTGAGATTTTTGTTTGCAAAATAACACAGGTAAAACACTACTTTGGGGGAAGCCTGGGATTGTTACAGCAAAAGCCAAAAGAGAATCTAATCCCTTTCTGAATTTGCAAAGAGGAGTTCTCCCTCTTTAGCTTTGAACAAAATCCGAGACGGAGTGCGATGTCAAGAGATAGGTGGTGTGTGTTGGTGTTTTTTTTTTTTTAATTTTTATTTTGGAATAGCCCCTTTCAACTCATCTACATTTGAGGCTTTGAAAATGATTTTTTCTTGTTGTTGTTTTCATAGTCGGAGCGTGCACAGCCAGAGAACTGGTGAGCATTGCACGGCTCTGACCCAGCGCTTTGATGGGAATCGGTGGCGCCGCTCTCACAACCTGAAGCTGGGGGTGCTCGCAGGGCTTGTGGGGCAGTGAGCATCTCCTGCTCCTGTGGACTCTCTGCGGCGTTCTGCGGGCACTGCTGCTTCACGGTGAAATAGTAACTGTGCACGGGAATCGATGATTAATGCCAGCTTTTCTTCTGGAATGCATTGCTGACATTATAATATCATGCCACAGAATCAAGTTTAATTTCAAATTGTATTAACCTATTTACGAAACATATCAAGGGGACATTTTTCAAGGGAATAGTTCTCTTCTTTATATAGATTGAGAAATAAAATACATCTTTTAATATTGCGTTCTCCAGGCACCGGGGCTAACTATTTCGCTGAAATTAATATCTAAAAGGGAGTCATTGCAAATTTTATATTGACGTGCAGAATGTAACGTTATGGCTTTTTAGGGTGGATATGCACAAAATATGTATGTGCATTCCAAACTAGCTAATAGTTTTGCAACTGGTGAGCATAAATTTTAATATCTATATTTCCCAGCTTGTAGCAGTGTTGTCTGAAGTCTGGGATGACTGATGTTAATCTCCAACTTGTTTGTGGCTTTCCAAAAATGAACTTGAAGTAGAGTAAAATTTGATGTAATTCCCGTTCTTATTTACGTTTATAATAGGAAGTGCTACGTGGGATGTGTAGTTTAAGAAAACTTTAAAATGCAGCCCTATTCTTGTGTTGCAGAAGAAAATGCACGTATGATAGCTGTTAATTGCATCGCTGCTCTTAGAGCTCGCACTTAGGTGCCTTCCGTGTCATAAATTCATCCCCTCGTGCTCTAAAGTTTGGAGTTTTAAAACATTAAACCAAACAAAAGAAAGGTGGAGGTGATGGTGCCATCTCAGTGTCTTCTTGGAGGGCGGCATTTGGGGAATGGTGTCTTACAAAGACGCGAATGAGAACTGTAGATTCTGATCTTTATCGTTTCTCTGGGGTTGGACTGAAATTACACAAGCCTCGTAGTTGAGAACTTTATAGGTAATCCCTTTGAAGACGAAGTATGAAAGCCTGGCTTCGCTGAAGGGAAGAGGAATTTCTGCTGTTGCTCTCAAGCTGGCTAGCAGGTCGCTCCCCTGTTCTGTCTGTGGAGTAAGATGTTACGCAGTGCAGTGCTTCCCAGTATACCCGAATCCGTGGCTTTTGTTAGGCTAAGGCACGTTTCATGGCAACATCATGATTTGGAGCCAAATTTCAGAGATGCTGAGGCCCCCCCGCCCCTGCAGCTCGCATTCAGGTCAGTGGAGCTGAGTCAAACCCTTCCAAATACGCGGCGTATCAGATGGGGATGAGGCAACGGCTCGCAACACGCAGGAGTTTATTGAGTGTCTCTCTTGCGCTGTAGTTTTAGCCATGAGCACTGGATTTGTTTGAGAGCAAACAGAGACGCACTAATTGATGAGAGTGTTATGCAAATAAAAAAGAGAAATGGGATGGGTAAAATAAAGGAACTGTAAAACACTTTATTATGCCTGGAAAGCCAAGCTAATCCCAGAGGAATTCTGCTAGGATAAAATGTTAGCTGCTTTGACATTTTAAGCCTTTAAGAGTTGTCTTGGAATTTTCGATTTCGTTTGCTTTTGTTACTTTGTTAGCTCCGTCTGCAGCAATGTGGCTCGCATTTTCCTCCCTCTGCCTTTCTCTTCCCCCTTGGCTGAAGGTAGTGGAGCTGGCGGGGGGAGTGAAATGGTTAAGCGAGTTGAACCTCAGGTGCTTTGTTCTTGTGCTGGATGCCTGCTGCTGGGAGGCAGGCAGAAACTACCCGCACTGAACCGCAGTGCTCCTGCCGAGAGCCCAAGACGTTGCTTACCCTACAAGACCACAAAACGAGTGGCTGCAGCTGAGTAACCCGAGCGTGCTGCAGAGGCCGGAGCACGGCAGAAAGCGGGTGCATGAGCTCAGCTCCTTTCCTGACCTTTCCTCTCGCTGCTTCTTCCACCTTTCATGGACTTGATCCCTCTTTCACCTCAGATGGGAAGGCAGGCAGGCTGCTTTAATGAAAGCAATACTGTGTCAAGAGGGATTGCTGGCAGAACCCTTCCCAGCCAGTCTGACCTAGCACCTCAGCAATGTTCTTGGCTTTGGCCAGCAACAGCTTGAAAACCCAGGTCTGTTTCTGAATCCAGATGGTGGTGCGTTGCCATATGTCAACAACACATGTCATCCTGATTAAAATTTTAACCACATCCATTCTGCCATCCCCATAAACCATCCTCGGCCCACTGCATGGCAAAGGCTCCTTCCACGTTGACGCTGCTCCTCCAGCAGAACCGCGCCGTCGGTGTCGGTGCGGGCGAAGCCCTTCCTCCTGCGGGGATATCTGCTCCCCATCCACCTCGGTGCCTCCCTGCTCCACCTGTGGTGGCCCCACCGTCTTTATCAGGGCTGCTGGAACAAGCTCCCTGCTTCAACTCCTTCTGGAGCACAGGCTTTAAATGTTGGAACCGAAATGAAAAAAAAAAAAATAATAACCCCCAAACCTAACTTATTTTAATCACTTGTTAGGGCCTGTTGAGTTGTCTGTTAGGAAGTGTCCTGCCCAGCCTTGGAAGGAGAGATAAGATATTCCTGTTGAAACACAACCTTGTCAGATTGCCACTGAAAGAAATGTTGAAGTTGCCGATCCGCTGAAGACCAGCTGTACGTGGGGTGCATGCGGCTCGGCTTACCTTTATTTCTGAACATGAAGGTGTAGCTCTTCCTCAGCCAGGAACGCAAATCCCCTCACCTCCCGAGGCAGGCTTCGCCTCTGGCTGGCAGGAAACGTCCTTCAAGTGATTCGGTGTTAAAAACCTCCCGTGCTCTTCCCTTTGTTCTAGGAGTCAGGTGCCAACAGACTGCAGGGGCAGAGCACGCTACAGGCTGCTCAGTGGTTTTGGGGACCGAGATAATTTACGAAATTGAACTCTTTTCCACAGTTGTGCCTCTTTCATATTTTAGCTGGGTTTCTTCAACATCTTCAACAGAATATTCTGCGCTTCTGTGATCTTCCCCCTCTGTAGGTAGTGCTCGTGTGACTTTTATCCATTTGGCCAGTTTCCTTCCAACACGTCAGGCAGACAAAAGCTCTCAAAGACGCCACGTTTTGACTTTCTTTTGTTAAAAATGGTGGCTGAGCGGGGAGGGGGCACCCCCGTCCGTATCCTCCCGGCAGGAATGTCTGCAGGGTGAGCCTCACCTTTGTCTGTCCGGCGCGGCCGTCAGCACGCCGAGCCTGGGAGCAGCCCCACGCAAGCTGCCTCTCGCTCCTCCAGATGTGAGGGCCATAGGTCGGGACGGGAGGAATCGCAGGGAAGGGGAAGATGAATCATAAAGGAGTTGGGGGAGAAGCGCAGGATGTTGTCCAGGGAGGAATGAAGACATGCGATACAAATCCACAGGAAACGAGGCTTTGTTTGCTCTGATGGTCGCGGAACAACTTGTCTTTCCGAGAAGAAGAGGAGCGACAGAGTAGGGGAAAGAATCTAAGATGGCTTTTGTTGATTAAATATTTTCTTATATATTTGTTTTCCACGTGTTTGTAGTGTGGAGGATTTACATTCCCTTTCTGAGCTATCCTCCAGTAAGCTATGCAAACGTAGCACTAACATATCTGGCCCATAGCTTGTAGAAACCAGGAGAAATCGATGGTAGACATCAGTTGTCCATATCTGAACTTCTTTGCAGGCTTTGTGGTTTGGGAGAGTTGGTTTAAACACCTCATTGCTCCTGTCCCCAGGGGGAATTTGGAGTTCACCTTCTAAACAGAGGCACAGCTTGTGTGACTGATCTCCTAAATCACAGCGAGTTACCTAAAGGGTGTATAATGAATCTTGTAGGAATTAGCTTCCTAATTTCCTTTGGAGGGGGTTGGGGAAAGATCTTTCAGAAGCCGAGGATGGTGAAGTGCTGAGCTGCTGCAAGGTGTGGGACCACGTGCAGCTCTCACTTCCAAGCCTGAGTCACTCCATCACACAAACAAAAGCAGTATCCCTGCTCCAGAGAGAAACCCAAAAGCACTTGGACTGGAGGTAAGGTTTTGGACAGGAACATGTAGGGAATTAACTCCATTTCCTAGCTGCTATTGCATGTTTGTTTGTGTTTCTAGAGCAGGCACCCCCAGTGGCATTTTCTGTTTTTTATTGTAAGTGGCGGAGCTGTAACATGCAGCCCTCAGTCTGAGTTCTCATGTTGTCACCCTATCTGCAGAATTGATGAGGTACCTGAAAGAAAAAAAGGAAAGAAAAAAAGGAAAAAAAAAAAAAATTCTAATAGCTATGCACAACCACCTGCACAAGGAAAGGAAGGGTTTTGGATCTCAATTTCCAGGCAGTCACATTTTTCCAAGACAATGCCAAAAGCGTGCTTTCAGTTCTCTTCCAGTGACCGATTGCTCGTGGGTAGGATGCCAGTGTGGAGAGATGCTATTTATGTAGCAGAGCTCATTACTGTTTTTTATTTAGTGTATATTTGTACCAGCTATTGAGTTAGACTCCTGGCTAGCGTAAAGCAGCACAGCTCTGTTGGCTTCTGTGATTTCCATAGTTCAGAGTCTGGCATATTTTTTATTTTCAATGTATGTTGACTGTCCAACCTATTAAAACCCTTGCTCCCAAACCTACGCTGTTGTCAAATACACATTTGTTTTTTTTTTGCAGTGCTGCTCTGGTTAGCAGTGGAGGAAATTAAGTAGCTGTTGCGATGACTTTTCTTCCACTTTCTAAAGTCAGCTCTAATTTGATACATACAATAAGTACACAATTGAAAGGCCTTGGGTGAAGTTAGATGTGGAGGCTATGCCTAGTGGAGAAATCAGTGTTTACATTTTGCCTTTGACCTGCTCAGGGATTTGGGGACTTGCCTGTGTCTCAGTTTCCTCTTCCATGAAATGGCAATAATGCCGCTCGGAGGCGCGGTGTGAAGATTAATTAGTCAGTGAATGTCAAACCATGGATTTTGTACAGGCTAGCGTTACTGGTTCAAAAACCTCCTTTTCTGGGTTAAAAGGAAACAAGCCTAAGGATTATTGAAGTCTTAAGCAATATTGTTCGATGTTTTTTCAGTGACGCAAATGCAGATATCGTTTTTAAAAAGTTCGAAATGGACGTCGATAGTAAATAAAATTGCTGGCCAGTAACCGGCAGCAGTAAAAACAAATTTGATTAAGCATTAACTGTGGAGAAACCTTCTTGGAGACGAGTACACCGTGACTCCTGCTGTATTGTTTGTCCACATCTCCAATGTCTGCAGAGAGTCACCACCGAGGAGCGTGCTGCCGGGTGGGTCCCTCTGGTATCCAGAGTTCGGGAGCTGCGCAATCAGAATGGGCTCGGGCAGGGCTTTGTTCCTCACGTCCCAGAGCAGGGCACTTGAGAAAATAAAACTCTTGCTGCAGCTAGGCGTGTGAGGAATGTTCCCACCTGCAGTGCAAGCACCCACTGCTCAGTGTTGGACGCCAACGATGACGCCCTGGCAAATGCCACTTGAGTGCCAGTGTCCTTTGGTGGGTTGTTGGTGGCCATGGAGAAAGGTTCTCAGGAGCAGAAAATGGAGAGTAGCAGTGGCTTTCAGTCTCAGCCATAAGCGGTGGGACAGCCTGAAACTGGTTTGAGGGCTCACTTCCTTATGATTAACATCCAGGAGTGATGTATAAATAATATCCATTGTCCTGCTTAAGCTCACAAAATCTTGTAGACCTGAGGGAAAAGCCACCCCACCCTCAAGCTAGCCCCTGGGGACTTGTTCCTTGCACGTCCACAGTGATGGGTGAAAAATCACGTTATTTGTATGTGTATGTCTGCTTGCATGGGACAATAGCACTGCAGTCCTGGAATCAGAATTGCATAACTTATCCCTGAAATTCCTACCTTTTTGCAGGCTTTAGGCTTATCTCTTCTGTTTATTTCAACCACGATATTTGTCCTTTCATTCTGACTGGATTGTTTTCTTTAATTTAATGAGATTTATTCTCCAGGTTTGAAAGGGAAATCCTCCTTTAGTTTTCTCAGAGTTAGGTGTTTAGTCAAAAGGAGTCACATGGGTGTGTTTTTCATCGATGGAGAGGGACGGATGCAGCTGTAGAGGTTTCCAACCTACGCCGGGAGCTGTGTTTGGGAGAGGAAGGCTGTTTGTCTGCTCTCTGTCCACCAGTGTCCTGGGAAAGCTTGGGTAACTGCCTCTGACAAAGGGCCTGACTCGTATAGGTAAAGTGAGGTCAGGGACACCAGCACACGTCGTAAAGGAGGCAGAGCTGTTGGACCTATCGTGCGTGCGGTTTGTGATACGAAGGAGTTAAGTTTCCTAACCTGACACAGGGGTAGCACCCTGTTACTTGCTTGAAACGATTTTTGTGTCTGTGTCTTTCTAATCCAGTGTGTTTTAAATTCACTGCAAATAATTCTTTCAGCTGTTTCCTAGACATCCTGTCACGCAAATGGATAAAACAATATAGCCAGCTCAGTGGAAAAAACAATAAATTATACAATAAAAATGTATACAGTGTACTCTTTGTGCTAGGGCCTGATTTGTCACTGTGTTACTCCAGTTCTACACCAGCAGAAGTTGGGAATTTGCACGGCACAACAGCGAAATGAGAGAATCGTGCATCAGGCCTGCAGCAGCAGGGTATGCTGGAGTCCTAGAAATGATTAAGAACAAAATATCCATGAAATCATGCATATGAAGTTCATTACTTAGTAGGAACGGTGACTTTGGTAATGTTAACATTTATGAAAATATTTCTGCTCAGAATGCTTTCATATGCGTATTTAAAAACTGGAATTCCACCGTTTGCACAGGAATGCAATTAGCATCATAAATCAAACTGCGCTGCTAAAAAATGTACTAAAAACTTGTGGAATTAAGAGAAACGGTCTAATTTTTAATCAATAAGCCAGGGTTAAATTTACTGTCCAGGCAGATACAGTACTACTTCCACAAGCTACCATGCAGGCAACAAATTCAAGTGGTCTCACATTTGCTGTGGGGCACTTGCCCCTCTCCTGTGGTCAGCTTTGATACCGAGACTCCTAAATGCAGGCATGGGGGCCGGGCACCTGGTGGAGCTTGAAGTAGAGGATAATAAAGTAAATAAGATGAAATGCCGACAATTTTATGACAGCAAAGTGCAGGTGAAGTGCGAGGATGAGGTGGGAACACGGAAGCTGGCCGTGTCCCAACGTGGTAGCAGTTTGACTCGGAGAAGGGAGGTTCGTGAAGGGCCCTGTCAGGCTCTGGTGGCACATCACAGCTTATGAAACCCAAGAACGGAGCACATAACTCAGGGTTTTAAAACCTCTTTGTCCCCGTTCCGGTTTAATTTCCTCCCAGCTTGCTTGGCCATCACCCTACGCACACAACCCCTTTCCCACATGATGTGCCCATGAAGAAAGGTGAATTTTGTGTGGGGACAGACAAGGAGGCCGTCATGGCGTCCCTGGGAGGCCTTCTGCAGCCTGTGCTGGGCACCCCTGTGGCAGCGGGAGAGGTGACTTTCTGGCCCACTCAGTGCAGAATTGGCCCACAGGGCTCTGAGCCGTGCTAATTACGGAGGTGAAGATGAGTTGTGCAACCTCTGTGCCAGGCTCGGGTCTCCGAATACCAAACGCGTTTCATAGAAACCCCGGAGCAGCCACCGAGCCTCGGGTGCCAATCTGCTCGCGTTGGAGCGCCCATGTGCCGCGAGGAGTGGGGGATTGGTGGCCCGGCGCCAGACCTGGGCTGCCAGAAGAGCTCAGAAGTTTCCTGATCCTGCTCCCCACCTCCCGTCTCCGAGGGGAGCTGCCGCCTCTTTCCCATGACAGCTTTGTCACCCGTCCAAAACGCAGGCATTTGTCAGGATGTTCTCTCCTTTCCTGTGATGGAAGAGGCTCCGTTTCTGCCTTGCGGCAGGGAAGAAGTTGGGCTTTCGCGGCCTTTGCGTGCACAGACCCCAACCAGGCACCTCCCGTCAGCCATAGGTGAGGGTTATTTTAGGGGGCAGGCAGCAGAATATCCACACGGGATGGCAGTGTGCTCGTGCACAGATTCCCAGATGTGGCTGGGCATTTTCTCTCAGACACGTGCCGTGCTGGTGTCCTGCAGGAGTGCCTCTGCGAGCTGCCTCCATCCCCAGCCACTGGCTCTCCAGGAGCCGATGAATTTTCAGATACCCACTCCATTGCCTTGCCACGGCACAGGACAGCTCGCGGTGTTTTCTCAGTCAGCGGTTATTCCCCAAACCCCAACTGCACATTTCCTCAGTCCCACATTCGCATTTTAATGTCAGCCCACCTGGACTCACACAGGATAAACGAGACGTGTAAGCCTGCAATAATCTAAGTCCAAAATAACAAAGGAGAAAATGCTTTAATATTCAGACCAAAGATCCTTGAAATTTGTTTAATGATAATCTGAGCACCTGAGTGGGTATCCCTTGCTCACGCCAGGACCAAATAACAGCCCAAGTGCACGGTGCACAGTTGGGCCCTCATTTACTAAATTACACAGCTCTCACTAACGTTACCAGGTCAGTGGGTGAGGCAGCTGTGGGTTAGGACACTACAAATCTGACAAGAATTAATGTATTAGTAATTCTTTTTAAGCCCGTAATGTATCCACGGCTTCCAGGGGGAGGTATTTTCAGATAAGAAATGTGCAAGTCAGTGGCTGTATTAAGCTGGCTCTCATTAATGGGAGCCTTTTTTCCCGTCGTTTCCGATTGCATTAGCGGCAAATTCTGCTCTTCTGGAGATTAATGGCCTGAGTGTAACCTGTGGTGGAAGCATGGCCCTGTGGCAGAGGCTGGGGATGCCACCAAGCTGCCTTGCACAGGGAAATGCCAGGACTCAGGTGTGTGGCATGGCACCGGAGGGCACGAGTGGGCTTTGGGCACACGGGAAGCCCCACTCAGTGCTCACAGGGTCAGGGGTTTCCTGAGAGCCTGATCCCAGATGTGCATGCCTCAGTTTCCCTCCCTGCAAACTGGGAGTCAATCATAGCACCAGTTTCCTGCAGGGCGGTCTTGGGGAGTTACATTAATTTCTGGGGTGAGTTGTCCAGGTCTGACACTGGTTATACTGGTAAAAGTGTGTGTGCATGCGTATAACTGACATACACCCTCCCCTTCCATTGTTGAGATCTGAAAATTGCTCTGGCAAAATCCCTGTGGCAAAATTGGATTTCAGGCAGCCATTTGGGAATGGTTCTGCGGCTCTAAATTGACCACTGTCCCAGGACTTACAGACCCATCCGGGCTGTAGCACAGGGACTCCTTCAAGATTTTAAATTGTTCGCTGGCTGCAGAGATATTCATGGTTTAAATCAATGTGCTTCAGCTGACTGATGAATATTGTCTCCCGAAAAAGCCATTGAATACCAAGTATACTTTTAAAACAGGATGTAGAAAAATATCTGTATGCAGGCAGTCCCATAATTTTGTTGTAAACAAATTTATTCTCCTACAGCTCACCTATGCTGTAAGTCAAAGTGCTGTCATATGCAAGGAGTTTAGGCTAAGATGTGTTTGCAAACTCTTATTTCAGCCTGCAGAAGAGCTTCTTAGGTGCTCCCAGATGGTATTCTTACAAATCCCTCTTCAATTAAGTGATTTTTTTTGCAGCACCAACTTGTTCGTATGGCTCACTTAGCTGTCCCTTGCATTCAGAGTTCCTGTCTGTTTCCGGAGGTCCCCTCCTTTCTACCTTGCCCGTCACAATGCTGTTTTCTTGCATATGCTGAATAATCAAATTTTTATTTTGTCCCCGAAAGATCGTTAAACTGAGAACCGTCACTAGAAATGTATATTTAGAAGAACAGGGGAAGTGCCAACGGAAAAATGTGTCCGTGCAACACATTCTTCATTGTGTTTAAGTACAATAATGCCCCGTCTTCTTCGTATAGATACAATGCTTTTGTTAGCATTGGATTTTCATTAAGTTACTGCTTTTATTCGTTCTATAGCATTATGCAGACACGGGGAATGGGACTGCAACCAACTCTTGTGCTCCCCCACAGTTGTCTGAAGGAGCCTTCAAGTGAGGCAAATTTACTTTTGCCTGGATTTTGTCTGCTTTCTCCCACAGAAGTGGTGTAAGAGGGCAGCAACCTGCCTGAGAAGCAGCTGGGTGACTTCAGCTGCACCACACATCCGAGGGGCAGCCAGGTTTGGTTGTAGAAGTGGGTTGTGTGCGTCTCTTCTTGGGCAGTGGTTCAACCAAGACACGGTTGGCTTCGTCCATCTTCTGGGGGACAGCGTGGATACGGTAGGAGGTGTGGGCAGCAGGAGCTCAGGGTGCTCAGGAGCTCGCTTCCTACCTCTGAAAGCGTCTGCAGGGCAGGGAGACACTTGTGTGGGTGCCATGAGTGGATTCCTATGCTCCAGGGATGCCTGGTGGATGCAGCTGTGCTCCACTGGTGCAGAAGGGAGAAGCAAAAACGGGGCCTTTCAGCTCATAAAGACGTTAGGCTGGATGTGGGTTGGATTTCCAGCGCAGAGACTTCCCCTGGTTCTGCACCCGGGTGTCCAGTGCAGCCTGCCCGGGAAGAGGCCGTCCCTCCGCGGGTGAAACGAAATGTTGTCACGCTTTTATCTGTGTGCAAATTAAATGAGTTAATACGGTATTAAAAAAAAGCTTGTGTTTACATTGTTGTCCTCCTCTAGGGTAACAATCTACAAATTGATCTAAAAAGATTATATTTGCTTCAGGGGAAAAAGAAATTGTATTAAGCCACAATCGCACTAATTATTGACCGGGGGGAGCTGAGCTCTGGGTATCACCGAGATTATAATAATTACATGGAGCTGTTTTTTTAAAAGGACTGTCCTACGTGGCTCTGAGTATTGAATTAAAGTGAAAGTTTTATAATAGACTTCATCTCAGCTGCTAGTTAAAAGGTCTGGGTGAAGAGCAAACAATAAACCGAAAAGTAATAAAAGATAAAAAAAGATAAAGCCAGAGAAGTGAAGTAAGCATAATCTTTCAAGTTATCATTTAATCCAAACCGTGTCTGCAGCAGAAACTTTGGTTCGAGTACCAACAGTATGTATTACTTCTAAATTTGTCATTTTGTGTACAGCATTTGTGTACTGGCAAAAGGCTTAGTGTTAAAGGCATTTCTGTCAAAACAACCCGTTGCTTTGGGGGACCTAGTATGAACTTTATTGGCAAAAGCATTTTTTATTTGTATAAGGTACAGTTACAGTAGAGGAGTTTGCCAGCATAGCTGTACGAGGAATTTCTTTGCCAGGCTGACCGAGCCCAAAGACTTTTTCAAAGTAATTGCTTGTACGTAGGGTTTGCTTTGCTCTTATTAACAGCACAGCTCCTTGTGTTTGTGGAGAGCGCTGGGCGCTGAGGGCAATTATTGTACTTTAACCGTGGAAAGCCGGCGATGCCAAAGACGTGGGTCTGATCCTTCCCTCCTGCTTTGCGGGATGCTGGGTAGCACAGCCCAGCGCTGCCTGCGGTGCCAGGGAAGCCGAGCTGCGCAGTGCCTCACCACTGGAACGGCTCCATCCCAGAAATCAGCCAAATTTGGAAGAAAAAAAAAAAAAAAAAGCTTGTTTTACTATAATCTTGGTAGTTTCAGGTTATAGGCAGGACAGGGATTATGCATAGAGGCAGCATGCCTCCCTAAACCGCCTGGTTTAATGGGTACACAAACACAATGAAAATACATCTATATATCTCACTTTAGCCATTAAAACTTCGACAACTATTGCACTTTTTAATGTGGAACAGTGTCACACATCCATCGCATTCAAACACGCAAGCAGTGTTTTCACCGATATGGTTAAGTAACCCAATACTTTCTATAGCTGAAAGATCAGTCGAACAAAGTATCCATCTAATTAAATCTAATCAGTCAGTGCACAAGCTTACATTGTGGTCATCGCCTTGGTATGTACGGGAGGTTTTGAAGCAGTGAAGCAAGGGGCATGAGATTGAATAAGTGTTAGATGATGAAAGGCAAGGGTTAAAAACTTTCAAACTACAGTGTTAACATTTCTTCCCTGTCATCAGCTATCTGATATTTTGGTATTTCAGGGCGGGGGGGGGGGGGGGGGGGGGGTAGAAAAGGAAAGAAAAGAAAGAACAAACTAAGTATGCATGGCATCTAGATCCTGGGTACAATGAAGCAAATGCTCAGTAAGCTGCACAGTGACTAAGTCAGGCTATATGCAAAGTTAGTTACATCTGAGTGTTTATGGTAGGGGTTGCCATGCCTCTGCGACAGCACTGCTTTAATGGTAGAAATTAACACTTCTGTAACTTTTCAGACTTCTGGCCCCAGTGTCTCAGGCGGGAAGGTGGTCCCTTGCAAGACGGAATTTTATGGAAGCTCCTCTTTTTCAGGAGCTTCTGTACACAGAGCTGCATCTCTTTATGAATAATAAATACCGCTAATTTCATCCATGAAACCCAGATAAACCCTCCTCACAGCAGAATAGCAAGAGGCCCTTTCTAATAATCCTAATTTTGGGGGGGAGGATTTTGAGACTGCTTCTGAAAACCCACCTAAAGCCCCAACAGCATGAGGACTGTCCAAGCCAGGAGCAATTTTTTGCTCTTACGTAAGTGGGCAAAGCGGCGCGTCGGGGCAGACTTTGGCCGTAAACTTGTTGCTCATCTGAACTCTGATGATACGGCCAAAACAAACCTAAATAATATTCCAGGGGCTGGGGCAGGTTCGCGGTGCAAACTGATGTGGGTCCACGGAGATAAACAGAGCCCTGGAGGTGATCTGTGCTGTGGGGTGGCTCGGCCCCATGGCACATCTCCCACTGAAAGCCCCGTGAGGCTCAGCCCCGTCGCCTCCCTGCAAATCTGCTTTGTTAGCTCCTTCCTTCTCGTCCCGGCATGAAGTGAGCCAGGGCAGCGTGATGCAGAGGGCTGTGCAGGAGATGTTGCAAGGCTGCTTTTTGCTTCACGTCATAAGCGCTGTTTGCTGTTTTGCCTCTCCGGGTCATCCTGCTCCAGAGAAGGTAAATAGAAACACCGGACTAACCCCGTTCCACGGGTCCAAAATGAATGGTGTGTGTTTAATCCCGTCTCTATCATTCTACCTGTGCTGGAGAATATTTTCCTTACTGCTGGGTAAGCCCAGATGTACACCATCTGCTTGTCTTATGATCTTTGACATGATTGAGAGGCCACCAAAAATACCCAGTGATTGCATAGTTTTCAACTGACTGGTATAAAAGGAGAAGATGTTAATAATCAAGCGAATAATATTTGCTATTTCAAGGCCTCCTGAAATTCTTGTAACATATATTTTGAAAGTAGATGCTAAACATTGCGTGTGCTTAAGCCTTTTGCATATATCTCTTCCCTTAGCCATATGTTTGAATACACACAGTTTCAGATGAAATATTGCAGAGTCTATTTTAGGTGTGTTTGAAAAACTCAATAGCCTCAGATTCGCTGCCATAGCCTGCTCTTGAAAGCCGTCTCATTCCTGACTTTCTGTGGAGTCGCAGGGTCTCGAAACCAAATATCTGCAACACAGTTTATACCTCTGGGGTAGAAGTAAAAATATCCTTCTCTGTGCACTTCTGAGCGAAATACTTCATCCATTACCGCTTGGAGAGAGCTTGCCTCTGCAAGGCTCGAGCGCCTGTTGCCAGTGCAGAGATCAATGGGAGCCCGAGTCCCGCAGCATCTTGCCAGAGCACCGCTCCAGATGTCCGATAAAACTCCACGGGGCTCGTACTTTGAAAATAGCGTGGGCTATGTGAATCGCTGTTGCAGTAATAAAATTGCACCTACTCCAGATCTTGTCTTCTCTGTCCAATTAAAAGAGCATGTTTTCTGCTTATGGTTTTTAAAAGTTGGCTGGCCAGCTGGGTTTCATTCCTTTCTCTCTCTCTCTTTTTTTTTTTTTTCTCCTTTTTATTCTGATTTTTCCCCCCCTTTTTTTTTTAATATATAACATTTGAATAGATGTTCGGTGCCGTTCTCTTTGATAGTTCATATGCTGCTTTATGAGCATGGCAAAAACAAAAAAGGTCAGTTAAAGGTTAGGAAAGACAGTTATCAGGCCTCTGTAAGTGAGGTATTTTTAAGGCTCTGCTAATTGGCAGCACAGTTAAAGCATCATTCATAAAATAGTGTGCATTAAAATGACCATATCCATTTTTAAGTGTATGTAGATTATTCCTTTGCCAAAAGGATTAACTCTACCTTCTCATCACTGCCTTTAGACCAGGGTGTTTTTCCATGGGAGAGAATAATTTTGGGCATTTTGCCTACAGTATCCAGGCTTATACCCCTCGCTATTTAACTGTTACAGCTGGGAAAATCTGGGACTGAAAATGTAGCCATATAATATGGCAACAGCCAGAACAATAAGACAGGCAAATCTTTTAAATCTGTACTTTATAAAACATCTGTTAAAGAATATTAAGTCAGAAGTTCTGTTCACATATTTGCTGTGTTTCGCTTATTAAACTTGAACATTGCAGCTTGCCTTATTTTTCTTAATAGAATTACTGATCAAGCTTAGTAGAAAGATATTTTTTTTTAAATCCTCATTCTTTTAACCTTCTCCGAAGCCGCTCGAGTAATGACCCGCACAAACTGGCCTGAAACCTCAGCAGCTTTTACAAGGGCTGCTGGTTATATTCACCTGGTTTGGAGGGAACCCTAACAGATTTTTCTGCTGATCTGTTTGCCCGTGTGCTGAAATGCAGCCATAAAACGCACTCGGTTGGTGTACAGCCTGCATTTCAGCCTGCAGGTCTTTTTCTTTTGTCTTCCAACCATCTCTCATTCTGGGTCGACAAATTCTGGTTTTCCTGGCAACTTCGGTGTCCAAATCAACATCTCGAATCTAAATTAAAACAACTGCATGGCTTGACTCACAGGAATTATGAAATGGAGAGGAGGCAGTCCAAACCTAATCTGAATTATTCCAAATGTTTACAGTGTGTTTGGCCAAACCTCGAGAAATGTGTACTCCAAGGCCTTTCCTCCAGGTAGGTTCCTTAACAACTCCAGTGGTAACAAGGAATCCTGACCATACCTGTGGTTAGGAAACCAGAGCCACTCTTGGTTTCCAGCTGAGTCTGATCGTAGCGAGGGAGGTGTGAGAGCCCTTACAATGATACTTGCAGCGGGCAGTGAGGCTTGCCCCGGTGCCATACACTGGAAAATAATTCTGCAGTTATGGGACTCCAAGACCAGTCTGGCTCCGTGACCCAAGTGCTGGCATGCTGTGCTGATGGACACCGTACAAATTCTCTTGATAGATAGAGAAAAAAAAAAAAGTGATTATCTGAAAAAAGCCTGTCGTTAATTTTTCTAGCACTAGTTTATAATAATGACTAGACTGTCAGTTGAAATAAAGGCTTTGAGTATATAAGATACACTTACATCCTCTGTAGTGCCACAGCTTTTCCTGTAAGCTGATGGTTTACAATCATCTTTTAGCTGTATCACTGTGGAACAATATTCTAGATTTGATCAATGTGCCCACTCATA
Source organism: Anas platyrhynchos (assembly GCF_047663525.1). NCBI lineage: Eukaryota > Metazoa > Chordata > Aves > Anseriformes > Anatidae > Anas > Anas platyrhynchos. Next base: position 36,481,642 of record NC_092594.1, read on the forward strand.
TATTCATATTATAAATATTTATTTTACATAGGAATTTTACCATATTTTTTTCTGTATGAGGGCTGTATATTTTTCTTACTTGGGCACACTGAGGGGTGACTAGCTTTCTATCCCAATGCATTTATACCCAGTAACGGCATATATAGACTTTACTAGATGCTTTACTAGTTTACTGTGGCAGTGTGGTATTTAGACCACTGTTTAAGTGAAGTTTGCCAGTACAGTTAAAAGAAATTAGAGACACCATCATTGCTAAATCACTTTACCATTCAAAGAAGAACTGTAAACATATGCATTCATTTAATTATAATAGTACCAATTATAAGAGAAATTGTAATGCTGAGAGTAGTAGCTTTTATGTGATCATAATAATGGCATATATTTATCTTGGTTTGGCAAGTTAGGTCTTTCTTTAATAGTTGGCTTTGCTTAAATAGAATGTGGTTTGTTAAAACCCACACTAACCCCCACACCCTTCCATTTGTTATTGCCCAAATAATGAACAATAATCATGTGGTATAAATGATTAATGTATACATGGCTTAGCAAGTATCTTTGAGGTTTAGAAAGTGTTTTTATTTTCATTCTTGTGCTGGACTAAGCTATAGCACAATTACATGTTATTCTTTGGTATTGGATAGAAAATCTTTTTGCTTCACTAGAAGTGATACGAACTCGGAGACCGAGCCTGCTCCCTTTGAAGTTGATAGGAATTTCACCGCCAGCTTCCACAGAAGCAAGCCCATTGTTCATAGAGCCGTTTGCTTTGTGTATGTTATCTGTTAATCACAATTTAATGTCAAAGTCAAAATAGCCCACTTATAAAAGCCATAGTCCCGTCTTTGGATTTTTTTTTCTTTTTTTTTTTTTTTTGAGATTAATAATTTGTACACTAGGAAAACACCACAAAGGGGTATGTAAGAAGTCTTCTGATTGTACTCACAAGCTAAAATAACCTCACTCCGTGTGCACTGTACTGCTTTTACCACGCGTTTGTGGATTCGGGCACTTTCAGACCGGAGTTTAACAAGTTCTCTATCTCTCTTCTGTTTACTTTTGATTTCCTTGGATCCTAATCAGTCCTAGCGATAAAAAAACAAAACAAACAAACTCTTCCCTTTCAAGATTAATTTTTAAAGTGTCAGCTACACAAGACTATTTTCAACAAGATTACACCAAACAAATGAAGGGTGCTTTATCTCGTGTGACACAGCGAGCGGCACGGTGTTGTCACCGCGCCACAGACAATGCCGTCCATTTATAAAAGAATTCAAAGAGTTAAAAAATGCATTACTTGAAACTTGATATAAAACCTGTGGCCAAAGCGGGCTATGGGCTGGAGCACTTGATTATTCTTTTATCAATAAATAAGAGTGGCATACAGTTAATTTCAGCACTGTAATTGAGCGGTGCATTCTGGGAAGCTGAAAAGCACTGTAAGATGAGGAAATGTTTTAGAGACTAATCATGAGAAGAAAGGAGCCTTTCATAGCCCTTATGATGCTGTTGTCAGAGCTAAAGGCAGATAATGATTCAGTAATAATGGCACATTGTGAATATTTAAGCTGAAAAGATTGGGACAAAATGAGCAGACATTGTTGGTTTGCTAAACCGAACAGTTGGTCTTTGGGCTCCCAAACTATCTCAACTCAAATTTTGGGCTCAGAAGTTTCAAAATTAAAAAAGAAAGCTATTTTCAGGACACTCTCAGGGCTGAGGGGCTCTGTGCGCAGCCCGCACGGGGCCTCTTCATTTACTTTTTTTAATCTGAAATTGATAGTCGAGATTTTTTTCCTGACTCTGTGAACTGACAAAGTATAATATGCTGCAGACTGTGTAAATCTTCTTCCATTTAGGTGCCAGAAGAAAGCACTTCTAAAGAAAATCAGTTTTAGTAATGACCTAAAATATTAAATATAAAATGGAGAGTGTCATATTGCAAATAAGTAGACTCATTTGCATTTTGTCTCCAGGGCATTGGTAGCGCTATAAAGAGACATGCAGCTGAATTTATGTACATTGTCTTTTTTCCTCATTACTACATTCTGGATCTGTTAGTTGTCTTTCTTTAAACATCTGTTAAATGCAGTTTCATGAAGCCGTACGTTCCCATATGTTTGGGAACGTTATCAAAGCGCAGAGCTTTTGGCCTCCTTTACAACCTTTTGTCTCGGAGAAAAAGGTGGATGAGCTCTGGGGCCGGATTCTGCTCCAGCCAACGGCCAGCAGCGCTGTTGGGCTCCGTAGGAGCCAGATAAGTTTTCTAAAAATGCAAAGACCAGCAGTGGTAGGGACAAAGAATATTTCAGCCCTGGACCTCCGTATGTAGACTTCAAAAGTTTTTTTTTTTCTTCTTCAATATTTTAAAGGAAAAGTGAAAAATTAAAACAAACAAACAAACAAACAAAAACCTTCTGAAGCTCTTAGGGCAAGTTTCACTCTCCATAATTTTCTTCCTTTTTAAATCTCAGAGAATTCACTAAGTTTGCCTGCGTGAGGACGGGCAGGGGAAGCTGTCTAATTCACTTTTACAGGCACAGTAAGCACTAATTTATTATTATCTTTACAGTGACATAAACTATTCCAGCTCTTGTATTTCTTTTATAGAAACACTTTTCATGTGCACTTTCACACAAAGGAGAAAAAGAAACAAACTCCTGCATCTATACATCTGTTTTTCCTTGAGGAAAAGCAATTACTTCTAATAAACAGCTTCAAAACTTTAATCAAAATACAGTCAGAAAAAGTTTATCTTCTGTGCAGAATTCTTTTTAAAAACATGCTTAGTCTTTATGGTAAACACTCATTTTTATCCTCGTGCTTTAAATCTGCTTATTTACTTAGCCAGACAATGTTTTTAACTTTTTTTCTAGTCGCTATTTTTATTCAAAAGTTCCTTTCAGAGTCATTTATATATGAAAAAAAATAATAATAATCACAGGACGAGGTCTTTCTCGGGGGAAAACGAACATTTCTGCACCAGTCCACAGGCGCTGCAGTTGTCTGTAATAAAAAGAGAAACCCAGTTTCTCCATGGTTTCCAGGGCCCCAATCCTGCATACTTACGCACTTACTTCACTCAACTACTGGAAATGAGATCACCCGCAGCACTCGCGTGTGCCGCTGCAGGGCAGGGCAGGGCGGCTGCCGCACAGCTGCTCCCACCACCAAGCCAGCGCCACCAGCGCTGCCCTGGTCCCCCGTGCCCTTGGCCAGGTGGACGAAGCCCAGAGAGACTTGGTCAATGCTTTCCTTCTGGTTTGTACGGTGTTGCCCCCTTCCCTTTCCCCTTGACTTCTCGGTTTGCTGCAATTCCCCAGGTAAATTTTGGTCTGAAGCACTGATTTTATTCGGCTTACTTGGGTTACGGTTAAGGGCCGGTAACTCTACTCTTCTCCTAAAGGCTTTCTTTCATTTGCCTTGCAAAACTCGGCAGTCTCCCTGCATCTTGCACATACGTACTGGGCAGGCATTCACCGCGCGGTGTGGAAATGCATCCTCAGATTTCAGCCCCCTCAGCACCAGCAGTAGCAGGACCCAGAGGTTTGGTTCGTCCGTATAACGAGGTCTGAATTATTAAATGAAGCAGCACTGCTAAAGTCAGTAAAGATCTGGCCCACAGATCCTTTGCCAAATGTAGTCAGACCTGTATGCAGAGTTTCAATATCCCCGGTGTTTGGGTTTCTTTTGATCTTTCTTACCAAGATAAAAAAGAACAGATTAGTGTTGGTCCATCTGAAAATTTGGGAGCCGTGCTGCAGCTCCAGCACGAACTGCAGTAGCACATACAACCCCTACTCATAGCACGCTGTAGCAGGGACCTCTAGGCTCAAATTTCCCCACTGCTGCCATCTTGGAGCCTCCAGTTCACTCCATCAAGAGAAATTTATAATTGTCCAGTCTTCGTCAACTAAGCCTGCGCAGGACAAACAACAATTCCCCGTTTGTTTGTTCCGCCCTCTCTCTTCCTCCATCCAGGCCATCTGAGTTGCCTGAGAGCACTTCACGTGTTGCCCTTGGATGAGGACAGCTCTGCCTGGAGCATGTCCAACTTGGCGTGGAGACGTTCTCATAAAGCTCCAAATGATGCTCTTTGCCAGTGAGGAGGGAGATGAGGAAGGTGAAGGAAAAGATGGCGCCAAGGTCATCGTGTTTCGGCCTACAGCAACTCGTTTTTGCAGAAAGACACATTTCTCTCCCAATTTTACTCTTGAACGCCGCTCTTAACAATGGTGATGATAATTTCATCAGTGTCACTGATACTTGATATTTCTCATTTACATTGCATGTTTCATCTTCAAGGCTCTTGAAGTAATGAGCTAATCCTCACAACATCCCTGTAAATATTATTCCCCCCTTAAAGAAACTGAAGCAAGGAAGTTAAGTAAATAATGTACGCTATTTATATTATGATGGCTTATAGGGGTTCTGGTGAAGGTCAGGTCCTCCTTGTATGTAGACATTATATAAATAAGAATCTATATAAGTAAATTACTCCCTGACCTGATGATTTCATAATTCAAACATACAAAACAAGCAAAGAATAGAGGAAAGGGAGCCCTATCAAAAACCCAAAATGACAAGGAGATTAAATGATTAAGCAGAGGTAATGTCTGCAGCCTTTGGCTGAAGTCAGATCCAAATCCTTATATGCTGGGTGTATTTATCCTTTCAGAGATGAGGACTGGAAAGCTGAGATTATTAGAAGTTGCTTTTGCTAGCAGGTGACACACTTGCCTTTAAATGGTAACAAGACTTTGATTTTAATTAAAACATATTAATATCAAGGTTTATATTCATTAAGAATGCAGAATTACCTGCAGGAGACACAGTAACAGAAACTCGGTCTTAGCTGTTAAACATCTTTTTGGAAAGTTTTTAGCTTTCTCTTTTTGGACTTTTTTTTTTTTACTGCTGAAGAATTGTATTTAAGAGTCTATTAAAGTGAAACTAAGGTTATTGTCTTAATTTTGCTCACAACATTCCCATACTTTAGTGCCCTGTTCTTGAAACAGAAAGGGTTTTTAGAGGAATGAGGGTGAGCAAGCACATTTTTTCTAGAACGGAGGAGAATTATTTCTTGGTTCTCATTAACTGAGGCTTCAGTTCAGCAAAACACTTAAGCATTTACTGAGCTTTCAACAGGAGTCCCATTGCTTTTAATTTAGAAGAATTTACCTTTGTCACAACCTCTGCTTAGAGTCAGTGGCGTGTAAGCACCGGCTTAGAGTTCGGCATGTGTTAATTGTTTAAATATGTTTAGCCCTTTCCCCAAAGCTGTTGTGAATGTTTAATGCAGTATTTACACTAGCCTTAGCACAAGGACTTGTGCTGTAGGATTGATGCTTAAACATATACTTGCTCTGGAGTATGTGTCAAGTGCTTCACTTAAATTTTCTGCATTTTTACATTTCTACTGGGACTTCACTGTAAGTTTGTGAGAGAAAGCACTTTTCAAAATAAAATGTCATTTAACATGTAATAAAGGCAACTCTCTGCCTAAAGCTTAGAGGAACTGGGAGAAACCCTGAACATCTGCCGTGGCTTCTGTGTGGTGGCAGCAGCACAGGACACTGCTAACGTGCATCTCAAGTGCCCAACTTTTGAGTGCAAATACAAGTTATGGTGTGCTAAGAGCTCAATGCTGCAATGAATACTTACCCCTCAAAAGGAGAATGTGCTGAAAAAGTAGCTTATTTGGTACGTCAGGAGTTAACAAAAGTAAGGGCAGATCTGCTTAGAAAAAGACCAGACGGGAGGGGGCCACTTTTTTTGTGAGAATATGCTAAAAAATACAATTGGTTTATTTAATATAGCTATCTCTTTATTATTTAAAGGAAAAGGTTACATGCAACGTATTTGGGAGAAGCTTTTATTTAACACTTGGATGCATTTTGCTCTAAAATGAATGCTTGCTCAAGAGTCTAAGAAGGCTTCATGGGAAGAGCAAAGCAATCTAAGCCATATGTATTGGGCAGTTTGCCAGTTGTTTGCCAATATGCCCAGGCCACCTGGCTATATATGCAGCCAAGTATGCCATTCTGACTAGCCAGCTTTAACCTTCAGGCTGCTTCTTTTTCAGCTCTTAGGAAACTCTAAAGCCCTCTGAAGTGCGCTGCGTTTCCCCCATGCCAGTAGTTTGTGTGCATCCAGACGCAGGCGGCACGGTCGCACTGACCAGACAGCTCGCAGCACCCATTTTCAATGAGTTTCGTCTTTTGTCTAGAGAGCAGTTCAGTAGTGTTGAACCAGGGCCATAAGATGAGTCTGGAGATAGCAGACTGAAACCTTTACCCATATGCCATAGTTAGACACTTTGACTGACAAGCCACAGTTTTTGTTCCCAATACTGTGGAGACACTGTTTGATGGGTGTGGTTTAGGAAGGATTTTGTTTAATGTAGTTCACCACTATAATTTCTTTCCCCCAGTATTTGCATGAATTGTGAAAGAACTGAAGCATTTAGCATAGCTCAGGCATTAATAGCATATTGTTTCATTATTGGGGTAATTTATTTAAATGTTTATTCATTAAATTTCACTTGCAGCCAAAAATATCTCAGCATTCTATTAATCTTTAGTTACATTTCGGGTTATGGGCAAAGCCTAAAACAAGTACAGTATCCATGGCAGCAATTTAACATTTAGGAGATATCAGATATAATTAAACTATTCTAAATATTGAAATTAAGGTAGGAAGGAAAAAAAAAAAAAAAAAAAAAGATTATATTCAATTCAGTAAACACAGCATGGGAAGTTTTGGTGTAGCAGCCAGCAAAATCTTAACTCCATCCAAAGTAAAGGGCATGCAGTCTGCATTAATTGTCTTCTGCTTTAATGGAAAGCAGGCCGGGGACAATATAACGGGGGGCCTTTCCCTCGCTTTATAGCTTTTAATAAATACAGCGGTGATGACTGCGTTGGCAGGCTGGGGAAGGCCGGCATGCTTCTTGGAGCCATGTGCAGCGTGTCTGCTTCGCTTTGCAGAGGTACACATAGTTTTCAGTGAACGTGCACTGCAAAAAAACTTTCTGTGATCGGGGTGCGGGGCCCGTGGCTCAGCTCAGTGCGCTGCCTGCCGAGCCTGCTCAAAATGGCCACACTCGCCCCTGCTCACGCACCGGCACTGTAAATCCGACACGGCCTCATTTCCAAGGCCTGCGGACCTGAGGGCCTGATATTTGAAACTCGAGCGCTCTGCGTGCAGGTGGGATTATTTGTGGAAGTAAATGAGAGCGCTTCAATGTCCTGCGGCCCCAGTGCCTGGTCAGGTGGCAGCAGACTTTTTTTTTTTTTGGCAAAGTAGGGCATGGAAAAACTAACCCCCCCAACCCCCCCCTTCATTTTTTGGCACAAAATTGAAGGTGAAACAAAGGAAGGGAGGTTGTGCCTTTTGAAAAAGTCGTGTCCCGGGCTGGGGGGAACTTTAGTGGGGTTGGTGGTGAAGCTGCACAGGAGCAGCTGTACAAGGGCCGGCGTCGTGCCCCCAGCCCTGAGAGGCCAGGCAGCTCCCGTGCTGCCACCCACGCCTGCTGTGGCACGGCACCAAGAAAATCCACAGGCAACATGCGTCCGTCCAGCTGTGCCGAGTTGCCCTGAGGGATTTATCATCCCATTGGGGAGCCAGGCGTGTTGAACTGCATTAAGTCAGGGCCCACGCCGGGCTGCTCAATGGCTGCTTTCGGGCAGGCCCGCCCGGGGTTTCCTCCGCTGAGGAGCACCTTGCGGGCCTGTCACTTGTGAGCCCCGCGTGCTCGTGGCATCGGTGACACGTTCAATAAAGGCCCGGGGAAAGGCGCTGTTGCAAATGTGGGCAGACAGACATAAAGGGAGCAGGAAAGTGTCCCGGTGGGCTTCGCAGTCTGTCAGGTGAGAGGCAGCTGCAGCCGCCCCATCTGTGCTACCTCGGCCCGCGACGGCTGTCAGCCTAGGTAGCCTGGGCTATGATGGGAGAAGCAGAGCAGAAATTGAGACAGAGAATAAAAATTAAGGTTAAAAGGGGGAATAATGTTCTACGGGCATTCTGGGGATACTCACAGGTCACAAATTTTCACTTTCAGTGTTCCCTGGTCCCATTTTGTGTATTGCACTAATATCTGCCTGGACAAATAGACCCGCTACAGTGTGTATCATTTGTTTACTCAGCCTTGTATCAGTCTGTGGTGATTTCCATACAATATTTAATCTAAGTGATGGACTTGGGGTACCATATCAGTAGTACTTCATCTATCGCTAACTTCACTATTGTGAATCCATTTAATGTTTTTCAGTGTGGGTGTGCACTGCGCACACGCACACTCTTCCTACATTGTTACCTTGTTACTGTCCTTTTATTTGGATCTGGTTTTGCTTTCAGATAAAAAGATTAGTCATAAGTAGAAGGTTTGTCATCGAAGAATTTCCAAGAACTTAAATTTTGAAAGGTTGTTCATTAAAAGTTGTTTAAATAGCAGCATTATACCACCGTATAGTATTTATAATATTAAGCCTCTGCACTTTAGTTTAACTGTTCCTCACCAAAGCTTTTCTGCAAAAAGGACTGAGAAAAATGAAGACTGTATATACTTAATAGCAATACTAGCCTCTAAGGACCAGATTTTTTCTTCCACCATTTTTCACCATCTTCCTCTTCCAATAAACCTTCCTCCCATCCGAACCACATGCTGTATTGCAAATATGCAAAAACACTAAAGGCTTAGTTCCCCTCTGCTTGTAAACACAGCGCTCCCATTAGTGGTGAGTCTGCCCATGCATTTCAGGAGGAAAATGGACTCTGAAATGCTTGGGAGAAATAGCACAGCTCTCATTTGTGTGGCTTGGGTTGAAAAATTGAACCCACTCAGCTTATTTACACCTCCATGCCAAAAAAAAAAATACAAAAAAGCACTGATGTGCTGGCCACAAGTGCAGATGAAGCAAACTAATATGGATTTCCGTGGTCTAATAACAAACAGGGACATTTGGACTCTGTTGCCAATTCTGCATGATTGACTGTTAAGTCCAGAGAGACAACCCTGTCCCATTGAAATCAATAGGATTTTTTGCCGTTGGCTTTCCTGGGACAAAGATTTCATTTCCAATAATCCACCACCTGATTTTAGGCATGTCATTTAGTAACTGATTCACTGCCAATTTGCAGGAGAAACTTGCCCTACTGAAGAAAATACTCTCCTTTTTTTTCTTTTTTTCTCTCTTTTTTCCCCCCCCCACTGGCTCTACATCTAGCAATACTTCTCTTGCAAAAGATATCCAGTCTCCTTTTATTTATTTTTTTTTCTGTTGTTGTTGTTGTTGCTTCATTTTGTTCTGTTGGTTTTGAGTTTGGTTTTGTGTTTGTATTTTACTACATACCGCAATATGGGAAATGGTCCCTCCAGGCATGACTGTTTTCAGACAAGGATGTGGTAAGTTAAGGATGTATGTTGTTGTGATGGATTTCATCACGCCTCCACACGTCCTCAAAGCCCTGTGACATGCACTGACTTGGAACAGCTAATCCACACCTGGTGACAGGCTACATCACCGTGGCTCAAAATTTCAGCCTCTTCCCTTGTGTATGGGAAGAGGTCATGTTCCCCTTGCCTGCTACAGGATGCTAACAGATATAATAGTCAGGACAGGGAAACAGAAGGATCTGTTAGAGGGAGTTGTCGTGATAAACAGGTGTGATATTCAGGTTGCTACTTCAGGGAGTCTCAGAAAAGGAGGCTGGTTAAGCTGAACCCAGGCAGATGGTAGGGTATGCCTCTGCACGAGGCACAGACTGAAACAAATTTTAACTTGGTTATACCAAGGCAAACCAGAACTGACTACACGGACTAGTTTAGGATGACGTAGTGGAGAACAGCATGATCTCAGTAATTTGTGAGAATTTTATGTTCAACTTTTATTTCATTATTAAGCTGATCACCTTTGAATGAATGCAAACGACTGCAGTGTGATAGACAGCACTGTTGTGGTTCAACTGTTCTGGGTGCTGAGGTTTTCCACCTCCCGCAGTCCCCGTGCTTGGCTTACTGCTCATTCTCCAGTTTAGCCATACGTGACTGCTCACGGAGATCTTTAAGCAGGATCAAAAGTCAGTCTTTAAAGTTTAGGATTCACATCTCTGCAAGTAAATCTGCAGAGGATCTGGCTCTGAAAAACAGTGTTTGGCCATCGTGTCCAGCATAGCATTTTCATGAGTTCAACTCTTCTGATTATGGGAAAGAGGATACTGTTTAAGATCAGAATGCACAAGCAATAATTTGTCATTGGCCTTTACTTCAGGGCCTTTATAATTTGTGTATGTTGACTTGTTAGTTTTTAAAATTACAAACTTCTAAAAGTCAATAACTTGTAGAATATTACAAAAAAATAATAATACAGGAATGAAGAAACTCTCAGCTGTTCAGTCTTCTTAAAAATTTAGATCTGTAAATTAAGACAAACCACTAAATTAATAAGAATTCAAGGCAAAAATACAGAGTGAGATAAAATAATAGTTTTGTGCACATACATTTTTTTCATTTACAATTGCATTTTTAGAAGCAGGGTTTCTGTTCATAGTTCTCAGTTACTTCAGTACAGGAAAATGTTGATTTCCTCTAAAATTCTGTCAGCATTGATATCACAGTTTTATCACAGTTATTTATAACCAATACACCAACCTGAATATAATTAACTGTATATAATTCGCAGGGCTTGCCAAATAATGAACAGTTATTTGCTACACAAAGTATTTGTGTAATTAAAAAAATGTCAGCTAATGTATTAGAAACATTTCATACAGCTGGCTAAATAGTTCAGAATGTATCAGTGAATAATATATTAATTCACTGATGTATTACGTACTGAATGAAGTATTTTAATGAGTTAAATTGCGTTTGGCCCATTAGAATTGACTCCAACTCCACCAGGTGTGGAGAACCACCTTGAGTGGAAGGGAGGGGAGGGCACTCCAGAGGAGGCGTTATCAGGCTGTTCAATATCAAAGTCTGTGAGCGAGGCACTTAGGTGTATGCTTAGGACCGGTACTGAACAAAGAAAGTTCTCCGAGTTACTGTTCTCCCAAGGTCTTCCAAATGTGGTAGCTGGAACCTTTCTTAGGCGTAAAAGTATTTTTGTGCTTCTGCATTTGCAAAATCAATATGGTGCCGCTAATGCAAAGTTCGCTTTTCCAGTCTGTAATTACTAAGGTCAATATTACACAGTCATTATTAAATAAAAAAAAGTTCGCACCCTGTATGAAACCAAATTCCAGTTCCTGTGTTCTGTAAGTCCAGGTTATAACTTGGCCATATTAATGAGGGGTAATTTGTGCAGTACCCCCGGCTAGGCTGTGCAGCTGTATTAGGTAAGTGTTCTCCCATATGGTGAGCCTTGTCTCCAGCAGCATACAGCACTTTTGTCTGGTGTAACGCTCTCCTTTACCCAGGTTTTATACACCTCATTCAATATCAAGAGAGGTCCAGGGAAAGGGGAAATCCAGCCTGCGCTTTGTGGCTGTCTCTCTGTCCTTTACCTGTGAAGGTCTTAGGGCAAGATGCCTTGGAAATGAATTTTTGTCAATGGTGTTTAAGGTCAGTATCAATTCCATGAGATGCTTAAAGGATTTTGTGGCTGTCTGTTGTGCTTTTACACTGTATTCAGGGCAGGGAAGCAGTACACATAGAGAAATAACAAGAAGGGTTTATGTACACTCAGTATTCTTAATAAATTCAGTAAATGGCACGCTCTAAACTCGTGTAACGGTGTAGTTTTTACAGCAGGGAATGCCCGTCTGAAGGAGCAGTCCCTGTGGCGGAGGGCTCCCGGATCACCGCTGCGATAAGCAGCAGCGCTGTCTGCTGGGTTACTTATCCGCGGCACCAGGATCGTCTGTTGTTCAGATGTGTGAGCTCCGGCCTCCGTTTCCGTTCACGGTTGCCGTGTATCATCGCAAGAGTGATGATAACGCCTCTTCAAGGTGGCATTATAGTGACAGTTTAACATGGCAAACTTCTGCTTGGCAAACAGACAGCGACTGTTAGCCAATATTGGCTGAGACTCGCTGATGATACCGCGTAGCGTATCCTTAAGGAGGATAGTGCTTTGGACTTGATCCCGCTCCGTTTTCTGCCATGTGCCTCTCAGTCCGAGGAGAAAAAAGAGCAAATAACGTGCACCTACCCTTCTTTTTATAGGTGCATTCACCCTTCTTTTTACGGGGAGGAATGGCTTCCTATTATATATAGCTCGCTATTTTCTGACCTTCTAGGAAATGGTCTGCAATTTGCAGATCTCGAAAGCACGCTGCTGTGGTGCTAAACAAGGGTTTTAGCATGAAGCTCATTGTTTTGAACACAGGGAATTACTTGCTATTCGTGAGAGTCAGAAAGCACGTCCCAGCAAACCCTGCGAGGCGGGATGGAAACCTCTCACGTTATTTTTCCAGCTAACCGAGTTCAGGTCATCTCTGGCCTGTGCTCAGTAACTCTGTGCTCCGAAACTCTGCAGCTGCAGACTTCAACCATTCCTGTTCCTCCGTCCGAACACGCTGTTATATCTTCCTTTGCCACTAGAGTACAAAATGAAACAATCCACATGTACTGCTTATTAATCCGTACTATTAACTTCTACTAAATAATGCATTTACTATTATTTCAGATGGCTACTTTGTTAGCAGTGTAACTTCCTTATTATGCTCTTGGAATGCCTCTGTCAGTAAAATAACTTTGCACATGTTTACAAGCACACTTAAATATATTGCTTTTATGTATAATGTAAGCGAACATTTTAACAGGAATTCCATTTTAGTATCTATCGTAATGTTTTGATGATCCCTTCTGATATTTTCTGTGTACTGTGAATCTCATTCCACGGGTAACGCTGCCTTGCTTTAAGGTTGTTCCTATTTTACAGCCTCATTTTGTGTGCTTGATGACATAGCTGGAAGTGTACAGGCCCCTTTTAGACAGCAGCCTCTACGATAGCACCTGCAGCGTATGTCCTCAAACAACACGGGGCTGCAGATTTGCAGACACAGTTTGCTAGTTCCACTGAAATGTCTGGATCTCAGCTTTTGGACTGCCGTTTGGCATCTGGAGAACTCGGCGTGTGCATTTCCATGTGCTTTGTCACATGCCTCTGGGCATGTGCATGGGTTACAACGTGGGTGGAAGTGGAGTTGGATCTTGCTCGGTTCAGAAAAACAGCGCTTCAGAGGAACTTTGTCTTGGTTTGTTTTGGAAGGAGCCCTCTCAGATCTTGGCTTGAGGCGAAGCTGTCAGGGTGAGGGTCATGACGAGCTGTACGATAGGCGTCAAGACTGCATGAAAGCCTGTGTCATGAGCCAGAAAAAGTGCCGGCCTGAAGCCGAGTAGATTTATTTTATCCTCGCTGCAGCTCAAGTCAGATCGCCTTCTCTACAGCTTCAACGGGAATTTACTGTCCCTTCTTATGTGTTAGCCCCTGACTTCTCAGGAAGATGCATCTTGCCACGTGCCCTGTGCCAGCAGGAATGAGCAGGGACTAGTCTCTTCTCCAGAAATACATTGTAAATTGTCGGGCCAAAATAGATGTGTAAGTAAAGCTTAGAGGTAATCTCTTCTTAAGTATTGACCCCAGGCCTTAGATTTATAAGCTTATTCCTGCTGTCCCACCAAAAACTAAAATACTCACTCCAACATGCAGCATTTACATAATAGTTTGGTGTCGCTTATAAATGCATGCACTCGTATTTTCTCTGCGCTGCAAAGAGGAAAAGAAAAAAGAAAAAGAATATCCTCCTGAGGACTCGATTCAGCCTGGCCGTTCAAGTGCAGTGCAATTTGATCCTTGTATCTCAGAAGGTGGATTCATCGCCCGGGGAGAGGCACATCACTTTCTTGGGAATGCCATGAAGAAAGCAGCTGTAAAGTGTCTGCAGGGCTGCCCAGGGAGCAGCTGCTTGCCGGGTGTCCTGGCCATGGCCCTGCCACGGCCCAGCAGCTCTGGCTCCTCTGGGGAAGCCGGGGTGCCTCGCATTTCTGCAGCACCCCCTTGGGGCAGGACGGCGGCTGCTGGGCACCTCCACTTCTGTCCTTCGGGGACCTGCAGCTGAGCAGAGTCCTCTTGAGCTGGGGGGGAAAACAGACAGCTGCAAAGTGAGTTTTGAAATAAAAAATGTAAAATATGTAGTATATAAAAAAGAAAGTTATTAAAAACTTCAGATAAGATCAAAACATTCCAGACGTTATGGTCTGTGTTCCTGCAGAGCTGTGTAAAAAATGCTGGAGCCTTACAAAGGGGAGCAAGCAGAACAGTTCATATATGTCAAATACTTTGGACCTTGCAGCCCATTAACGTAACAAATTAAAAATAACAGATGATGGTCTTGCTCTGTTACTGTAGCACCATCATATTTTCAAAGGCAGAAAACGTTTCTGATTTTTGACAACAATCTCATCAGGTTTTTACAGGATATCTTCAGAGGTTTCTTTAGTGCTCTGCTAACATTGCGACTTTCAGTATAAAATATGCTCTAGGATTTACACCCCAGCCATACACTTTATAATTGGAAAAGGGTGTTCCTGTGGCTAAGATTCAGCTGCAAAATCCACAGGATCCAGAATCAAGCTTTCATTTTGAAGTGGATATTTAATATCCAAATTAAATGTGAAAATAATAGCTGAGATACAAATATAATGAGTGAAACAGATGATCTGAAGCAAACATGAGATATTTCTTTTCAAATTATAAACGATCAAAATCACACCTATAGTTATTATTTTCCCAGTCTCCACATAAGGTCAAAAGTGCCTTCAGCTACAGTGATGCAAATCTGGAATACTTTCAGCAGAGTTACTGAAACAGCAGACTGGGTTTGTTGATGAAGGAAAAGGAATGAGGAATATACGGCCTTTTAAACACCTTCTTTCCATACTGTGAATTATTTTAAGGTTTATTTAAGCCTTACTATATTTCATATCAGCTGCAGAGAGTTTTTGAAAAAAAATAAATCTCTTTTAAACCTGTTGCTAGAGTATGTGATCAAATATTTTAAAGGCCAGGGCCAGGGCTTGCCAGTTGCAAAAAGCACCTCTCTTAATTGCCCAAGTATGAAAGTCAGATGTCCTCAAATACCATCTGAAAAGATAACCATATTTTTTTCAGCTGTGCTGTAGCCTCCATATCTTACTGTCAAGAAGCTTCTTTTGGGACTGAGACAGGTCACGTTGGAAGTCAGTGGCTAATCAGCTCCCACTGCACATTGTCTGCTTTCAGCTTGAATTATCTTAGGCAGACATCCTGGCTAGCTGCAACACAAACCTCTGATGGCTTAAGCCTGAGAAGACCCGAGTTTGGCAGCCACTAAGTTAGAGATGAGGAGAGGAAAAGAAATCCTATCTCTTCCAGTGCTTTTCCCGTCTTGGTTTCCCTACTAGAAATCAATAGGGTGGTCGATAGTTGGTTTTGAGTTGTTCGCTACATGCTGGAGTTTTCTGATGTAAACCTTGGGTGTCTGGGTTTCAGACGCTCTAATGTGTCAGAGGAGGTTTGATAGCTGCCACAGTCATCCCAAGTTACACTTTATGTCCAGTGACAGCCCTTGTAACATGAGAAGGGAATGAATTCAACAGTTAGAAGCACAGATCATTCTCATACATTTACTGCTTTGGGCAAGGGGACAGGTTAAAATTCTTACAGAAATCGGTTATGGTCTTTTCTGAACCAATGCTGAAAAAATGCTTTGTGAGATGGGGCTGCATTTCAGTCAGTTTTTTTTTCTGCGCCAGTATTTCTGGATTCATTCATAACTGTATGAGTATTGGGTTTTTTGCTCACCTCTATGTAGAAATTATTCAGCATGAAGGTATCATGGACTGCCTGAAAAAAATTCTCATTGATTAAAAATCACCTATTCGTGATTCTTTTGTTACCACTTTCAAAACTGGAAGAGCTAAAATAGTAATAATATTAGATACATAGTAATTTACAACATACGTTTTCTCTGTTCACATGAAGAACCTGCAACATGAGGGAAGTTAGAGTTGTGAGAAATGTGTAGGGCTTTTTTGCATTTAATGAGACTGACTTACCAGCATTAATACAAGAGTCTTCTCCTGTGCATCCGTGTAATACAGATTCCTCTTCTGTGACAGTGGTTTTATGTCTCTCTGACTTACCTCCTTCCACCTTTGTTCACATCTCCTCTGCAAGAACACATTTCCTCTCTTGCTTCTTGAGCTAACTTGGTTATTTATTCCTAAAGCATTAGGGCTAGGGTGCTTTTTCTTCAGTGGCATACTTTTAAAAGTTTTTAAAAAGGATTACTGTTTGTATGGATGGCATGACTACCCAGAATTATAGTACGTTGTGCTAAAAGATTACTGGAAGAGAGACCAAAGACAGGGGAGTCATACAGATGCCTCCACGTCTTGTTGGTGAGGAATCCATGCGGGTTACTGCTGTCTTTCTTCTACTGCTGGCAGATTTGGAGACAGGATATATGGCTGTGCACTGTGTAGCAGTTCCTCTGCAGCAATAAGGCATTATTATAACTCATCTTTGCTTACTTTACTTTCTACTTACTCTTATTCATAGAATTGTAGAATGGTTTGGGTTGAAAGGGACCTTAATGATCATGTAATTCTAACCCCCCTGCCATGGGCAGGGACACCTTCCATTAGACCAGCTTGCTTAAAGCCCCATCCAGACTGGTCTTAAACAATTCCAGGGACAGGTCATCCACAATTTCTCTGGGCATTCATTCCTGTGGTCTTAAAAATAGCCATTTGCAGGGCTGGACACAAATCATTCTTTGGGCTGTCCTTAGTCTCCACATGGAGCTCATCAGTTGGCTTCAATGGGAGTTGACTTCAACAGAGAGCAGCTGAAAACTGAACCTGGACCATATATATTTGAAAAGCATAATTCAGGCATCCCAGTCTTTCTCCCAGCATAACTGTTGGTAGTTTTGGCAGGGACTTCAGTGAGGGTGCTGATCCCTTAAAGCATTATTTAAGTGAGTTCCATGGATTTCAGGAGGAATGTTAAAGTTGTCCTGGCTTAAATGAATATTAACTGCAAATGTGATTTTTAGATCTAAGAAAATCAAAACACTTAAAACAGGCCCAGAAAAGTCTTTGAAAATTGTGACGATACATCTTTCATATTACCAAAATGACACTGTTATTTAAAGTACTGAATCTGCTCTTTGAATCCTATTTCAATATTTAACCAATAATGTTTAAAGATGTGCACATGAAGCAAGTATCTTACCCCACTACACTTTTAGATATCAATCATGCTGTATTAATTGAAAGGATTTGGTCTAATCTCATAAAGAAACAGGCAAACTCTTGGCTTTTCTCTAAAGTAAAAATATATCACTCATGTCATCCATTACTGTGCTATAATTATGGTAAGTGAAGCAGAACAGAATCGATGGAGCAATTTATCAATGCATTCCCAACTATTCTAGCATGGCTGACGTCATGCGGCTGCAGATACTGTCCTTCAATATAAAAGATATCCAGCAGTGTCAAGACTTTATTCTGATCTACTCCAGCATAATATTTTCATATTTAATATTGTCATTTCAATTATGGTTTAATTAATTTATTTCATTCACTATGAAATTACACTTAATTAGTTGGCTTTTAAATTTTTTTCCCCAAATTAAAATTTCAAAAGGGCAAAAAAAGAGGGAGAATAAAAATCCCAGACATTATTTAATTCAGACTTCAAGGTCAAAAAACCCTTATAGTTTAAACTTTATGCTAATAGAGCATAAACTTGATCTTTTCTGTTCCACTGTAAATTATTTCAAGATAAGAAGCAGAATATAATGTGTGTAGTAAGCATTTCCAATAGACATTTGTCTTCAGATATTAAATACTTCCCCAAAATGTCATTTTAATACTTGGATACTGTTTAGTACCTTCAAATATTTGCCTTTTTACACACTTGCTTTTGCAAGTGTTGAATTTTACCCCTATATTATCTTTTAAGTTTTATTCAAATAGGTCTGACAGAGTTAGAGCCCGTGTAGACTAAACTTCAGTAAAGCAGTCCTGGAGATAGCACTGTTTGTTCTGTAAAACACTCACCCCGCATTCCTCCTGAAGTTATTAAATGTGTTTACACTACATTAAATATGAAAAATGAACTTCTTCAGTGCAGGGATTGTTTAAAACACTGGGAGAAATACCGCCGGAGCACCTTGCCGTACCCCTCGCCGTGGCACAGGACGAGGCGCTTCCCCCGCGTGCCTGTCCTGCCCGCGCTCCCGGCCTCCACCTGTGAAATGGTTTTGCTACTTCGGGGCCAACGTGGTTTCTAACAACCGTGCCTTTCTTCAACTGGCACAAAGTCGTCCTTGGGATTTTGGCACCGCCGAAGTGAAAAGCGCTTGGTCCAAAAACACACTGATCTTGTGGGGTGGGGAGGAGAAGGGAAGTGTTTGTTTACAACTTGCACCAGCGTTGGGCTCTCTTAATAAACCAGGCTTCGTTAAGATGTCTGGCTGCTGGAAGGGATTTTTCTCATCAAACTTTTTTTTTTTTTTTTTTTCTGGGAGAGGAGCACATGGAAAAGTTCATCAGGAAATTAAAGCTGTGAAAGTAGTTTTTCTCACACAACAGCTGCTGGTTTACGTGGTGTTGTGTGTAGTCTCCCTGAAAATCCCTGTCATCCCCCGGCGCGGTGTTTCCTTTGCTCCCCGGTGGGGTTTCCAGGGCTCTGTTAAACGGCGGTTAACAGGGAACACGTCCTCCATGTCATACCATCCATGGTCTCCCCATGTCACTGCTGGGGGCTCCCAAAAGGCCTCATGGAGACCTTGGTTTTTGGGGGTCTCTGCTGGGCTTCACGAGCCCCGTGCCCGGAAAGGGTTAAGGCACGCGGCGACCGCGCGGCCTCGATGAAAAGCACAATGTCCCCTGCTCTTTAAAGATGTACTTGTAAACCGTCGTGCTGAGTGGATTTATGAAGGGTGAGTTTACCTGATATTACACGGTATTGTTTAATTTGGACTATATTTAACCAGCGCTGTGTTGAAACAGTGTCGGCGAGCTCTGAGAGCTTGCCAGGCACATTCTCAAAATGGTTGCCAAGCTGTAAGATGGCTGCCAAGGTCTGACTGCACTGAACAGGTCCAAAATGGTGACCAACTTCTCAGAATTTTCCTGCCGATTTTTTTTTTCCCCCCCAAAATAAGGAAGATGCTGGACTTGGCACCAGCCTCTTGGCACTACGATTTATAGTGTCATCCAGAGATTCAAGTAGTTACTGTGTTCTTGTTTCACAGCACTTGGCAGAAAGCTGCGTAGGGGAGGACGTGAGGTGAAATAGCCGGTGTAAAATAACATTAGCATTTTCCTTCCTTGGCTAAAAAGTACCAAACACGTTGGGGGGATAAAAAAAAAAAAATAAAAGAAAGAAAAAGAAAAAAAAAAAAAGAAATGGAAGGTAGGATATTTGAAAAGAAATCGGCAGAGAGCAGCTTTGACCAAAGCTTCAGACTTTCCTTTCGGGCTGTGTGTCTAAAGTGGTGCAAACTTTATCTCCAACAGGTTTAAGATTTTTTTTTTGATTTTTTTTTTTTTTTTTGCATTTGTTTACTGGAGTTTATAGCAGTTTCTTTCTGGCAGTTGTGCTACTTAGCAGATTGAAATAAAATCATAAGGGTGAATTAAAACACACTGCTGTTAGTGCTGATTAGAATTTTAGCTTAGTGTAAATACCGGATGCAGTGTCCAACTTTTCAGGGACTTGGCATAGACTCAACAGGGATCTCCGGGCTGCACAGGAGACAGTGTGTGCTTGCAAGCTTTTTAAATACTTGGATAGGTGAAGCTCACTGCTTCTGCTGGCATGCTAGCTAATTTGGGGTCTGTATAATGCATTACGTAGTCCAAAGTGTCTGGAAAAAAAAAAGAAAATAAAAGGAAAAAGGGAAAGGATAAGAATAAAAGGCAAATATTTTGATCTAAAAACTTTAGATGTATGGATTTTATTTGTGTTCTTAGCATCTTGTGCTAAATGCTTGCTCGTGCATACAAGATGTAAATATATTCCTAGCTAATTTTTGGATTGTACTTGTAAATAAACAAATCGCCTGAGGACATGTTACTCTGAAAATATTAAACGGTTCCTTATGCAGCTGGAAAATATTTGTTGTTAAAATAACAGAACAGTGGAGTCTTTCTATGCAAATACTTGCATTCAGGTGGATTGCATTAGTAGATACTGCATTCTCATAGTCTCACTCTCAGCCCACAACTTGTCAATTTTCATCTGTTAGCAGTTTTCGGTGTCTCAAGTTACCTCTACGTATTTTCACCCTGTAACGAAACAACGGAAAAGCAAGCATTATCATCTGGGGGTGATGCAGCAGCTTCCCTCAGTCATTTTGAAGTTATTAAACCAGCCAAATGATCAACACCTAACTCCAAATGCTTCATCTCCACTACTGAATATCCTCTACTATTGCTGGGTCAATAGGTCACATCATTTCTTCTGCAGGAGTAGCAAGAAATCTCAACTGTACTTTGCCCTTATCCATTTGCTTGAGGGAATTCACAGGGATGCAGATGTTTTTCTCAACCATATCTGCTGTTTATACCCACATTTCTCCCATAACCTATGCCTTTATGTCTTTGTAGAGTTTATAAACATCCTGCTAGTACAGATTCACCCTCTTTCACTGGCAACCTATACATCCATAGTACTTTCATGGAGCAGGGTATAATATTAATGATGAAATTTGAACTCTCGGTTCTTTGGTGAAAAGATGAGATCAGAAACTATTGGATACTGGTCAGGGCACATGGAGTTTAATTGAGCCCCTTGCATATACTGAGTTACATAGCAGATTCTCTGAAATATTTTTTCAGGATATTTCAGTGTTATGCGTTAACAAAATTTAAAGCAGTTCAAATTCAAGAAAAATGTAAAATAAAAAAATATCTATTAAAGTCTTGCTTATCAATGTGATAAAAAAATAATTGTGGAAACTATAAATGGACACTGATGTCCTTACTGAGTAAAGATTAGAGCAGGATACTGGTGTCATGTTCTCAGTTTCATCTCTCTTCTGCCACTTTAATAAAAAATCTAAAGGACTCTTTCATCTGCTTTAAATTAAAAAAAAAAAAAAGTTTTAGGAAATTCTAAACCTAACTACACTCTGCATACCAGCATAAAATCGTGTAGTACCACTTTTTTGACTGAATTTAGGTGTTTATTTTGCTGTATGATTCCGGCCTGTGTGTTAGAGCTCTAGGTAGACAAACCCTCATCATCTACTGCAAATAGAATTTTAAATTACTAAAGTTGAATTTGTTTTAGTCATATAAATATTCAAACATGCCTAGTTTATGAAAACTGAACATAACTTCTGAACGTGAAAAATTTGGGAACCATTAGGACTCTTCTGTGTTATAGTTTGCATTAAATGATCGCTGGGCCATTTTATCCCCTCATATTAGCGTGATTCCTTGATGTAAAAATTTTCTTTTGATTTATGCACCAGTAAGAAGGAGGAGAATTAGGCCTGTAGTACTTTGATTTAAGTAGCCATTATTAGTTCTGGATTCTCATGTCATTATACACTTGTATAACGGAAATAACTCTGTTGAAACTAATGAAAATGTACAGTGAATATTGTGAAACAGGTAGGAGTGAGAAGAGGATCAGGTCTGTAGTTTACAACTTCTGAGACCTGAGAGTTTTTTCTCCATGAACAGAAATGAAATCTTTCAGAAGCTTTTGGCACTTTTGCTTGTTTGTATATTCTTCATGTACACATCATGTGCATCTGTGTGTGTGTGTACATATATATGATATGTGTAAAAGTACTTTTTATATAGTAACTTTCTGCATAGGGCAACCCAAACAGCTGTTATTCCTTTTTATAGCTTCTTTAATCTATGTGCCAACAAGTCAGTTTACAAAATCTGTTTTGTTGATGACTGCTGCGATAATAATTGTGGTGTTTTGTGGCTTGGCAAAAGCCTGGGGTCTCCTCCGAGGACTCTTGCCAAAGCCTTTGAAGGGGTTGAGGTGGATTCACTGCCAAAATGAGTCACCACTCTCTATTTTATTTAGTGTCCTTCTGCCAAGGCCTTAGACACTTTCTGTTTTCATTCTTTTGTAGGCTTTCCTTCCCACATTGTGGTTTCCTTCACAGCCAGAGTAATGTGTTTGCCAGCATAGGTGAGAGAGTGTGGCTGACTCTCCAAATGCCACTGCTAGACTATGCTTAAGGGTTAGTGGTTTAGCTATTGTGCTTTCTCAAAATGAATGTGCAAGATTTAATTATACGTCTATGAATTATAAATAATAAAGACTGCTGCATCTGATACAGCACAGTGCAATAACCTAGATTAAGGTCAAGGGATTTCAGAGGTCTGTCAGTGTTTACTTCTCCAAGGCTCCGTATTACCGCATCCTTTGAATTATTTCACTTGTGATTGGGTTGGTCAAATCAGAGATGAGTTGCTCTTTTAGAGTAAATCATTTTTTTTTTTTGGTCTGAGGCTGGCCTTTCTATTAACTTTCTTCTCCATCCAGAAGCACATAATCATTCTGTTCACAGCCGAATAACAGATGCATGGTAGTTATCATAACACTTTGCATGTCCCACCCAGATGTCTCAAAAAATTTGAGAAACCAAGATGAATGGATGTGACATTCTGACATCCTTCATACAGATGTGAAAACTGAGGCACAGAGAAGTGAAGTGATTCAGTCAAAGTTGCATAGGAAGTCTGCGTGAGGCCTGGAAACAGAACCCACATCATCTGACTCATTGGCCTTTGCTTTAACCACAAAAACTTCCTTTTTCCCGCTGTACTTAAAGTGATATGTTTTGGCCTTATTCTAGATAAAATGTTAGATGTAGAGATGGCCTAGATATCCTTACAGTAAAATGTGTAATTCCTACTCGGGTGAAGTTGGATGATATGAGTCATGACTTATTACAGTATCTGTGGCTTTCTTAATGCTGTGAGGTTTTGGTATGAATGAGGAAAGCAATATGGGGATTTCAGTTAACTGTTAAATAAAATTAGAATGGAAAAAAACACGTGGTGCTCTGAAGAGTAACGGCAGTATTAGCTTTTCAAACAGATTTTCTTCTCCTCATCAATAAAATGCTATGCAGTGAGGTAGGCAGATGGATAGTTCAGTACTGACGTCTGAACCTTGGTTTTAAAGGGCCTAAAGGAATTAGTCATCGTGTTCCCAAAAATCATGCCCTTAAGTGACTCTATATGCACAGAGTGGCTTATATAGGTGATCCTGCAGGATTTTGAGTGGCACACCTGTTTCTCCAGTAAGGATCTCCGTGAGAGCTTGCTGTTGCTCCTCAGTGTTTGCTATCAAGCAAAAATTTTCTAAGTACCTATTTTTGAACATAAAAAAAATACAAATGTTATCAAACAGCGTCGTCCTTTGTGTAGTTATGGCTCAGAGCCAAATCAGGAGAAGTGCTTTCATCTGTCCTTTCCCGTGTCTTTTTGCTGTGTTTCACTCTTTCTTGATCGCCTTCTCCCCTTCTTGGGAGATCAGCACAAATGCCGTGGAGCCCTCCATCCTCTTCAAGTCTGTAGATGTCTCAGCCTGGCAGTCTGGTTTGGTCTGAACTTTACCCAGAAAACAATGTAGTCCCAGAGATTTTCTGTGTCTTTATCAATGCATACATCTTATATCCCCTCCATGCAGGGAAATATTTTCTTCTTCTTTCTTATGCCTCTCCAGCTTCATTGTTTGTTTGTTTGCTTTTTCATTTCATACTGTTTCCCCCCGCTCCCTTTGTCTCCTTGTACATCCCTCCTTTATTTGCTTCATATATCCATTTGCCAGCTGCCTGTTTTTACTTTGTTTTGACTACCCATATTTGTGCTCTACATTTTAAACCCTTCTTTCTTCCCTCATTTTTGATGTTTTGTTTTCCAGGCACAAGAAAGCGAGTCATTGTGTCTTGCTCTACCTAAACTGTCTTCAAAGAGAGAAAGTGGCAAAAATGATGAGTCCTAGCAAAGTTCACTTAGCAGGAGTCCACACAGAGAAAATTCTTCTGCCTGGAAGCACATTATTCACCAAGCCATTTGTCATTGCCAATTAGTAGTGAATGTTAGGTTGGGTCATTCGCTATCTGCAGTTAGGGAACGAAGGATAAGGCTGTACATCCTTTGGAGACAGAGCCCAGGTCCCACCTAGGGAAAACTGATACACCTGTCCAAAGTTTACTTAGGAATGGTTTTCAGTTTTTAGATTTCAAACACAGATTTTAATTGGAAAGGGAGACTGGTCTCTGTTCTACAGTACAAATTAAACTAGTAGTAAACCAATTAGGCCATTCTCTTTTTTATGTTACATGACATCAGAAGATAGCTACAGGTCTTTAAATAGTTACCTATTACTAAGATATGGTGCAAATAATGATGCAGCTATCACAAAACTAAATGAATAAAGGAAGGGAAAAAAGAGAGAGTATCTGTGACTTAGGGAGATTTCCAGCGGCAGATTTTATCCCTCTCCTTGGGACAGTATCAAGAACAAATTTGCTGCCATTCCCTGTATCAGACATCTTCTTACTTTTAATGAAGCTTTCTAGTAATTTTAATTTTCTTTTAAGAGCTGTGTCCTTTCTGCTCTAGAAAATATGTGACATTCTTTACTCAGGTAAAGATTCAACTTTATGTGCTGTCTGGCTGATTGCGACTGAAACCAATTCTGAGTAAAAGTTAGAGATGATTTGTAAAATTCATCAGCTTGCACGGGTAGTCTGTGTGCTGTAGGTTATAGAATTTGCTTCACCAGTGACAGCATTAACAATGCAGGCTTTATTTACAAGAGGTTTATAGTGTTACCACAACTGATAGAAATCTCTGTAGTTCCACTGCTTTTAATGGAATTATTCCAGATCTAGCTGAGGATCTGATCTGTAACACAAAACTCTACATTTTAAATTACCACTGCAGTTTAGAAGAGTTTAAGTAAATTCTGGGATGGAGCACATAGCTATAACTGGGAGAACTTATTATAAGTAAAAGGCAAAGCCACTTTGCTGTAGGGGTAAATTAGGATTTTTCACTCACTGATCTGTTAGAAGCAGCTAGACTGAATTAGCCTGACCAGGAAAGACTTAGAGATATATAAATTTAGTCCCTTCTCTCTTCCCCACTATTGTTTTTATAGCATTTGCAGGGGACTGTAGCTCTAATCCAAAAGGAGAGAAGTTAGGAGACAGGAAAAATTTAAGAGCATGCGGTATATTCTCCATTCTGTAAATACACTAGCTAAAGAAATTATTTCTTTACTTACAGATAAGTAGCAATATGAGTAGAACAGGAAGAAGACTTCAGTTCAGTAAAAACTTATAAAGCACTGTAACAGAGCCTGCACTATATCATATTAGAGAATATATTGCTTACCTCACGGAAGTAGATTGAGGGTATTCATGACCACTGGTGAATTCCCTCATGTGTAGTAATCTCTGATTATTTGCACCTGAAATTCTTCACCAGCATAATGCTCTGTAGCCGAGGCTTATATAAAGTTCAGTTTTTATTAATTCAACCTTACAAGCACAGTACTCGGTTCACGTTCATGACTGCAATTATTTATTTAAGTAGAAAGAGATATCTAAAAAACATTTTGTGGATTATTCAGAATCTCAGAGGGCTCTTTTATATACAATATTTAATGAGCAATCTACTTTGGAAAATAACTGGATTTATTGTGGGTAGCTATCCTTTACCCAAGTGATGTGGTATAAATAAAGTGGAAGCCACTTTTGAAACTATTACAATAATTGGAGCACTGAAAGAAATAAAAAAGAAAAGAATTTTTTTTTCTTTGGTATGGCAAGCCATAAAATGTACAATGGTGTAGCAGAATGAATGAGTGGCTGTTCAGAAAGGAAACTTTCTGTGCAGCAGAAGGCTAACTGCTGAAATAATGGAGCCATTCACAAACATATTTTTCTATGTAACAAATAATAAGATAGTTGGACAATGAAGTCTCCTCAAGTACATAATAGATTTTTAAAAAAATTAACTGAAAAAAAAATAAAATTCCATCTTCAAGACCACATTTGGATCAATTAGAAAATATTTGTAAAAGCCAATCTGGAAGTCAGCATGGGCGCTAAAGCCTGCTGATGCTCACAGGATATGTTGCTTTCTGCACTCTTGCAAGAGGCTGATCCCCAAAGACACCTCCGGCCTGTGTGGCACATCTCAGCTCCAGGTCTGTCCCTTCCCTTCATGCCCGGAGCTCTCAGACACGGCTAGGTACCTGCATGTGGCCAGAGGAGATGGCCACCTGCCCTGGGGAGGCTGGAGCATCCAAACGAGGGGCCTGGAGATTGCCAGAGGTACTGCCTAACCCAACAGGCCTCAGCTTCACTTAGGGGCAGTCTGTGAGAAAGGCTGCGAGGTTTGACCCCGTCAGTCCCTAGCACATAAATATTCAGCCCCCAATGACTTGTTCTGCTGTTCTTTAACCTCAGCATTACTTCAGATGTACTCCATAATCTGTGTCTAAAGCAGGGGGCCAGTAAACTACATTCCTTATCACATTACATTATTGATATTTTTGTTAGAGCTGAGGTAGTATTTTAAGTCTAAATTGTATTTTTCTGTGGTATATATAAATATATATATTTATTAAAGTTACATTTGGGACGTAGATGCATATGATATACTCTTTCCTCCAAGGGTTTGAAATAAACAAAGCGAATAACAGAATTACTTCAAACCTGTTCGTATTTATGACTGGTTGAGGCCAGAGCTCTGAAGATTTACACTTGGTGGTAGAGTAAGATGCTGTGCTTGTCCCGCTCTCCTGGTAGGCCTAGTAAATCCTGGGCTCTTTGAGGCGAGGGCTCTCTTTGTTCCGTGCTCATACAGAGCTTAGCAAAGTGGGGATCTCAGGGTGGCAGTCCTAATTATCTGCAGGACTGATAATTAGCGATACTTGCACCTGGCAGCAAGGTCCCAGTACAAGGGTAAAGGACAAGAGCCCTCTCCCAGATTATGTGAAGCAGGGGCAGTCTGTAGATACGGGAGGAGTTTCTGCTCAGGTTCTTGTACCTCTGCAAGGCTGATAAACCTGCAAAGTCAGATACTTGGTGCATTCACCGCTCCAGTGTCCTTGTGTCTTCAGTAGCACATGGCAAATTGTACTGGAATAAATGCTGGTTATTGCTTTTGAATAAGGAGTGCAGAAAAATCAGACAAGGCTTTTGCCTAGTGGTGGAGATTAAGACAGCCATAATTTATTGCAAGCTTGCCTGTCATGACTAATGGATTCAGCCCCTATTAACTGCGCTGTGACACTTAAACTGACTATTTTTCTTCAGCTTCTTCCCTCAATTTTGACCAAAATGCATACCTACGAAGAAAAGACATTCATTCTTCTTTTCTCTAAGGCAGATTTTTGGTGTGTGAAATTAAGGAGAACTTCAGTGGCAAAGCCCACCACAGCACACGTACCCGTCCCAGCCTTTGTCACACAAATGTTGTCTTTTCAGGTGCTCTGCACAGGGCCGAGGGATCATAGTGGAACCAGCTATCACCAAAGACTCTGCTCTCACAAAGTACATGGCCCCGTTTGACATTTTGAATCTCACCTTCAAAATAGGGGATGCAGAATTACTGGATGCAGTAACCAGGGTGCCATCGCACCATTGTGCCTGCCCAGAAGTTTGCATTTCAAGGCAAATATATCAAAATATATATGTCTGTGTAAATTTCTGTAATTTCTCTGGCTCTCTTCCCTCTGTCACCTCTCCCCCTCTCCTGCTATTCCTGTTTTATTTATCCTGCTGTAATAAAATCAGTCTCGCAGAGAATAGGCAAACAAGAGGCGTGCAGTAGTATGCTGACTTGGGACTGAAGATGCCGTGGTTAGGCAACAGGATGAGCACTCCCTCCTTCGTCTTCGGGGTGAGTGTGGTGCATCCACAGCCCCATAGTGATACCAGCATGAAGCAACACAGAGAAAAGTCCAGCTGCTTCCAGCTGATGCCCCGTGCAGAGCCAGGCAGAGAAATGAGCTCGCGTCTAGCAAGCCTGTAGCGCCAGGTGGTGGAGAGGTGGTTGCTTTTGGAGCTACCAGCTCTTTGGAGGAAGGATCTGTATTTTTACGGAGAATTGATGGATTGATTTTATCGCAGTGATTATTTTCTAAACTTCTTCGGGGGGGAGAAAACTGTTTTGGGAAGATGGGCCAAATTCTTAAAAGCCATGGAGTGTTTTTGGGCACTGCTGAGCAATGAGGCGTTGGGTTTTATCACTGACTTTAGACACTTATTTTTAGACTTAAATTTTCTAAATGGAGAAATTCTTTTCTTGGCATAACCATGAAATAACTGATTCCTTAACACGTTAAAAAAATGATTTACTTTCGATAGGAAGTTGAAGGGGGTGGAAGAGCAAACTATTTTAAAGTCTTGCATGTACTTTTCTAACCAGATCATGGCTCCATAGTAATTTGAGAAGGCGAACACAGTTCACAATTGAGGAGTAAGTTAAAAAAACCTGAGTTTGAAATTCATAGGAGGAGAGAGACTTCCTGCTTTGTTCTTATGGTTTGGCATCAAACCAGTCATATGCAAATTTTAAATTGTGCTGCTAAATAGTTAAATAAGCAGATCTAAAGGGTGTAAGGTTCCCAGATCCTTTGTAATATCCACACACAGCTCATTTTATATCTTCTACCAGTACATTCCGAATCACTTTTCTGATTTTATTGAAGAAAATGTCTGGAATTTTGATAGGAAGGACTTGAAAAAGATAGTCGAATCTGGATAAAATATTCATAGATATAAGAAGTTCTAGTACCGGGAAAAGGCTGCTGCGTGCCTTCAAGACTGTTCTTCTAATTTCCTAATTTCTGTTTTCCCTGTTTTCTGTGCTGTTTGTTTAAATAAACTCTACTGGTTCTGTCTTTCACACATCATTGCTTTTTGCTTCAAAGGCTCCTTTTAATAACTCATTCTTTGGTTTAATTTTCTTTTGAACATGAATTGGGCTTCACCAAACACTCTGTATACAGCTCACACCCACAGACGCTGAGAGCAGGGTTGATTCAGTGTACATGTAATTGTGTACGGAGTTACTCTCTGCTGGGCTGGCCGACAGAGTTAAGTTTTCAAACTAGTTTCCATCGTAGCTCTTTATTTTACCAATCCCATGTTTGGGGCTGCAACTTTTCCTCCCTCTTTGTGAAGAACAGACCACACTCCGATTTTGCACAAAATCTTTTCCACCATATGTTTTTAGTAATTGTATAGTAGGGAAAAATCACTTTTCCCTTGTCAGACATTTCTAGTAACACTTTTTTTGTAAAGGCCTTCGTCAGAAGTGGCTGAAATTTGAGACTATTCATGGAAATAGTCCTTCGAGGAGGTTAAGTTTGAGAAAGAAAATAGAAAATACGGTTAAACTGTGATTGAAAAATCGCTCCTGAGCGTGCTCCTAGGAGCCGTGCCCTGTGCTAACAGCAGTCTTTGTGTTTGTGGCGCGGGGCAGGAGTCTGAAAGCTCACCCAGGAGCAGCAGAGGCCGCGTGCTGCCCGTGCAGGACGGCTTGCAGAGGGTGCTGGGCATCGGCCAGCACGGTGCGAGCCCGGCTTTGGCTGCATTGCACGTCTGCTGCTGCACCTGCGCCCTTCGGTGGGCCGTGGCTGTGAATAGGGTATAGACAGAGTGGTCACACAGCACTCGGCATGGCTTTTTTCCCATTTTTCATTTGCTTTTTAGGTTTTTATACCTTGTATGCCATCAAATACGGGTGTCTTGCCGCTGGTCCTCATTCCTTGCACTGGACAAACTACCGTTGGTGGCAACTTCGTGGTGGGGAAGACAGAGGAAGAAAATCACCTTGAAAATGCACATTTTGACACTCGGTGGGCAGAGGCAAATCGGGGCATAGAGAGGAGTCGGGGAACCACGGGCAATCCCAAAAGAGCAGGAGCAGTGCTCTGGGATGGGGAGGTGGATGCAGCACGTAGGGCCTTGGGGCCAGGTAACTGAGGCTCCTGAGTGATGATGGGAATTAGTAATAGTCTTCGTGTCATTAGTATTTTCTGTTTTCCAAAGGCTTTGCAGATTATGGGAATAAGTGGTTAAGTGCAAGGTAACACTGATTCTTTTCAGCGTTCCCAGGGTCTGTAATGGGACCGGCCCGAGGCCCTATAAATAGCTTAGAACATTTTCATCTGTAACATTTGGTGTAAATTGTAACTTTCAGAAACTTATCTTTTATGTGGCGCAGTTTGCTTTTATGTTCCTACTGTCTAATCTTATCTTCCCATGTGCTGAAATATAAAAATTCATTGCAATTATCTTTCCTATAGTAAGATATCAAGGAGTTGGTACATTGTAAGGGGACCGGGTCGAAGTACAATCAACACACATTTTTTTGGGTCTAAAAATATCGGTGCTTCAAAGGTCGGCTAAATGATAAATCCCGTCCTGAGTGTATATATAATACATACGAATGCACACTATAAATTTGTTTTATAGATTTTCATTGAAGCGCTTCACAGGCTGATGATGATAATTTCAAAACGCTTCGAGTTTATCTGAGGTCGCCGGTGCAGCGGGCGAGGAGGCAGCGAGGCGTCGGGCAGGGCCGCGGGACAAGCCGCACGTAGGCGGAGGGGTTGTGGCCCTTTCGGCCGAGGGGGAGGCAGCGGCTTGCCAGCATTTGGCTCTTTGAAGGTGGCGAAAGCCCATCGGGCTGTTTTCTCTCCGAAGTCAGCCAGCCAGCAGCAGCCTTCTCCCGTGGCCAAAGTCGCTCCTGTGGGTTTCAATGGGAACGGGCCCTGGCGTCGCGCTGTTGACTTCTCCTTTGTTCGGCTGCGGGAGCGCAGCTGCTGGAAGTTGTGCTGCCACGGGGAAGCTGGGACGCAGTCCGTGAGGGCAGCGGGATCCGCAGGCACCGGGAGCCAGCAGCGTTTCGAGCAGAGAGCGGGCAGAAATTCTTGCAGAAGGCCTCGCCGTCGCATGTCCCCCCGTGCTCTTTTCCTTTCCATGGGAAAGGAGGGGTTGGACCGAGGCGTTGTAAATAATGTAACTGACCGGAGGCATTTTTAGATGCTCTAACACTAAACTGGATTTTCTCTAACATGCATCCTTTGCTCCTCTCGGGATGGTATAATTTATTTAAGTTAGTGCTCTTGGTATGTCTTTATTAGGAGTGGGAGCAACAGTCAAAAAAGAGGTAGCGGTCAAGGAAACTGAAGGACTCTCGTCTCTTTCTCAAAATAATAAGTATTTTTAAGTAGACCCAGTGTTTCTTCTACCGGACTAAATAAAGCATTCCAGAATAAAACAAACACGTCTTCCCATTTAGGCTTTCATTGCACAAGTCCTGTTGAAATTCATACTAAGAGGGCTTGAGAATTTCCCTCCCATAGCCGATCCCAGCGTTCGGCATTGTGTCCTGCCCGCCTCGCGCTCGGGGACAAACACAGCTGGGTGCTCAGGTCCGTGCTCGCCGGAGCTACGGGGAGAGCTGCCGGTGGTGGGAGCTCATCGAATGGAAACGTCTCACGTGCATTGTCTGCGTGACTGTGAGAAGCACGTCTGGTTTTAACTACACTTTCTGAAGTGTTACAGGCAGTACAGTTGCTCTTTTCACTGGATATTGCTTACTTTTCTTCGGGATCACAAATATTTGAATACAATTATTCAGTCAGCTGGACATCTTTTTCCTCCCATTTCTGCTCAAACAGTAGTAGAATTTGGTGTTGATTTAAAAGACTGTCTGCCTTAAAGCAGATTGCAGAGTTTGCACACTGTGAATTGTAATTAAAGTGTAAGGGGTGCTTATTATGTCAACAACTGGCATGAGAACCCCCGAGCAGCAGGTGACCCCAAACATGTGACGTTTGTGACAGCTAGGATCCTTCTTTCACTGGTTTAGCAATCTGAAAGACCAAATTGAAAGAAGCCCAGAGGCTGTATATTTCATTAAGTCCCAAGGGAAGTGTGGGATACAGCTTCCTTCTGCTTTGCTGGGACGTAGCCAAAAACTTTCTAGAGGCTCTGTTTTTGACAGAGGCTTGCTGAAGGGGGGGAAAAAAACCTTCCACCAATCACCCATAGGACCATAAATTTGACATTTCCCACAGTTTCTTTGAGGCACTGATGTTGCTGTGTCAGCAGTATGTCCCAAATCTTGTGTTGTATTGTTTGAAAAGGAACAGTCAAACTTTCAGGGGAGCTGAAATGTTTTTCTTCATTGTCCAACAGCTCCTCTGCTGCAAAACCACAAAGGATTATAAAACACACCTCTCAAACCGAGGGCTGCTTTTATCCAAAGTAGGTGCCGCGCACATTCACAGAGCCTACATCGTTTTCTGAGGCAGCAGAACACAGACGCTAACATTTCATCCGCGTTACAAAGCAGGCAGTAGAATATCATTTATAGACACATCAGACCCGATTGCGGCATTGATAAGGAAAGGAGCCTTATGAAAACACGGCGCTAAATTTAGCTCCAGCGTAATTCCAGTTGGGTTATGTAAAGAATAAGCTCGGCCCAAAGACTGAATTATGGGTCGTAGCGCAGCCTGTAATTTATTTTAAAATAATCCTAAATTCCGTGTTGGACAAATTCTTCGTCCTCGGTCCCTGCGCCGCATCCCTCCGGTGCTCTTCGGGCGGCCGGCCTTCCCTCGGCTGCTGCTCCGTGCCAGGGAGCCTTCTCGTCTGCGTCACTGAGTTCAACTGAGTTCTTTCCAAAAGGTTTTAAGAAAGAAAATGGCGAATACAGTGCTCGTTCTGTGCCTGCATGCTTTGTTGCTCTCACACGGGGATCTCTCTGCCGTTCTGTACTACTCCACTGCAGCCTTTCCTCCCAGCTCTTTCACGTGCCTTCTGATTCTAGATACTTCCCTTTCTGCGATGGCACCTTATCCCATGGCAGGAGAGGGCATTTTTGTCCTCCTCGAGTCAGTTTGCATATATATGTTTTCAATTAGTCTCGGAAGCTGGAAGGGTTTAGGATTCTTGACTCCTGAACACAATCGTCATCAGTTCTGCCACTGATCTAGTAAGTAGCTCCGGTCAAGTTACTTAACCTATCGAGTCATGCTCCCTCTAGATACTACAGTAGCTAATATTTTACGAAGAAAATAGATCAAGTTAGATAAAGATAAAATAGCTTTAATAGTACTTCTATTTCAAAGGCGTATTTTGAGAATTAATGTTGACGAAATTCTTTGATCTTGGATGAAAGATGCTTTAGAAATGTAAAATATCTTTGTTATTTGTCATCTCTGGCTGTGCAATTTTTCTCAGAAATTAAATTTTCGAAAACACGCGGAAGGTTTCAGTGTAGCTCTGATTGTTCAATTTTTTTTTTAGAAGAGTTTCAGAAAAAGTGACTGGGTTGTTTGTGATTACACATAGTACAAGATGTTGCTTCAGATGCGAGTAATCCGGAGTTGTTAATGCAACTTCCCGTGGCACTCCTGAATTTGGCTCCATAGTTTGATGCTATAAATAATAAAATAACCAAAATGCTGAGGTTGTGAAAGTAGTTTCTGAGCCCTTTCTGCATAGTTTCCCTCATATAAAACCGTGTGCTGTTACCAATCGCATGGGATTGCATCATTATTTCTAACCCTACATGCAGCGCGTGGTCAGACTGCCACCGGCAGAGCTGGTCCCAAGAATTACTTGAGCAGAATCTCAGCTCGGGCTGCAGCAGATGTCTTTCCATTTTCTTTCAGTGCAATATGGTAAAGACCTGCAAACAACCTCTGCCCTGCCAGCAAACAAATGTATGAAAATACTGTTAAAAATGGCAGAGGAAATAGTTGTAAGTCAATGCGATGGTCTATTTTTAATTTTTGGACAACTGCTTTATTTCTTTTGAGCGGTCAGCTTCTAAGTGAGCTCTTTTCCAAATGTAACATTGTACCTTTAACTTTTCGGAAGGTTTGTTTCTGAGAAAACATTAATAATATTTTTATCTGGGAACAGTTAGCTTTTTAGTCCATCTGAAGTTTTCAGCCTCTATAACGTACTGCTTGCTAAAAGGCACACTCAACAATGCATTAAGTGCAACAGAATATTCCTTTGCAGGATTCCCTTTGTTGCAGACATTATTTATGACATTTTAGTCAATATTTGCATGGCAGACTGTCCAAAATTATTTTGTTTTAGGCACATCACTGATAACTGGACCCATATTCTTTATCATTCTTTTACATTCATTAGTCACTCTGTAGTGTTTTTAACATTTTAAAACACTCATGCAATTCAAAGGAAAATAGATTTCAGCCAAAACGCCTTCAAAATTATCTTTTTTCCTTTGAGTTATTCAGCGATTTTTAACACTTCGTATGTTTGATGTTTTTTTCTTTAGTCTCAGCAAGGCAAAGTTTTTGCAGGCTTTGACTACACTAAAGATAGGATTTTGATAGAAAAAATGTGAGGTAAACTGAACTTAATGTGAAAATGTTATCAGACATGGTGTAAGGTGTAGCCAGCCAAAAAAACTGGCTATTTGCCTTCTGTGTAAAAGGTAATTTAAAAAAAAAAAAAAAAATTACAACAAAACTAATTAGCAGATATTCTAATGCAAGAAAATGTTGCTGTTAGTAAAGTTTCTTCAATATGCCAGAAAGCAGATGGTGGCAATGGAATAGCGTTTTCTTTTGCCAGCTTTTCTATATGCTTTCTAAACCTGCAAGAGCTTTTGCTATTCAGTATTCAAATTTCTGACACTCTATGATCTTTTTCATCTTAAAACAGAAATAGAAACTGAAACTTAAAAATGTAATCAAGTCAAGCTGTCTGTTCATCGGATCATAACCATGGCTTTAAAAGTTTGATTAAAATTTTGTCTACACAGTGTAGTTACAGGTTCTGAGAGCTCTGGGCTTTTCTGTTTTTAATTTTCTCCCTCAAAATTCAGTTTTTCAGCACTGGGACCAAGTGAAAACGGATTTTAGGTGGTATTTTCAGAGTCAACACTTCCATCTTAATCTTTTTCAGTGTGTGTGTGGAGGAGGGAATCCTACCTTTTATATCTATATACCCTATTCTTTCATATATTTGTAATGATCCACCATCCTTTGAGATGTAGATACAGTTCCATTTCTCCATTATTTATGGCCGTTGTACCTTAGATTTTGCTGTAACTCAGTGTGGTACCAAGCCTGCAGGATGTTACTTCTCTCTGAGTTTTAACTTCATCTTCTACTTGCGTGGCTTACAAATAGAGGAGAAACACAGAACAAGTAGGCTGCCTACCAAAAGGCTGCTTTTTTTCTGCCCGAGTCTGTGTTGTTGATGCCAACATGATACTGATGCAACAAAACACGTCCTGATTTTTATGGTAATTCTCTGTTCTTCTTTGCAGTCTGCAATATTGTGAGAGTAGAAACATATCCATGGAGCAGCAATCAGTGGCAATTCTTTGTGGGCAAAATCCTATGACTTTTCAGTTGGAGAAAGGCTTTGGGTTGATGGCAATATTTATGCAATTATTTTCAGAAACAAGGCAAGAGAGGGCAAGGTAGGGAGGGAAGGGGGCTATCAAGCAGTTTTTTCTGCTGTATAATTTTATATATAGGGATGTTTTTTTGCCAGCAGTTTAATTTTGCATAAAGCTTAAGAAAACCTGAAATGGAAATTTTTCACATGCCACGTTGAACTCCTCAGAGTGCACAGAACAAGGAAAAGGCATCTGCCAGAAAAAAAAAAAAAAAAAAAAAAAAAAAACAATAAAAATTAAAAATTGGCCACTATAACCAAATATGTACTTAGCAGGGGTTGAAATGGGAGCCAAGAGGAAAGGTGTCAGGTACATCAAAATGAAAGAGAGTTGTGAAAACGGAGCAGCTAGTGTAGATCCATAATAAAAAATAAATGCATGACCTCTGTTCAGATTGCCCCTTCTGTAACTTGGTATTCATGTTATTGACAAAAACTCCATGAAATATTAGTTCACCCTTTCATTATTACTTAAATAATCACACATGTTTTTATTATCAACATTATTTTTCCTTGCGTGAAACAGAATAATCCTTAATAGGAAAAATGGGCCCATTTCTCCAGGAGTTAGCTCTTTTTAAGTATTCTTTATTCTGTTTGAGGTATGGATTCCTACTTGAATTTTATGGTTAAGAGTAGGAAAACGTTGCACCTGTCCTTTAGGAAGAACGAGGAGAGGGAGAGGTTTATGGAGGAGGAGGTTGGGGGTTTTGCCCAGTGTGTTTATTTGGTGAGGGTTTTTCTTTGTTTTTGCTGGCTGATGAAGTCTTGGACGGCTCCGGCAGTGGAGAGAACTTAGCAAGAGGCACAGGCTGAAATATGTGAATGCTCTGATGGTCTCCAGAAACAGCTAGTTTATTAGTGTGGTGTTGAAAAGGCGAGCCTCGGAAAGCAGGTTCAGAAGCCTCCGCTCATTGTCAGGAACACTTTTATTTGCCCTTTGATGGAGGGCAGGTTTGGGCAATTCTTTATTCCTGCCCGCTACGGAAAATCTGGAGAGCCTCCTTGGTCGTGACCTTGCAGCAGTGTGTGCCATGGCCCGGGGACAGGCACCGCACCGCGCTACTGCCCGGGCAGCGAGGATAAAGGATGAGGATGGGCACCGCAGAGAATAGCCTGGGAATACGCAGCTCCCTGCCTCGGGTCCCATAAGGATGAGTTTGTCACAATAAATAAATAGCAAGAGGGTGGGGGGGGGATAAAGATTAATTGGGTGACTGTACTACAGCCAATGGAGTCTCACCATATGGTGGACATAATCCTGCTTTGCTAATGTTAGTTTACTCACCAGTGTAAAATTGCACAAAAGCAGACCTGGAGACTTTTACCAAAGCGACCAGATCTGCTCATCACTCAGTTTCATCTTTACTTGCCTTTGCACGTGATGTAAGGCATTACAAAAGCTGCAATTTAGCCACCTGAACTATTGCTGGTGTTATTGAGTTAGAATCTACTCCAGAGAGAAATGCAGAAACAATTTCTTATTCCTCAAAATATCCAGAAAGGAAAAAAAAAAAAAAAAGTAAGAGAAAGATAACCTGAGAGTGACTGGAAATATCCCTTCTAGGTGACTTTGGATTCACTCTAGCAAGTAATTTTCTAGATAATGTAGTTGAAGGCTTTCTAAGCCAGCATTGCCGTTGCCATTGTAATGGCTGTATCGGTGGGAATGATACTTTATTATCAGCAGCGGCGGCTTGATTGCTCGGCTCCTGGCTTTTTACTCCTTTTGGTAACTGTGCTTCTGAAGGTAAATCACTTAACCTCTATGTGCCTCCTTCATCCCTTCGTAAAGCGGGCACAGTAATGCTCACCTTTCCCACAGAGGTATTGTAAAGCTTAGTTTAATGTTAATAAGATGTTTTAATTTCCAGGATAAAAGGATGTTCTATAAATACACATTAGAAGTAATAATACTTTTAATGTATACCATTACTCTATAACAGTGCTTTTCTAGTTTTAGAAATTTTTTATTGGTTTGCAATTATTACAGAATCCGTTTTTGTTAATTAAAGATTGACATTCGGGCAAAATTCGTTGAATTGTTCTATAAATTCACCTCTGCGTGCGCTGCGCATGCCCGGAGCCGCGCTCACCTGCACTTTGGGATCATCAGTATGGCCCTTTGGCTTTTAAAACAACTCTTCGATGCGTGTGCTCAGAAGTTTGATGGCTCCTAAATAGAATGGTTCAAATATTTCAAAGCACTTGAGATTCGTATAGTGTGAAGCAATTTAAAATTATTGTACTGCAATTAATTTTAAATAACTGAGCACTGCATATGTCTAGAAACCCATACAGATCCAAATGGAAGCTCTCTAAAAATTGAAATGATTCAATAAATTTAAATCACTCTGAAGAAATGGATGTAAGTACTGTAAATCATTTTGTGAGGGGGATAGGCAAATTTTGTAGAACTGAATCTGAGGGTAGAGACTCTAATTAGATTTTTTATTTTGGGGTTTATGATGATGAAATGTAGGTTAATTTATATTTCCTAGGGATATGAGGGCAGCTCTTGTTGATCCATATGGTTCCCTGTAGCTCTTACATAGGCTGCTTTTTTTTTTTTTTCATTTCCCAAGATTACAGAAACTTAGCAATCCAACTTTGCACATATTTTTTTTCCATTACAAATATCTTTCCCTCCAAATCTGTATAAAAAGACATGAGAAAAATATTGGCCCACAGCTAGAAATGCCAAGTGTATTTTTAAATGCAGCTAAAAAAGTACTGCAGAATTAAACGCCGTACAGCATGGAAGCTAACATTTCGCGGAGCTGGGCTGCTCAATGAATATGAATTGCCATCAGCCTTAACCACCGGCTCAGGTAGGGCCTGTATCTGCAGATACCAACGCGGATTACTGCCTGATGGCGGTCCGCGAGCCTACAGCGCGCTCCTTTCCCCACAGACGTATTAGGAAGACGCTATCTGATGGAGGAAGGCTGCTTGAAAACACTGCCGCGAGACCTATCGGGAGCGGTGCCGTTGGCTGTAGATCAGCTCCAGGAGAGCGGGCGTGCGTGGGATCCTCCACCCCGGCCCTCGCTGTAGGGTTTCGGTTCTTCCCGAGCACCAGAGCCAAGAATTGGGGCCGCGCACGGCCTTCGCCAGGCCCTGCCATCCCACTGCCCCCCTACCACCTGTGGAGGGTCGGGATGGCGCGGCCTTGCTCCTGGCACGCGCGTTTCCCCCGGGGACGTTCGCTCGCCGGGGCCCGGCCGCCGGCCTCACGGGTGGGCCAAGGCCTGTGGCGGCTGTGGGGCCGCTCTGACGGCCCCCGTTAGGGCCAGTGGGGATGAACATTGCGTGTGGGGTTTGCTCCAGGGTTGGTGGGCTCCTCCGGGGCCAAGGAAGCGCGGAACGCGAGAGGGGCCCCTCTTCAGGGTCTTCCTTAAGGCCTTACCTTACTTTTAGACAGTTGTCATTATCTTTGTCTAAAGGTCATGGCTAAATTGAATAAAAGGAAAGCTGTGTGTTCCTGTCGATGCACAATGGCAGTATTGACTTTCCTAATCCAGTTTGCTGAGGGGTGAGAGAATTAAATTAGATATCTAAGCACAGAAATTGAGAGCCTTTGAAAACAAAGATAAGGAGACAGCCTGTATTTTCCTTTTCCTGGGAGCTCTGGGCTCAAGATTTTGCAGGTGTGTCATCTGATCCATGGCTTGCATCGATCAAAACTGTGCCAATGCATATTTAATTAGCAAGGGGACCCTGGATGCATTATGGCCATCATCCCTATATTGAATGGACTGTCAGACTTTCTGAATGCCTCCCCACCCCCCCGCTTCGTTGTTTGGGGAGCTTCTGCATTTTGTCTGAGCAGCTAAAAGTTTCTTTGTTTTTAGCTGGTGATGCATACAGCACCACTGAGGAGAATACAAACAAGTAAAGTCCTAAAGTGTTTATTTTGTCTAGGAAAAAGGGCTGAACCAATTTGAATCCTCTGGGTAACGGATTTTTGTATCTCTTGGAATTAAAAAAACACAGTCGCATGATGTTTACTTTAAGAATATTTTATTATAACAAATAAAATCTGTGCTGTGGGATTTCTTAAGGAAGCCTTTGATGACAATTTGAATTAAGTCAAAATTAACGTTTGCTACTGCAAAGGAATAAATAGAAAATGTTCCAGAAATGAATCAGTAAGCAGGAATCAAAGGCTGTAAACTGTTTTAAAAACAAACATTTAGAAGTGAATCAAATACTTGTTTGTAATATCAAGGAACAAATATGGGAATACACAGATTCCCCGCATTCTAGGCTATCACACGATAGCAGTAAATCATTTATGGGCTAGTGAGAACAAAGAAAGTTGATTTAAAATGAAACCATTTTGATACAGCTCTAGGGTCTCATAGCCTTCTGGTGAAGTGGCGTGTTTTTCTTCTTGCCGATGACGAGGGAGGTAACCCGAAATTTTCGCGTCCTGAGAAGTTAGCCCTGGAGTTGGGGAGATCTTTGTTTGCATCCACCTTGTTACAAAGCCGCCCCGGCAGACAGAGTGTTGCCTGATAAACAGATGTAATACACAAAGTCTGCTCACAATAAAGAGCAACAGACTGTGGGCACATGTTTTGGTCTCATTCAAACTCATCAGCATAGTCTAGCTAGCTGTTTTGTTGCTAGTCTACTTACGGGGTAGCTTAGTAGCGTCTTACTGGTGAAGTAACAAGGAGTTTTTTTGCCACAAAAGTTTTGTGGCAAGGGCTCACGGGAAAATCATTTGCATACATCTTGTTACAAAGGCTGACTACTTCCTGGCTTAGACAAAGTGTTGCCTGATAAACAGACTTAACACACAAATGTCTGTCTGGAATAAACAACAGCAAGCTTTGATTTACATTTCCATTATCAAAGATAATCTCTTTCCCAGTGTACAGGAATTAAGAGTCCTTGCCTGATAAAAAACCAGGCTGGCATGGCGGGGATTTTACCACTGCAGCACCCGTCTTCGTCAGCTGAGGGGCTGTGGCACGCTGTATTGGGGGGTATAAAAGAAACCTGGAAATCTGGTACGGATATTTGTACGTGTGACGGTGAGGTGGATGATAATGAAGCACTTTGAACTCCCTATAAAAGTTGACTTGAAAGCGATGGCTCGCGTTAAACAGAGACCCAGGCCTTCCTTAAATGAAATAGTAGTAGCCACCAAAATAGCCATAAATAATAATTGTAGCATACATGGAGCAATGCATATGTGTTTATGTTATAACGTGTAATGAAGGGAAAGTGAGTGTAAAAAGCCTCAGTCCTGTTGCTGGTTTCTGTTTGTAAATCCCTTAAGCTCACCACGTAAGGTTGTGTATAAAGGAGCATGATTTAGATTTTTTTAAACATATATAAATCTTTGGTAGAATCCATGCCCAAAATTATAGATGAAAAATTTATTGCATGAACACAACCCAGCCATATAAATATTTTATTACAAATAGGACTCTGAAACTTGAATAAAATATGTCAGTTTATTATACGGTATTTCCCCCCCTAAAACATGATATGAATGGAAAATTTAACTTCTGCACTTCCCCGGTGCGCCGAGGAGGTGCGGGGCTGGCGGAATCGGACAAGGAGCCCACGCTCCTTGGCCTCAGAGCAGGCTCGACATGGGCAGCGGCACCGCCGGCCGGTTTTTTCGGCAAGGCTTGGCCATCGCCCGCGTGCCCTTCTGCTGGAGAGGGCTGGGTTTCGCTTGGGGCTGCCTCTTCCTAGGTCGGAATAATCCGACACCCGGTGAGGCGCTTTGTCCGTGCCACCCGAGGCTGGAGTGTGCAAAGCGCGGCGTGTCGAGGAAGTGTGAGTGTCCAAGAAAACGTCCCGTTTTTTCCCAAGTCGCGTAGCCAAGGAGTAGTTTAACACCGGGAAGTGCCATGACGCTCGGCGTGGTTTTTTTGTTGTTTTTTTTTTTTTTGCAGAGGAGCGTAACAGCTCTTCACCGTCTGTGTCGTGGTCTACGAAAAAGAACAACATTGTCAGTCTGTTGACATTGGTCCTGTCCACGGGCCAGACTTTCCTGGGAATGTTTTATTCTCTCCAAACAATGGAGCGCTCCCTTCCAGAGCAGCGAGCCTTGCCTCCACGCAGCCGTCGCGCAGCCAGGCTGTAACCCACTCCTGCTGCAGCCGAAAATGAAAATTACGTCCTGAAAAGTCCCGAGCTTTGGCTGGGGCTGAAGTGCAGCTGGAGGCCGTGCAGACTTGGGCTTGGGCACCACCG
This sequence comes from Anas platyrhynchos, assembly GCF_047663525.1. NCBI lineage: Eukaryota > Metazoa > Chordata > Aves > Anseriformes > Anatidae > Anas > Anas platyrhynchos. The sequence goes on from NC_092594.1 coordinate 36,523,336, forward strand.
CCTCGATCGCACCAGGGCAGCCAGACAAGGAACAGAAAATAGAGGCAGAGTAGAGAGTGCTACTTCAGGAAAAATACCCTGTTTTTTGTTTTTTTCTTTTTTTCTTTTTTTCTTTTTTTCTTTTTTTTCTTTACCCCTTAATCGTACTTGATTCTTGGAAGGAGAGAGTAAAATCTCTTTGACATTATTTTCATTGTTTTCCCGCAGTTGTGGCTGGTGCCAGGTCTGCTCGAGCTTCTCCTGGCCGGTAACCTGGACTCAAGTGTCCGTACTCGTGCTAACTCCAGCACGTTGAGGGTTAAAAATCCCAACCACTAACTTTTCTTTAACCAAAAAAGCCCCCAAATAAAACCCATTGTGCTATTCAAGGTTAAGCTTCCTTAAATATAAAACTAGATTCCTGGGTGATTTTATTTTTTTTTTTAAATCAGCAATCTTAATAGTGGTTCCTCACTATAATATTTCCAACTCCATCTGAAATCATTTAAATCCTCCCCTTAATAACATGCACTTTATTGTAATATACAGATTCTTTGGCTTCCTACCAGCCTTAGCTTAAGGCACCAATGAAACTCGTTGCCGCAGGGGGCCATGGATTCAAGAGGGGCTCGCATCTACTGTATATTTTGTTTTGTATGTTTTCCAATGGCTCTAATTATTGCAGGTGGTAGAATTTAACTGGCGGTGTTGTTGCTAAAGAAAATAGGCATAAAGTGTATACTGTTTTGCAGAGTGGCTATCAAATATATAGAAAAGAGAAAATCAAATGAATTGTTAAACTGCTCTATAGTAAGTGATTTTATTGATTTAATGCAAATGCTTATGAAAACGATCTTCCATTTATATCAATTATGTATGGGCAAAAATTAATTTATTCCTCCGGTCACCTGTTTGGCTAACTGACTCAGCAGGACACACTTTCCCCCTCCTGTTGTATCCCAGCCCGCAAAAGAATAAACATTCAGAAAACTGGAATTTTAAAGTTTCCATGTGCAAAACAACAAAAAAGCCCCGACAGGAGTTACTGCCAACTGCTGAAAAAGCAGAGAGCGAGCTGGGGAGGGTGAGCAAGACTCTCTCGTCCTAGGCAAGACTGTAAAATACAACGGCTCTGATTTTGCCAATCCCTTAACCATGTGGCGGCACATTTATATGTACCGGATCATCTGCGGCATCTGAATAAAATCAGGGAAGCAAAATTCTGCATATAAACATTTTGGCTAAGTGCCTTAACTCAGTCTTCTTATCTGGGGTTTCCACAAGATGCCACCTTGCATAACAATGCCGAGCGTACGCTTGCCCAGTGCACATTTTCGGTAGCCTTCCGTGCTCTCTGCCGCAGCGTATATTGTTTTTAATTCTGCCTCCTCCTGCTTTTTATTGCCCCATGCCTCGCCACGAAGAATACTGCTGAAAGCTTTTGTTGTCTATTTAAAAAAAATAAAAATAAAAAATAGTATTTAATTTCAGCAGAAGGGGTGGGCTGCAGGAAACCAGAATTTAGCAAAATGTATCACAGTAGCCGGGGTAATAAAAGAAGAAAGTTAAGATTCAGTGTGCAAACAAATGCCCTGTGGTCAGTAGAGCCTCTCTTTTGCGCCTAGCCCTGGTGTTGGAAAAGCAGCCCCGAGTGCAAACAAAAGTACTTTGTGTCTCAAAACCCAGGAGCAGTTCCCGACGTGCGCGCTGCTCACGGGCTGCCGAGCTTTGCTGGGCGAAGGTGCCAGGCAGGGGGCTGGAGAGCGTCAGCTCCGAGCCTGGCTCCGGCGTGTGCCACCGCGCCCTCGTCCCTCGTGCTGCTTCACCGGCTTCGGTATCGTTTCGGGGGGAAAACAGGCTTTGAGTCTCATATTTGTGCAGCAACTTTATCAAATAGCATCGGTTGTTGTGGGATTGTAACCCTACTTGGAGCATAAAGCCCAAACGCGGATTGAGCTGGGGCTTCTCGAAGGAAAACAAAATCCTGGAGAGTAAGCGAAAGCCTCGTGCATGCCCTGTAAAATGAAATACGTCGGATGTGGGTTTTGAATGTTGACTCAATATTTTACATTTCTAATATGTTACCTTTGTGGCTACCTTTGTGCCATCGGAAACGTGAAACTTCCTGCCAAAATCTAGTGTCCAGAATATAACAGCAGTGTGCCTCTTACCCGGTAGCCTATCTGCTCTCACTGCTTTCAGCTTTGTTAAAGATAGCCCCAAAAATGAATATTTAAAACAAAATTGCAGAAGTAAGAGTAAATTATTCCATTGGATTTCATTGTAGAAATTTTTTAAAAATTACAAATATAAAGGAGAGAAAACAGGCTCTGGACACATGGAGAAGCATACAAATTTTTAGCAGAGCTTCATTTATTTTAAATAGAAATATCAGGATTTAAGCATTTTTTTGCTAATTTTCGGAATATTTATATTCTGAAATTTATCAATATTTGTTTTGTGAGTACATTTTTTTACATGTAGTTTTTAATTTATACAAGATTGCCCTCTAAGCTTCTGAATGATACCTAATGCATACAGTCAGCAGGTAAAAAAAAAAAAATTTGAATATTTAAAATAGGCATTTTCTTTATAGTGCTCTGCGGTAATTAAAATCTTCATTTGCTTAAAAGCAAGGAACCTTTTTAAAGCAATAAATTAGCATTGCTTGACCCAAGGTCACTAGTAGTACTGCTTCTTCCAGCGCTATTAATACCTCAAAGAAAAAGAAGGGGTGGTGTTATCACTCTGTTGCAATAGAAGTAAGATTTTCAATTTAATCACAGTTAAGTGTCATGACCTTTTGATCTTGCATTGACTTCTCACTGAAATGTGGTCAAATTTCAGACAGCTAATTCTAAACTCTGCAAAGTCAAGGTGAAGTCAGAAAATAGGTTCGCCACGAATGGAGGTGTTTTTGATGCAATAGCAAGTGGTTTCGTTTCCTAAGTTTTGTTTCACTGCAAAAAAACTTTTTTTTATGGGCTCAATAAATTACAAAACAATTTCTGGAGGAAAAAAAAAAAAAGAAAGAACTTTTTTTTTCCTATTTTCATGAATTGCAAAAACAGTAATTTGAATTTGATGGGTTTATATTTTTTTTATTTATATATATATATTTTTTCTCCCATAGGTAGAGTCATTTTTTCCAGTCCTTAGTGTTAGAAATAATTAAGAAGGAAGACAGGATTTGTCTAAAGCTTCTACTAAGAATAATTTTCAAAGTGAAGAGCAATCTTCTTAACATAGAGTTAATAATGTGTAAAAAAAAAAAAAAAAAAAAAAAGCAAAACATTCATATTTACACACATCCTTTTACAGGTCATTTTATTATTTCAGGCAAATATATTGTGTTGGTTGGAGACTGTTAGCTGGGAGTTTGTAGGACCCATTGTTTGTACAAGTTCTAAAGCAGTTCGTCGAGTGTCTGATCTCGTTTATAGCACTGCAAATCAGGGTAATACCGTTCATTTCAGTGGTCTTGGAGCACCGTAAGCACTGCGAAAGTATGGCAAAAATCATCTCATCTATCAGTTTTGCAGATTTTGTTTCAGAACTGTGTAGACAACAATCTCCACGACTTTGTAGTGTTGCTTAGTTACCTTTATATGCAAGCTTCAAAATCTGTTTTGAGACTTTACTATGTGTTGGATTAAGGCTCTGGCTTGTATACAACATAGAGGCTGCATTATAAAAAACATGTAGGAGAGTAGTTTAAATATGCCTTCTTTAAAAAGAAGGATTCTCAAAGCTTAATTTATTCAAGCACACACACCAAGCACTCTGTGTAGTGCCGTAAACAAGATTCCCTTTTTTTTTCTAGCAAAAAATCTTACCTAGGCACGGGACTTTTGCATTATCATGTCCTGGTGCAACATTCTTGTCCTTAGTTTGTACTCTCAGCCTTTTGAGGAAGTCTGGCGCCTCTGATCTATTTTCCACAGCAGACCCTGTAATTTTTGGCTGTATTTTATGTTTTTCAGATTCAAGTCAATCTGAAAGTCCCAGCCAGCCAAGTGAAGCTGATATTAAGGACCAGCCAGAAAATGGTAAGTTCTTACCTGCTGCTCCTGCTTTGGGATATTAAAACAGCCCATATTTATTAAGAATTTTTCCTATGTCTAATATAAAAGGACTATTCAGAATAATTGACATGGGATAGGTGCAGATAGGTTGTGTACTCTCCTCATAGTTCAAATGCTGCTTTTTCACTAATCTAAGTAGCATTTGTTTCTCTAGTCCTGGAGAGAGACATTTTTTTTCCTTTAAAAATCATTTTAATTAGGGAGATGCCATTAAAGAGCCTGCTGTATGCAACCCTTATCCTTATTCCTCCGTAGCAAAGGCTTTCAGTCCCTGGGCCGTGAGTCATGACCCCCTAGGGGTGTGTACTTCATCGCTTTCATTTTTATCTATGTGCTTTTAACTTCATTTTGTTTATTGATGCTCTCACATGACACACTGAAGTACCTAACTTTCGGTACGTGGCCAGCCATCATTTTAGAGTGTAGGATCTCAAGACAGTCCCATGAAACAAAATGGTTGCTTTGAAATATGTTTCCGCAGACCCATTCTCTGCTGCAGAAACTTGCTAAGCAAAACTGAGCAGCAACACTCCAAACGTTGCAGTTTCAGGGCAGGACTGCACACCTATGAACATAGCAGCTGCTCGGGCAGGTACCCACTGCAGGAATGATACAGGTGCCACCAGCATCGTCTGTATTATTTATGAGTGTGCTTTAAAGGCTGTGGATACTAGGGGTAAGCAGCACAGGGAGGCTCGAGGATAGCTTGTTGCGCCGTTTTCTCTGTGTGTTTGCAGGAGTAGGGCTTCAGGTTGTAGGCGCTCGATCTTATTTGGAGGTAGCAGTGGGATTGTGGATTTGGGGAACACGAATATTCTGTGAATGGGGACAGCTTAAAATTAGAAGCAATTGCTTCTACTGAATCGATGGCTTCCATTGTAAAATAACATTAAAAATGTAATAATAGCAAATTTATGTAGGGAATGTATGTGAAGGGATAGGCATATGTGTGAGGGAACAGCTTCTTGTTCTTTTTATGTTTAAGTGAGGTAGAACTCAACAGGTTCTGTTCACCCATAGGCAACTGAGGTTTTCTTTACTACTTCTTATAGTTAGGACTTAAAAGTAACGTCTCCCAAAGTGAAACCGAACTAAGCAACTGTTATTCATAGTTTTTCCTGACTGTTTATTTGTAAACAGATTTTTTTATGTATATATATATAAGACTTATATGTAGGAGGGAAATCCAGTGTACTGGAGTGCACTGCTTATACACAAAATAAGAACTTTGGTGAATGATTTGGGTCTCTGGAACCTGTCACCATTCAGGGGACATTTAAATCCACCTATTGTAGAACTATTTTATCTGTAATAATAGAGATGTGACTGCCCTTTCAGAGAGCAACTATCTGCTTTTGCCTCAAATCTTCACAGAGCATCCCTACAGCTGTGTGAGTGGTGAGTGTGTGTTTTGAGGACTTTATTAGTAACCGGCCAAGCTGCGAGCTGAAATGAGGTTGAAGGGCTGCGTTCAGATCGGGGCTGCATTTGGATCAGGGTTTAAGTGGCAGATAGAATTCACAGAAGAAGAGGTTGAGGTACATGAACACTTAAAAACATGAGTGTGTATTATAGGGCACAGGGCCCGCTGGGCTGGTAAGATTTTGGCTTCGGGGGATTCCTGTATTTTCCTCCCACTGAAATCTGAAAGGTTTCATGTTTTGATGGGTTTCGTACTGCTCATCTCCAAGTATACCATCTTAAAACATTTTTGTTGTTTTTGAAAGACAGTGCCTAATTTCTCTTATCAATCCTGTTCACAGAAATTCTAATTTGTAGCCAAAGGATTGCGAGGTTAAGAGAAGAACTGACTAAACTGTGATTTTTGTTCTGCCAATTCTTGGATTTTTTTTCTGTGTGGAATATGTTGCCTATGTTTATTAAATCATATTTTAATTTAGAATGTATTAGGCACCAAGCATGTTATTATTTCATGTTTAGATAATATTCTTTCACAGCTATTAAACCACAGTTCTTCTTACCCTGCAGTTTCTCAGTCTTAAGGAAGCTCGTTACTCAACCACCACCACGAAAAGCAGCAATGTCAGTGTTTAATAATGTAAAATCTGTAAAAGCCTAGTGAAATGAAATATCTCTGATTTGGAGCCTGAGTCTTCCTTGTAAAACAAGCTTTTAGTGAATTCTTGGAACTTCGCTGGTGACCTGTTAAAGGTACTTTTTTTTAATAAACAGGAAAAAGATTTTTCTTTTTCTCATTTTTACTAAAGGGTATTTTTTCCCACCACAGCAGAATCCTCCTAACTAATTACGCACCTTTTGCAGTGCCTGTGTGGGAGATTTTCTTTACAAATGCATCTAATGCAGGCTGTTGGCCCTAAAGGGGCTGCTCCCCCTGGGCAGACGCTGAGCTCATTCTCAGCACACACAGCCCCCAGCTTGCAGTGTACCCAGCCTGTAGATCAACACAGATCTGCAGCTCTTATCTACTGAACGTGAGGATGAAAGCAAAACTGCAGGCTTTAGAAAATGAAAAACTGCACGCACAGAAACGGACACAATAAATCATATTAACTGCGTTGTTCTACACTTGCTGTAGACCCACTTCCACAGGGCCTGATCCAACTCCCTCTGGAGTTGATGGGAGTCTCGTAATTGATTTTACTGAGAGTGGGAATGAGCCCACACAGGGAGGATTTTTATTTTTTATTTATTTTTTTAAAAATCAAAGAAAAATAGCATTATGAATAATCTCATTCCCACTGATGCTAACAGCAAAATGACCAGATTGAGGGCAGGTTTGGAATCACTTTGCGCGTGTTTCTGTGAGGCACAAAGAAGCATATCGATTAAGTACTACCTTTTACATGCATGCATTCCTTCATTTTAAAAAAATAAATCTTTAAAGGCCTTGTGAGGGTTATACAGCCTCTCTACTTGCCTGTTAATATCCTTTCTGTTCCACTCCATAAATTCTAGAGCTATTTATTATACACATATATTTTGCATACCTTGAGTAATGTAGGTTCAAAAGGGTCAACTATACAGCCCTGAAAAGAAGGCCTCCTACTACAGATTTTAATTTATCATTTTAATTTGTATGTGTTATTTAGAAAAACCTGTATGTCTAACCTTCATTAAAGTGAAGTTCACGGGGAAAAAAAGCTTTTATTTTTTAGAGCCACCCCTCTTCTCTAGTGGGCTTTACAGTTGCATTTTATGGAGCAGAATCATCTCGGAGAGAGAAGATGGTGACACCTTCTGCTCTCAGTGGTGGCTCTAACACAAACTCTAACCTGTACTTCAGCCTTCATTAAGCCAGAATCATTTTCAGGCCCTTACCTGACCTCTACTGCAAAAATTTACAGAAATAGTAAGAACTTTATTTTTTCAAAAGAGAGAGATTGAGAGAATCCCGCATGCTGGCCATGAAAGGCAAGCACGCAGGCAAGACGAGGCTTATTCATGCTTGGTCCACGGTCGAAATGTCTTGTCCTAGAACTAGGGAGGAAGCTAACCTGTGAGCAAACAGTGTGCATGGTGCTGCTGTCCCCTCGGTCCTTTACCAAGGGAAAGAGCTTCTAAGGGAGAAAAAGAAAACCCAGAACCCAGAACGCGTCTGTTTGTTACGTGGGTGAGGAAATTTGCAGGAGGGATGTTGAAAGAAGCACGCAACTTCATTTGAAAGGCAGGAGCGTGTTCAGATGTCCTGATATTTTGCTCAAATGAGTGTGCTTTTTTTTTTTTTTTTTTCTGACCAGCTGGGTGGAACACCCGCGTGGAAAATTCCCCACTTTTGTAGTTGCCTAATGGTATGTAAAAGCTTCATTTCAGTTGGCACCGCAAAGCGATTTTGCAATTCACCCAATCAAAAAAAAAAAAAGAAAAAAAAAAAGATTATTGATTTTAAGAACTTGTTAAACGCGCTGGTTCAGTGTTGATTTTTATAAACAAACTAGTTTTCAGCGAACTGAGGGTGACAAAATGGCTAGGCTGATGTAGTGAAGGGACTGCGTGCCTGGGGATCAGCAACAACTGAATTCCAGGCTCAGCACTGCCGTGGACTCTCTCTAGGGCTTTTATTCTTTCTTTCAGTCATGGAAACGGCTATCGGATAGGTTTTCTTTTTGTAAATGGGATTATTTTAAACTTTCGCAGGAAAACTTTTCAGTCTTTTTGTCTGCAAAGCGGGGAGGGTTGTGATGCTAGCTTTCGGAGATTCACCGAGTATTAAAAGCCAAATCCTGCTCTGCTCTGGCAGGAGTTTAACTCCGGAGGAAGGCAGAGCACAGCCTGGTTAATAACGCTGGTGCAGGGCAGTGAGGGTGCTGCCAGCCCTCCACCGGGCGAGGTGTGTGCTTGGCATGGTAGCACTGGAGGATCCCTGACTGCAGCATGCAGGTAGGGGCGAAGCGTGCTGCGTAAAGCCAGGGAACGTCGTGTCACTTCTGCAAACACCTGATGGCTCCCGAGCTTGTGTTCCCGCGATTCGATCACTCGGGTCGGTGGCACACCACTTTAATTGCAGATCAGCGACTTCTTTTTAAAGAAGTTGGTAAATTCTCCCGTTTCAAGTGAGCGAGACAGCAGTCATTATTACAGCTGATTACAAGCGTGTGCCAAATTCATTGCTCAAACAAATTATACAGAGGGAGAGGCATTAATCTGAAAAAATAAAAATGTTTAATGCCCAAACCGAATGCTTTTTACTTTTAATGTATTCTTGCTGCTTTGAGCTGCAAGTACCTTAACAGCACTGCAGGAAATGAAAGGCACATTGTTCTTTGTAACATTAAAAAAAAAAAAAAAAAAAGAAAAAAGAAAAACAATGATGTACCGTAACTCACAGAACTCGTTTTTCAGCCCCGCAGTAATTACACCGGACTTGTAAATATCATCCGTGAATTCTTCGCTTAAGTAGGGCCGGACTGGGGCATAAAACCTTACCAAAAAAAAAAAAAAAAAAAAAGTTTTAAGTATATGCTCACTTTTCCATGCCTAAAAGCATAAAGGAAGAAATTTTGGTCCTGAAGCTCTGGGGGAAGGCAGGTTCCCCCCTTCCCTGGCACAGCCGGTTGTGGCAGGCGTAACGCAGCTCAGGCTGCAGGGAAGAGGGGGCTACATGTGCAAAAGCAAAAAACGCAAAAGCAACTTGTGGGACTTCTTCTCTGCTGTAATTACCTCTTTTCAGGGTCCAGCCTCTTTCCGTGTGCTCTCTGTCAGGCCCCAGGCCTGGTGTTCTGGTTCTGTGCAGGGACAGGGCTTCTGCCAGGGCACCTGGAGCCCGTCTGGCCCCAGGGCTGGGCTCTCCATGGAAAACCGTGCAAAGTTGCTGTTCGAACCATCCCCTCAAGCTGCCACGGGCAGAAAACACAAGTATTCTTTGTGGTTACCCCAACCACTCATCTGCATTATAAGTTAAATGGTAGCTGAGAGACCTCCAATTCCTTCTACAGCCACATGTGTAGCTAGGAAGAGCTTTGCTGCCTTCCGAGGCCTGGTCTAGGGCCGTGCATCACCCCCAGTCCCCTCTAGCCCAGGTGGAGCTTAGCTCCCCCTTTTTTCAAGTGCTGCAAAACTCGAGGTTTCTGTAGCTCATCTGTCCTCATGTCAGCCCCCAAATTTCCACCTGGGTAGGGCCGGGGCTCGAGCGGTTTGCTGAGCACACAGTGCTGAAGCTGGTGCTGTTAGAAGTGCGTTGTCTCAGGTGGCTTGCATCCCTGAAGCACCTCATTTGCAGCAGGTAGCTCAGCCTCGCAGAGAAAGTTTTCCCCCTGTTACAGCTGCAAACAGGGCAGTGCAGGAATGGCAGCCTTTATTAGCGCTCTCCTTCATGGGATCATTTGCATCCGAATCTTATAAATGCAGGAAGACTCTCCTCTCTTGTTTACAGAGCAACACTGGAGAGTTATCACAGCCTGAGGGACTAATCTAAAATTAACTTTGCTTCAGAAAAAAAGCTTTAAAAAAAAAAAAAAAAAAAGCCCTTAGCATTTTCAATAAGGAATCTCATAGCTGGCGACGGAGTCAGAGCTTCTGGTGATGTCAGCTTGTTTGCACCTTTGTAACATGCCAGGGCCAAATTCTGAGCGGATTTGCACCCTTGGAGATCACGGTGCCTGCCGGGAACAGCGGTGGGGAACTTTGTCCGGGCTCGAAAGCCCTGGTCGAGCGGGGGAGCCTCGGTGGGATTGGTTTCTCCTGCCTTGTCACGGGCTGGATGGGGGCAGCTGTTCGCTCCGGCCGCTCACGCCAGCTGACGGAGGTCTGGTTAGGTCCAACCTGTATTTCGTCACCCCGGGGAGATACTGCGGGCGGGCAGGCGGTTCTGAGCGCTGGCATTTCCCTAGGAAACAAAAGCAGATACGCCTGGTTATAAAACCACCTGATGTGTGGTTTAGGCTTGCATCCTTTTCATCCTGTTTCTTTACAGATAGACTTCCAACAAGAGCTGGAAGTACGGTGTTATAATAGCCTAGGACTGAAACTTTGCTGCATTCAGCTGTGTTTTCCAGCTAGTTTCGTGACTTTCGGGGACAGGCATCTGAATAATTAGGAGCGAAAACCCCGTTTTTTCGCTGCGTTGCCATATTTTCATTGAGATTCGCTCTCAGAGTCAAGCGATTTTGTGGCCCAGATTGTCAGGCGCTGCTTCACCATTTGCAGGATTCAGCGGGTGCTCGGCTGGGCTCAGGCTCGAGCCTGCTTATCAGTAGCTGGCACTCTCTTGAGGGGACCCTGTGATGGCAACAGCGAGGGGTGTTGACTGTCAATCGGGCGAGATAGGCGGTAGTCAGCCGGGGTCAGTGCTGAAGCCTCTGCTGGGGCCGAGCGGAGAGGCTCCTCGTCAGTGACCCGCAGGGTCTGAGGCTCGGGGATTGACAGAGGACTTCAGTTTTCACTGCTGCTAACCATTAACCTTCGCAGGCAAAGCATTCCCACAAAAAAAATTCATCCAAGGCGAGTATGACAGGAAATATTCAAAGCATGAAATGAATGCTTATAGCATGACAAAGCAGTGCTTGAAAGACATGAAACGTTCATTACGCTTGGAGTGGCTGAATGCTGCAAAGGAAAGGAGGGATAGAAATGTGGCTAGGGTATATGTTTTTATTTCAACATATGTGTGTACAGGAAAGAGGCAATGAACCTTTCCAGTGGATAAGGTGCATAAATACAGCTGCAATTATTCTAAGTCGTTTCAAAATATATTTATACTCCGTTGCTCTGTTCCATTCCTTTCCGCGTATATTTATCCACGAGATAACAGCGAGGGCCACGGAGAGGGCAGCGTGGAAGCGGGCTGGCCAGGAGCCCCTCCTGGGGAGCTCCGGTGCCTTTCCCCTCCCGGCTCTGCAGGGCCGAGGAGATTTGTGCCAGCAGCAGCTCCGCGCCCGGCACCCCGCGCTACGGCTGCGGTCCCACCGCCGAGCGCTGCCCCCGGGCTGGCTTCAGCCTGTCCTCCTGGGGCGGCCGGAGCTGCGAGCAAGCTCCAGTTTTCACTACAGCCAGCTTTTTCATCCGTCTTCTGGAGAGACTTGCTGTTTAATTAGCAGCTGAGAGCGGCGTTGGGTCGGGGTAATTGCTACCGCCTGAGCGGACCGCAGGCTGAAGGGTGCTTTTGAATTCCACGCTTGCCCACCAAGAAGCCGGGCACTTAGGGGAAGAAGTTTATTTGTGGTGTGGGCCTCGCTTTAATTTTCTGTCCAGTAGAGAGGGGAGTTTATTAGTGGGAAGAGACAGAGCGTGCGATGCCAAGGCCTAACTAGCAAAACAAAACCCCAAACCTATCTATTTGTCTTTCGATGTAAGAATTTCCTAATGCCTGTAATGTAAGACAAAGGGAAAATTTTACTTGCAGGAAAATTGCCTTCCACAATAACCAAGAAAAAAAACATAAAACGCCCACACCAGAGCAGCATGATCCAAAATGTGAACTTTTTACGCCTCCCCAACCTTCTAGGTTAGGCTTCCAACCAAGTGATCTTTTATTATCAACATGATATACCCTTGACATAATTTGGCGCAGTAAAGCTTCTTCGGCTGAACTCGTGATTTCATTTACTAGATCTGATGAAAGTTCTGTGAACCACGGTAAAATGTGATAATTAGTAGTTTAATTCTTTTAGGGTGTGCGTATTAATTGAAAAGGCTTGAACTATAAATACAGGGCCTGTGGATAAAAGCACACTCTGAAATCAGTCGCTTATCCGAAGTATTCATTACTTGACATCTATTTAGGTAGCGTCTCTTTGCAGCAGTGCCAGTCGGCTGCTGGAGCGAGCGGGAGCCTTGCGATCAGGGATCACAGCCCCAAATCCACCGCTCGCGGCTGCTCTCCCGACATCGGAAGGGCTCTCTGGCCAAAATTTTACCCTCTGTGGTCAAACCACTGGATGTTAAAAGCGTGTGCTTGGAGCTGTTAGCGAGTTAGCACGGGGCTGGCTCCTTCTCCTTGAAATTTGCAGAAGGGGCCAAGCGTGGTGTCGGGCATCCAGCCCGCTGCGTCCTCGCCCAAGGGTGGGTGTCTTGCTGGGGCTCGGCAAGGGCCCGGGCCAGCCTGGCACTCGGTGACAAACTGTGCCTTCCTTCCTTCCTACACACTTACCTTCATCATAGCCGGGACCATCAGCACCTCCCGGAGGCCCCTGCTGCTGCAGGCACAGCTGAGTTCATGCAGCCGTGAATGTCAGCGTGGCACGGGGCCGCCGCCGAGAGCTGCGATAAGTGATCGTGCTTTCTCGCTCCGGTGTTCTTTGTTCTGACTTCCTGACCAAAGCAGGAGGCATTCTATTGACTCGAGGCCTTTCCAAATACATATATTCGCTCTGAAAATGCACGTCATTATTTCACACCTTCCTCTGGTTTCTGCGTGCGGTGCAATGCCTGGATGAATCATACCTGTTTTTAAGGTAGTGTGATTTTCCCTCGTAAAGATCCCGACATTTGTGCTCATATATGGTTTGTGCACTCACAAAGAAATCTGAATGCATACACTAACGATTCACGGGTTATTCAGGTGGTTTCCAAGTAGCCTTAATTCTGTTAATCTTAAGTTGTCTACCCAAGCAAAGACATCCAGGTGAAGAGCAACAAACAGCTACAAAAGTGAGGCTGTAAACTGTGTTGCTGCAAGCTGGATCATTGTTTTTGTCACGGGGGGGCACTTCTGTGTGACTCCTTTGTAGCTAATCAGATACCACTTTTTAATTGCAGATGCTACTTTTTAATTGCAATATTTGCTAGATAGGAAGTGGAGAGAAAGTTTAGGGTGACCCTGACAGAGCTGCGAGAATAAAATCCCCTCCGAAGCCTGGCGGTAGTGCAACTGAAATGGAAAAATACCAGCTCCGTTTCTTGGAAAGTGAGAAGGAGACTTTTATTTGCAATGGTTCACAAATATTTTCCCAGGAGCAACGTAGTGAGTATGGCAAAAGGGGGGGCAGGAGGAAGGTGAGGTGAGCGAGCCACACTTGTAACCATACTCCTTTAATTCTGCTATTGTGATCTGCACACAAAGGGCACTGCAAGTTGTTTACAGCACTTCGTGTTATTCATTTCTGCTTTTTTTTTTTTTTTTTCCTTTCCGTCAGTGCCGTATCTTCAGTTATACAACTTTTTTTTTCTGAGTTGTGATAGTGTCCGGATAGGTTTTGGTGAAGGGGTGTTAGGAAGGTGCCAGCTGATTAAATGTGCTGCTTATTATGTGCATTTCATGTCTGCTCTTACATTTTTTCGTTAACCACTGTTGCAACTGAAGAAAATGCTGAAGTTTGACAGTTGGGAGTTACTGCCGAGTATGTGCTGTAAACTATATCATCCCTCTGCCTTCTCCCCTTCTCCCCCTCCTGCTGAAACCAAATGATTTATAAAATGCCTTCACATTCTTGAGTGAGTTCACACTATCACCTCCAGGCACTGCAATGAGGAGTCTTAGGAGTGGATGGGAAGCACAGATCTGATAGCTGGTATTTTTCTCTGAAAAGGAAAAAAAAAAAGCTGATTAAATTTAAAGGAGAAAAGTTTCCTGCTGTGCCCCGGAGTAAATCTGTAGTCAGCAAAGCACTTTTTAGTAAACAAGAGATGTACGTGGTTATAGTGTTTTTTTATTATTGCACACTGCCATTGTTTTCCATTTTCATAAGATTCAATTAATGTAATCATTTTAGAGTGTCTCTCATCATTACCTCCCATCCTCCCTCACTCGCACTTGAAGCAAGGGGATCTTCTGCAAGACACGCGCTGGGATGAGGAGCTGGCACCTCGCTCCTGGCACTGGCAAAAGGAGGCAATAGAAAAAGACAGGGCAGCTAGAGAGCATCCGAATTTTTTTCTTGGCCTTTGGTCTCTGGCCTTTGTAGACCAGGAGGCTGGCACCCTGCTGGGTCACCCTTGGGCCCTGCTCACCATGCCCTTGGCCCCAACCCGCTGCCGCACTGGGTGACAAAGGGTGCTGGTGGCACAGCATCTCACCAGGTGACCCAGGATATGGGGATATGGAGATACGGGGATATGGGGATATGAGGATATGGGGATATGGGCTGGCAGTTTGCTGCCAGCCATAACCAGGCACAGGGGTGGCGACACCATCCTTCAGGCTGCAGAAGGCCAAGCCCTGTGCTGGCGTTTCTTCTAAGATCAAAAGGGAGGAACGCTTCTTCTGTAGCTTTAACATTCTTTTACAGAGAGCCTCGTCCTCTGCCCCTGTTAGTTTCCTACTCCTGTTCCTTACTCTTAAAGCTGTGTCTGTAACAGAAGGCTCTTGGACAGCTGCATCCCCATCTGAAAGCCTGCTGGAGTTTGGGGGTGTCCCCACCTGACCAGCTCTGCAGCGCAGACCACCTGCAATTTTCCCACATGTTATACCTCAAAGCCCTCAAAAAGCAGGGGATTTGCTCTTCGGAAATTTCCAATAGCAGAATGCAGAGAGCTAGTCCTGTCCCCGCGCCGTGCAGAGGGGAGCCAATTTTCCTGTACGGCAGAGCATGCCGTGCTTCGAGCCGCAGGAGGAAGGCGAGAGGGAAGAAGCCAGAGAGGACGGGCAGCGTGACGGGCTGGGGTTTTGAGGCAGGAAGGGAACCCTATAGATTTTGTTGAGGGAAAACTTACAGCAGCGAGCATGGTAGTGGTCCACAACTCAATTTAAAACAATTCCAAAACTAGGAATTAAAGGGGCTGGAGGAGATATGAAGCAGCAGAATGAGGCAGCCCAGTATTAGTGGATGCAGCTCTGCGTCTGTCAGGGCCATGAATGATGCATTTGCAGCAGGATGGGGAGCCGTCCACTGTTAGAAGGAGACAGAAGTAAAGATCATCCCGTGTACAATATAAATGTAAGTTGTTATTACTACTATTGCTATGTCAGCCGTAAACTGTTCCCACGAGAACAGAGATGCAACATCATTGAGAAAGAATGTCTTACTGTGAAATGGGCAGCAGAAACACTGTGGCATTATCTGCTGGGTAATGAATTTACCTTGGTGACAGATCATTATTCCCTCCTGCAAATGAACCAGATGAAGGACAGGAACACAAGGATAACTCAGCAATACTTGCATTTCACAGCCTTCTGAAGTAAAAACATAAAAAACAAACAAACAAACAAAATCAACAAAACAAACAAACAAAAAATAACAGATTTAAATGTAAGGATACAGAAGCACGGCAGGTCAGGAGACCCATGGCAGGAGGTTGGAAATAGATGATCTTTAAGGTCCCTTCCAACCCAAGCCATTCTATGCTCTATGATTGCCTGTGGCAAAATATGAGGAAGAAAGCAATTTTTTTTTAGGCCTATGCTAACATTATACATGAACTTCAAAGGCTTGGATTTCACCCCACCTAATGTTAAGCACTAAAATGAGGCAGCAGCTATGAATCTAAAATCCTAACTCTCCCTCTATAATCAGTGGAGATACCAGGTCTTCTGGGAATTCATCTCTTTTCTGAGTTGAACCTCTGGGAGATTTGGAACAGAGATGTTTCAGGTTAATGCTGTAATTTCTCCGGACCTGAGATTCTGCTGCTAGGGGAAGTCATCCTCCCCTCTCCCACTCATCCTGATAAGCCGGGAGGAGACAAAGAAAGACTTGGGCTGCAAGAGCAAAGGAGGGTCTAACAGGGCATGCTGATTTGGTTGAATGATTTCAGCAGGGTAGAAGAGTGGACAGTGTAAATACCACCCACTTGTATTTTCTTCTTTCTGTTTTTCCCTTCACGTCTACAGAATGGGAGTTGCTTAGATAAATTATCTTTTAGAGCAGTGTTTATGTGCTCTGTGGAAGAATGTGTCTAGGGATGGGCATACTGGCAGGAAGAACTTCCTCCTCAACTCTTCCAGTGAAGTTTTGTTCTAAACGGCCCAAATGCAACCATTATTCAAAAGTAAAAATGTTCTGTTCCATTTCTTGTTTTCATTCTTTCGTGTGTCTGGGGACTAAACTGCTGCGAAAAAGAGCCCATTCTCACAGGATGTCTTGCCTAATTTTGCAGACGAGAGAGGTTCAGCTTTTCCAATTACGATGAGATAAGAATCTGAAATGTTGGGATCACATCCATCCTGAATTGAACTCTGAGTCTTCCAAAATCCATCCATCATTATTTTTCCCTTTATTTCTGTATTTCAGTAATGCAGGCAAAGAAAGAACGGAGAAGAAATGGATGTTTATGCATTATAAATCATAATTGATGGGTTTCCTTTTTACCTGAGCTGCTTTAGTTTAATGTAAAGGTCCCTGTGAGTGGAATTCCTTTTCCATTTTCATTCTTTCTGCCTGCTTGACTGCCACTCATCAGCAAAAGATCTGTCTTTCACGTAAAGTCAGTCGTGGTACAAAGTTTACACATGGAGTACTGTTAAAACACACCTGATGGCTGTCACAGGGAGGATGATCCAGGCTGGTAAGCTTGGTCCAAATCTGAAGTTGTAGCCCCTGCACTGCCTTCAGATTGTCCAAAATACATCCTGATGGGACATTGGACATAGGGACTCCACCCCACTGCCACGTTTCTGCATTCCTGAACATCACACCATGCCACAGGAGACTGCTGAGATGGAGTAAGAGGGTCTAGAGAGGCAAGCTTTTTACTGCAGAAAGAGGACAATGTAGGCTCAGCTGAGCAACGTGACCTCTAGCAGCAGATTCACCTCAGCTCCTCACCTCTGTACCTACCAGGAGTGTGTCAGAGTTGCTGGAGGCAGCCTCCTGGGGCAAGATCTCCCATCACTGTCATGTCAGCTCCTTCAGGCATCTTCCCTGGAGCCTCTGTATCTGCCACACATGGGATGAGCACATGAAATCAGATACGGACTGAGAAGGTCCTTCTCCACCCTTTCTGTTTACTGTCTTAGTCTTAAATCCCTCAAAATACACTCAGTTAGTGAACTCAGGGGCCCTCTTTGGGCTACAGCCTGAGCAGTTTACACAGAGAGACAGAGAAAATAGATTTGGTCCATGTTCTGGCCTGACCTTGGCCTGAACCTGAGAAAGTGAATGCCCCCATCACACCAACATGTGTCTGTAGAAGTACAGTAAACACAAATGGGGGTCACTGGCCCTCTCTGTCGTACAGTCCCAGGCCAGGAGTCTAGAGTTTTGGGCTGTCCGCCCAAGTACTTGTTAATAAATGTCCATTCTTAGCCTGTGAAGGAATGTAGACAGGGCATCCTGCCCTACAAAACACAAACTTAGAATAAAATAGAAAGAGTCTCAGTCATCACGCAGAGACTCCTCATCCACCAGTCTCTTCCCACTGGACTTCAGCAGCTAGCCTGGGACTTGGCTGGGAGTTATCCACTGCTGCTCTGGGGTTTCTCCCCTGCTGTCTCTAAGTGTAGTTGCCTGCCTAAAACCAAGTCTAGGGCTTCATTTTGGAGCCTTGTTGTGGTACCGAGGTGAGACTGCCCAGGCGTGAGGGGAGAAGTTCGTGAGGTTCCCCCCACCTTCAGCAGGGATCTCTCAGGGCGGCCCTGACAGAATTTAGCGGCCTGGTGATGTGCACGGTCAAGGACACAAAGACTGTACAGGGACTAGGCAACATCTTAGGCTTCCTCGACTTGACTGTATTTGAGAAGAAGACAGTCAGCCTGCCTCAGGCTAAAAGCTATCGCCGTTAGGAGATGGTTGTTCTGTGTAAGGAACGGAGGAGTAACAGCCTTCAGCAGAGAAAGCTCCGAGCGATATAAGGGAAGGAACAATAAGTAAAAACGATTTGCATAGGTTTTATTGTGAATGAAAGTTTGCTCACTGGTGTTGTCAGCAGATAAGGTGCAAGAAGCAGTTCCGAGGGAGAGGAAAGCCCATGCGGAAAGGTGGAGCTGGCTGATCCTGGGACTTAGCTTCCATGCCCCGAGTCCCGATTTTCGAGTGCATTTATGCTATCTAATCTCCAGCAGATATTTCTACAGCTCCCATTATCGTGGTGTCCAGCCGCAGTCTATTCAAAGAGTGTTGGTGTGAAGCGAGAGGGGTGCCAGGAAGGCAGAACGAGAGGAAACAGCTGATGGAGTCACCGGGGTTTGTGCCTGCATCGCCCAGCAGACGGGCAGGAAAGCTGCCGCCCTCGCCTGACCCGGCCCCGCCGGCTCCTGCTGGACGCTGGGCTTTTCTAGAGAATTCTGCCACGTCCTGTGAATATGTGGATTATTCCTTTAACTAGAAACTGGAATGTAAATCTTAAAAAAAAAAAATCACAGGGGTTCGGACTCTGTCGGCGCAGCTCCAAGCCGTGTTAGTCTGCGGAGTGGCCTTGGAGGATACAGTTAGCTTCCCCCAGCCGAGGGAGGGGTTTTATGGCTCCTAAAATAATTACAGCATCACTGAGTCGAGTTGTATAATTTCTTGGCAATATACTAATTAAAACTAGGTATTTACACACACCGCTTATTTAAACTTAAGACATATTTAAAAGAACCTGCATACTTACACCACCTATATATCACGGCGTTACTGAGGACCACATTTTTCATGCAGATTGAATTCTCAACGTTGTTATTAACATAAATGAGCCCACGGTTTTATGCTCAGGACTGAATACTTCCAGTGCATCTGAATCATCCTGGTATTTCATTTCACCATCTAATATTGTTTTTAAAATTCTACATTTTTTTTCCTCACCGTATTATGGCAATTAGAAATGGCTCTGTGTTTACTAGGAACAGAGAGTCCAGCCGAGCTGAGTGTTTATGTGATGAATAGTGCTAAAAGAAAAGTCAGATGCATGTCGGCACTTATCAAAGCTGTTCTGCTGCTCAGAATGACTGTTCGTGATACTTGTTTCATGATAAACTTCCTCAGAACATGATGTTACTGGAAAAAAAAATCCACTCTGAGAAATACGCAGGTGACACAGTTGAGTCAGCAGCTTGCAACAGTGACACAGGCTTACGTTTATAAAAATCCCCACTGAACTTTTGTCTTCTGCATGAGTATATCGCTGCCTTAAAAACTGTCCCCGCAGAAGCGTCCCGTTTCTTGTGTTCACTTGGTAGCTGCTTAACAAAAATCTTCCCACCGCCCTGATGAAGAGATAGATTCCTGGGCTTAAAAGTCCTGATAGTCACAAAACTTTCCTCTCGCACATGTAAATCACCATAGAAATGTTGTTATGTTCGGTGACCACTGATACCGCCGGGGAAAATGATAAACATGGAAAAATAGCAGGCCACTATGGAAACCAGAAAATCCTACCTCCCGGACGAGGGGGTTTAATTATTGAAGTTGCAAGCGTTTCCCCATGCACAAGCATCTCAGCATTCATAGGTGGAAAGTACCTCATGCTGTGTTTGAAATATCAACTGGATTTAAAAGAAGGCTTTGTGCTTTGCTGTGGACCTTTCTTAGCCTCCTGCAGATGGTCCCTATTGCTGAAAAGAGACATGACTTGTGAGACACGGAGACCTCCATGCTGTTTGTCGTGCTGCTCTAATCCTGCTTTCCACCCATAAAGGGCTTCACTCCTTAAGCCCTTACCCTCTTTCTCCTAAATATTAAAATTATTTTCCTGAGTGTCATACCGTATTAAAGCAGAATGAAAATGGGTTTAACAATTGCTGGCATGGGGCTTCTGTACAGCATGTGTGTCACAAATCATGTCACTTTTCAGCAATAGGGCTGCTGCCAGCGGGAGGCTCAGAAATGCTCATGTTAATCAAAAATTTTAATTTCAAATCAAATTGACAGTTTACACATGGTGAGAAATGCTTCTCACCATGTGATATTTCAGTATGCTACACTGGGCAAAATGGGTGCACTTTCCTGTTAAGAATTTTGACTGCAGTATCTGCAAATTTATGGGTTTCCGTGTATTGGGTATGGTGAGTGGTTGATCTAAGGGAGCCCCTTGGAGAATAGGAGACAGAAGGGTTTTCATGCAACCTGGCACTGGTGAGCCGCTGTTGGCACATGCTGCTGGAGAAATGACAGGTATTCAATAAACATCAGTATGGTTAAGAGGAAGATTTAAAGGAGGGAGGGGCTGCAGTGCTATAAACAGGATTTGAAACAAATGTGCTTATTTCAGTCCGTGATTAGTCTGAATACCTAAGTATTCCACACCAGTTTCTAAATATCTTTACATTTATTTTCACACTGATGTTCTACACACAACATCAACAATAATATTTATGGCATTAACACTCTAGGCTAAATTCTAGCTTGAACTGGTGTAAAACCAAGTAGGCTCTGCATGTCGAGGCACACTCCATCGGCATGAAGACCAGAGCATGGGTTGTGCTTATGGCATGTATGCATTTGCAGTGTTGTCTTCTGCAAGCAGCTATCTTGGAAGTCCATGGGTAAAATCTGGAGGCAAAATTTCGGTTGATCCATGAGTAGGAGTGAGAGGAGTAAGGACAGTTGACAGAGCGTGCGCAGACTGCCTCATACAAACTATCCATAGAAACCAGCATTTTCAGGCTGTACCAGAAATATGATGCTGACATCAAAATATGACCAGCCGAGGAGAAATTATCATTGCATTATTCTCTGTAGGAGGATTTTCAGGTCTCTGGGGGGTCCTGAGGTTAATGGGATGCCTATCTATCTCATGACATTGGACCTTTTGTCTGAAAAAGGCCTTACAGGGGAAGAGGAACGGGGAGGGCAATAACCACCTCCTTGCACCTCACCTGCCGGGGCAGCACGTGCCATCAGCATCCTCGGGAAGCTGGGGAGCACCGGGTGCTGTCCGTGGGCTCCTTTGAACATGGAGCCGTGCTTCAAGCTGCGAAGCCGAACTGGCAATATTGCTGCAGACCTTGGAGATCACAGCTGTCATTGCTCTTGTTACCAGGGTTGATATGAAAATATGAAGATAAATAACTCCTTCATATTATTATTTTCAGGGAGGCAGGCTTTTCCTTTTATTACTCTTTTTATTGTTGGATGCCATAAATATTCCATAATGATTATCCCAGTATAGATTTCATCTTTCTTACTTTGAAAGGCTTTTGAGGAGCACATTATTTATAAGCTGCCAAATGAGTATGACCATTTATAATGATTTTTCTTCTTTTCTTTAGTATTTGCTTTTTGGATTGAAGACCTGAAACAGAAATATGCTAATTTAAGACATCTGTTGTTTTTCAAACTATAGGCCCCTATCAGTATTAATGTAGTTAATTTATTTATCTTATTGTGTATATGGTAGCGAGGGAGATTCTTGGTTTTTATCGTTATATCAAAAAATTGCATTTAACTGGTTTCTCACCCACATCAGTATTGAAAAGTACCCTACAATGCTAGGAGTCATCAGAAATGAAAAACCACACCAGATATTGTAGATCTTGGAACGTTTTCTGTTGAGCAAGGTCCTTAAACATGAACTTGAAGGGCTTTCAGTGTTTCAAGAAGACCTTTGTCTTCAAGGGAAAGGAGCTATCCTTGTGTCCTCTGCTTGGACAAAACCTGACATGATTGATTCTGATCTCTGATCGGTTCATTAAGAGTAATAAGCTGCCATTAATTCCACTGTCTCTGCACTTAGATATAAAATGAGCTGTGTCTCCTAAGAGCTGAAGCTGCTGTGGATCTGTGCAGGTTGTGCTGGTGACACAGCCAGTCTGGTACCACATTTCCCCTGGTCCATGCTTATTAACTCGCAACCCAGACTGTGGAGCTCCATATGACATGAATTGAAATAATAACGAGGCATTGCTTTTATTAGGGACTCTAAATTACTGAAAGTCTACATGCACTGAGATGGTACCCGTGTATTTATTTTCTGATTCATCTGTGGATAACGCCTGTCATCGCAGGGCAGGTGGGCTCCCCAGTGAAGGCATCTCCCAGCACCCAGGTCTTGGTCCCAGGTGGCCCCAAAGTCTATACAAGCTGTAGGAACGGAGCTGAGCTGGAGCACAAGCACCAGAGGTGCGCCCACAAGAGCTAGAAGTGGCTCACAGTTTTCCTGTCTGCTATCTACAGACCTTTTAGCTTTAAAAAGGCAAATAATTTAGCAGTGGTTTTGCATATTGTGAAGGGTTAACAAAACTTTCATTATCACACTCTATTAAGCCAGGACCAGGAAACAATTTCTAATCAACACTCTGATCTGGGCAGGGATTGTGCAGTCTTTTGTAGGAGGCCTCAGATCTGTGTTCTCTATTCTCACATGCTCACTTCCAGCTGTTGTCATTGAAATCCCACATAATCTCCCCGGGTCAAAGGGCAGTCATCCATGACTGCCGCTGTTAGGAGGTTATGCTGATTTCTGTTGTCAAATATTGGCCCTTTTCTCTTTCAATCACTCCCATTCTACTTTTTTTAACAAGAAAGATCCAGCCTAGAATTGTATTACATGACTTTAAAGTCTTAAAAGTGTTCCTCTATTGTACTGACACGACATGCCCTGGACGGTCTAATCCATTGCTGTGGGCCACAAAGAAAGTTTGGGTGCTTCTTAAAACCTCCGCCAAAGCCAGGTAGGCGAGCTTGAAAGAGTAGCAGCATATGTGACATGTGGCCCAGCATTTATTTCATAGGAAAATGGGTGATTTATCTAAGGTGAGCTATTGCTGTGGCATTAAAATTAAATTGGAAATAACAAGCCAAAATACAAGTGGGAGCATTTGTCAGAGAAAAAAAAAAAAAAGAGAGAGAGAGGTTTCTGTATCACCATTAATGTATAATATCTTGCTTAAGTCTTCTATAAAAAGCCCATGAAATAAAAATGCAGTATAATTTACCATTCGAGGTTTATCATGTACGGATTTGAGGAATGCATTTTGTACAAAGCAATTAAACTGAAGCCATTGTGCCGGCTCTGGAGATCTATATTTGGGGTCTGTTAGTAAATGCAGATTTCATTACAGTTACCCGTAATATCGAAGGAGCCTGTGGCCCGTGTACAGCTCACGGTGTCTTCCATCTAGCTGGAGACACGCTCGCTTGGACAGGGCTTTGCAGGCTGGGATCGACAGCCTCCTCAATCCCCGCATGGGTTTTAAATACAAAGCGAGCGGGCACAGGCGCTCGGGCAGCGGCTGGTCGCAGCCCGGGGTGTCCCCGGCCACCCACGCTTGCCCCGGAGGAAACAGGGAGGTGGACGCTTCCCAAAAGTGAGGTGCATCTTCCTCCCTGTGCGTGCACATGGCACGCGAGCACCGTGCCAGTTTGCCTGCGGGACGCGGGGTTGGGAAGCGTGCTTCGTCCCGTATGCCCCTCACCACATCCGTGCTGGGCTTCTGGAAGGGAATGCAGCCCCTGTGGCTGCAGGGGCTGGGTCAGCCCAGGCTGGAGAGCCTCACCTTCCAATTAGGCAGAGCATTAATGTTAGGAAGGTCTCGATTGAAGCGTGTATATTCGGTCTTTTTTCCTTTTGCTGGAGAATGCAGATTAGGGCTAACTCCGTCGCTCGCATACTCCTCCGCAGTGCAGCCGTGGAACAGCTAATCTTTTGGGAGTCCTCGGGGTGATCCGGGTTCCCTCTGATAACGTCCTCTCTCTCAAGGCCTGCGTGTGCTGTGTGATACAGACATTAATTTTCAAATCAATATTATTGCTCCACATTGTTTGTGAAACATGGGATTATCTAGATAGGGGATAAACCCAAAAGGAATCAAGTTGCACTTTGAGCAGAGAGGGCTTTTCTTTTAATCAGGCATTTGGTTAAGATAATAGGCTTGAGACCCTAATTGATTATTACTATTTTAAGGTTTTAAGATGGCTATATATAGTGAGATGCTGAACATGAAAAAGCCTTTAGAAATGGTTTCACTGCTAGTTTGGGGGACCTGTCCTGTTATTTCAAAAGACTGAAAATTAATCAGTCTCCCACCCCACAAAAAAAAGTGTTCTTCAAAGATTAATACTTGGTCACTTGGACTGTAGTGGAAGAGAAATAACTGGATTTGGACATTTTCACCTTCAAAGGTTTAATTCTTCCCCATTATTATTTAATTTTGGATTTCAGGAAAACAGCTGTATCTCTCTTTAGAAAATACCTTGCATATTTATGGTGCAATCTAACTATATTATCATAAAAATAACACTGCTGGATTACACAAGGAGACCTACTGATTAAAGAACAATAATACCTTGAGCACCTTGAAAATATCTTCTGATATTCAATTAAAGAACAATAACCCAATGAACTTTAACCTATAGACCATATTCAGACTTTCTACATAAAAGTAATTGCATCAGTCATGATTTTCTCAAGCTACAACACAAGCGGTTGATTGGTAGATCAACGTCTGAGACTCCTTTTTACAGCATTAATTGGGAAAGCAGACAATACTCTCCCTGTAAACTAGATTTTAGGACGAAGGTTAGTTGCCTTTGTACACGTTTACTCATTGAAATAGGAATGTTTGCTTAATAATTCAAAACAAATAGCATTAGACAACAAGTCCTAATCCTGATTTCTCCTCTGCCAGTGTAAATTAGGAGAAAATTAGGTGAAACTTTATTTGATCAGTGTAGAAAGACTTGTTTAAAATTTCTTTGAGATCAGAATTAGGCTCCAGCAATTCAAGCCTTTTCTTCTGGCTTCTTTACTGGGATCTGAAAGAAGAATATGTAAATCACATTATGAATTTTCTTCCCAATTAAAGCGGTCATCAAGTTGTGGAAAGACGTTGTTCATGTTTTACGTGTTAGGATAGTATTGCATCGTGTTTGTACGCTATATTAGATGTGTTCTCTGGTAACGGCATGTGTTTATTAGTTAGTATCCTTATCTGCTTTATTTCATTTGGTCTTATTAGCTTGTTTGTTTTTTTTTTTCCTCTTGGAGGAAAAAAGATCGTCCTCATGAGCCAAAGTGAGGTCTTGTGTAATGACATGACTCCTAGCAGGGCCTAGACTTGGGCTGAAAGCAAAGATTCAACAATATATTTAAATACCTGCTTCACTTTGTCAGCCCATCTTTCTTTGTCAGCCCAAATAAACCTGTGCTTTAGTCAAACACGTGAATAAAATTAAGCACGTGCTGTAGCTGCTTTGCTGAGTCAGGGCCTGCCTTAGCTATCCAGGTGTCTTAATTTATACCCAGAATTTCAGTGAATGGGCTCTGTTAGTTTTTTATAACGCGAGTAAAAATTCTCTCATCCTCATTTTGAACACCTGCTTTACTACCGAAATGTGACTGTCGCACAAAGCTGTAGAGATAACCAGATCATATACAGCAATTTCAATGTCCTATCTTTGGGATATTTAGCAAAACTATCACAGTACACATATTTCAGTAAAGTGCTGTATGAAAAGTAAATCTTGCAAGCTTTCAAGATGTTTAATCATCTTTTCAGTATAGGAGGTTTTTAATGCTAACATCTGCATATGTAATTGCTCAACTTTACCTATTTTCTTCTCATTTGGAATTTAGCGGCACAACCGAATTGATATGTTTTTGCATTTTGACCCTTGTTAATAGGCACAAAATGTTTACTTTACATATTTTGTCAATCCTGCTAGTGCCCAGCCATTCTTCTTTTACTTTACCTCTTTATCATGGGTCTCTCATTTTCTTCTGGCACTGTTATCTCTGCTCAGCAAAAACTGCGATCTAAGGCCTGGATTTTGCAATCTGAGCCATACAGGCAAATCTTTAAACTTTCATGGAGCTCTACTGAACTGCAAATTCGGAGACCAACCATACATCAAAATGAGCTCAAGACACAACTCTTAGCCAAGGGCACCGCTTTTGTGGGTATCAAGGTATTATTAATGATTGGTGAGACAAGTCCCTGATTTCCTAATGTTTATAAGTAAATAACAAGTGGGAGAATTGTGAAATTCCCCTTTCATTTGTGAAATGTTTATTTTCAGTATTGAAGGATGAAAACCTAATCACTCTAGTTGCGTGCTGTTGTTTAATGATTACTATTACATGAACACACATAAGGAATGTTCCTACAGAAATACGTGGATGTTTCAGGTACACCCAGCAAAATAAGATTTTATGAATAATAACATTACCAGGCCCAAGCCAAGTTAATCAACTTTTCTCATACACAGGGGGAACCCGAGAGTATTGAAAATCATTCTACTACATTTTCATGTCTGGTTTTACGTGGGTTTGCTGGGGTAGGGGAACGTGGTTAGCCATGCTACAATCATGTTTTTATTGCATGATTACAAAGAGCTCCAGACTTTCCCTTTAAAAACAAGCCAAATGTCTTAGCGTAGCTGGGATTTATTTTTCACTTACACACTTAAATTTCACCTTCAGTCTGAGTGCGATAGGAACCTGCCTGAGCAATGCAGGTGGAAGTGGACACCGGAGCAGAGCCGGTATGGTGCGCTGTGAAAAAACAGCACGTGACAGATGTTCATAGTATTGCTGAATGCACTTCTGGAAGTTGCTCAGATACTGTCATGATGAGCACAGTATGAGAAGTTATATAGCATAGACTGGCTTCCCTACGAAGGGCTCTGCGGAGTAGTAAGCGTCCTGGCCCCGATCCAGCAAGGCACTTAAGCATATGCTTAATTTTAGGCACATGAGTGGTTTCAGTGAAGACCTAAGAGAATTATTTTTAATTCACAGATCATTTAATTCAATAGGCAGGTCTGCTGCAGCATATGAAAAGTAGATCTTCATATTAAAAATACTTGGGAAATTGTCAATGAACAAACATTGTGTATGGCCAGCAACCATTTCTAAAAAGCAGAATGATGTAGTCATCACCTTTATTACGGTAAAACACAAAGCAGATGAGGCAAAAGCATTTACAATTATCTGAGAGGTATTTCTAACTGGAAAATAAGGAAAAATAAAAGCTTGTAGGAACATTTTTTCATTTGAAGTAGAGAAAAATTTATTCTCTTGCTGTAAATAAAAACCTTGTTTGCAGATTGAGGAATTTGTTTGTGTTGAATTTCAGCATCAATTTCAATATTTTATAGTACATTTATCTACAGCTGGAGCATGACAGATTTGTGTATATTTATATGTTTGTGTACATAATACATATGTATATACACATACACAAGGATGCCCAGAGATATACATATACACAGTTTGAAAACTCATCATTATTGCTGAAGTATAAAAACATGCCTGATGCAGAAACTTGTCTCGAGTCTGTTAGCTTAGCAACTGCGTTCATCTGGCACCGTCGGATCCTCTCGGAAGCAGGGAAGTTTGTCCATGCAGGGCGCAGAGCTGAGCGAGGGCTTGGCTGGAGACGGAGAGCTGACCTCCCTCCAGCCCTCATCCAGCCCCCTCCCCAAACCCTTCCCTGTCTCCTGCTGCCCCCAAGATGCGTCTCTTTGTGTAAGCAGAAGTGGCAGTGGGCTAAGTCGCTTTTGAAGCAACTCCAAAAGAAAAATGAGAGGACAAACGGGCAGCTTGTGTTAGTCCTGTGGCTCAGTTACGGGAGGGTGTGCAGGTATTGCCGGGGTGAGCAGGCTGTAGGGTACGACACACCGAACGTAAGGAAATCGTACTGCACCTGACAAACAATTAACAGCGGAGCAGATGGCGCCCCTGCAAAACATTCAATAATATATGTGCGCGTGCTGGAATCGGTGGCTCTAAGTAGGACAACCTTAAAAGGTACGCCACTTATCCTGCAGGCAAGCAGGACTTTACGGTTCTTTTAATAATCTCTTTATCCCGCGATTTCTCCTTTGACCCTGATTTCAAAAGCGGGAGGTCAGCCTGGCCTAAGTGCAGCCCGCTAATTGAGGGCCAGGCATGTCCCGCGTGAGCCGCGGCAGCCCACTCCGCGCACTTACACTGGGTGGCAGCCTGAACGCTGCTCCTTTTGTAATTGATCATACCCGTGAAAATTAAATGAACATTTGGTGGTAGACATGTTTTCAGAGAAGAAGGAAAATACTGTTATGTAAAGTGTAATAACATTTTGATGTGTAGAAGCATTCCTTGCACAAGGGAGGCAAGCGTGGAAGTGCACGCCCTGCTTCCTAAAGACAGTCCGAAGCTCAAAGTTAATGCTTTTCTTATGCAGAGATTTATTTCTCTCTTTCAAAAGCTTGTTTTAAATGTTCGATTGATTTTTTTTTGTAGTGGAAATGGCACTAATTTAATTTTTTTAACCGGCATCTATTTTAAGATTTCCCTAGCGTAACCTTAGAAAATGAAGAGTATATCTTTAAATCTTGTTTTGTTTGAATGAATGGGTAGATAATCCTGATCAGATGTTTCTTTAGAGAATAATGTTTAAAACGATTATGGAACTTAGCTGTCCTGTCTGTTTCCTAGGTACAGTATTTTCATTTCAATTGTGAAGTCATTAGGGGTCATCCAAGGTAACCGTTTATTAAAATAGTCCTCTTTTGTTTCAGATTTCCTGTTGAGATGCTTTAACATGTAAAAATCTCCCTGCTGATGTGTCATGTTAGCTTTCCTAACCTCTAGATAGAAACCACAAAGCAGCCTACATAGCTGTATGACTAGTTACCCACCTACATAAACAATAATTACTGCTAAGTGGGAAATTAGATGTCACATTTTAAGTCTAAATGCAAGTAAAGTATTTGAGAATACTGTCATTAAATGCTTAAAGCTAATCGCAGTTCTCTCACTCTGTTTGTTTTGTAGGACATTTGGGCTTCCAGGACAGTTTTGTCACATCAGGTGTTTTCAGTGTGACTGAGCTAGTAAGAGTCTCACAAA
Source organism: Anas platyrhynchos (assembly GCF_047663525.1). Lineage (NCBI taxonomy): Eukaryota > Metazoa > Chordata > Aves > Anseriformes > Anatidae > Anas > Anas platyrhynchos. The sequence continues at coordinate 36,552,441 of NC_092594.1, forward strand.
GTAAGTATTATCTTGTGGCTGGTTTATGTGGTTTCTGCAATCCCATTTTTTTTTGCTTTGATTCTTATCGTGCCCCTTCCCCAATTCAGAAACAGTGTCTTGAAAATTGAGAGTCTCTTCTCCCTGCTTCTCTCCAGAGGACAGTGTTTATGTGCCATGTCTTTTGCTGTGGGAAAATTAAAACATATAATGAAAAAGTAAATTAAAAAATAATAATAATTCTGCAAACCTACATGTGCAAGCTGATAAGCTTATCTGGTACCAAAATGGGCAGGCTCTGTATCAGAGTGCAGAGATACACCTATACAGGTCAGCTTGCCAGTGGATATCCTACAGGATCCAAGGACTGCAGTTCTACCAGACCTGTAGAAATAACATCATCTGTGTGCTTAAGCCAGGAATTTTCCATGCTGCTTTTGCACACTGTGTTCATCTGTGCCATGTGTACGTGTGCCTGTACAACTGCAATTTGATGAACTTGTAAATAATGCCAACAACTATACCAGCTTCAGCTGTGATACCTCATTGCCCAGGGGCATGCATCCTTAACTTCACAAGGCCTGTGTTTTCCCTTAACTGGGTGGAATTCTGTCTTGTAGAGGGATTTGTTTTTTGACCTTTAAAGAATGCTAATACCCCAGCATGAATGACACACTGCAGCATGATCATTACAGGCTTGTCAATACTCACTAACAACAGTGAATTAAGAGTACCTGTCACCACCCTGTTCCATTGATCAAAGGTGCATTGATTGTATTTTGCTATGGCATAATCCGGGTAGTCCAAGGAGAGAATATGGACATCTCTTGCAGAGAGACTCCTGCTAAAGCAGAGCCCTAGGTACTAGTCCTCTGAGGATCTTCTCTGCAGCCATGCAGTAACATTACATTGTCACCAATTACCACTGCTCCAGGAAAGCCACTCAGCTATGTGTCCCTTTCAAGCCTTAGTAACCCATCCATTTATACAACCAGTGATAAAAATGGGTATAACAGAACGTGTGCTTGTATATTGGCTCTCAGCATCCAGTTAATGTTCTGGGGCTGAAATCTAACTGGCACAACCCAGCAGAGAAGCTCTGTCTTTGAGTCAGAACACAGTTTCTGTAAGGATTTTCCTATTTTATTTCCTCTTTGGAAAGGCTGCATTTTATAGTCAAAAATCAGCTGGTAAATTGGCTTTATAGTCAAATATAGGATGCTACAAGAAAAGCATGGACAGTGGGAGATGTGGATATCAGAGGTAGTGCACAGGAGAGAGAGACAGAAAAAGCTTGAGGCAGATGTTTCTCCTGAGTTTCCTTCCCTGACGACTGGTGGTATTTTGTCAGAAGGACAAAGTCGGGAGGCCTCAGAAGCCAAGCAGAGCTGCTGAGTGCGCAGCGCATTTGTAAATCAGCTCGCTTACTGAAGTGCTCAAATAGGGGCTTTGAAATCTAACTCGCTGCACTATGTACGCTGCCTTGCTGGTACCTGCAGACATGGTGGGCAAAACCAAGCTCTCTCCAGCCTTTGAAAGGCTCCGTGTCATGTCGCTTTATTTCGGCGTGACAACACAAGGCTTTTGAAGCCCAAAGGATTCTCCCTCCCCCTCTGTAAGGCATCCCGCTGCACCACAATCTTATCTTCACTGTAGGAGCACTACACAGCAGAACTGCCTCTGGACTTTGTCAGCCGTGCTTCATGTGTGCAGAGAGAGGACAGGGCAGCTAGAAAAGTGCACCGGTTCAGGACTTACAGCCTTCACAGCCATCCTGGTCCCAGCCTCCCCGCGTGTTTGGCATTGACCTCAGGAGCGTCATGTTTCATGCTTGTTAGTTTTCCATGATATTTTGTTGTAGCTAAACTAAAACGTCATGCAGCAAAAATCCTAGCATTCAACATATTTTGCAAACAAAGTATGAACTGTGTCTGAGACATTCCCTCTGCTTGCCATCGAAATGCACCACCTCCGTCAGTCAGGGTAGTTGCACGCAGCAAGAGCAGGACAGGCATAAACTTCATCTAAAATAAGCAAGGAGGTGTTGGTAGGCAAAACAAAAAGATTCAGCTTTCATCTGTTGTAGACGTGGGGGTTTGCACTCTCTTTTTCATGGGATCTTTAATAATCCTGGGAGTTCAAGACCTCAGTTTTATATCCTGTCCACAAGCCAGCACCTCTACCAAAAATAGTGTCCCCAAAGCATATCGGGATATCACTTCAGAACTGACTCAGAGGGAAGAGTGCCAGCAACTGATTTAGCTACACTGCTTTTGATAGCACCCTGGATTTTCCTTGGAGATGCCCCAGACATGTACTGACCAGCCGTAACCTTGTTTACTTTGTGAGGTCTGAGAAGTCCACAGCCTGACATGCCGTGGCTACTCAGTAGGATATGTTTAGTGTAGAGTCTAGCAACAAATTCCCAGCGAAGTCAGTATGAATTTGCACGCTAATATTCAAAGGATAATTTAACATAACAGAGCGACAAAGTAATTGCTGCATATTTGCCTAAATTGGCATGTAAGGGCTTTTAAAGAGTGGGCTTTTCAATATAACTCTTGCTGGGTGGTTTATGTATTCCCGTGTCCTGACTTGAGACCAGTCCATGGGTTGCCTTCGTGCTGGGGATCTCAGCTTATGAGCAGCCATTATCCAGACTCACCGGCAGCTATTAAGTGTGCAGTTTGAGCAATCAAAATGTCCTCAGCCCATTCTCCTGTTTTTACTTTTGAAAAAGTCATTGCATCTTTAGAAGCCACCATGGCTGGGGATGCAGCAAACCTGCCTGTCCGTATTGGCTCTCATGTTTAGTCTCTGGTCTTCCCGTGTGCTCCGTGTTTGCTTTACAAAGAGGTTATCTTTGTGTATGCCCGTTGCCATCATTCTTACCATGCTTGTTTTTGATAATATAATGATAGAAAAATGTGATTTCCCACAGTTTTAGCTGGCCTGTGGCTTGCTGCTGTTATCTAAAGTTACGATATGAAATATTGTTTGGAGCAGTTATGTGCCAGGTTTATTTAGTAAAGTTCCCAGAGTTCTGCATGACAAGGAGTCTCAAGCAATAGGCAGTTGTCTCAGTCATGCAAATTTGGGGAATTAATTAATCAAGCAAAAGGTCAGCTGTTACCATTGTCTATCTTATCTATCAGTGCTGATCGTCACAGTTTCTATGAGATATTGAACCAGTCTAGACTACTGTGGTAACAGAAACCTGCTTTCTTCGGTCCCACAGATAGAGATTTGCTTTCAAAATGCTACCCAGCTACTGAATCTTGCAGAGCCTAGTAAAACAGAAAAAGTAGATCATACATGTTCATCTGAAAAGCAGCTAGTTCCCTCTCCACCCAGTCTGATGGGGATGTTGCAGACCTAGCTGTCAGGTCTCCTATGTTATTAGCAGACCAAAGGTGTGAGCTTCTTTGTAGGAGTTTGTTCACCCCAGATACTGAGGAGATCCCTTCAGATAATGGAGGCTTCATTCTTCCATCTTCAGGGAGGTTTGAGCTGACACCAGAAGCAGAAGAGTTGGAGCTGTACAGGTTTTGTGAACTGAACAGCCAGCTGTTGACCAAGTAAAACCTTCTCCATGTCCACCCTTGCTAGGAAAATGCTCCACTCGCTGGGTGCAGATAACTGCATGGCACTGGAGAATGCCCTCTGCAGGAGGTGCTGGCCTGGGACTCGGCTGCTGCTCTGAGTTTACAGCCTGGTTGAGCAAGAGCCCATGCTTGGCCCAGGCTGGAGCAGAGAGAGGGGCACGGGGGACATTATTCCCCTGTTAGACTGAGTCTGCACCATGTGCTCTTGTGCAGAGAGCTGCTGGGAAGATCTCCTCCCTTGGAGGTCCTTCAGGCAGCCAGATAAACTGCACTGCCCAGGATGTGAAGAAAGATTTAGGATTTATGAACATTCGCTAAAGCCAAATGAAACATATTTGTTTTGTGCTGTGTTATTTGTCAAAATGACATCATTCTTCATGCTGATAAACAAGGGAATTCTGACTGCACCCTGGACAGAAAATGCCACGCTTTGAGTTTTAAGACGTTAACTGCGTGCAGTAAGGAGCTGTACAGAGCAAGTGGGGTGACTTTTAATCCTTCTAATGAGCCAGTGAAACCACAAGCACACAAGCGTACACGCAGTTGCTTACCACTTCTGTATAAACACAGAAATGGTTCCACTAATTATCCTTGAAAGTTATGCTAATTCCACAGGTAAGAGGAGATTTTGTGGCCAAGGCATTTTAAAAAGCTCGGGATCCTGCAGCACGGCGGATGCTGGCTGCAGCGAGCGCCAGGCTCGCAGGCAGCCTCTAGCTGTGGTTAGCAGCTGCTTTAGCAGCACCCGAGCATTTACCCGGGGCACTGCCAGCCCTGGCACGCAGCAAGGCAGGAGCTGGGAGAGCTCCTGAGCTGCCTTGTGGTCGCAGGGGCCCAAGCCGGCCTTGCTGCCACACAGGCACACAAACGCTAGAAATGAAAGTAACTGCTCCGGGCACGGAGTGTGGGTGCGATGGAGGAAACACGACTTCCTCACACTTCTCGTTGAGTGGCCAGGCACAGCCAAAACAAATTGCAGGGAAAGTCCTGCCAGCCCCACCGCGCACGGCATGCCTGCTGCAAGGTGTGGGGGCCTGGGCCAGGCAGCGGCTGCAAGGGGCCAGGGAGGACGCCGCTGCCTTCCCGTAGGCTGGCAGAAGGAGAAGAGGCTCTCATCCACAGACCTCCCCGGTGCAGAGCACGTGTGGGAAAGCTGGGGCATCGTAAAACAGCTTTTTCTTAAACAGCAGCCTGTATGTTTTCTGCTATACTAAGCATTACAGTAGTGAAGGCAGTTAAAGTCAGCAGCATGAAAATTAACATTCAAAAGGGTACTCTATATTCCTTAGCAAAGCACTGCTATCCAAAACACTCTGTTTGGGCTTGGTAAGAGAGGAAGAAAAAAAGATTATAATAAAAAATAGACTGCAGGCATAGAGTGAACAGTTGCCGTGACCTTGCCTTTTGTATGCCATTACACAATTCAATGGCAGTCCACTCAAACCTTGCTCTCGATCAATATCCTATTAAAGCAGCACAAAAAGTCTCTATAAACTTAGTGGTTAGCTATGTTTATAAATGGAACTCAGCATAATTAGATGGTCAATAGCAGGCTGTACTTGTAATTTTAAAATGAACATCACACATTTCATATCTGTTGTATTCAGCTAAGCCTCTTTGCATCTAACGATACAGTGTGTAGGAGACAAAGGCCTTGCAAAAAAAAAAAAAAAAGAAGAAAACAGATCCCCTTTCCTCTCTGCATCAGCAGTGCAGTGTGTTTCCCTTTGTTTATGGAGTCACAACACAGGAAAAAGTTTATTAGTCAAATGTCACGATTCTCCCGTTTAACCTTAAACACATTATCACTTTTCTGCAATGTTACACATGTAATGATCTTAGTCATATCCCAGCCCCTTTGTAAAAATAAATACATAAAAATGGAAAATGAGAAGCTAAATATTAACATGACTGAGAGAGAGTGCCATATTCCAAGGAAGACAAATGCCAGCCTGGCTGGTTTTATTTAGTGGGTTTCCTGTTCTCTAATTCAATAAATTTTTCAAAATAAATATTCCAATTGAGTTAAGTCAGAGGGCTTTTTGTTAATTTCTCTGTTATTTTTCTTGACATTTCGGGTGAAGATCTGGGCTAACGAGCTGGCAGCAGGGGAGGCTCTGCCCGTGTCCCCAGGCCTGGCGCTGCCGCTCGGCCTGGCATGGCCACCTCCCTCCTGCCTGTGTGGCAGCCCGGGGTGAGGGACATCCTGCCCACACCAACCCGCTCATCCTGCCCCTTCAGAGCAAGTGAAACCCATCCCCTGCACACAGGGGCTTTTTGAGATGCCCACAGCTGGAGTTGGAGCCATGCCCAGCATCAGTCTGTTTGTGCAGACCCCCACGCACATCCCCGGGGGTCCTTCCTCTGCCAGCCTCCGTGCCCCACCACATCGTGGTGTCAGCACGTAGGTGGAGACCCTTGTTTTGAGTCAGAACTGAAATTTCTGACATCCTTTCCTGATCAGGAGATGTTCTTGAGCTATCAGAAGGTGGTCACTTTGCTGCAGAGCATTTGTTAGGGGGGAGAACGGCATGTTTTTAACGTCAGCGGCCTGGAGTTTCTGCAGGCTGCAGTGTGTGAACAGCCAGCTGTGCTGGATAGTGAGCTTCCCAGCCGTGCTGCCGCTTCATGTAGGGCCACAGCACATTCCCAGTCCTGTTCAAAGACCAAAGGCGGTGTGAAAAACCATTCGAAGCAGGCTGAGATGCCTCCTGGAGGTGCCTCACACCAAAAAAAGCACAGGAGCTACTGGAGCAGCCAGGCAGCCTGCAGCTGAAACCCCACGCAGAAGGCATGAGGTGCAGCTCAGCTCCCCCAAGGCTGAAAGACAGGAATCCAATATGCAGGAGAAAGGATTCGAGAACAGCTTGACCCTGTGCAAAGCTTGTCACGGCGCTTCTAGGGTCAGTGGCCTCGAGTTGGTTGTGGCAGGATCGCAGTTCATCTAGGAACTGCCATGGGACTTTCCAGCATTCAGCTGCTGTGGGCCATCTAGCCACTTCAGCCACTGCTGGGGACATCTGTTGCTGTTTCATAGAGGTGGGGTTTGTTCTGTAACCCTCTGGTTGCAAACAGGCTCTTGCTGTGGTGAGGTGGTTTGGCCTGTAACAAAGAAAGCATCCTTCGTGTTTGCTGCAGGGGCAGAAATCAGTCTCTGATTAGCAGTTGCTACTTTGTGCTGAGTTTATACAGGATTAGCAACACCCAGTTCCTCCTCCACCCCTGTTCTGGAGGTACATTTAATTTTCATGTAGGGCCAATTCAAATGTTTGAGCAGCTTTGTCTTGGATTTGGGGAGAGGGGGAGTAACAGGGAGGCAAAGGAAGAACAAAAGCATTATCCAGATACTATTTTTTCTTCTGTATCTGTTTGGAATAAAGCTGCTTCATAAATCTTGTAGTGGTTAGGAAATTCATTGTGCCTCAGAAAGAAAAGAAATAGTGCTTTAATTTGGTGCTTGCCTTTTTATGTTCCTGTTTGGAAAATAGTGTGCTTAACCTGTAAGTTAGGCTTCGGTAGGTAGAGGGTGCAGAGGAACTGATCAGCAAAGGGTTTGCAGAGCAGAAATCTGTTTGGCAAGGAAGTTGCTGAAAACTGTGGAGTAGATGCTGCAGAGAGTACCTTTATGATTGATTTCCATTCAAGTCAGACTGACTGCAGTGTGGTCATTTTTCTAACCCATAACTGCTCACACTGCAGCAGTCTGCTATCTGCAGGGTGTCTGAATTATAGCAGTCCATGTCCGTGTTACCTTTTACACAAATTACTTACACCGTTTTCTTTTTCCATGCAAATTCATCAGTTTTACAGCCTCTTGTAGTTGCTGTCAGGAAACTGTTGCAGAAAGCACAAATTGATAAAACGAGTTAATTTTACTGTGCTTAATTTTTCTTTCTTTGTGTTAACACACCCTCTCATATACCCAGTGTACAGGAAGCGTATGATAGTTAAGGGAAGATAACAAAGGATTTGAGCGTTCTTGTCATAAATTACTTCCCAGCTTCGTTCCTTTTAATGATCATTCCAGATTTTCTCAAGTTTTAATAGTGTTGTGTATTTTCCGTCCCATGCTTTTAAAAGTCCATGGCTATCCAGGCTGTTCCCTTGCTGTCTCAATGACGTTCTTAAAAGATCCTTGCCAAACAACAACTAATTGTCTTGTGGGGATGATGAGGCAGCTGCAAAGCTACATTATTCCTCTGTCAGATCTGACACTGTGAGCTCCTTAAGTCTTGGGGTGAAATACTGGCCCCATTACAGTCAATGGCAGCACTCCCAGAAGGCCTGCATTTCAGCCCAGACATGTTAGCTGGGCGATAGGAGCTATCCTGTCTTCATTTCCTCACTCCTGCCCCGTCGGAGTGAAAGATTTTTTCGTCTTTGAAAAAGGGCCAGATTCTCAGACCAAAGATTAAACTTGGCTCAGCATCCTTGTGTGGCATTGAGACTGCTTCGCCTTTGTTGCTGTGAATCGGGGCTCTCAGACAATACGTTCCAGGCCAAACTTGTGCTTTTTATTGTGTAGTATGTCCTTTTTCAGATGTCTCTGAAATGTGAGAGAAAATCATGATCTGTAATTGTCAGCTCCCTAAGTTGCTTTGTCCTGCAAATAGCGCTGGAACAGCAACACTGGCTATGGGACCACATGCCATATAGTTGCATGTTTTTGTGAAATGCATTATCTTTTAATGCATTTAACTTTAACGTTAAGCTGCTCTGTTCCCAGAAGAATACAGCACATGGAGTTCATAGGCTTGTGCCTGAAAACTTTAGGGCGTGCAGGAACTCATAATATTTTAATGTAAAACCAAGGCTTTAGGACATGGAAATTAATGCTATTCATATCCCTTACAATAAAATTTAGGTGCTGGGTAAGGTAGTGAGAGGTGAGCAGTGAAAAGTAATCGCTGGATAACATTTTTTGAGACAAATGTCTAGCTGTGATTTAGCTGGAGGAGAGGCCAGAGGAAAATTCAGATGCTCGCAGGCAGAAGAGAACTTGGGTTTTTCATCTGTGCTTGTACTTTCTCCAAGGAGCATTTGTAACCTCTGTGCTTGGGGATGTACATCACGTACGTACCAGAGGTCCTGAGGTGTGTGTTTCCCTGCCTATACTGCTTATAGATTATGCCAAGCACACTACAGGGATGATGCAGCCTATTTGTAACTATGCCAGTAAATGCAATGTTGTCCTAAAAACAAACGCAACAAGTTTCATTAAGTGTTAGACTGATATTAATAGAAAAGCAGTGCTTAATTAAATTGAATAAAAGTGTGTCATAATTGTTTGATTTTTTAAAGAAAGAATATCATTGGAGGAATAGAAGAAAGAGTCTATGGAACACTATATTCTTGATGAAATTAACATTTGCTTGATTGCAGTGCCCGTTTCCATTAGCATTTCTCAATTTCCACATTCTACCTATGCTTATTGTGAAAATAAATACATTATTGAGGAATAAGAAAGTGATTTTGAAGTACAGTTCATGCCTTATTCACTTGAGTTACTGACTTCATTTTTTTTTTGTTTCCCCAGCACCAATAGCTGCAGGAACAGGCCCTAATTTCTCCCTCTCAGATTTGGAAAGTTCTTCATACTACAGCATGAGCCCAGGAGCAATGAGGAGGTCTTTACCTAGCACATCCTCTACCAGGTAATTTAATCTTTGCCTACTGCCAAGTTACTTGGAAACCCAGGCAAGCATCATTACTCATCAGGGAAAGTAACCACTAAATTATTTGACAAGTTGTTTGGGGGCCTCAGGATGGGGAGCTGCTTCAGATTCACAGAGCCGAATGTTCAACTGGATTGCTGTTAAAGTTCTTTTTATATATACAAACTTTGAAGAAAATCAGTTGCATTGCCTTGTATAACTTCTGGCTCATGTCTTGGTGTATCAGGAGAAGTTCCATGGGAATTGCTGGAGTTTTAGTGGTGGCAGAAGAGAATTGGGAGCTTATTGAGATGAGCTACTTTGTCCTGACAGGAAAATCTTAAGATAGACTTACATGCATTCTTTATCTTAAAAAGTGTTATCTGTGAGACTAATACAGTTTTAGGATCTTAGTCTTTAATGCATTCTGGTTTTCATATAGCATTTAGAAATTTGTGACTCAACGATTTGAAAACTGTGAGTTGTTAATGCAGATGACTACCCAGTTTCATTTTGATTTTGGCTTAGATACCAACTGCCAGACAAGGATATTTTTTATTCTTTACCCTCTTACTTTAAGCATCCATGAGATTAGATTTATAAACAAGCCCAGTCACTCTGGTAGTTTTGAACACTATTAAAGAAACGGACTGATTTTTCTTCCCCCACGGCCAAAATAGATCACTTATTTCAAAGACATGACAAGAAAGTCTAACTTCAGCCCAGGGTTGTTTGACATTTTTATCTCAGTCTGCAGTAAGCAAGTACACATGTAGAAAAGCTCTATAGTTTGAATTTGGCTGTTTTTTTATTTTCTAAAAAGAAAATCTTTAGAGGGAGGCTCTTAGCCACAGTTTCTTACAGCTGGCAGTAACTGGAAGAACATTCAGTTAGTGCACATTATGAAGTTTGGTGACTACAGTTCCCATTACACATCAGTTAAAAACTGTCCTCTTTCTTCTTTGCATATAAACTGTGCACCCCATTTACAGTGCTCATCACTAGCACATTCTCAGGTAGAGTTTGGTTGTGAATCCAGACACAAAAAAGTGAGGTTATCAGTTACTTAAGAGTTCAGTTGTTACTCGTCTGTTCTTCTGCAAATAGCTAGCAGTGATAAGGACACAATTATAAACAGCATGGGTAGTTAATAACTTGGTGATATGTTTGTTTTCCTCTCATTAGGCTGTTCCCAGTCAGAAAAAAAAAATATTCCTTAAATACACAGAGTCAGCGGAATTATCAGGCGGTAATTATATTGTATGCACACAATTTCCCCTATTGACACATAACAATTCTCTAAATTACGGAATGGCCAAACCTGCATTCCGCACATACCACAAAAATTATTCTTCCTGTTTCTCACAAACTGATTTTGAATACCTGTGCAGAGCTTCGGGAGAAGAGCTGCACAGAGACTGAAAGTTTTAGACCAGCAGAAATTGGAATATTTGATGTCTTTTAAATATGTTCCCCCTGTACAGAGGAGCCTGTTCTTGAATGCCTTAAAGATTAATAGAATACAGATCTGGGGTAAAAAGTGAGCTTACCCAGCCTTGGAAAAGTACTTAAAAGAGAAATTCTCAGTAATGTCCCCACGCAGTCTGTACAACTCATTATAGAAAACAGAGCCAACCTGAGTGTCTTTGGCTTTGGGATCCTCTCCCTACCAAACTGTTGGACTCTGAGTCACTGACCATCAGAGACCACTGGAAGGGCTCTTCTGTCTCCTGAGCTGTTGGTAAGGGAGGTGTGATAGATGACAAGGGAGTCCTTTAGTACTGACATGGGTCAGAGGTACCTGGTGGTGGCTTTTTTATACAGTTACAGGGTAAAATGCTTGTACTTGTATGATAATGGGAACATTTGAACCACGAATGGATTCTTCCATCTTTCATTTGTCTATACTTCTTATGGGACTGAAGTCTAGATTAATTTAACAGCTACAGTTAAAAGACTGAAAATACAAGTTTGAGCTGATAAATAATACGCCTTTCAGACTAAGCTGTGCAAAAATCTGCCAGTTAAAATGTCTTGCATGTTATTACTGTATTCATTCAAATTGCAAAAATAATGCCACACAAATTAAATTATTTTATTGACCTCTCTGTGCTTTGGAAAATGTCCTGCTTTTTTGCCCTATAAAAGCCTAAAAGTTAAACTGTCTTCTAGTTAAATTAAGGCATGTTTAGGGGTTCGGTTTGTTGAGAGGTTGTAATTTCCATAGGCAGGTTAGTCTCAAGCAGTGCTAGCAAGGTATGTCCCAAAAGATGCGCCTTTGTTCTTTTCCATATATATAGTAGTTAATATGTGTTTTTACTTCTTCAGCTCTACAAAACGTCTCAAATCTGTGGAGGATGAAATGGACAGTCCTGGTGAGGAGCCGTTTTATACAAGCCAAGGGCGCTCTCCAGGAAGTGGCAGCCAGTCAAGTGGATGGCATGAAGTGGAGCCAGGTAAGCCACGGCTTTCAGGAGCCCGAGAAAATTATCTCCAGTTGCTCGTTTTGTTATCAGAGTACACTGAATGCTGTATAGAAAGGTGCTCTATTATAAAAATCTTGTAACTTCTTCTGAGAAAAGGTCAGTCTAGTGAAAATACTGTAGAGGTTTTATTGCTCCTGCAGCTGTAAATGTTTCTGTAGTGTGTCACTTCTGTATTTTTGCCAAATATCTTAAGTATTTAAATAATGCAGCAAAAGATACACTGTCTGTTTCTGTCAAAATGTCCGGATTCAGTTCTGGGATAGCAGTGACATTTGCTTAGCAAAAAGCAGTACCTGTTTGGGGTGTTCCCTACAGTTATACTATTTAAATAAATATCCCGAAACTTATGTAAGGTAGAAGGACTTTTCAGGCATTCTACGACACTCAAGATCACTTAGTAATGACTTTTAAGAGACTTACAATGTCATCTGTAGTGCAATTGGAGGATTCATATCAAAATAGTTATCACTGCATATTAAACTTCATAAGCTTTAGGAAGTAGCTCTTCTGCCCCTTCTCAGTTAATTTTTATGTGTGATCTTTCTTGCTGGTTATCTTTTGGGCTATGTTACATTATGTATTTAACTGTCTGTTGGTCACTTATCTTGAGATCATCTGGGTGCTTAATACTATTGAAAATATTTTTCTGGGCCAGTGCTATATATAGAGGTAAAGCTGATGTCTTGATTTTGGTTACAGCTAAATATTCACATATTTATTGCCAATAAAAATAACAAAAGTTTTATTTGTTAGATAAACACAGTCAGTACTTTCATCTCCCAGTGCTTGAGAAGCCTCCCAGTGTTTGAGAAGGCCCTCTAAACAGCCCAAAGGGTCTTTCGCAATACATGCTTTTTTCCTTTCTTGTTTGTTTGGATTTAAATTAGTATGTTTTTGGTTTGTTTTGAAACAACACATGCTTGTCCAGGGCACTGTGTATAATGAACTGTACGGCATAGAAAAGTAAATTCAACCTGAACGGCATTAAAATCAGTGCTGTGGGCACTTGGCCAGCCACCTATATCCTTCATCATGTAGGAAACATACCCACAGCTTTCTCTGGAGACCCTGTCAAACAGCTGTCCTTTACAGCATGCCCAGAAAGTCACCAAATTTGGGCTATTCCAGACTGGGAGGGGACTGATTCCCGCGTCTGGGAGCCCTTGGAGGATCCCCTGCCAGCTGCCCTCTCTCCTCTAATGAGGAGGAGCCAGCTTGTGGGCCCTTATTGAGTGCAGATGTGGCACTTTGGCAGGAGGAGAGGGTGGACCTGCAGGCAGACAAGTGCCAGGCTCCCTGTGACTGCCTTGCCACCGTGGTCCCCAGGGCTCTGGTGTTTTCAGCGAGGTGTCCTGCTCCGTAGATGCTGGGGACTGTTTCCTCCATCCGCACCAGTCTCCAGATGATGTAAGGCAGAGCTTCACCTTGCACTGAGCTACTCTGCTCACGGAGCAGCAGAAGCACGAACAAAAGCTCAGCGCCCATCGGAAGGAGAGATCGCAACCTCCTCTCAGGCACAGATGGCTCAAAGCTGACTGGTTCACTGCTTCGACATCACGGTCAGACTGAAGGCTAGCTTCCCCCAAAGTCTGGGGTCCTCTTTATTAATGACAAATGTTCTTCATTTATACAGCAGCCAGAGGCTGGCTATTAATTTTGCTGTCACTTCTGGTGATTTTCCCCGCATGTGTTCATAACCTTGGTCTCATCCAAGTCCTGTCCAGATAGTGGCACTGGAGTGCTAAGCTGGGCAAGAGAAGTACCTAAAGCCCTGCGTGCACAAGTGGGATGGGGAATTTAAGCACAACTGCCCATGTCAAACTTCCTGAGGTTCTCAGATAGGGAAAGGAGTGAAGAGGAGAGGAGAGGAACGTAGAGGAGAGGAGCGAACAGCAGAGTAAAGAGAAAAATGAGAAGAGAAGAGAAGAGAAGAGAAGAGAAGAGAAGAGAAGAGAAGAGAAGAGAAGAGAAGGAGAAGGAGAAGGAGAAGGAGAAGGAGAAGGAGAAGGAGAAGGAGAAGGAGAAGGAGAAGGAGAAGGAGAAGGAGAAGGAGAAGGAGAAGGAGAAGGAGAAGGAGAAGGAGAAGGAGAAGGAGAAGGAGAAGGAGAAGGAGAAGGAGAAGGAGAAGGAGAAGGAGAAGGAGAAGGAGAAGGAGAAGGAGAAGGAGAAGGAGAAGGAGAAGGAGAAGGAGAAGGAGAAGGAGAAGGAGAAGGAGAAGGAGAAGGAGAAGGAGAAGGAGAAGGAGAAGGAGAAGGAGAAGGAGAAGGAGAAGGAGAAGGAGAAGGAAGGTACTTCTTTCCTCATGACCTTCCTCATTTATTACAAGAAATCCCTGGTTCTGTCTAGGCATGCCTGTAAAATGGCAGAAAATCACCTTGCAACATGAGGGACTCAAGCCAGGTACCAACTAGATATAGCTCAGATTCATCAAGCTATCTATCACTGTTGCAGTGGAGAAGAAAAAGAGCTTTATCCTGCCTGCGTGGGATGCACTTTCAATCTTCATGCTATAGCCACTCAGCCCCACCCTGAGCCTTCTGCTCTGGCTTTCCAGCAGCCTCTCCTGTGAATTCATTGCCTCAGCTTCTCTGTAAAACCTGCAAGAGCACGGCTGGCAGGAAAATTACCCAAACCCCAGCTCATCAGTGGTGAAGGACAAAACAGTTCTGGTGTCCTTTCATGCCAAGGCATCGGCGGTATGTCACTGGAACAAAGGGCCCCCCCCTAAATAGCAGAGGGGGACGCATCGTGCCTGGAAGCTGTGCACAGTGCCTTGCCTTTCCTCGGCAACCACACCCGGGTCCGATGCTGATGTCTGCTCCTTCGTATTTGACATGGCTGCTTTATTTCCATAAGTATCAAATGTGTTATGACGTTCAGTGGGGCATCTGCCTAGAAATACTGGTCATCTGAAAGCCTTACAAATGGTGCTAACATCCTGTTACCTGGTGTCTTGCCACAGTGCTCCTCTCTGAGAGGGGTGAAGCCCCTGCTCTGTTTCAGATCCCTCCTTTCCAATGTCTCTCCTGTCCAGAGAAAGGCCTTGCTGTTTAATTAATCTACAACCAAAAGTGGTGGCACATTTTTAACATACAGTAGAGTTTCTTCAGTGTCTTTTTTTTTTTTTCTCAGTGAAATTCACAGCAGTTTAAAGACTAAACCCATCTTTTTGTTCCACTTGGCATTTCTTCTATGTGGTTCACTCCGTGCTGCGTGGGATAATGCAGGTATCAGCAGTGCAGAAGGATGCTGCTTCTGACGGCAAGCTAAAAGTTCTGTCCTGTGCTGGCAGAGCAGCGTAAGCCAGGTTCCCAAACCCCAGAACTGAGCCCCGTCCTTTGGGTTACCAGCCAAACAACGGGAGGAGGAAATCAGAGCAAGGAAAGGAAGCTTAGACGTGTCTGTGGGCTAGCTGCTCCGGCGGGGAAGGAAAGTTCAGAGCGAGGAGCCAGCAGCCAACCTCCCAGCCCAGTAGGATCCACACCAAAGATAATAATATATCCTTTGGCTTTATTACCTCTGAGTAGATTGCTTCCTCGCAGGAGATTTAGATTTATGCAGAGATAGCTTCTTGGCCTATGTGCCTTGACAGGTTTATGGGAGTGAGAGGATGAATATTCTGTCGATGTGTCTTGCATTTGCTTAATTCTGAGGTGTGCACGTGAGAAAAAGTGGGGACTGAAATGCTGGAGCAGGTGTGGAGACCTCTGTGTGTTGGTGAACGAATAGAGGAAGAGGGCAGTGCTCAAGGCACGGAGGGTAGGAGGGGGTTATAGCAGAAAATGCTGCCTGGGACAGTGCAGGGAGCTGAGGTCTGCGTGAGAGGGTGGCTGGAGAAATGTCACACTTGAAAAGAACACAGCATAGAAACGAAACAGAAAAGGAGAAAACAATTTCGCACCATACAGCAGGAAAAAATATATATAGGGAAAGAAAAAAAAAAAGGAACAAATGCCAGGAAAACAAAGATTTGACTTCCTAGAAAGGAAATATGAAATGGAATATGTGAACTCCTCTTAGAGAGCACTCCAGGCAGAGGGTT
Source organism: Anas platyrhynchos (assembly GCF_047663525.1). Lineage (NCBI taxonomy): Eukaryota > Metazoa > Chordata > Aves > Anseriformes > Anatidae > Anas > Anas platyrhynchos. The sequence continues at coordinate 36,568,207 of NC_092594.1, forward strand.
ATTTACCGCCAGCCGTGACTAGTCACTCTACATCTGTCTCCATTTTTTTCTCTTGAACAAATTCCCTTTTTGGATACTTTCTTCCTGCTTTGCTTCCCTGTGATTGCCCCTGTAAGTGGTCTTTGGAGGGCAGGCTGTATACTCAGAACATATGTGCAAACTGGCAGGAGAACAGAAGAGGACAAAACCACTCTGTGTGCTATTTAGATTAGGCAGTGGATGCTTCCCCTGTGCCTACTCTCGGGGTCTCCGCTGCGTGCAGAATACAGGCTGCACCTATTGTCCAGCCACAGCCCTTCCTCTGAGCTCCTACTTCGCAGGGACCCAGGGCTCAGGGCACCCTGACATCTGCCTCATGCGGAGACTTTATGGGCGTAAGTCCTCTGTGCTTCACCCACCAGCAGCACGACCTTTCCATTCCTGGCATTTCAGGCCCATGGTAATGAGCAGAGGACGCAGCCTTGTGTTTTTTACATCTAGATACTTCTTGCAAGCGAGGATATAGCACTCTCCTTGTACGTCAGACGTGACAGCCAAAGCAAAACCCAACATTAATTCCATGTTCTTGTACTGTACTCCTTGAGTCTCACATCCATTTACCTGCACTCGAAAGCTCCTGGGGAGCTCTCAGGCCTAAAAAGGCTGGAGTCTGCCAGAAAAGATGAATTTCCTCTCACAACAGGAAGGCTTAGGAAGTAAAACAAAGCAGACATGTAGTAAATTACTTCTGCTTTTCAAATACCTTTTGCGGTATCCTCCTTACCATTACTTTATCTCAGCACTTTCAGTACATAACTCTTGTTAACTGAGAAGAAGGGCAAGAGAGGATAAAGATGATGTTAGTAAGAAAATAAGGCAACATCATACCGGCTTTGAACTCCGGTATAAAGCTGGCCTCTGTTCAGTTCTGTGGCAGGTCTGCTGGTAAAGGGGTTAAGCCATAATTACAGGTATAAGCTTTTTAATTCCATAATCAGATGGAGTTAATATATATCAGTATCCTACTTATGCATTTTTTAATGCATTCTCTGATTCGGGCCAGGAGTAATATTCACATTGTGCTCTGTCAGTCCTTTTGTAGGGTAGCATATGGATGGTATTTGCCAATTTTAATCCCATTGTATTTCTACAGTGTGGCATGGAAAAAATGTTTAAAATGTAAATTCAGAGTATCCTCTTAGTTTCTTTACTTAGGTCTTCCTGGTACTTGTATTTCCTCAAGTTAGTTTGGTCTCTGGAGGACAGTAACCCCAAGAGAGGTAGGTGTTTGTACTCCTTGAGATTTCTGAGGGGACAATTAGCTCTGCTTCAGTTGTGGTCTTGGCCAACTTACAGCACTGCACCCATTTTCAGAATGGGCTGAGCTCTGTGGTCCTTCCACAGAAGGATGGATGTGGCCTTTCGTGCTGTGGGAACCCACCTTCTCCCACCCCAGCTGCACCCTGCTGCTCTGCCCTGAGCATGTCTTCGCCTTGAAAACCCCAGGAACCAAACGAGTCTTTCAGTGCAAAAAACCTTAAGGAGTTAATAATCACACTTTCACTGCATGCCTGAAAGACATATTTACAGTTCCAGGGTCTCATGGAGTTGATAATATTATATGAACCTACAGTAAGCTAGAGAGTTCCCTGTTAGACTGCTGGACACGTCTTTGATAGTAAAGATGCTATTAAAGTCAGCCTCATGATTGCTTACTACACCACTCAGGCTAGCACTGTTCATTCTCATGCCACTATCTATGGGACTGTCTGAAAATAATTTCTGAGCAATTTCTATGCAGCTGTGGAGCTGAGATCCTATTCTGGAGCCTTCTCCTTGCAGTGGCAGTGACCTCTAACTTACTAGTGCCACGTCTCTCCCCAGTGCTGGTTAGGGAAGGATCATATGCAGGCAACTGGTCCAAGCTGTTTCAGTAACTACCTTAGTCAATCTGGAACAGGCTGTTTTTTTAAAAGATTCTCGACATGCAAGAAAACTTCTCCATATTCACTAAGAACCTTTTATTTATGTCTTGCAAGTCAGGAAGACTCACTCAGGCATAGATCAGATGAGTTTAATTTCAGAGTCTGTTCAGAATTGTATCTTGGAAACACCAGAGAGTGGTATAAGGGAGATCCTAGAGTGTGTTCTGTATGTCTTCTTCATGCCCTGAACACTGTTGCTGTCTGGCACTACCTAGAAAAGAAAATCTGTGCAGTATGTCCCAGCATCAGTGATGCGGAGTACATCCGATCTGTCCTCAGGCAAAAGGTCTATGGGCTCATCAAATTCAACATCACACGCTAAGTCAGAGCGCAGAGAAGTTTGCAGTGACTGTTCTACATTACTGCCAATGATTCAAAGTATTGACTGTAGAAAATATGAAAAACATGAGAACCATGTTTCATACAAAATAAAGGAAAAAAATCATTTTTTTCTGGGAAAACATTCAATTTCAGACCTGGAGCAATCAATATCAAATAAAACTCCAGCATTACTTTTCTGTGGCTTGCTGTAGTGGGCAGCTTTCACTGCCTGGATCGTAAGTAGGCACAGGAATTTCGTGATCTTTATTAACTTCCTTAAGCTGAATTGGTTGGATACTCATATACCCATTTACGAAAGACAAAAACAAGGAAACGTCTCAATTTCTTCGAACTAGAGGAGGTCTGCATCCAGGATCCCTGCCAATTATATTTACTCAGTATTTCCCAGATGTGACATTGTGTTGCCCTCCAATTCTCAGTGTGTAAAGCAAAAAACAGACAGCCCACTCACACAGCCATGAAGATTGTACCTGCTTGTGTGGCAGCTTCATTACATACCTTGACACTTCTATCAGCAGGCACCGGTGCCTTTTTTTTCCTCCATTGAACTTAATATCTGCAGACAGCAGGAACATTGCACAACCAGACAAACCTCCAGCCACGGCACAGTTTGGCTTTTCTAACAGGAGGTCAGAAGCAGATCAAGTTTCTCTGATGGCCAGAACATGTTGCTTTACAGCACAGGGAGCTTCAGCAGGCTGATTTGTGCCGTTAGGCTGAAGACATGCCACGAATGGTGCAGCAGCCAGAACCTCTTGCCTCCCAGGTCCATGCTAACATCCACTGCTTATTTTCTCTAAAGAACTCTTTCTGAGCTGTGTTAGACCGTGCACTGTGCCTAGGATTCCTGCTCCCATGCACCTCGTTTCCCCATCCCTGTTCAGACACATACGTCTCATCTCCAAGGCATTATAGACAGCTTCCCACATCTCTCCCCACCCGTACAGAGTCTTCCAACAGCCTTGTTCTGCCACAGGTGAGAAGCAGAGCGTGTCTGGCCTGTACTGCCTTTCTTGCTTCCATCAGTGGTACATGGAGTTAAACGTGCCCTGTGTGGGTGCTGCTGGTTTCAGGTGAGCAGGCAGATGCCCAAAGTGAAACGCAGAATGAGAGTATACTGAAAGGAACTTCAGCTCCAGTAAAATACGGAACTGTCCTTAAATGTTTCATACTTCCATAGAATCCACGTGTTTCCTTATTCCTGCTCTCTGAATTGCAGTGTCCCATCAAGACACAAGCTGCCCAGTGGTTCCTAAGAACGTAGGAATTTTCTTTTCTTCTTAGAGAAATAACACTTATCAACTTTTACTGAAATACCGTATCAGCTCCTTGTCACTGGCAGGCTACAGTTCCTGCCGCTAAAAGTTTAATGCATTTACAGGAGCACTTAGGCATCAAGACTTTGATATCACAATCTGTTAGTCACAGGTGCTACATGATAGGTTTGTGTTAGCACATTATAGATCTTTTATCAGATACAGCACAAAATGTGTGTGTTTCTCTGCCAGGCACTCAGAATCAGCCTGCTGCATAGTTGATGAGTTACTCACCAATATAAGTTGTTGTTTATTTTAAACAGAACTTTTCCAGAGCTGCACCTTAATGGATAACTTGAACGCTAATTGGTAGGCCAGCAAAGATCAAGAACATAACGTGAGGCAGGAAAAATGCAGGAGGTCAGCTGTGGTGCTTTGAGCATTGTCACTTCTTCCCAATGATATTCATCAAGTCAAATGATTAACACTCCTCATCTGCTGGAACAGGCATCATCATTTTGACAACAAATTACTGCTGGATCAATAGCTCAGCTTTTCTTTGGCAATTCACATGGTAGCATGAGACCTGTGACAACATGCCATGCTGCTGGCATTACTGTTTCAACATCAAGGAAGGAGGTGAGAGATGGGAAAAGAAGTACTGATTGAAAAGTCCATTCAGATTGAAAAGTTTGAGATGTTTTCACACCTCTCAAAGGCTCTTTTTTTCCCCCCCCAGAAACCAGACAACACAACAGATTTGGCCCTGAGAATCACTCTAACTGTACCGTCCATTTTTACTAAAATCAGTGGTCCCATGCAAGTGTTGGAGCACATACCTCAGCTGTGCTGTAATCCCCTGAGAAATATACCCCTTCGTTATGGTCCCGGAGAAGTCAGTCACTCAGTGTCACAGCCCTGCTCTTTGCACCTAATTCCAGACGTCGGGAAATCCATCATTTAAAAGGGGTACAGACCTGTAGGAGTTCTGCCTTAAAAACTGCAGAAAGTGCTTCACCTCAGATATCACATTAAAGCTGTGTTTTCAGCTGCCCTAGTGCACACATGCCATTTTCACTGCCTTTATAGACCAACTTTAAAAGCAGATCTTCGGCGTGCCGTGACCACCATAAGACCACCTGAGCTGATCTTCGGCTCCACACACAGGTGGCCTCGTCTGAGTCATTTTTCAGATTGATAAGGAAGATTTAGTGCATAGAAAATTGTTCCCTGACAAAGGCTGGAGAAATGCTTCCTGGAGATAAAGGGATTGCTGGGACGGGAGTGCTGCATCGATAGTCCACGTACCTAATGTTCTTCAGATGTCCTTGCGGGCTGAGCTGTATTCTGCCACTTGTCCTCTTTAACATACACAAATGAAGCAAAGACAGTGAGGTGGTTTATGCTTCACTGTTGTCACCAAGTGAAACCTGTAAGCTTCCTCATTACTGGGACAAAAGCAGACATTTTCCACATGCTTTCAGCAGTAATCTCTGAAAGCTCAAGTACAAAGCTGCTGAAGGACAGAAGCCCCCTCTGTCTGAACATGGCTGCGCATTTCTGGCTGTCAAACATGAATCTCGGAGAGCTCCAGACGGGTCTGCTCTGATGCAGTTATCCTTGAAGATCATCTGATAGTGCAGCATGGGACTGTTTAATTGCAAAATGGGATTAAACACATTGAGAGCATTGTACCTGTCTTCCAAAAGTTGAACTAGTTTCTTTCTTTTTTTTTTTTTTTATTTGCTTCTGGGACCAATTCAGGATGTTGACTTGGATCTATAAACTCTTCTATAGATTAGATCTTGGTTAGGAAATGGACTGCATTCCTTTCATGTGCTGTCTTAGCAGTTGAGATCAGCAGACTTGCTTTTTCTAATGTGTTTGGGAAGCAGAAGCAATATTTTATCTCCTAGTATGCTGGTACAGAAATGTTCAGGTTTATTAATTCTTCAGGACACAGGAAAAGTCTTCATCACCTGTGTAGGCAGTCATGGGAAAGGACCCACTGCAAAGACTGCACTGAACTCTGGTTTTGGAGGCAGCTGGAAAATATTAGTAGTCTTCAGAGCCAATATACAGTACGTATTGAGAGCCAGTAAATGATGCATATTATTGCAAATTCCTGTGCACTTCTGCATTTTATAAAACAGATAACTAAAATACTCACCTAGCCAGATCAGTCCCCAGGGGATGTGCATTTCTAAGCAGAGGACAAACCAAAAACACAGAACAGGACACAAATTAGCCAAACAGAATGGCCAAGTGGCTGAAACAAATGGTTTTAGGATCACTGAGCAAGGACCATGACCTCCTTTTGCATCAGTCAAGGCAACTGTGAAACTTTGTGAAAGAAGCTCACCACAAAACAGATGCTGGGCTATCTTAGGTAAATAAATTACCAAAAAATAATAACAAAAAACTCCCCTACACATTTTACAAAGCACAGCTGTGTAAATACTGCATGAAACGGGGGAGAGGAGGAGAGATGTAACATACACCCTTTTTTATGCAGAAGTTCTGCTCTCGGCACTGTTTATTAACATTCCCAGTACAACCATCACTACGCTGCATAACACAGAGCAGCTACTGTACACATCTTGATCTTTGTTTTAAAGGAGAAAACAGGCTTGGTTTTAAAGCAAACATTCTCACCCAAGTTGAAATGTGCAAGGAGAGGTGTTAGGGGACGGAGAGAGGATGGTGCAGGAACGGGAAGGGGAAGCAGACTGTGTTACATTTCTCTCTTTTTTTTTGTTTCCTTTCCCACACTGTGTTTGTTGCTCTGACTCGAGATATTCCTCATGCGCTGCTTCTGCACAAAACCAGGAGCATTCCTGAGCTCTTAACTTCACAGAGCTGGATACCTACTGCAATTTTCCTGCTTCTCAGCTGCTAAGTGCAGCACATGCCAGCCTCCAAATGCTCGCATCAAAAACTGTGGATCTGCCCACAGAGAGGAAGAAAACGGTTCTTCCCAGCTAGGCTGAAGGCTCTGACAAGGTACCAACTTCTTCAGAGTTAGAGTTAGAGTTCAGAGTGCTGCCCCAACACTTTGACCACAGCAGTCAGTGAGCACAGGAAAGCAGAGGAATCTGTCTAGCAACCTTTGAGCTCAGGTAACGATTTGGCTCAGTGGCTGCAGAGCCATCCTATGCCCCCAGGAATGTGTATGTGCCGTGATGGCAGCTGTGTGATTTCCCCAGAGTGTGTAGGCTGTAACCTTGACCCATAACCCCACAGCTTATGGCACGAATGCAGTGCTACCCCTCAGCTCGTCCCCAGACAGCCAAGCCCCACTGGAGTGATGGTAAAAAGGACACTGCAGCCCAAGTTAAGGGATACTGCTTAAATAATCCTATTTTTCTGGCTCCACAAAGACTTAAAGTACATCAGTCTCTTCCTCTGGCACATATGCTGGCTGTAGCTTTATTCTGAGTTCACTGGTGTCTTGCTTGGAGGCGAGCAGGTAATCCACAGCATCTTCCACCTCGGCTTGCACGGCCGGCAGCCCTGGTGAGCTCATTCCTTCTGCTCTTCTCTTACACCACTCGTTGCAGCTATTAATGCGATACACACCAAAAAGCATAACATAAGATATCCTGTAGCTAAAATTAGCTGGAAAATTATAGGCTGTGTTTTGCTGTTTTGTGCACAGTCTTCATTTCCCTCGCCGGGATTTGCCTGAAGATCTTTGATCCCCCAAAAGCCAGCAAAATGAAATGGCACCACCAGGCCTCGTGTCCAAGAGCAGTGCTCTCAAAAAGAGCGGGGCCATTTTATCAGCAAAAGTCTTACGTTCCACCTAAGTAGGAAGGAAATAGCTTTTATTTTAAAAGTAAGGATTTATAGTCAATGAGATTGGGAAAAAATATAAACGTATGGATTATCTTTCTTTGTACTTAGTGTAACATCCCATTTTATTACAGCAGCCCACGTTTGTCTCCAGGAGTTTTATCTGTGATGTAGTACGCTAATGCACTACTGTGCTCTGAACAGGAGAAAGCACTTTGGACGTAGTCCAGATTTAACCCTCTCTTAGGGCTCGCTGTTACTCTTTTGCTGAAATAGTGACAAATGAAAGTAAGGCACCATCCTCACTCTTCCTCTGAACTTCGCCAATCCTCCATGTGAGGGGCATGCTTGAAGCAAAGGGTGGTGGTCATTGCCGCTTCCTTCACAACTCGTCTCTCTATCACTGCTCTTCCAGTCCTTACAACCTATGTCCCTTTGCCATATCTTGAGTGAAAACCACTTGGCCACACCTAATCTGAACGTGCTGTGCAAGAAACTGCTTTGGACTGTCAAAGGTTCAATGTCTGGCATCAAAATGAGTCCCGAAAGCAGTCCTGTAATCCAGGCAGAATTGCCAGTTTTGGCCAGTTGGAGCTTTTAAAAATTAAAAGATCCCCAAAACAGCTGTATTTCTTATGCAAATCCTTAGCCAAATGGGAACTTGTAGGTATTAAATAAACTGTTTGCCCTCTGTTAAAAAATGATTGTCTAGAAACCCAGTAATTTTGGGGGTCCAGGTTGTAAGAGGGCAAAGCAGTCTTGCAAAGAGCATTTCTCCCATGTTGTGAGAACTATTGTGCTGTTGTGATTTTACAGTGCTCTTTCTCTACTGTTACAGAATTTTTCTCTTTAATGTTCTTGTGGAAAACCCTGAACAAAACCTGGCACTTAATTCAGAGTAAACAGTGGCAGTGACTGAATAGAAACCTGATGTCAAATATACAACTACCGCGGGAAAGTGAGAATCCATTGCTTTCTCATCTCTGCCAGTTGTTGCCTTCTTAAGTGTGTTATTCATAAAATTAGCAATTTAAAAATGCATAGAAACATTATTTTTTATATTCATAGCGTCACTCTAAAAAAAAAAAATGGTTAAAAATCGATTTGCTGGCCTCTTGGGGAAATGCTGTAATGTTTTTGGCTGTCTCCTACTTTCTGCTGCCAGCTAAAAGTACCATCTGGCTTGTTTAGGGCCCTTTTCCATATCAGGTGCTTCCAAAATTCTCCCCAACCAGAGGATTGTTTCATTGGGTTGCTTTGCCTGCTGAGGCATGTGTCCTGGGCTGGGAATCCTACTGCTTCTGTTCTCTGCCATCTTGCTGACGGTGGTGTGTGTATGTTTGGGCACAGATCTTGCTGCCTCTCTCCCGAGGACATTTGCATCATTGTCAGCTGCACATATTAAATTGATATGCAGAGCTCAGAAACACGTATCCCGTCTTTTGTCCCTTTGTTTGTGCAATTGTTGTGGTTTTAATTCTTCTTTGACACCTGGAATATCACAAAGCTGCTGATAATCTGTTGGCTACTAAGGGAAATGACATTGATAGAAGCATAATGTGTGTCAGACTTATATCTAGATAATTGCAGACACACCCCAAACCCTCGCAGCTCAGGGAACTAAATCCTAAATCCATTATTAATTTGGAGAGTCATATGTGGCAGTTGGCTGCGGTGTCATTGCTGCAAGAGTCACTGGTACGGGATCTGAAAGCTGGCTAATTCTGCCTCGCCGTACCGAGTCCTGCCGAATGGGAGTCACTGGGGGAACGTGCCTGCTGCCATTTTGCGGCACCGTGAGGAGCTGTAACAAAATGGTGTTGACGTCCCTACCCCTCGTGGAATGAAGCTTCCCACGTACCTTCCTCTGCACACGCACAAAACCCCAAGGTGGGATCCCGGGGACCGCACGTGGCACCTCCTCCTCCTCCTCGGGGCTCTTTGTTTTCTCAAATTCACCCTTTTACTTACAAACAGAAATCTACCCATCGGAGGATTTAGGAGTAGATTTGAAGTATTGTAGTTGCTAAGTGTAGACTTTTGATGTGATCGTATGGAAGGATGGAGCACGTTTTGAAACAGATACTGCCGTAAGCTGTCTTGTCCTATTTCTAAAATGATCTGTGCCATACACTGCTGACTTTTCCTGTCCATCCATTAAAAAGTGAATTATGAAGAGTGCTGAGACAAACAGATAGTAGTTTAACCTTGTTAGTAAATATCAGGTAGCTGATATATACTGCTAGGATGTTACATCACAGCCTTTCTTTTCAATATAGGTTTATGAAATTATCTTGTTACTATATAAACTGCCTTTGCTGTGTACATTCTTCCAGAGGTTTATTGTTCTTTGTATGTTGGCACAGTAGCATGACTACGAAGAGTCAGTTCATGATGTGGTGAATTTTAAATACTTGGGAGATGGCCATATCTATTCTCCAGCAAAGGAATGAAATACAAATATGAAATTTTTTTTTGGTCAAAGGTTCTAAAAGTTTCCAAAGGCATGCTAAAATGAAACGGAAATAGTAACTAAAGGCAGGATGGGAAGTAGTACATCAGAGCACCTATTTTGTTTGTTTCCTTGTTTCCCTCCAAATCCTAATGTGTTAAGTACAAGTTAGCATTTTAAATTAAATAAACCCGTTCTGTGAACTAGTAAGATACTTGAAGTATATCACACATTATTCATTTATTTTTGTGTGAGTGCAATAAAATTTTTACAAGCTGTAATCTTGTTCTTTTAATAGAGAGAAAACTATGCAGAATATGTTGCTTAGAGTATTAGATAAGCTACAGTGTGTTAATCAAATATTTTCGTGATATGAGGGCAGTTGAGAAAACAGTACAATTTTTGCTAATGGCACTGGTAAGTAAACGGATCTATCATTACATTGTCATGAAAAGTGACATTGAGCAGAAACACCCTGCCAATCCCTAGAAGATAAGTATTTAATGTAATTAGACAGACACTGTCTCCTTTGTTGAACGTAGCATTAATCACCCAGAGAAGTCCAACTTTATATGAAATGGCTTTTTCTGATATGTCTTTGTATTAGAAAGCTTCTTGCATGGTTTTGTCATGATGATATATTTGAAGAAATGACTGCTATACGGTTTTCCTCGTAACCTATCCTGTTGTTCTGTGTTCCATAATATATATATTTATTTTATTTAGCAATGTTGCAGTGTGTAGCCATGACTTGTTTCTAAGTCCAGAAAAGTACACACATTTGGAGCTGAACCTCCTTGAAATAGCGACTGCATTCAACTTCTGCAATATAAAAGAAACACAGATAGCTTCCCTTATGCTCTTTAACTCTTCATATGCGGTGTTAGCATAGGTTCATTATTATGGCATAAGCAAAGTGTTTCTTGCTCCAAATGCTAGTTCATAATATCACACACGAAAAGTACTTCTTTCTATGAAAATCTCATTGTTAAAATGATGAAAAATGTTGCCCCCTTCCAGAATTCATTGGCACTACATTTTTTTTATCTCCTCCGTTGCTTGTAATTTGTGCTGTGAAATGCTGTCTGGTTATGAACTGGTATCCACTTGAATCAGCGCACAGCTGCATCTTCCCACCTTCTCAGTGGTGCAGAGGGCTTTGAAGGGGAAGAAAAGGGTTTAGTCAAAGATGATAGCAGACTTCGCCAAGTAACAGGTGGAGGTCAAGCCAGTTTATTTGTTGGGCTGAACAGAGTGCAGAGATGAAAAATCTTCGTCATAATAAGGTTTAGGAAGAAAATGCTGACTAGTCTAAGCTTTGATTCCAGCTGACAGATCCTTTTCTAGTGTTCATTACTTGATTTCACAGTTCAGGCAATTTTAAGAGGCTTAAAATTATATTTCTGCTCTCCTCTATAAAACTTTTCGATCACTTTCTAATTTTTGCTGTAAGTAAAGTTACAGGGACTCCCTAATATATCATTCATGCCTTTACAATCTTATAAAGTCAATATGCCATCAAAAAATGAAAGGATGAACCTTTTTTGAGGTCCTTACTTTTACCGATTATTTTTATAAATGAAGTAAAAAATTGACACGTAGGTACCAATTTGATTAGAAAATTAATTCCAACTTCAGAAAAGTCCCCTGAAAAGTGGGTAGTAAAATAAGCACGATGTTCAAGAAGTCACTTTTCCTGCCCAGACATATGGGATTTTTATAAGTAACTGGTGACAACACGAATGAGGCTGTGCCGTGCTAGAGCGTTCAGTTTCAGTCCCCAAGTGCCATCACGAAAGGGAGTCACAGCAAGACCCCAGGCAATCAGAGCAGAACGTCCTGACATTGTGTGGCAGTGCTGGGATTGCCATGACCTGGCGGCATCACTGCATGTCAATGCAGCACCACAGAGGGATTTTAGAGGGCTGAACTGCAAGTGTGTGAGTCTCTCCTAGTTTAGTCTCCTGCCCTTTCCCTCTGCTAACTGCTGGGAGGAGAAGGTAGGCGTTTCTCCTCTCCCACCCTTTTTTCTTCCACCACCACCTGCTTCCTACCTGCTGAAGTTAGCAGAATAGGAGTACCTTTAGCCATTTGCTGAAATCTTCCCCCCTCAGACTTTCTATTACTTCTGCATTCATTCTTTGCAGGAAGAGGAAACTCACTGGTCAAACCCTTGGACACCAGAATAGTTGCATGCAGTTTCCCAGGGAGCCAGATAGCTCTAAAGCTTCCCAGTGAGTGACAGTTTCTCTCTTCTATTCTTCTGAAACATGTGTTTTACACATATACTGGAAAATGTTAATATCAATTTACAGCCAGATCCTTGCTTTTTTTTAAAAAAAAATCTCCCAAAGTATATACACTTAGAGCACCTCAGTACACATGTCACTTTTTTATGTAGGAGAAAGTGTTGGATGCTCTTATACACATAACATCATTGGGCTTGAAAGCTGTGAGCTCATTCAGAGTTAGTGGCAAGAACACTGGACTTGCCAGCACCAAACTGTGAAACCTTTTCTATGTGACTAGTAGAAATCTCATGGGGGTTGAAATCCAAAAAGGGGAGGAGGGGGGTGTAAATTTGTGCATTTGGATTCGAGTATCTTCAATGCTATGATTTCAACTTTGTCTTAGAAGTCCTTGAATCACAAATCATTGGAGGCTGGGAGAGTATTTTGGAGAATTACCACTGTGTATGCTTTCCCTGGTCTTTTCCTCTTTTCTAGGCATCCATTACTTACCACTGTCAGAGAGAGGATACTGGGCTAGGTGGATCCCTGTAATCTGATTTGGCATGGCTATTTTTCTGTGTTCCTAAGCTCATGAGATCAAGTTATGTAGGATTATTTCATAATGCCAGAGCAGCAGTTTCTGAGGTTCGACAAAGCTATCTAGCAAAGTGTCTAATAAAAGAAAAATCCTGTCCCATACTGTAGCTTTCTTGGTCCAGTGAAGCAGCATCCCCATGCATACAAATCTTGTAAAGTTACTTTTGATAGCTCCCTCTGTCCCTTCACTTTTTGTAAGCTAAAGTGCCATTTTCCTTTTTACAGCTTAATTGAACTTAAACGCACCCATTTTCTGCAATGTGGTATTTTCATAATTTTGCTATTTCCTCGTAAGTTTTCCGTTAAGCAAACTGAAAGCTTCCCCTTTATCACTTCACTGGGCCAAGATTTCACACAGTATCCTGCTTGCTACAAAATATGATAGTGTTCTCTCTCACCTTGTTTCTTTTTTCTTCTTTTACTTTCTTTTATAAAATTAGGATATCTAAGAAACCCCGAACACCGCGGAGCACTACATGGTGGGTGTGCTTATTCAAACAATGCCAATGCTCTTGTTCTCGGTGCATAGACATTTTGTGGTGGTTGGGGGGATGTACCAGCTGTCCCTCTCGTGTGGGTTCTCCAGTGTCTAGTAGGAGGGCTCATGCTAAGCACTTTGCCAGAGTGACAGCCCTGGAGGGAGCACTTACATGTTACCTCTGCCCTTTCCGTGCCTGTTTTCATGAAACTCTTAGGGACTTTTTCCCTGCGAGCCCTCTGCCTCCCTGTCTGATGTGTTTAAAATTGCACAGGAGATGAGAGAGGTGTTGGGCAGACCACACAGGCAGACAGAGCTCCTCTGGAAATGAAGCCAAAGCCAAACTGCTGCGCTCTTGCCTGCTCTGCAATGGGAACATTTTATTTTTTCCAGGAGGATTCTTTGTTCCTCCAGAATCCTAAAGCTATTGGGAATGCCGAAAAATGAGGCTGATTTCGCCTGTCTGATATCACCTGTCTGAGAACTGATCTGTTGGAAAGCCATTCAAGTTCTCGCTGACTGGGAGCTGCCAAGACTTGCTCAGGAGTTGCTGGTGGCAGGTCCACGGTGCCATTGCAGCAGGCGCTCACCGGCGTACAACTAGCAATGGACACTTTCCAGGAAAAGAGCACAGCAGCTGTAGATCAGCTACAAATGATTTTTTGTGTTACGGAGAAATGAGATGACTGTTCAGTCCTGTGACTGTCAAACCGAGGCAGTCATATCATAAAAATACCAGGAACCACTGGATAGCAATACATAACAGTTCCATGAGTACGCTCTTGACCTGTCAAATTATAAATCCATTTCAGTTTGGTACGATGCACATGAATTCAGCTTGCAACTCCTTCTTTCTTTGGAATAATGTATAAACTCTTCACCTCAAATTGTGTAGAAATCAGGTGACTTTACAGTACATGTTAAATTACCTGAGTTATTTTCACTCCTGTCTACAGCCATTTTATTAATTAAAACATATGTTCAATGGCTGTGTATACCGATTAAGTCTTCAAAACCAATATTAGCACCAAACTTAGTCTTGTCATCATAAAAGTAATTTAAAAACATTACCATGCAGTAACTGAGGTCACAAGTCTAAAAAATTTGCATATTTACCCATCTCCATCTCATGCCTTTGGCATTTAACAGCCATCATTGTTATATATAGCTTGGATAGCCAGTGGTTTTTGATGGCATGCAAATAATGAGCAAATGATTTTTGAGAAAAAAAAAATAAAAAAATAAAAAATAAAACAGAAAATTTGACTCCATCCTCTACAGTTACTAAAATTCCCTTTAGTATCACTTGCAATTTAGCATCCATATGCATCTCAGGAAGATATAGTTGAAACATAAATCTATTCTGGGTCTTTTACTTGCAAAAATATCATACCTCAGCTATAATCATATGCAAAGACTTTTTAGAGGGCTTTGTAAATGCCATCCAAATTTATGATGGCATTTTTTGCCTAACAGCTATAGATGTTCCATCCCCAAAGCACCCACATAAAGGTATATTCTCCTATGGATGGCTGCAGCTTGTTCCCGCTGCTATATCTAATCTGCCAAGTATGCCGAAAAACTCTCAAATAACATTTGAAATGAAAAAAATGCAATAATGAATTTTAAATGACTGGATGTTTAGAGACGTCATTAGAAAAAAAAAATATTCTTATTAAAATATATATTTATACAATGCAAAATGACGCTGAAACTAACATTAGATCAGAGAGAAAATTGAGCTGTTATCTTGCTGTTTATTACACCTCTCATTAAAGTTTTCAAATATAAAATTCTAATTATATTTTAAAGAAATTGCCAATATGTTGGTTACCACCTTATTAGTTATTGAAAGAATCACTTGGACAAAAAAGCAGGGATGAAGGCTAATATACAAGGTCTAAAACAATCCAGATGATGCTGTAAACATAGATATTAGCAGACAAGATAATACACTATGGAAAGATCACACCAAAATATTTAAGGTAGATTTTAATGGGGTAGGGTTTTAAATTAATGATGAAGATTGTGTCATGCAGTTTTAAGAACCTGTAGAGAAGATTTTCCTCTGGTAAAACTGATACTTCTCTTTTGTAAATGGAGCAGTACTCATTTACAAAGCAGAAATTTCAACCGTCTCTATCCTAAGTGGCATCAGAATCCTGATTCTAACTCGAATGATCATTTTTGGCTAAAAATTGCTGAGGAGTCCAAAAGCATTTAAAACCTAAAGCCATTGAATCCATTTAATGCGCCTTTGGCACCTCTCTCTCTTAGTCCTTTTTGAACATTCTGGTCCTCATTTTAATCAATCTCTTTTTATTAAGTTCTTTGGCTCATTTACTTGTGCGTGCATTTGCTTTATTTTATTTGGAACATTTCTTTTGTAGTGTCTTGAAAAAGAGTTGTGACATTTCTTTTGGATAGCTTCTTAAGTATCTGGCAGTCACCTATGATACGATGTTGATGGGTACGGATAGATTAGCTCTGTTTTCCTGATGATCTGTCAGATGTCGAGTTCTGAGGAAACTGGTTGTGTGTGTTGGTGATGCATATGCAGTAGTTTGATAAGTGGATAGATGGGGAGCTTTCATTTTACTTCTGGAAAATCACTGTTCATTAAGCTGGATTTTGTTTTGTGAAGTGAGGTGCGCACTGGCAGGTAGTTAATCAGTGATCATGGTAACTCAGAATGGGACCAGAGGAGCGAGCACGCATCCAAAACGCAGAAACTAAAGAGCACTTCATTAGGATGAGTGAATTTCCATCTGCATTGTATTTTGCGCATACTGGAGCAACTAGTACAGTAAGCTGACGGATGGCAGCTAGTGTGATCATATCTCAGCAGAAGATAAATAAAGTTTGCTCAGCAATAAGTAGAGCAGACTTACTATGACTGACAGTAGCATAGCCATCAAAACTTCAAGAAACTTGAAATTAAGGCTTCCCCAGAAAAAAAGCAGCTGATCAGCATTTCTGTTGATATTGATTTCAGTGATATTGCTGGAATAATTTTCACATAAGGATGAAGAATCCTTGAAAAAATCATCCCACATACCAGTTTTTTTATTCAACAGCCAACTTGTTTTTATGCATCATCTATTTGTTTTGCATGTTGTTGAGTTCATGGTCCACCTGGTAATATCTGAGCTTCCGTGATTCCTTTTTATAGTGTCCCTTGGGAGGGAAGATCTAAACCATATTTCATTTATAGCTTTTGTTATTTACAAAAACTTCATCAAGAGCCTAGTGACAGAGAGCGACTGGGAATATTGGGGTAATTATCCAGAAGTCATCTTTGGAGATGAATATAACTGGTCTACCAATGTGACTGTCTTGATATGGAGTTATTGTGTAAGATGTGTGTAGTCAGAATAATGTTAGTAATTAACAAGTGAAATCGGATGAACATATAGATATGGATATAGCTGTAAATTTGGAGTGGAGGGGAACTGTTCTCCTCTCACACTGCTGTGACTGCATTTGCCTCATCAAAGTTAATCATCATTTCAGTAAGGTGCACAGCTATCGGGAAGTAGGTTAATAGATATTTATTTGCTCTGGGAAGGATTGGTGCATTCAATTCTCACACATCATTTTCTGGTCCATTTAAATATATATCAGCCTCATACATGAAAATTTGAAGATCTTTAGCTGTACTCAAGGAAGACTCTTATGTGGTGCATTTCTAGTACTAGCAGATATAAGGAGGTAGAGGAATTAAAAACATCACAATGCTCCAGTGCCCCTTAGAAGATGAGGAACATGAAGTATTCCTGTGCATTCACTGGTTAAACTTGGGCTGGAGGTTTGCGAAGTGCAGAGTTTTGGAAAGTCTTACTGCGGGACTTCAACATCCGTGCAATGGCTCCAGTAACCAGAGTCTCTCAAGGACAAGGATCCCATTTACGCTTGCATTATGCATTGAGCAAAAGGGTGTGATGCATGATGTGGAATGAACAAAATAACTTGTGTGTTTAGGGAAATGCCAAATTAATGAAAATTCAGAAAGCTCTAATGTTGAAAAAAAGCACTCAAATTCCTTGATAGAAATATAATGCTGCTAACAGTTTCAAGATTATTGTTGTCTGAATTTTCTGCTTATTGTGTACTGCAATTAAAATTCTTTTCAACTGAAAAACCAATGTCAAATTAATATTTCCTTTTGGAAAAAAATACGAAAGTATACATCTTGTTCCATTTAGCACCATCAGGGTCTTTGATCTGGTTCCCTCTGTCCAGTGAAAAAAAAAAAAAACTGATTCATGTTAATGGGAGCAGGCGAAGACCATATATGTTTGGCATATATATGCTTATACAGACACATGAATACAAGTACAGTAAGTTAAACTAACACACCCACTCAGACTTCCATCTGTGTTTTATGCCACAAGTCCCTTTATTTTCTTTTTTATTTAGCAATTAACTTTTCCACTTATTCAGTATTTAAAAGCTGCCATAAGATGAAAATAGACTTAAGTCTGATTTTCTTCTGTTGCGCTCTAAATAACATTCAGAGGAGAATCAGACCTGGATTCTGAAATCTGTGTTTCCCAAAAACGCCAGGTGTGGCTGTGATTTGGACCACAGTCCGACGTGCAGAATAGTAAGGAACACTTTAAAACCCCACCTGGGTTACCCAGCCGTTGTGTTCTGGCTGTTCTTGTTTATTCCTTGCTCGGAGCAGATGGATAGAAAGAGGCAGGGAATGGGGAGGATCCTTGGCTCCATTCCCTATTCACCGGCCAGCACAGCTGAGACAGGCTGGGGGACAGAGTAATTTGTTGCTGCCCTGCACCACGGAGGAAGCAGAGGAGAGCTGGGACTCCGAGGTGTCCTTAAAGGTTGGCACCGCCACGCAAAGTGCTGAAATCTGGTGCTCAGTGCAGCAGTCCCCAATATTCATTCCCTCATGGGAGCAATGCTGAGGAAAGCCGTGCAAGGCAGCAGCATCCTCCCTGGGCTCTGCCCGTGGTAGCTTCAGCTTTAACTTTTTAATTTCCTGCATCCCTGAGCAACACAGGAGGGGAAGCTGAGGGCTGGGGACCACTAAATGTGTTAAAACTCATTAGGTACGAAACAGAAGACCTTTAAAACTAGCCAAGAGCCTCAAACATGGGTGCCAAAAATTAAACACCTAATTCTATATTTAGTCATTTAGTTCCTGTCCACATACAACATGCTATCTCATAGGTGGCCTCATTTTCACAGGCACCGGGCACCTACAATGCTAAGTGAAGTGTTGAGATTGCTTACCTAAGAGTGAGAGCTGGAGAGTCGGATGTAAATTTTTCTGGGTGATTAAACCCGAGTTCCCTTGCTTTCACTCTCTCGGCTCCTGAAAGGAGCTTCGATAGAATGACCAGCATTGTAACATATGGCTTAGCGAGGGGGAAAAAAGAAAAATGAGTATTAGGAATGGATGGACTAAAGAATACGCAGGATATATCAGGCACATTAACCAAACATATGGTGCTAAATGAGATATTTTTTTTTTAAATTGCAAAAAAATTGACATTCCTGGCAGTCTCAAGGATAATGTGACATGGCTGTGATAAATTTAGAAGAATGGGACATATTTTGGCTTGTTCTTGGAAACCTTTCTCTTGCATGCTGACTGTATTTCTTCTTTTATTAACCCATTCAAAGAATGTTTGAATTTTGCTGCTAGAGCACCATGCTAGCGCAACATAAAATGTGAATGATGCTAATTGCTTTGCACTGCCTAACTTTCTGTCATACCCTCCCCTCTTAAAGGACAAAACATGCTTTGGAAATGAGCTGGCAAGCTCATCTCATTCTTTCTCTTGGTCAATATTAAGTGATGTAATTAAGCTCCTGTTTGCATATTCTTCTGAACTAGGAGGCAGCCATTTTTTTCTTGAGATCTGATGGATATGATCACTCACGATAAAATGTGTCATTACAAACCTCAAACAAAATAAAAACATGCTAGAGTTGGACTGTTCCAAACCAACACATTTCAGGATATACTGAAATAAAAAAAAATAGCAGTAGTAATAACGATGGCAATCAGAACGATAACAAACAAATATAATAAATGTAGCAACCAATTATCAGTGCTTCAATTTGGCTTTCCACTCAATGCTACACATAGCGTTATGTCAAGATTTTGACTTTCACATGCCAACAGCTGTCTCAACTTTATAAAATCCATCCCTGTACGAGCGTGGCACTGTTCAGCACTGCTGCAGTTCAAGGTCATGCACCAGTTTAGTTGCAGCGCCTCAAATTTCAGTGCTTGGACACAACCACATGAACTCGCTGCAGCTTTAAACCACATCCCGCTGTTGTCTCTGCCCCTTCCCCAGGTCCTACATCCATGACCTCCATTCGGGTGCTGCCGTGCCCTGCTGGCACCCTGCTGGCAGGCTCTGCAGTGCTCCCCATCAGCCTCGTGCCACCATGCACGACATCGCCACTCGAGCAGCCAGCAGCAGGCATCTTGTACTGGGGTAATCCCTCCGCACAAACAGCAGCTTGTTCTGTCCATGATATTTCACACTCAGAGGGCCAGAACCTGCTACATTAAAGCCTGCCCTGGAGGCATCCCTAGTCTTCCACAGCCCAGCTCATCTAAGTTGTATCCATGGCCTTGCTGCCAGCAGTGTAGCTCCTCCATCACCAGGAACACAAATGGTGGCACTGGCCCTTGATTTCACACTCATTTGGTGTTTCCCTCCCCAGTTCCTCCATCAGAAGCACACCTGGGGCAACAGCACCTTTACTTCTGAGTATCCTTGTTCTGGTATGGCCACTGGAACAAGGAGCAGTAATAAAATTACATCCCAGCAAGCTGTTGAGCAGAAACACAGCAGGCTACATTGGAGAATTTCATTGAAATACCTTAGTTCAACCTCAACCCTCATGCTTTTGTCTGTACCCCGAAATCTTTCAGAGCAATACAGAAAACAAACAAAGAAACAAACATTTTTCTTATGCAATATTCTGTCAGTTCCAAACTATTATTTTTAAAAGATTATGTATGTAGCTTTTCTGGCTGTATAGGAAACAACCATCACAACAGCAAACCCGTGTAGCCAACAATTTCTAGACAGAAAGCTGTAACTACAGCACTGTACCTCTAACCACTCTCTTACTTTATTTAACTTTCTGAAATATAAACTGCAAAACCTCACTGAAACCATTAAGACCCCAGCAGTATAGTGTATAAAGTACAAGAAGGCTCCTGCTTATTGCAATCAACATCCCAGGGACTATAAAACTAGTGTTATTAAATATAAAGTTAATAATATTGCCCAGAGATAATATTGTCCAGACCCTTCTCTTCCATTTTTAACAATTAAATTCTATAAAATACAGGGTTGGAAATAAGATTGAATGACTTTGCTGGTGGAAGTTCAGCTTCCACATTATCTTAGTTTTTGCTTTCGCACCTGAAACCTCAGCAATTCTGCAACTTTGTTTTGCTATATCCCTACAGATATGCAAGATGTGTGAGGTACTGTATATATCTGAAATTACATATTTTCAGAGTATGTGCAGATAATCAGAAAATCCATATGCCTCTACATCTATAAAAATACCGTTAATAATACAGACACACACATCATCATCATCTATATGCTGCAGTATTCTTTTATCTAAGCATAAATCATACGTAATAAAAACTCTGATTTTAAGAGCCTATATATTAATTCATTTAATTTCTTTGATACCACGTAGAAGCTGAAAGGACCACGGGCTTGATAGGATATCAACATGAGTTATTCTCATAGACTATAACAAAATGGCCATATCAGCAATACACCATTTGTGCCTGTCCATGGGAGAGGTTTCACCCAATGGCAACTTAGCTCTGATTTTCATTGGAAGCCTTTGATATAGTTCAAGGGCATAATAACAACTCTGAAATAATTCCGCTGTGGCTTCTAATATAAAGACAAAAATACCATTCACCCTTTAAAAATTTTTGAAAGCAAAAGGGAACCACATAAATATATTACTTTCAAATACCTTTGAAGTCAAGAGAGTAAGGAAGGGCAGAGTTTGGACTCTGCAAACTTCATTCTCTAGTTGTGCCTTGAGTCTTGCAGCACATTTAAAAGATCCATTTTCAACAATCTACTGAACCAGTAAGTGAAAGACAGAATTCATAAAAAGCCTGTAAAAATCCAAATGCTCCGGCTATTACACATTTCTAAAAATAAAGCAGAGTAGGTTTCAGTAGCAATAATAAGCTGCATCTTATCCATATTTCAGATTTAAAAGAAAAATATGGCTGCCTTCTAGTGCTCATTGCTCACAGCAAACCATGGCCACTTCTGCCTCAAAAAAGACCATAAATAAAAGTGAGCTTTCAGCTTGCTGTTGTATTCAATTTCATTTGTCCTTTAAGTTTATCTAGCTGCTTCTGCACCCACTTTCACAATGCATAGGCTGTCGTTCCATGACCTAGCATTATTAAATTGCACTTATCAATCATTCTTGCCAGGAATGCCATCGCCAACTACATTAAAGAAGTCAGAGAAGTCTGGTTTCAGCAGTCCCTCGCCTTCGCAGACCTCCTCCCTTGGAACGGCTTTCACACAGCACCATCGACCTGTCATTACAGGACCCAGAGGTGAGGCTTAACCCAAGAGCCCCCAGGCAGCTTAAACGTTAGCTCCAGCACCCAGTGCCCCAGCGCTTTTCCAGGGAAAGTCATCACCACGTGTGACACATCCCGTGAGAGGCTGTGCTTCAAAAGCTTGATAACCTGGAGGTTTTAGTTGTCAAGACCTGTGTTTGGTTTTGTGAGGCTGGGCTGTTTGGTAAAACTCCTGAAGACGATTCAGCAGTTGCTAAGGTGGAAATGCTGGTTTCTGGGGGCTCAGGGTTTTATTTGAAGAGGGTTGGGAAAGGGACAGAATATATTACGTAGAGTGTCTTCTGCTTGTATCAATGCATAACATAGATTCAGTCTAACTGCTTGAGATAGGGACTCATCATTCACTTCTGAACCATGCCTGTCTTTCAACACTGTTGCTTTGTTTCTGCGAGTCATTTAGTGCTCATGTTGTTGGTATTGGTGTGCTGAAGAACCACCTTGTTATTGGACTCCTTTGAAGTTGGTTCCTGCAATGCTTTGGCTGGTTTTCTTCACAGTACTCTTCCAACTGGCTTTCGAAGTAACGGAGATGTTCTTTGGGTCTAGATGTGCTTATAATGTTTTGTCAGAAAGATGCACTTGCATTAACCTAGAAAACTAAATGCAGTACCCAGTTATCATTTGAAAAGGAACACACTTGGGCACAGTAACCTACAACAATGAACGAATCATCTTACAAACCTCTTTGGAAGATGCAAAGATAAGGTTGAATCTTTGTGACATGTTTCTGCTACAAAAATTTGTTTTATTTAAAGAAGATTATTAAGAAATTTGTCAAATGGTGAGGAATAAAAAGACATATTAGCAATTCACGCTAGAAATTATTTTGAAATGTCTGCTTGGCATAAGTGTGGTTTTACTGAGGGCAACATAAACCATGAGTAGCCTCTTCACACAGTGCCAGGTGATGTGGTGTGAAGTAGTGGGATTGCACTAAGTTGAAGTGAGGTCAGAATTGGACTTCATGGTTATTAGAGCTGTGTTAAATCAACTAAATGTATTTTGATTTGTTGTGGTTAATCCCATAAAAATTATTTATTACCTTGAGAGAGACACGCCTAGATCCTCAGAAGATATTTAGGCATCTAAGTTCTGTGCTTGTTTCTATTGGATTTTGGATCTGAGCTATCTGGCAAATATATCATCTTTTAAAAGCCTTGATAATTGGTGATATAAGTAGGAATATGAATGTTCCATTAACATTATATGCAGTGCACATCAGCTGACACTGAATTTCTCTCTTTTAGAAGTTCAGCCTTTCAGATTTGAATTGTCAATTGATTAGTTAATAGGCCCTTTCTTTATTTAGCTGTTTTACCTCACATCATTTTTGAGACCATTAAATACCTTTGTCTGCCCCTATTTAGACCCCCTTTATTTTGAATTTTTGTGTGACATAGACAGGAAATGTGTCACTGTGGAGGTCTTGTTTAAATCCCATCTACAGTCTGTTTTCACAAGACTTTTTCTGTGCACCTGGAGTTACCAATCATCCGTGTGAGAAAGGCATTCAAAGACTGTCAGAATTTGAAAGCACAAATACAATGATTCCTTTTCCCAAATTTTGTTTGTTTGGAACAAGATGTCTCCATAAAAAAAAAAAAAAGTAATATATTTGCTAATTATCATGGTATCTAATAGGTTAAGCAAAAACGGTTCTTCTGCAACATCTGTTAGGAGTGTCTTCTTCAATTTTATACTTGTTCACAAACAAAGTCTTAAAGACTTTCAGGAAAAATCCCTCTGAATCCATCCATGGATTCTTTAAGTGTCATCATCCTTGAAAAATTTTGTTCCAGACTTCATTCTTTGTTCTTTGCTGGACATGCCTCTTCGGTATTCTTATTCCACAGCACATTGGCTGTGTTTATTTCTCTTCTACAACACTCATTGTGTTAGTAAAGGGTAATATGCTGAGACAGATTATTTTCTGCAAATCCAGCTTTGTTCTTTATCCCATTCCCTTCAGTGTACTTTAGGAGAGTAAGCAGAAGAGAGAAGCTTTTCAGGTATCAAAAGCAGCAAAGTAAAGAGCATAATGCAATCATATAAGAAGATATAACCTTAGAGCAATTCATATCCACTCTTAGTTACTGGAACTTGTAGCTTTTGGCAGAAATAATGGATATAATGTAGTACACACACATTGCATTCTCTTTGATACATATGCATTATGTAAATGGTTGATGGCAGGTCATTCTGAGTGGTCTTCAGAAAGGTAAAAGCTGGATTTGATCCTCATTCTGCAGAGATTCTCTGCATTTTGGAGAAAGGAAAGTCATGAGTAAGTAGATCACCATCAGAGTAAGCTCCTCAGCCAACTGAATGATTACAAGAAGGTTCAGTCTCCTGATGTTCGGATGTGCAAGTTTATCACTTGGATGTGTATATGGAATGTGTTTGTAAAGCATGATCAAAATAAACAGCAGAGAAGAAGCTGTAGACTATTCATGGCAGTTGTTGTCATTGACAACCAGTGATTTATAACTTCTGAGGAATATTCCTGCATCTTTCCCACACTTCCAAACATTCCTTAGAACACAGTGCATGTCTTACTCTGGGGATATCCCATGACACTGAGTGCTCTTCCCATGATACCCACAATGAGTTGCTTTGGGAACAAAACTTGCTTGGAGAAGGAGTAGATCCTTAAGATGATTTCTTTACTATAAGGTTCTCCATTCAATAAACCAGCTGGAAAACCTCTGTTCTCATGAAATTGTGCTGTACTGTGTCGTGGAGGGCTGTGCACTAGTTTCCTGTCTGCATTGGTGCTGCTGCCAGTACCCAACCCAGCTGGGCAGTAGCCAGCAGAGAGGATCTGAGCTGGCTGACCAAAGGACCAGATGTGCAGTGAGTGCTGGCACATGGATGCCAATGCTTCAGTGACTCCTCAGTAGTTCCAACAGATGGTGGTAAGATCCAAGTTTCTTTGGTGATAAGCTAGCAAAGTGATTCATGGAGCCTCACTTGATGATGGCAGTTTTTTGGGCATGACTCTATGAATGCACCATATGTCTTCTCTGGACCAGCGTGGTTAGGATTCAGTGCCTGGCAGATGGTAAATTGATCACCTATAGGGTGGCTTTAGCACTACTATCAGTTTTAGAATGTATTTCAAAGCCTTGAAAATTCAAGCAGTTAGATCTCTGTCTCCTACACAGCATACTTTTGATACCTTCAAGACAGATTACTTGGTGGTCAGTTTCTCACCACAGTATTCTAGTATTGCAAAGCCATCATGTATTGCTGGCATCTTCCGAAGTTTCCCAGACATTAGCTTGCTTGAACTCTTTACCAGACAGTGAAGGATTTAAATACTATGGGTGACAGGAGTATTTACATAAGTGGTTTTAGGTTTCCATGTATTGCTACTTACACTCTAGTGACTTTATATCTAGAGCTGGCTGAAACGTTAAATTGACCACGATCTTGTAAACCCAGGATATACAGCAGCCTGTGCTGCAGAGCATTCATGCATTTCCACAGAATATGACAACATAGATCCTGCAAGCCAAAAAGCAAGGAAGAAAAGGCAAGGAAAGTAAAACAAAAAAAGAATGTGATGGTATGTTAGGAAGATAAATGAAGGAGAAACACTATTACAAAGCACAGAAAATAAAGCACAAAGTGAAGAAACTGAGGAGCTGAGAGTATGAGCAGAATGAGAAGGGATGAAAGTCAACTAGTGGACTAGTTCCCGTTATATTAATTTACGCCATAATAAGCATTGCTGTTGAGATTTTTATCAATATGAGGCCCACCAGGGAAATTGAACAAGATGGTACTCTCCGTTAGTTAGCAAAAACTTCTTGCCACATATCTGGGAAGACATTGAGCCCTTCAAAATTCTCCCTAGGGTCACCAAAACATCAGTGTCTGTTAGCTGTCCTGTCAGGCAACTTCAGGTGAATAAAAGTGATAATTCCTGCTAATTCCAGAGCTAGTCAGTGTGAAAGGATGTTTTATAACATACTATTCTGTTCAACTATCCATGGTTGCACCTCGAAGCTGTCAGCTGTCAAACCACATAACACACATAACCTCCTACTTCCCTTTGAATTTTGACAAAAACAAAGCGGTGGAAGTTCATTCTGAGACAGACACCTCAGATCAAGGGATGTTAATGTTGATATAAGACAGCCAAGAGAGGGAGAGCCACACCACAAGGTTAGGAATGTACCAACAACAGTTGGGTAGAAACCAAAATAGCATCACACTGAACAAGAGACGAGGCAACCCAGCCACAGTGCAAAGCAACGCTCCGATTTACAGCGTCAGGGAACAGGGAGGGCTCACCTGCTTTTAGCTGACTGCGTAGGTGAAGATTTTGATTTTTTCCTTTCATTCGCTTTGAAATAATACGAATCTTAAAGAAAAGCAGTTTCCTAACAGATGGCCTCTCAAGGTCAGGGTTAGTAATTGCCAGATGCCCTACCCAAACTTCCATCTACTCCTATATCCTACGCAGGGGAGGACAGAGGGGAAGGCTTGCAAATGGTTAAAGCTTCAGCTAAACAAAAGTCAGGAACCGTGTAATTAAAACTCTACCTTTGTTGTATTGTAAAGAGTTAGCCTGTGACATAGGAAATATTTAAAGGAGCAGGCTGTTCAGCTAATTTGTGTGTGAGTGAACTGCTTAGACAGTCCTATCCTAAATTAACTGTAAGGCCACCCACTGAGATTGCCTCATAAAGGGCCATGATTGCTCAGCTTCGTTTTGTATAACCGTTCAATAATTACTAGATAAATGCATAACTAAAAGCTCTATTACACTAATAATTTGTACTGAGATAGATGTGTGGGACACCATGCTGGGTTAATTTGTCATCCCTGCAGCAAACTTCTAAAGAGGGCTCTTTTGCAGAGGAATTGTGTTAATATGTTGCTCCAGTGAGGACATGTTAGAGCAACAAGATGACTTGGTCGCTTAATCTCCTAAAGAGGCAAAATGCCTGGAGGGTAAGTGCCAGAAAGAAGAATGGGGGGTGATTAACACAGTGGACCCAGATTTAAACTCATCCTGACAAAAGGAGCTGATCTAACTGAGCAAAAGAATGAGAAAAGGGGAGTGTTAAAAATACTAATAGGATTTCATGCATCCCTAAAAAATAATATAAAAATAAAGTGCTGCGGGACCAAAGTATTTTGCCCATGCTTTTACTGATTCAGTGTTCAGTTTCTTTGCTGTCTTTGATGTTATCCGTGAAGTTAAACTATATGCTTTAAACAGTGCACTGAACTATAATATTTTAGCTCTGCTTTATGCTAAATTCTTTTAGCTTCAGACACACACAAAAAGCACATTATTGCTTTAAATATGGAACCCATGTTTAAGCATGAGAGCTCTGGATTTTCAACCTCCTCTATTGACAGAACCATAAATCATGTTAAAGTTAAGTGAATTACTGTAGCGTGGAACTATAGCTTTAACAATGTTTATGTAGTATCAGCTTACCATCTACAGAATGAAAGGGGAAAAAAACACTGATATTAGAAATGGGAATGTGGAGTCCTATTAACTTAACAGCAATATATCACTCCAAAGTCACAGATTCCATTACCATGCCCTTTTTAGTATCAAAGCAGAATTATATCATCACACACATAAAGGTTGTGGTTTTTAAGAGAATTTACATTTCTATTGTAAACTTATCAACTGCATTTCATTATAAAAAAGACGTGATATATTCTCCTAGCTGTAGTTTTTATCATATATATGTGAATGCATCATGTGTATTAAAAACAATAATAATATGCAAAAGTTGCCAGAATTTGATGTGAAATAGGAATTCTACAAACAGGTTAAATTATTTTTTTTTCACCTCAACCTTCCGTATTGGAAGAGAGGAATGCTTTCTATAGGTACGATTTTTATTCCTATACCTATGTGATCAGTTCTGCAGTACCGTGATTGCCCAAAGGTAGAAGAATTTTCACATGTATTAGAAGAATCTGCTCAAAATAGCAAAGTTAACTGGCCCTCTGCCTACACCAGAATGTGAAACCAGCACTCAGTTCAGCTCTACAGGTTTTCGAAAGCAGCTTGTAATACTCACAATCCAGAGTAATACTCACAATAAACCCCGAGCCCAAACACAGCTTTAAGCATATTTTCCTTTTGCTAGGAACTCCGTGGGCAAAATGTCCTTCTGCCTCCCACTTGCTACTGCAAAATCTCTTACAGAGGGAGTATTTCCTGAACAACAGGCCCAGGTGCCTTATACCATTCTGGTCTTCAGAGCAACAAAAAGGGGCTGACAGCCAGCCCTGACTTAGAGTTACCATGGATCTGTTTTTTCAGCAGTGCTTAGCCGCCCACCTGCACTTGACTTCAGGAGCTGAGAGATGAACATTCTGCAATTCAGTCCCTCATCTTGATGTCCAGGGGCAGGAACAGATCTTCCATCCATCACATTTAGGGTATTTGAATCTCTCTTGCATTGGTCAGCTAATGATATTTTGAATATTTCAGCTATGTCTACAGACACAACGTGGAAGTAAGTGTCAGTGATACCTCAGTCTTACCCATGCTCAGAGGGTAAGGCCTATTTTCATTCTCTCTCCTCATGAGTGTTGTCTCTGCAAACATGGGCATGCAAGACAGGATCAGATTGAACTTAGCTTACCCATTGTCCTGATGGACATGTTACTAAAAGACCACTTTGCAGCATTACAGGACTTAAGCCATGCATAAGTTTTCCATTGATCTGAATTCCCTTCTGGTCCTAGACTGGTCAGTCTTACCCTCGGCAGCTCAGTGAGTAAGTAGAGGCAAGTCCTTGCTACACTGAATACAAGATTGCTCTACATTTATCACCCTAAAGTCTATTCCTAATGGGCAGTAAGAAAAATGGGGACTTTCAGAAACCTTTGAAAGAGTTACGGGGACACAGCTCCCATTGAAATTGAAAAGCAGTTAATGAATTCTCCCAGGACCTCTGCAAATCCCAGCCCAAGTTTCTTAATTATTTTTTACTTGTTTGGGTAACTGCTTTCATCACAAAAATCTCTGGGCTTAAAGCTATTGTTTTAGGCTTCTATTCTTTACCTCTTGTATTGTATTATACACAGAAGTGTAAGTTCCTTTCAACAAATTTGGATTATTGCCAGATCTCCTTATTAAAAAGTCACTCTTCATATTTCCGATAAACACAGCTGTTTCATGGTGTTTGAAAGCATTTCACATCAGCCAGCATGGTGGCTTAGCCAATTAGTACTCTAATATGGTCAATTTTGAGAATAAGTACCTTTGGGGTACAAAGGGTGGGATACATCTTGCATAATTTGAACTGGCACTTGCATCACTTAAATGGTAGGAGAAAGCTTACAGCATGCAGGGAGTTAAAGCAACCTCGAAGCCTGAAGTAGAAATATCTAGCAGAACAAACTGTTCCATAACATTTCCAGGGAAATGACTTTTAAAAAAATACTTTCTTAATTGTAATGAAGCCAATTATAATGGACTCAAAAACAACCTGATAAAAATGATCCTGTTTCATTATGATTATAATGTTACTATTTCTAGGAAGATTGATCAATGTTTAATGAGCTATTAGTAAACTTAATTATCACTTTATGCGGGAGGTATCTGAGCATTGTGCCCTAGCGAAGCCAATCCACTGTCAGTCTGATCTGATGGACTAGCCCTTGTGCCTGAGAAGGAGCAGTGGTTTTGCTTCCCCAGACCACTGATTCCTTGGGCAGGTGAGGAGTGCAGGGTCTTTTCCTGAGCGAGAAAAGAGCGACACGAAATGACCCTTTTAAAGACTTCAGACAACTTTATGAAGAAAGAAATTTCATCCAATCATCTGGGCTTGAAGGGGCTGGCAAGGCTTTTTGGAAGAGGAGCTGGAAGGCGGATGGATCGATACCTCTCTCCCATACGTTGGGGAAATCTGAGCACTGCAGGTGTGACCACAAAGTCCCTTTACCACATCTGTGAGTTCTCCCAGGGAAAAAGGATCTCCTGTGCCTTTACTAGAACTGTTCTTTTGTTCCAGGGGAAGGGCCTGAGTACTGTATATCTGAAGAAAACCATAAGCTGTTTAAAATCAGCTGATTCTTTATTACCTGATCATTCACTTGAATACAATATATAACTTTGTCTCTTATTCTTTTGCCTTACACATGAGAAGAACTAACCTAATCAATGAGTGTGACAATTTATTAGTTAGTTTGTTATTGGCTACTAGAAGAAGGGGAAACACAAGACTGGACTTCATAATCAAATATTAGAATTTAGCTTTCTGAAAAATCCTCTTACTTCTATGCTGCACAACACCACAAACTTATAAAACACCCAAAAAATCCAGTATAGCATGCAACAGCTGTACTGCCTAATTACTTGGCCCAATAGCAGTAGTTTTAAAATACTGGTATATCTGTTGCAGGCCACCATACATTATCATCTCATTTCCAATAAAAAGTCTGGGATGTTTCAGATGAGCTTCAATGGAATTAGAATCATGTGTGCTCTGAAATATTTATGCTTGCCTTGAGATGGAAGGATAATTCCTGCTGCCTCGCCCTCCCCCTCCAATAACAGATTTAATAACACCCGGTAGTCCAACTCCTCCATACCTACAGCAGGTAGAAGTGAACTTGTGATTAGGAATAGGAATATTTTCATAGGCAGTAGAACCTGTATTTTATGTCATTTAGTGAGGTCAATAATAAAATATAAATGTCACAGGCTGAAAGACGCCATGAAAAATATGGTTTGGCAGCATGGAGCTGCTTAGCGATACATAAATAATAAGTCAATAAGTAAATAAATAATGGACAAAGACCTGTTTTATCTTCCATTTGAAGATCTCAAAGAATTTACAGTCACTGATTGAGACTTGTAATATCCCATCAGAAACACATAAAATAGCTGTAGCCCCTTCCTATGTGCAGAAAAACTTGCATCACTCTAGGCATGACTTTCAGAAGCAGAGACTTTATAATTTTCGTTACACGTTCCTGTAGTTGTGACTAAAGTGTCTTGACTATGGTTACTTGCTCCTTTTAGAGGTAAATACACTTCAACAAAGACATTATGCTGTAGTTAAGAAGTAGGTCTGTCAGTTGAACCCATCTAATTTATTTGGGTTGAGTTCTTAGAAGTTTTAGATAGATAGGTAAAATGTTCCCAGGAAATGAGGAATTTTTGAGACTTTCCATATAGTCCTTTACTTCTTGGGGATCACATTAGTAAATTTAAAACTTCTCTTCTGAAAAGTAAGCATAAGATACAGGAATTTCAAATTTACCACTGATTAATAGGCATCATTTAGATGAACCCCTCATGTTTCAGGCTGTAGGGGTGTTTCTTTAATACTGAGTCTGAGCAAGCCCTACCTGAAAGCAGACCAGGTTTTGGTTTTCTGTTTTCTTGTTTCTTGGGATTCTCACACAGAATTAGATAAAAGCTGATGCCAATAGCCACAATCATAATGCTTTCATGAAATCTCTGATGAGGATGTGTGAGCCATGGCAATTAAATTAAGATTGCAAAGCTAAATACCTGGCAAATACAGAAGGGCTGGGAAAAAAAAGAAACAAAACAAAACAAAAACATTATAGAGATGACTTACGAAGAGTCAGATGGTATAATGGGGAGAGTAGGAAACAAGAGGAAAATGTGGACTTTCGGGGAACATTTTCAGAGGAGTAGGGGAAATAGTAACCTCAATGTGAAGTCTCCTCTACCTCACATCGTTTAATTGATTAAAAATATTTGTGAGGATCCATGAATTTGGAAACATAGCTTTGAAACTATGAACTTGTTAGAAAGGCTATTTTTACACACACTGAAGTTAGTGACAACAGCCCAGCTATCAGAGTAATGGTGTATATATAGACCAGCAGTTCTTAGACTTTAGCATTTAATTCCCTTTCTCTAGTATAAGGCAGGCACACTTGCAGTGTTGATCAGTTTAATGGTAGCACATTCTTCCTCTTACCAAGCATCCCTTCCTACGGCCACTTGACAAATTCAGTATTTCCCAGTCAGAGACTGCAAAAACGAACCTGTTGGAGATCCTTGTTCCACCACTCACTTCTTACATCAATCCATCTACGCTGAGAAAATGAACCCTCAATGTCATTATATGGCACATGCTGATGCCTATTCAGTCTTGTTTCCTTCCCCTGGTCTTTCCAATGATCATCAGGAAGCCCTCTGAGGCTGTGCTGAGGAGCTGGCCAAGACTCAGAAGAGGAACCACTTTCTCCTTCTTGCGGCACCTTACCTTCCTGAATTATTGTTAATATTTCTACATTCATTTTGTTTCTCTCTGTCTTTGGGAATATCACTGAAAAACGCTTTCCACTCTGTTTTCCACCCTGACATGCTGAACAGGTCAAAAGCACCAAAGACTCACTACTTACATGCCTACAAAGACATCGACTTTCTAAATTATCTTGTGCAGAACCATACCTTGGAAAAGTTAAATACAGTGTGGTTTCAGGCCTAGTTTTGAATTTCCGTATGTTCCCTGGGTACAATTTTTTATTCCTTCTTATTTGATAGAAAATAATATTTCTATCTCCTTTTCACCCAGCAGAAGAAAGGGAATGAGTTTGTTCCCAGATGTGTACAAAGTACAGGGCAGTTACTTAATGATTTTATGTCCTATTGACAGACCTGATGCTAAAATGATTTTTTTTTCTAATAAATGATAAAAAAATCCTGATATATTTTTTACTTAATTAGATGTTTTCCACAGAAACCTTCCCCTCTCACTTTTATCTTCATCCTTCATCTTTCATTTGGCATAGAAGAAAAGGGGAAATATGAAAGGAGATACGAGGGAAGAGAAGAAAATTTTGTTTTGTATCAAACAAAGAGCAGAAATGTACACTAATGAAAATTTTGTTGTAGTCATCAAAATGCTTACCACCAACTTCTGTTGAATAAATATTCACGGCAAAATATTTTGACAAGCCCTGAAATTACAGTTGCTTCTGGGAGAAGGTGATGATGCATTCATATCTGTACAGTAGTTATGACATAAGTGTCATTAGAGCAGTTACACCTCAGGGGGTGGTGTGAGTGAGATCAGAGGCTGGCACTTTGGATGGAAACCATCTTATTGAAGGGAAGTGCTTGGCCTGGAGATACCTACCTCCGAGGCAGCACCAGTGGGCTCCCGAGATGCAGGCAGGATGGGCAGTGAAGTCTAGGAGCGGCTCATCTAACCAAAGGCAGTGGTCTACTTCTGGTTGAGAAGAACGGCTCCTTGGAGTCCATTACTTCTGCTTAGTTCTCCATTGGTCCTAAGATAATTAGCTTAGATCAGCCCCGTGGTAGATACCTACATTTAACAAGGTGAATCCCACGTTGTTTTTACCCTTAACAGAAAAATTCAAAGTTACAGCATCTCTGGGGCTCGGGGACAGGAAAATAACCTTCATGTCTTCCTTTGAGGATTTGGATTCTTTTTCTGAAGAGCTATTAAATACGGTATAATTTAAGGTGCGAACTCTTAACAAAACATGTTTGTCTTAAAGTGAGGAAGAAGTAATTCATTGTGTTTGAAAAAAAAAAAAAAAAAGAGAGAGAGAGATAAGCACAGATGTGCAGACAGGCTGAGCAGGCTGGGCACACAGGTG
This sequence comes from Anas platyrhynchos, assembly GCF_047663525.1. NCBI lineage: Eukaryota > Metazoa > Chordata > Aves > Anseriformes > Anatidae > Anas > Anas platyrhynchos. The sequence goes on from NC_092594.1 coordinate 36,601,555, forward strand.
TTTGCCTTGGCCGTGGAGCAGCTCTGAACATCTCCCCAGCGAGGAGCACGGGATGTGCTTCTTCACGTTGCCTTCTCCCAAGTGCAGCACTGTGGGAGGATGTTTCCAGCCTGCACGCCGCAGACCCTAGCTGTTGCAGGACAGGTACGGCCCATGCTATCAGGAGTTTCGCTGGGCACACATCTTCTGTGGTCAGCCAGCTGGAGGCTGTGTGCTCACTTTCGGTTCCTCATCTTTACGCTTTCTTTCGCGGCATTTTCCTGTTGCACGAGACACGGCTCACACCGCTCCTTCCTGTGTTTCTCTTTCTGTTTTAAACAGTCTTCAGGGGAGCAGGCTGGGAGGGCTCACGGGGCTAACAGTGTTACGGGGGGGCTTTCCACAGCAGGGATGAGAGCTTTGCATTCATCCCCTATCAGCATCCCAGGCATGAGAGCAGCTCTTTTTGGTGGTGGTGTCAAAGCAATCATTCCTGTGCAGTTGGGGATAAAGAAGTACAGAGAAGTGCTGCCCAGCCAACCCTTAATGAATGTTTATAGGATAATGCAGTAGGATTCCTTGCTGCTGTCTCTGAGGACATGTTTTATCCACATCTTCAGGCTCTGATTTTGCTAATGGTTTAATAATGCTTAGAACAAAATTATAGTAAAGTGTCATGTTATTAAACTGGTGATGAGCAAGACTAAGAAGCAGATTTCAGTTTTTATTTATCTGAGGCTTTTTCATAACATTCATTGCGAAATGAGTGTTTGCTTGTTTATATTTGATTTTGGTTAACTTTCCTGCATCTCTCCAATTTTTCCAGAAGTGCCAAAGGCTTTTGTTTTCCACTTGTATATTTAACTTACTTCAAAGCTGATAAAAGAGTTTCTGTAGGATATTACATGCCTTGCTTAACCTTTATCTAATCGGGTGTGTGTGGTGTACAAGTATAGTAAATGCACGTGGACACCCCTGAAAGACTACAAGGATAGCATGCAAGGGAGCAACAGGGATACAATGATTGCTGTTTGGTGAGAAATAAGCGATGATTTACAGATGAGCTTGTGCTCAGCCAGATCAATTGGCCATCCTAAAGAAAAAGCAAATTCTCATTTTAGAGGGGAGAGGGAGAATACGTAGCACTGCGAATGGCAGCAGTTGCTACCTCACGGTGACAAGTAACAGTGGAAAGTACTGTGAGCTAACAAGGGTCCAGCCCAATCCATCTTGAATGGCAAAGGTGTCACGGAAGGTAGGAGAGCATAAGTCTGTCTTCAGCTGCACTTATAGTACTGCTGGAATCGACTGAGGTCAAATTTGTCATTGCCAATGAGCTTGTGTGCATTACACCTTTACACCTTCACTCCAGCACATTTCCAGCTATCTTTTTCACAGCCGGCTCGTTGGCCTATAAATTCACCAAATTAAACGCCATCCGTGAATGCAAGCAGGAGGCTTGTTGAAGATTTGAGCCGAACATTATTCAGGAGAAATGTAAATGTAATTTTCAAAACGATCTTGCCACTTTGTGCATGTTCATTAGATGAAAACAGATTACTTAAAATAAATGTTCCTAAACCGAGGTAGAAAAAAACCAACAACAAGAAGTGTTAGTGCATCTTTAAATTACCAGCCATTTATAGTACAATATAAAACGGATTCATATGTGCAAATCCAAGCTACACGAAATGTCAATTAAATCAACCCTAATTTCCCAAATACATTTTTTATTGCCTGATTGATCAGGGCTGCTCTTAAGGTGATGAATAGTTTTCGCTTCACAAAGGCCTGCTGATTCCTTTATACATGTCCACTGAAAACAGAGAAAATCCTTTTAAATGTCTAGCTCCATTTGCTTTCACGATCTAGATGAAGTGAGTGTAGGACACAATGTGGTCTAATATATTAATTGTGAAGATCAGATGTATAGACAATACTGTACAGTTAAAAAAAGACTAAAACTACAGTAGATTTAAACTGTTTTCTTTTCCAAAGGCAAAACTCTATATAACTTCTTTGTTTTCTTTCCTATAGCAAGTCCACATGCAACACCATCGACTCTTCATTTTCCAACATCACCCATTATTCAACAGCCTGGGCCATACTTCTCACACCCAGCAATCCGCTATCATCCTCAGGAGACTCTGAAAGAGTTTGTCCAACTTGTCTGCCCCGACGCTGGTCAGCAGGCTGGACAGGTGGGGTTCCTAAATGTAAGGAAGCTGTTTTTATTTCTTCAGAAGTGTTTGTCCTATGTAAAATTAACCATGGGCTTATGGGATTATTTTAACAGCATGTTGCTCACAGGAACACACCTTGAATAGTGGTTGGAAGGAAAAAAAAATGCTGCTTTTGCAAAAATATTTAAAAAACCAACAAAAACCTCCCCAAAAAACCACTCAACCACATTGTGGTGAAATCAGCTTAAACTGTCAGAGAAGGCAGTGATACAGTGACCTTCTGGGTCCCTCCACAAATGACTTTGCTGCATGCATTGTAACCCTAGTAGAACGAGGGTTAACAAAATATGAAGGCAGAATAATTTTTATTAATTATTTTTGAAGTTCAGGGGAGAGCGGGGGGGAAGGAGCAGGAAAAGGGAGGGTGAGAAACAGATGTTTCAGATCAGCTAAGTTCATTAAAAAAAAAAATACTGCCTTATAGCACTTTAGATCAAGTTGACCAGTACTTGAACTCAAGATGTTAAAAGTACAGTTTATTATGGTTTGTTATTTCTGTAAGCAGTTATCTTTTCCCCTTATCTCTATGAAAAATTAAGCGGAGTTCCAAAGCTTCAAATAACCATTTTCATTTTTTTAATCAAATAAAGTGAATCATATTGCTATTATTGAAATAGCATTCCGGTCAAATACAGAATTTATAAATTTATGTAAATCATATCTAAAATAATGCTCTGAATATTTCATGAAATGTAATGCCTGTAACTTTTTCCAGCCAATGAAGTAATAACTGGCAAAATTACTGTTTCTTTCCTGACATACATACGATTGAAAGTGTTAATGAGAATTAGTTTAATTATTAGCATCTAATTTATTACACTTATTTAATAAGCTATATTGTCCTCAGTGTTTTCCTTTCCCTAGCAGAAAAACTGGCTCTACTTATTCCAGCCAGTACTGGCTTTGAATAATGTCTGCAATATGTTAGCAGATACATTTATGTCTAGACAACAAATCAATATAGTGCTTTTCTTTTTCCTTGAGTATTCATTTGCTTAATTTATCCCAAACCATTCAGCATTATGAACTGTTAGCACACTCACAATGAACATACAGCAGGGGTCTTCTTGGCAGGAAAGGGACCTAATTGTGAGACAAGATAGTGTTTGAGAGATGTCACTAATATATTAGTTTATTAATGGTACTGGATGTTGGAAAAATAAATATCCCTGAAGGATTGCTTCTTACTGCAAACACTAGTAACTGCAGTCTTTGAAGTCGGTGGGAGTGCTGTTAAGTTAAATGCAGATGAATTTGAGTCTTATTTATGCCCTAAACCATTTTTGCTCTAGCACAAGTGTGATTTGCACCTACACGACTTTAAGGCTTTTTGTCAGTGCCAAAGCAGGTGAAATGAAAATAAGGTCCCAAGTGTTTGCCAGTATGAGTATTTTGTCCCCAGTAATTCAGGCTAATGGAAACCCTAACAGGAATTAAAATATTATTTTCTTTAGCAGTACTTAGAATATGGATCTCTATTTAAAGCTGAGCTTTTATCATCAATGGAAAAGCGAATGCTCGTTGCCAGAAGAACTGCAGTGAGATCAATTTGTAGAGTGCTGTCGAAAGTGATCTCATCATTTTTGTCACTAAAATGGAACACCTGATTCACAGGCTGTCCTATTTTCTCTTTATGATGGCATTTGGCATCTCTCTGTATGGTTTTCAAGTGTCCAGGCTGTATTAAAATGTAAACTTAACAAGTTGGAAGGGGGAAGGGGGCATTGTTTTTTAAGCCTGTTTCTTGAATTTGTGATACTTGAAAATGCTTTTACTCATGGACAGGTTTTTCTGGTGATTAACTGAAAGACAACACCTGTGTAGCTAGGCCTGTTCCACCTGTGACTGACCACATCCCGGACTAAATATATGGGGGTATTTTTCCTAATGTGCCAAATGAAGCAGCTCTAAGTTCAGCTGTTTCTCCACAGAATTGTAATGGCAACTAAGCTGAGCTACACCATTGCTAACTGAAAAGGGATGTGGGAGTGTAGTTACTTTAATATATACTCATTCATTTTTCCTGTAATAAGATATCAGCATGACTTTTAAGACCACCAGAAATGCTTATTTTTTCTTTTAATGAGCAGTATCTTTAAGAAATTTACACTCAAGTCCTAGGCACTGATATCCTAAGGGTATAGCAGAGTCACGAATCTGGGACATGCAAGGGATTGAAAATACTGCTTAAACTCTCGCTGAGCATGAGTTAGTGGCTGCAGGAAATGTAAAGAATGGTAGAATTTAATCCAGAGCAACCCAGACCAGTTGCAGTAGGATAAATGTTTAAAAATGAGAATTTCTTTAGTTTCACAAGATTCACAGGGCTTGAAACAAAATTCCTTGAAACCAATGGAGAATTAGACACAGCACTTTCTTTGCCACCTCTTTTTTTTTTAAAAGTAATTGTAAATATAGTGCACATAGTTTGAAACTGGACTGTTATTACCGGAGGTTCCTAATAGCTGGTTTTTAGTATAATTTTTGTCTGTTTGCTTGTTTTTTGGCAGCCCAATGGTAGCAGCCAAGGCAAGGTGCACAATCCATTCCTTCCTACCCCAATGTTGCCACCACCACCTCCGCCACCAATGGCTAGGCCTGTGCCTCTGCCAGTGCCAGACACAAAACCTCCAACTACATCAACAGAAGGAGGGGCCACCTCTCCCACTTCTCCAAGTAAGTATAGATGCAGCGGGAACCAAGGGCTACCAGCAGTGCACAATGTGCTGCTTCATCGTGTATCTCCTGGTCAGAAATTAGGACTGGATTAGTTCTGAGGACATAGGAGAGCTCTGATCTGTATAGGATTGACAAAATTCTTAGCCTGTTTTATATTAATGAGAGTTAGCCGAAGGTTACAGCTTTATAATTTTGATGGCATTTCACATACTTACGTATAAGAGAAATCAAGGCCAGTAGCTAAGTTTTGACACAGACCTGGGACCTTTGGGATCTTCTGTGCTGTCATGAGGAGGCAGTTTGGTATCTCAAGACAGGCTTTTGAGGATAGATACTGCATGGACGTCAGACAGCTAGCCTCACAGAAAGCATCGCTGCTTATACATACTGGGCTAAACTAACAACCCTTTTGAGTTCTCTTCATTTATAGTTCTTTTGGGAATAAGTCTTCTTAGATTAACCCAGACGTCTTTCCCGTATTACTTGGTTCCCGAGCCCTGCGTTTTGGGCAAGAAGCTATGGTATTTCTTAGGCCCAGGGAGAAAGCTTTCATCCTCTCTCCACCACCCACACGGCTCCCATATGTATTTTGTGTAGCCACAAGTCAAATATACAAATTCCTGGATACACACTTGGGGATACCACTTTGGACTCACTCTGCTGGGAAACAAATGCGATTCAGCTGGGTTTGATGCTTTAAAAAAGTCTGGATGTTCAGGGAGTTAATTGTGAAATGATTTAATGAAGCTATGCTCAAACTGACATTTAAAAACAAAAGGGAAGCTTTCAATGCTTTAATGGCAACTGTAGGGGACTTGTTCCACAGTGAAGGGAGTCCAAATAACATCCACAAACAAAAATCAATCTAATCGAAAGAGCAAATCCCTTTGTGTGCTTTTCAAGCTTATTATTTAAATGCTATATGCAACCGCTGCTTGATGGTCAAAGAGGTATTGGCTATTCAGAACATGCGAAGCCGAAAACTTCTAAATCTTTCTATACTGTTCAGGAGATTTGCACAGGTTCCATCGGGCATTTTTAAAATCTGGTAGTTCTTAGGGTTTTGCATTTCCTTCTGCTATGTGAAAGTACACAACTGCAAACTAAGCAAGACGCTCCAGCTTGCTTAGGTATTAAACTGGGTTTTAGTATGAGACAGTCTGGTAAGATTGTGAATGTGATCTTCTAGAATTAGAACTTCTAGAACTGATCAGCAAATTTTTGTTGAACCAAGAAGTTGATTCATTCCCTCCCCTCCACTTCTCTTTCTGACCTAAGCCCAACACTTGTGCTATCAGGAAGTTTTGACGCTTTCTGACGGGAGATACCATCTTTTAAGTCCTATCAATAAGATTCAGCAGTGGAATCTAAAAGGTTAATGTTTAGTCATAGTTATCAGTGAATACAGTCAGCAATGCCTTACTATTTCCTGGTCTTCAGAACTGGGAAAAACGAAACTAGGTCAATGTATATGTGTCATCACAGTTGTGACTCAGTTTACTGGCAGCGTGTGGTATCTAAATGAAAAAAATTCCCAACATCATTTCAGCAGTAACCTTAATACTTATATTTTGTGATACCGTGATCATGTAAACAAGCTAAATGCGTGTTTGGCCTGATTCTCAGCTGGCATCACACTTGGCAGTTGTCCACTGAAGTTAGCAGAACACCACCGATCGGTATCGGCTCCGGCTGGTCACTGTGGCTGAGTGTTCAGCAGGCAGCTGCCACATTAATTGGGAATCGAGGTTTCTCAAGAGCAGCTAGTTAATGGTATTTAAACAAAAGATTAGGAAAATAATTACTGTTTGTTAATTAGCTACGCTGATATCTAAACATATAGCTCTGTACATATTCAAGCATGCATCTTCCTTTTGGTAAGAAACAAGGGTTTTGAATAACAGTGAATTGAGTTGTAAAGAAGCATATAATTTAATTTAGGGACAAATTTTACAGAAAAGTAGATTGTAGGGAATGCTTTCTAAGAAAGAAATCGCATATATACTAAAGCCAGAAGTGGCTGGCCACATAAAGAGGAAGACAAAGTGAGGTTCCTAGCCTTTCAGAGAAAGTTTACCAGGAGGGTCCACTGGACATCGTTTGGTATGCCAGTCAGTACCAGCCTCCCATTTGTGTCGGTGTTTATTTTTTTCTTAACTAAATATTAGCCTCCAAATAGCAAGTGCAGATTCACCAGAGTTTCATAAAAGCTGCACAAAAAGGTACCTTCCATGGCGACGAACTGCTTGAGTGCACCGTTTCGGGGAGTGTCGCTGGGTTATGGCTGACTGCCCTGCAGAGCTTTAGGATATTGGAAAGTCACTTATGCAACAAAGACAGGAGTGATGTTAGAGTTTGGCCAGACTCTCTCCTTAGCTGTGTGGGGGAGAATGAGCCCCCCTCTCACCCCCCCAAGGAAATGGAGTGAAAGGGGTTGGCATTTGCTCCATTCTCCTTCCCTTTTTTGGTCGAGCAGAAAGCCCTCTGCAGAAACAAAATGCAGTTACGGCCCTACCAAAAATTGGAATATGGCCCTCCTGAGGGGTGCAGGAGCCAGGAGCAGCTGTTCAATACAGCGTGGCCTCCTGGGAACGAGAGCTAAAAATCACAACAAGGTGGTTAATGATTCTCAGAGCAATAGTGAAACTCTCCAGCTGTGACATTAACCAAAACATGAACATTAGTGCTGTCCAAGGAAGGAAGAGCCCCTGGAGATGCACCCCGGGGATTTGCCACTACTGGGTGGCCAGGCATGCTCTGGGAGTTGAAAATTTCAGCTGCAGATCCTATCCCTTTGGAAAGCCAGCATTTTGCTCAGTGAGATGACACAATGGAGATGGGATCCATGAAGTTTAGGAGGGTTCATTTTTCCTCCATAAAAAGACCTTTCAATAGAACACATCCTTGATATCAGACACAGCCCCAAAATTGCTATCTTATTTCAGATCTTCTCTCAGTTTTGTTCTGTTGGTAACCCATAACAAACACAAAACAATATTTTTGTCAAACTAGACAGTTTTCTGGGCTTCATATCTCATTGCCCAGAGAAAACACCACCTCCACTACATGCCGGTTGGACTTTATCACTATCATAACTGAATCTGAGTGTTAGAATCTGTGGCCTTCATTCAGATGCAGAGTCTAAGATATTGTCATCCTGTACACCATCATTTCTAAAAAGCATTTTCTGACTAAATGTTATTTTCTCAGGTTTACAACTCTGCATGGGGGAAAACTTAGCTATTTTCCCTTGTTGGGCAAGATTGTTATCGGTTAATGTCCTCTTGCACAAAGGATTTTTCGTGTTAAACAGCATTTGTGTCAGGATGAGAAGGATGATCTGGTGGCTGCAATGCTGGATTCATAATCAGATTGGATTTCTCTTGCCTTCTCTGCTATGCATTGACTAAGCACCCTCTGGGCAAGCCATTTCAGCTTTCTGTTCGCTCCTTTCCCCTTCCATAAAATAGAGGGTGATGACTATATCATTTAATTTGTTAGAATTTGCGGTTCTCTCTAAGATACTCAGCTGCAGAGTGCATTGTGGTAGGAACTGCTGTATTGCACCGTGTTCCTCCAGTTAATTCTCTTGCTAAACTGACTTCGAGTCCTCTGAAAAAAAAAAAGTACAGCTTTTCCTATCAAGCACATGTACCTGTTGATTTGGTCTGTAAAAGAGAGAACTAGTGGTACACTAGATTATTGCTCATCCAGATTATCTTTATCAACCAAAAGTTTTTTCTTTTCAATCCAGAAGTGATAACTAAAATATTCCTATACTTAATAGATATTATTTCAGGAAAGTATATTTTAAATTAACATTCTGCTACTGCTGACAATTTTAAAATACATGACATTCCAAAACTGTTTGTTTGTCTTGTCTTTCATACAATTTCTTGCCATTTTGGCTAAATATCAAAGCTGTCTGTGTGAGCAAATGTTCTTTCCCTGCCAGCTCCTGTTTTGCTTGTTCCTGAAGTGAAGCATCATAGCAAATTTGTGGCATCACATTCATTTCCTTGGCTATGGGCTATGATGTTGCAAACAACCCTTAGTGAATTCCAGTAGCAGAAAGACTAGGCTGGGCAGGAAGATGTTCCTATGCAAGCCCAGCGGGCCAGCTGTCAGCTAGTGCAAAGTACTCTAGTTCTGTGCAATTCCCATAGAGCAAAGCTGATAAAGATCAGGAGATCTGCCTCAGAGACCCAGCTTCTGTTCCCTTCCATGCTTTGGCTTTTCCTGTTCATAAAAAGGAGTGTGTAGATCCCATGGCAGGTCTAGCATACCAATGTATACTAAAACTTAATGCAAGTAAACTGCAAATTAACATCGTGAGTGGTTTGCACCACCCTAATCTCAGAACAGAGGGCAGAGATCATAAGTGGTAGGACTTCCAGGAATCCCACCCTGATATCAGACAAGGGTGTATCTAGGAGGACACTAAGAACTGGCAAGAAACCATGTTGATGATCCTCTGAGCAGTACTTGATGTTGCTCTCTTTTCGGAACAAAGTTTCCTGTGCTGTAACAGGAGTCACTGCTAATATGTATCCCGTGTCAATTTACTATTCTGAGCCAAAATGGCCGGTTACAACCCTCAAACATCTCATGGCATTTTACAGCAAAGTGGGATTAGCATCTTGGGAGAGTCTGGTGTAAAGCCTGCTCTGCACACACGCTCCCTGTAGTTTTGGTGCTCTTCACTTCTTGGCTCTAGCAATGCAGTTATATGCCCTTAAGGAAATACCAAGCTGACATCCGAATATTTTCAGAAAGTAAGTTAAACATAGTTTGGAGCATTACGGAAGAAAGGTATACACAGTAATTCACCCAGAAAGGTTTGAGGGGACTTTTGTACAGATTACACAGTTTTTGAAATGCTTCAGAATCTGTTTGAACACAGAAGACATTTAAGACAGTGTTCTGATGGTTTCCCTTTGATTTTCTACCAAATATAACAGCATAAGTATCTGCCAACAGGGAACTGTAAACAAGATCTTGAGTTCCTTCCCCTCTGAGTGGAACTTACCTTCTCCAAGGGATTAAATGGCCTCTCCACTCATTTTGTTCCCTAAAAGTAGACCAAAAGAACCAAAACTGTCTGATTGTTGAGCTTTTAGTTAATTTTCCCAACTGTAGAAGGAATTTTTATTCTTGTACAACATAGGGCTCAGTAGTTAAATTAAAAAAAAAAATCTCACTATAAAACAGTGCAGAAAAAATCTTTATACGTGATACCAGTAACAGAGATGTATCATTTGCAAATCTGTGGCTTCTTTGAATTATTAAGCAAATGAAGACAGTAAAAAGGCAAGGAGAACATCTCACCAAATCTACTCAGTTCACTTCTTCCTTGATTTGAAGATAGGAATAACAGCCAACGTAGCTGTTTGTACTCTACTCTGCACGCTGCACTGCAGTTTGTAAAATCATCTTGGAAAGCTCAATTCATGCCCTTAAAAATTCCTTTAAATCTCTGTGATGGACAGGTGTTCCTTGCATGATTTTTGCAAGTACTAGCAAAGTGTTTTTGAAAGAAAAGCTCACCTCACCAGAAACAACTGGGAAGATTTCATTCTTAGAAGTTAGGAGTGCCTTATCTCCCCTCAGATCAGAAAGAAATGAAGATATGCAGTTCCTGGGGTGACTTCAGGGGAATGCTGTGTGAGAAAGAGAAGCTGTCTCACTTAACTGTAAGAAAAAGGCATCAGGAATGTTTGTCAGATTCAGATAGAGAGCAAAGGGAAGGATGCACTTCTGCATTCCTGTAGACTTGGGAACTCCTCACCAAAGAGTTTTGTGGGATGCAAAAAGTTTGCACGGGCAGGAAAAAAAAAAAAAGTTTGCACCAGTGAGAAATCCCTTGCAGGCTGTTAAGTACAGGGCTATTCCTCGGCTGAGAATACTCAGAGAGTAAGAAAGACTATGGAAAAATAAATTATGTGATTATGCATCTGCTTATGGTCCCTGCAAGAGAGAGGACGCTGGATGAGACAGACCATTGGTTTGATTCCATACTTTTAAGCCAAAGACTCCTCCAATCTAATGCCTCCTCACCAAACATTTTGCCTTAAGAAAGGCAACAGGCTTCATCTACTCAGACAACTCAGTGTCTTCTCTGACTCTTAACTCACTTTATTTTTCTGTAACGTTGAGGCCTGAACATTATATTTAGCCTGACTGGAATTTGGCAAGTAACTTTCCTTTTAACATTGTTTTTTTGTCTCTTCATTGGATAGCTAGATTGTCTGGGGATTTTATTCAGCAGAATGCATTCCCATAAATATATTTAAAATAGACAGAATCACTGTTTGTATTAAGGCATCTATTCAGGTTATTTGAATTTAGATCTGAATGTGCAAAAACTGCACAAAGGTGAAGATTGCAGGGGGGATTCTCAAATGAGAGGAAGACTGAAAATGCATTGAAAGCTTTTGAATTTGGAAGTACGTGGCATTGTGTACGGTTGCAGTGGAGAATATAATGCAACAACAAAATCATTAAAGTACTTCAAGTTTGGAAGTAATCTGGGTTCTTGGCTTGCATTGCATTTAATAGCTTTACATTTATGGGAGCCATTCCAGTTTTTAAAGGCAGCTCCAGCCTTCAGACTGATTGCACTTACCACCCCAGTGAAACTGCAACCCATTAATTTTTTACCGAAAGGATCTTCCTAGTTTGTCAAACACATCAAGTGAACATTTTAGAGAGTGCAGACCACAGCAGTATGAAAAACAAAACTTTGTATTGAGAGGGACTGCTGGATTAGCACGAACTAGGGGTCCGATTCTGTTAATAAACTCCTCAGTACATTTGCTGCTGTACAGATCCCATTAGAGCCAGCAATACCACACGTCCAGGGGTAATAATAGCCAGGGATATGTGCAATACCAGGAGCTATACAGGTCTCTTGTACTGTCTGTCCCAGCACCCAGAGGCCTGCAGCAGGTCTCTGAGATGGGGAACGGCACAGAGCAGCTGAGCACCTTTCTCCCAACGCATGGCATTGCCTTGTTGTGCCAGCAGCCAGCTCCCAGCAGCCCAGCTCCCTACACGTCTACACCCCACCACTAGGACCAAGCCTCTCCAGTGTCTAAAACCAAACTCTCGCTCTCTAAAACGTTTTGCACATTTCTATGTTAAACATCTGCTTAGGTGGCTCTGAGACAGTGTGTTTTGGTGTTGTTCGTGTGCAATCTAGTGCCGCTTCCTCAACGCATGTGTCCCTTCCCTTCACAGCCTACTCGACACCCAGCACCTCCCCCGCAAACCGATTCGTCAGTGTTGGACCACGGGATCCAAGCTTTGTAAATATCCCTCAACAGACTCAGGTGGGCCGCTTTCGACTTCTCTGTATGCCTGCAGCCTCTTCTTCTTCAGTGTACTCTAACGTGTCCCTCCGGAGCCAGCTGCATTGCCGCTGTCACTTCACCCACATGGTCTCAGTAACTACAGTGAAATGTCACTTGCAGTTTGTTTGTCTGTTGTGTTTTTTTGGGCTTATGTAGTAATAACGCTGCTTTCGTAACTGGAAAGATCTCTCTTGCTTTCTAAGATATTGCTTCTAGTGCACATTTTGTTCCCCTGGGACTGAGTTTTCAGACTTTGACTCCAAGCCGTACCCTAGGCAGTTGCATTTAATTGCAAACGCAAAAGGAGCTGAGAGAGACCCATCAGGTAACAGTGCACCTTAGTCCCCCGCCGAATCCAACGGGAGGTTTTGCCAAGGACTTCCACATAAAAAAAATAGACTCGAATTCCTGGTTGGCTGCTTGCATGGTGGGTTTTGAGCAAGCAGGCGATTTTGTAATTGCAAGCACATCTGTTTCCCTACACAAAGAGAAAAAAGTCCAGTTGAGGCAGGCCTATAAAGCTGGGTTAACTGAATTCATAGACCTGCTATGGTCGAATCAGAAGCTCAAGTAAACATTTGTGTTTCTTTAGGAGAAGGACAAGGTTTAAATGTGCTTTTTCCAAGCTGTATCAAATTCCCAGGGTCGATTAAGAAAATAGTTGTTGGCAGTTTTGTTAGCAGCTAATTTGAGCCAGATGTTGAAAAAATTAAGTCTATGCTTAATATCACGTTATCATGGGGGAGAATGTATAAAGAAGTGAGTAGCAGTAGTGTTTTAGGACAACTTTAGTTTGTAGTTTTAAGCGATTGCTTAACTACGTTACAATTCTTTCAAAGGCTAACATCGAGAAATATTTGTAATTTTGTTCTCAGCTGGCTGGGATGACTAAAAAGTAATAATTTAAGTAACTAACAAACTGCAGAGTACTACTTCTAGCTCTTATAAGTTCTTTCAAATCAGTTATATGCATTTGCTCAATTAGTGTGCAGATTCCTGGCTGGCGCTTGCCACAGTCCAGTGTATCCATGAAGATGGACTCTTCCTCGTGACAGCTCCAGCACCTATGCTGTCAGTGAAACACCCACGTCACTCATTACCAAAGATTTTCAGTTTACAGGGCAGCAGCCAGATGCCTGTGAACACAATGTGTTTTCTTGCTATCTGTTCTTTGTGTACAATTTGTTAGGGGCTTTAGTTTATAGCTCTGTCGACAGCACAGGTTAAACTGCATCGGATCTCAAACCTTCTCTGCATTAAATAGGGTCACAGAGAGTACACCAGCAGCGTAGAGCAGGGTTTTAACTCATCAGGTTCTGATTTTTTTTTTTACACATTAACAAAACGCAACCTGCACCCCTACTTTTTAGGCCTCTTCCTTTATTTGGTTCATTTACGTGACAAGTTTTAATGTGCCTTCACATTTAAATCATATTTCTCCAGTCATCATGGAAACAACTGAAATGCACACAAATACACTGAAAGCAGGAAACGGGAATGTTAAGGTATACTGTTAAAGTCCTTAAGCATTTGGTCTTTTTCTTCATAGCTCAGGAAACTTGAAACCCTTTGGAGAATGCTACATTACCTTTTCCAAAAGACTTGAAAAACAACTAGTTGGTAAATTGATTATGTAGTAAGACACAACAGTATTAAGTCTCCAAAATATTCTAAACTTATTTGCATCCTGCAGCCTAGGTTTCCCAGATAAGTTTGTTGACTGTAAACTTTTATCCTCCTTATTTATGACTTAAATCATTTTAAAGTGCTCTAGCCTTACTTTAAGTGCTTCTATGTAATGCAGTGTAGTGAATAACAATGCTGTACAGTGAAAAACAATACTGGAGCATGGCTTTCAATTAAAGTCAAACATGCTGCAGTGGGTAAGGAGACTGACTTCCAGTCTCTGACTCCAGCTGCATCTCCGTGCTTCTATACATCATTACACCACCACAACCCACTTGATACTAAATATATAATTTATCAGTAAAGCTCACTACTTATTCATGAAACAACTCTGAAGTTGACCATGTTTTAAATCATAGGAGTGAGGTAAAAATACGAACTGCAATGATTTGGGATTTACTTAGCATTCCTCTAAACAAAGACGTGCTTTTGTAATTTTTTTGCAGGACATTAGTGTATAAATTAGGAGGATCACTTAGGATATTTTCAAAATGAAAATATAAAAACAAATAAGACTGTGTTATTAAAAGCAGCTGGGATGGCTGCTTTCCATCAGGATTTTTATAGCACATTCAGACTCGGGCTAAGATATGGGTCCTGAGGACCACGAACAGTCAGGACACACGGCTTCCTTAGACAAGAGGAAGCAGTGAACACTGAAAGCTTCTGAAAATCAAGCTGGTAGCTAAAATATAAGGGTTAAGCAACTCCTTACTGCTGCAATCAAAAAAAAAAAAAAAAGACTATATCTGAATGTCTTTTTTTTTTTATGATCAGCGATTTGGTTGCTCTGATTTTCTCTTTCAGCTGGTGGGTCATTTGACTACAGGCACCAGTTATACATTGTGGTTATTAGACTTAAAGTGCTGCAAAGGCGCGTCTGTGCGCGGGGATGTGGCAGTGGCGTTGTGCAGAAGTCCCATTTCCCATACATGGGCATTCGCGGGCTTTCACAGAACATTGGAATAAAATCGCAGACAAATGTACAACAGCATGGCAGGGTTTGAGCAAGGATCGTTCTGTCCTGTGCTGTTTTTAAACAACCCAAACCAGTACATGCCTTTCTTAATGGGCATTATAAAAATTAGCAGTAGACATTTCCATTAGAAGCATGTCCTAATTTATGTCAGATTGCTTCAAACATAATCCCTTAAAGGAATTTTTTACCATTTATATAATATTTTACTTAGAGAAAGGCTGTATCAACAAATGTTGTAGCCAGACTACATCTTCGTGACACAGGAGACCAGGAAATAAACTGATTTAAGTCAGTAGTTCTGATTCAGTAATGAAAGCCCCAAAAGGGCTGTCGGGTTTGCCAGTTCTTAGCCACTTCAAAACTTTTCAGTTGGTTTGCTTTTTCAGATGCTGCCTTTGCTCACCCGCTCCGTCACTCTGCCGCTCCGGCGGCTCACCACATAATTGTCCTATCTGGGGGGTTGTTTGAATCTAAATTTCTGTTTGAGCTATTAGAAGAAACACTTGACTTGGCATCCTCCGTGTATGTTGACATAAAGGCACAGGTGTTGTAACCTTTGCTTGATAAATCATTTACTTTTGCTACTTGACTTGCAAGCAATATGGGGGCATCAGCTTTTTAACTGCCTTTTCCATATGCAAATCAGAAATACAGTATGCCCGGGGTACACAGGCTTTAGTTTCAAAAGCAAGCTGGTCTAGATGCCTCATGACTAAGTAATAGATCTGCCTCTCGTATTGCCAGGGACTTGTAATAAGGAGAGCAGTAGAGGAATGGGAAAGTACCATCACATTAATTAGGGACTAACCTATCAGTATCAACAACACTAATAGAGAATAAAGGGGTCTGAGTTTGTTGTTTTTCTTTTTTTCCCTAACCAAGCGATAAAAGCAATTGTGTAACACAGGATACGTGCTCACAGCTTGCGCAGCAAGTAACACTAAACTAGAAACCTGCTCTTGGTTTGTGCTGTCACTCGCTGCTCTAAACGGCGCTGGTCAATCTCTAATGCCCTCACTTTGCTCCGTACTATGAAATTCCTCTAGGGATTATAAGTACTCTGTGTGCTGCAGCTCCACTTCCACTAAACATCGTTTACTAGACTGAGTCCTGTTTGCCACCTACTTACTCTACATCTTCCTGGAAATTGTACTTGGGATGCTAAAAACAGCTCCCGAGCAACACACGCCTATTGCATCCAATCCCTCCTACCTGACGGGAGCTGTGTGCCCTGCAGGGTGAGGTTACTGGGATGCACGGAACAAACACTGCCTCCCACTGCAGCCACCTAGGCAGAGGATCAACTGCTTTACCACCTGTAAGAAACTGGATGCTTTTCTGCTCTGCTTAAGAAAGAAAATGCATCGTATACCCTCTTGACCAGCTGCTTCAGGAAAAATCCCTCTCTAATGTAAACATGCTTTATATCACATTCATCCCAGTTGGTTTCTAAAACTTAGTTAAGCATAAAAAAAAATAAAAAATATTCCCATACATTTCTCTAGGAAAGGATAAAACTATTTGCTAGAAGAACAGAAGTAGCAGCTCTTCCTAATTCTGCCTTTGCAGGATCTCAGAGCTAGAGCCAAGGAAGCCAAGGTCTTGTCTGCTCAGACTTCCCCTGATGGGGCCCTACAGCCACCCAGCCACAGTAGCGCTCTAGACAGAACTAATCCTTTCTAATGGAAACAATTAAAACAAAAAGCCCATAACTTTACCTAGCACACCACAATAAAGTATAAGAAAAGAAAATAAAGAAAAAAAAATAAACAAGCTTTGCTATTTGGGAAAACTACCAGGATGAACAACAGCAAGCTCGGAAGAACAGCCCCAGTCCCCCTTTTGCCTTATAGCCTTAAAATGACCAGGTACTGAAACACTTCTCTGAAGAGTAATGCTGCCCTATTAAGTTAGGGGGAAATCACTGAAGTTCAGCAAAAGGGATGCTGTGTTGATAGTGTAAGGAAATAACTTCTCTAGATCTGCTCCTGTTCTCTGCATTTCCTGAATTAGATACTGGTATCTTTGTAGCTTCTTTTTTTCAAGCTTTTCTTTATCTCTAAAAAAGCCGCCTCATGCCTCAGGTGCATATACAAATCTAATTGTGCAATTACTTTCTTTTCTGGGGACAAGGGAAAGACTGTTTTACTTCCCCATAATCCTTTTAGAAAACAAACTGCAACCTGCGATTTTTCACTGGCAGCACTTTAAAACAAAGGGCACGCGGGGAAAAAAAATGAGCTTTATGCCGTGTCCTGTAGGTTAGCAGATGTGAGCTCTGTCAGGCAAGGGAGGGAGGCAAATTCCAGAGTAGATGGTCCTTCTGCGATAACAGCCAGTCCGCGCTGCCTAGACACTTAATTCGGAGGAATGCGGTGCAGGTGATGCCCCTCGCTGCGGCTGGAGGCGGCGCGGGCAGGGGGGAGGCAGGGAGGCAGCCTCGCAGGTAGCAAGGGCCGAAACGGTGGAGGGTTCATAGATCAAAGTCAGCACCTCGAGTGGGAAGCTAATGCAGCTCCTCCAGAGCTACCGCTCCTGCGGCTGAAAACTGCACGGCTGTTCTGTGCCCAGGTTCCATTGCCACCCTATGGAAGAAAGAAACCAGTGCACACATTTTCCTTTTTGACAAATAAAACATGTGCTTTGCTTCGCGGGGATTTTCCTTTTTTTTTGCTTCTCGCTGAACCTCTGCCACGGCGCCCTGCCCTTTGCACCGTCAGAAAGGGATGCCGAGCTGCCAGCCTCGTGCACAGCTCGTGTTGATGGGCTTTATTAATGAGTGCCACAAGCTGCCTGTCCTTTTCTGCCTCTGCACCCTTCCCTCTGTCTCCCGTTTCCCAGAGCCCAGGAATTGCGCTGGGCAGACACGTAGCACCTGCTGGCCCGCGGGGAGGAAGGGCAAGGTCAGGATTTCGTGGTATTGCTGCCGTGTGCTAACAGCTGAGCCACCGCTTCGCCGCACCAAGCAGTTCGTGTCCAGAAGTGCAAGGGGTGTGTGCGGTTTGTACATGGCAGGGGACGTGCAGAGAACATGAGAGGCCGCAGGAACAAGATCAGGCCTTTTATTTTGGGGGTTCTGAGCAGGACTATTTATAAGCCAGGCCAGCGCTACTTGTTGCTCAGGTGACTGTTCCTCCCCTGGATAGGAACACTTATCCCGAGGGCTGAAAGCACCACTTGTGTTTGAGCATGAATGAAGATGAAGAACACTAATTTAGAAGCATTTGTTTTAATCAGCTCAGTCCCCCGAGGACTACATATTCCGTAAGGTAACCTCAGTAGGCAAGCACGTGTGGCTTTGGAAGAAACGTAAACTACACAGCACTTTTAAGCAGGGCCTTAATTACCCCTCGCCTTTTCTTGGCCCATAGCAGTGAATGTAGTGGCAGCTTCAGAAGGTGATTTGAGCCCAGGAATGATGTCTGACCTGGGTGGAGAACAGAAATTTGCTCTCCCAGCAGAGCTGCAGTGTCTGAAGCAGCATCAGAGTTTTAGATTGCTCCAGGTCGTCCATGGGCCCCATGCCCTTGTGGATTGCTTTCCTACTAGAGATTTGTCATATATATGAAACGAGAGACCCAATATGGAGATCAGAGACAGAAACATAAAGAACAGTTGGGTGCGTGAGGAGAAAGTTGTATGTGTGACCACAGCTTACACCAATTGCCTGGGCTGAAGGGCACTGAAGGAGGATGGGTTCTTGTGGGCTTAAGCCCTACCGTGACCACTGGAGTTACAGTGCCTGATCAAAAACTGTCCTGCTGCAGAACCAGTGGCACCACGCTACTGATACATGACCTGAGTGCTGGTGCTGTCTTTCACCTTTTACCCTCCAAGCAGCTGTAGAGGTCTGACCCTGAGGGTGGTCTGGAGATGGCTTTAAAAAGGTGACACAGGTCTAAAAGTGTGAGCACAGCGAAAGCAGTGTCAGTCTCTATCAAGCACCAACAGGTCTCAGACCCTGGGAAGCTGAAAGATTTCGGATTCTGCCTTTGCTTTGTGTTTAGCCATATTAAACTCGCTCTTCTCTTTTGTGGAAATCAGTTGAGGAAATGTGGGCTGAATCCTTTGCCGAGTTAAAATTGAGATGGTTCCACCATGATGGGAGCAAAGAGCCCGCATGCAGTCGTGGTGCTCTTGATGTGCCCCTGATCACATAATAGCTCTGTAGCCACAAGTCCCCAGTGCTGCACGAGTGTGAACGTGCTGCTCTGATCACAGCTGCTAATGACAGTCCGGTGTGTGCTCCACAGAGAGGAGATACAAAGGTGACCAGAAATCAGGGTCACTTCCCAATTCCCATTCCCTTCAGTGTCTGTTCAGCTCAGTGCACAAAGCCCATTTAATTGAGCTCTCGCGCAGAGGGGCAGTATGAAATTTCACTCTCAAATCAGTTCTTAAAAAGCAGCAGAGAACAGTATGCCTCAGGAAGAAAGCACATGTTGCACTATAAAGGTAAAGGTTCACAGAAGACTTAGTACCATCATGTGGCCTTATCTTCAAAGTGGGTTGGAGCCCAATCAGTTCAGAAATGCCTGGGTTACTCCTCGGCAGGGGTGATCCTTTTTCCTCTGCTTTTTCTTCCTCCTCCTTGCAGGCTCCAGTGAGCGGTTCAGACTTTTTTTTTTTGGAAACTAACACTAAGCATCCTATTTCCAATAGATATAGCATGCAATTATTTACAATGGACATAGACGAATTTCCCAAACTAAGCTATTAAACTTACTGCATTTTTCCCCTCTTTACAATAAACAGGAAGCCTGTGCGTAAGGCACCCTTTCTGTGGGTTTTATGGCCATTACTTATGCTCCACAGTAGGGGAGAAGAGAGAGAAGAAGTAAGTGTGGGCCTGGTGGGAAGAGTTGGCAAATGCAGAAATATGATGAATGAGCTGGAGAGATTTAATTTCTTACTAAATTCTCTACAAGCTGTGTAACCTTTCTTTAGCTAAACAATTACTCTAAAAGGCAATGATTTTCTGCATTTTCATTGAAAAGTCTTCATAATAACAATGGCCTATGTTCTCCTTCTTGAAGAACTTCTGCCAAAAAAACAGTTTTCTTTTTTCCATTCAGCAGGAAACTGTCTTATTTTTTCAGTCTCCTATTCCCCACTAACATGTATTTACAAGGCCTACCACTTACTGCATGGGGTGGGAAGAAGCTTCCCCTCCGGCCAAATCATTTCGGCCTGTCTCCTCCGTAGGGAACTCTTGCATCTTGCTCGGAAGAGGAGTGTAGCCACTGTCAGAGACACAATACCAGGCCCCAGTGACCATTTAGTCTGACAAAAATGACAGCTCCTCTGTTCACAGGTACGGAGCGCGTGGCAGGGGACTCCCAGATTTGTTTGTCGGTGGCCAAGTGGCTGCAGTGGCTCGCTGCTGTAGTGGAGGTCGTGCTCCAAGACGGGAGCAGGTTTTGACCTTTGTGTGGTGGGGGAGGCACACATCGGTTCTTTCAAATCCAGGATGCTCAAAGCACAGCCAGGTTGTACACCTTGTGGCTGTGTGCCATCAGCCACGCTGCCCAGCTCATTAATTGGATGGGGTGCAGGTCCTCGCTGAACCACACGCTCCTGTGACCACGTGCTTTCCTCCTGCAGAGTTACACATTTCCTCCACATGCACACGTACACACACAGACCAAACGTACAAGTATAAAGCCAGCTTATAGTTACGTACCTCTTACTGCTTTTACTTGACTTAGCTGATTTCCTGCCACCCCGCGCCCGCCCCCAGCCTCCATTGCAGATAATGCTGTATTGGATTAGTCTGCCTCAGTGCTGCATCAGGTCCCGGATCGATTTATTGACTCTGTCAGAGTGGCTAGTACAGTAATTGTTACAAGAGCAGAATGGAAAGCAAGAATGTGTCCACATAAAATATAAAAATGACGTTTTGTTCTTTCTTTCCTCTTTTGCCCTATAGATCTTTATGTGTTTACACAGCGGAGGGCACTTTACTTAAGTTAATCAGTTCCTTCTACATTATTAATTGCGACAGTTAGGGTGCTACATGGCGGCAAACGTATTATTGAAAACATTGATCTCACACTCACAGTGTGGACTTGAGTAGGTTTTGTATTCCTTCCCTTCTTTTGCAACTGCTTTAGGGTACTATCAAATCATATTTCTTTGACTGACAATACACCATCAATACAATTGATTTCCAGGAGAGGCGGAGAGCTGCTCGTGAGAAAGAAAAAAGCGTGTAGACCTTTAGGGTATTCTGCAGGCTTGGAGAAGGGCTGATAGAAGTTGGTAATCACAGTAATTACATGCCTGGCCTGATTTCTCTATTTTGTAAAGAGTATTAATTTAAGAGCTGAAGTTTCATGAGTGTTGAAGATTTGCAGAGATGGCATGGTGAGACCTTTTAAAATCCATGTAGAATGTATACCCTTAAAAAAAGACATGCTGACTTTTTACAAGGGTTTTAGAAGTGCCTTTGAAAGACATTTCATGAAAGTTCAGCTTTCGCAGCTGATACCTATATGAGCTCTATAAATTCCACACAGCCTGACAAACTCCAGTAGGTGTCACATGTGACCTGGATGGAAAAGGTCAGCAGCTGAATTTATGGCTTTTGCATTTACTGGAACATTAAGATTTTTGCCAACTGCCATATATACTTTTTAACAATTCTGCAGTCAAAGGATTAGGACCACAATGTACAGTGAAGGTCAAAAATTAAAGGCCACGGTCCCTACAAGCTTCCAGTGGGTAGGCATTAAGTTTCTTCTGTTCTAAGAACCACTGTTGCTTAACGGTCTTTAACAGAGAGGTCAAGGAATAAACAAGCTTCAGAAGTGAACACCTTACAAAATAGACTATCTTGCTCTGAAATTAATAGGAAGTTCCATAAGAAGGGCCCAAAACACGAGAAGCAATTTCTTAATGGAGAAGGACTCTCCAGTTTGCAGCAGATCTCATGTTTGCAAGACAACGAGCATCACTCCTCCTAGTGCTGGACCATCCTAGACAAATGTGAAAAGCATGCAGAGAAAGATTCGGGCTTCAAAAGGAGTAGAGCAAAATGATATGGCAAAGTTAGTGTAATTTTATTAAAACTTGTTTATATTTTAAATTTAACAAAGATGTCTGTTCTTAGTGAGGATTACTAAGTGTGCCAAGATTTAGCTTTCAAGTTTTACCTGGTTTTAGTGTGACCAGTTCAGAAGAGCTAAGCGTATTGGTTTTTAGGTAGTTGTTTTTATAGCATATTCTACTTGAACAGAGGTGGCACTGGAAAAGTTTAATCCAATAAAAAAGATCTTTTTTAAAAAAAATCTAATATTAAGAAATCATGAGGCTACACCTGAACATATCTTGTTGGCTGAACTATGTAGCCTTTAGTTACTTTGATTATTAATATTTTTGGCATCTTCACTCACATGAACCAACTCTTACATCTAGTTATTACACATGAAGAGATGCAGGTAAATACATTTCAGAAGTCAATCAAATGTAATTTTAGTTATGAGATAAAACTAACAAAAATCACTACCACTGACTGAACACAAAAATTTCTGCATTGCTTGGAGCAACTTAATACAACTTTAGATACCCTTTTGTGCATTTGCTATAACTCCATCTTTTTAAGTGTGGCAATAGATCTGCATGTGGGATTTTTTTTTCCATTCATCCTTGCATGTGCTAAACAATGAGTTTTGAGATTTTTCAGGAACATTTTTACACATAACATTTATTGTTTGGCTCTGTCTCTCTCTCTTTTTTTTTTTTTTTAAAGTACTTTCTTGTAGTCTTTTGGGTTAAAGATCACATCTGTAAATCTATGGTATTGGACCCGACTGTACATTCATTGAAGTTGATGAGAGCAGGAGATGGAAGATTTGCTATTGGCAAGAGTTTGCTTTAGAAATACAATAATCTTTTTGTTTGATTGTATTTATATTTTGCTTCTAGCTATGCACAATAGAGTAAATCTAGTCTTTTTCAAGTAAATGTGATAAGGGTTAAAATTCACAATCACTTCATAGAGGGAAGGCTTGAACTGCGGTAATCATGTATCTCTAAAATTTTCGTGTTGTGGCTGCAGGTAGAATCTCTCAGTGAATCTAAAAGAATATTCCTTGATGTAGAGACGGGTTTAGTTTGGGTATTTCCCCAATTTACTGGTCTCATCAGCTCTATCTGAAAGTACACAACAGGTTATGTTTTGCCTGGTTTGTTCCCGGTAAGAGGGGAGGCTCCACAGGCACTTTATAAGCTCTTTGTGCTGGTAACAGCAGTGATGAGGGCAGAATCCGTCCCAGGAACTGTAGCTGCTTTATCACTTCGGTTGATGCTGTGTGAGTCAAAACAGAGCTCGGGTCCTCCTGCAGTGGCTGGAGGCTTTTCAGGAGTATGAGGAGTAAAAGTAGTAACATTTAAAATATATATATATAGGGGGAGAGCTGCAGTTCTCAGCACAATGGAGCAGCTTACTTACTGAGTACAAAGAGCCACTTCTACAGTCTATTTTCAGAGAAAAGCCCCACATTCAGTGACTCATAAAAGCGAAGAGGCACCTTTTGATTTTAAGTTCAAGGTTTACACTAGTAATTTCGTCTGTTTTCTCTGTTAGTATTAATTAAATTGAGATAGTTTAATTAGTATTACTAAATTTGATCATTAGTAGCAATCCATTCTGCCCGCCATACTGCACAAATATGATGAAGCAGAAGTAACTAAATTGTTTAATTTCATCTCACTTAATGACTTTACACTCCACCAGGACTCTCACTGGCATCTCGCAGTATGTGTGAAAATCGCTCCCCGCTAGGCCGAGACCCAACTCCCTTTCGCCAGCCACGTCTCATACGCCCCCCCCCTCGCTCGGAGGCAGATAACGGAGTTATCTGCGTCCTTTCCGAGCCCCGGTCACCCAGATCCTGTGTCGTCCCCACCCTGCTGGCTCGCACGGAGCTGGACAGGGCTGCTGGGCCACCACGTCCTGTCCCTGGCCACCGGGTCACCGCTGTGTAACGTGAGAAGCCCCGGCATCGCCGCCGCTGCACACCCGGGCCCGAGGATTGTGCACGGCCTTGAACTTTCCTCGGAGCAGTTTGTTCAGTTTAGCGAGGTACAAAGCATCAGGAGAAATGCAGACATCAAAAGTTCTCGCATTCAGGAGGCTTTTTTGTTGTTGTTGCTCAGCTCAATGCCCTCTCGGTTTTCTTTTTTTGTAAGGGGAGATTTGGGAAGGGGGGGGGGGGCTCATTGCTGGATTGATTTGTTATTCCTCCAGCTCAGTGTCTAATTTTAAGGTCAGTGTGGCAAAAACTCCAGACTTTCCCTCATGCCCCTTTTCCTGGCCATGTTAATTTGGGGATGGTTCGGGTCTCCTTGCCCAGCACACCTAGGACCTGCAGAAAACCTGGTCCCTCTTCCCTTCCTGAGGTCTCTCCAATTTCACTGCCCACCTCAGACAACGTCCCATTGCCTCAAATCCCCTGTCCCCAGCCCCCAGGCTGTCTGTCAGTCCTCACAGCCCCATCCCTACTGCCCCACTGCCCCTTGCCCGGGCATCCCCCCTGTTCCTGCCCTGCCTTTATCGGCTCGCTCGTGCTGCCTTTGCCTTCCCGGCAGCACGGCGTGACTGCTCATTTGTCTGCTTCACCCACAGACATTCGGTGCCGGGCAGAGACCAGGCACCGAAGGCTTTTGGGAGGATTTCGGAGCCTGGTGCGGAGCACTCTCTCTCTCTCCCTCCAGCTCGGGTTATTAATTCCCCTCCCCGCGCTTTCCTCTTGCTCTAATAGGACTCGCAGGGCAAGCCAGAAAAAAAGCTCAAAACTCCCCTTTGTGCCCCAAAACTTCCCAAAAACAGAGCCTTCGCAGCAGCTCAGCCCTGTCCCCCCTGCCACCCCGTGCATGCAGCTCCCTGCAGCAGGCAGGGGCTGGGGGCAGTGTGTCTGTCTGTCTGTCTGTCTGTGTGTCCGTGTGTCTGTGTCTGTGTGCCTGTGTCTGTGTGTGTGCGTGCACGCGCTCAGGCTGCCTCGCTGCAAATGGAGCTTGGGAGGCCCAGGCCGGGGGTTGATTTTTTTTGGATGACTTTCCCTGATTGTCTAAAGCAATAAAAGTACAGAAATTTTCGGGGGGAAATGGTGGTTGTGGGGAGATTATTTTTGCAGTCCTGATGCAGGCAAAACTCCTGAGGCTTCGGGAGAGTTTCGCTTGCCTGAGGACTGCAGGAACTGGCTTAAATTGAATAAAACTGTAAGTACAGTATGGGGGACTCGGTAACAAGGAGTTCTGCAAAAGCAACAAAACCAGAGAGCACAATGAAGAATGGAGCGGGTTACGCCGCGGTGAAAGTATGTACTGGTTGTTATAACACCGTGCCGCTAGAATAAATTATGTCCCTTTAAAAAGTAATACTTTAACTGTGGAGCTATATAGAGACAATTAAGACGATATTGTTCTCCTCATTTCCCTGCCCCCCTCCTTCCTCCCTCTCTCTGCAGTAGCTCTGTGGAAACTTTTAATGCTGCAGCTTGAAACTTGGGCCTCTGGGTCTAAAATGCCTGAGAAAGCACTGCGGGCTCTAACTGTAAAACATTCCTTCGGCGGGCCCTGGAAACAGGGCGCGCTGGCGCAGGCGAAGTTCAGAGGGATCACATGTAAATGAGGGCTGGCTATAGACTCCCGAGGAGCGTTTTATTTCGCTTAAACCTGAACTTGAACTTGCGAACGCGCTGCCGGAGCGGGGCCGGGCAGCGGGCGGCCGTGAGGGGCCGGGAGCTGCGGGGCTGGGGGCTCCAGGCTTTGTGCCGCGTCCGGAGGCGCTGGGCGAGGAGGGGGCCCCGGCCACCACAGCGTGGGGACAGGGGGACGGCGGGCGAGGGTTTTGGGGAACGGGCTCCCAAGCGGCTCGTTTCTCCTCGCTGAAGGGTGGAAAGTGGCAGCACGGCGCGTTTGCCGTCCCAGCCTGCGCCGAGGGCTCTGGTGGGAGCCCCTTGCGTGAGGTTATAAGCGGATCTCTGTCCGGATGTGCACTTTATTTCACGGAGGGGAAGAAATAAGTGAGATTTAACTGTCGAACTGTTGGCGCTTCTGAGTAAATTTAACTGTGCTGCTAGAGGATAAAATACAGGGCGGTCTCAAAAGTGAGGCAGAAAGAGTGCAGAAATTAAAATCCCTTCGCAGCGTATTTACGTTTAAATCACAATAGCAAATGCAAACTGCAGGGCAGCTTTTCAGGCCTTTATTTGCTCCTTCGATAAAACATGCACTGATATTTCCTCTTCCCCTTGCACAAGACTGGGGAGGCGAGGAGCAGCTCGCGGCCCCGCCAGCAACCCCAGGTGAGGTGGGGACGGTGCGGCCACCACCAGGCTCTGCCCGCAGCCAGCACGGCCGCTGGGCACGGGGGCACCTTCCCCCCAGCTGCTTTTGGCCGGTGGGACATATTTGGGTCATTTCTGGTGACTCCCAAACAATTTTGGCTGTGTCTGTAGCAAAACTTTGAAAGGATGAATGGGTGAAAAAAAAAAAATCTTTTTGGCAGTTACTCAGGAAATATCTACAAAGATGTCCTTTCTGGAGCAAGATATTATTTCAGGGTTTGTGTTAGGATCATTTTTATTCTGTGACAGCGCATAAAGAGACCAGGACAGAGCAATGAGGTCTGGCATAGCTAAAATCCCTTCTGTGTGTGTGAGGTTATATAGTTTATCAATGCAGAAACCACCACGGGCTTTGCAAAGTAAACAGCTGGCTTGATTCTGTGTGCTGCACTTTGGAGTCATCTGTGGGATTTAAATGGCTAGCCTGAGATTTTTGGAGTAAGGCAAATATATATTTTTTTTTCTTTTAAACATGTCAAAAGGGTTTTGCAGCCATTTGTTTTCTTAGTTCCTTTATTTGTTAGGATTTTCCTTTCTGTTTCATTTTGGTTTATTTTGCTTTTGCAAACGTCTTCGCTGCCACCAGCGAGACTCCAAATAAAATAAAAAAAAGTTTCTATCCCAGTCAGAAAACCTTATGGCAGCGACAAATATCACAGAAAGCCATCGTCTCTCTCAAAGATTTCATCTCACCATCCACTTAATCCGCTTGCTGTACCTCAGATCTCAAGTAACTTTCATACTGTGGGCTCACTTTAATGGATAGAATCTATTTTTCATGAAAAAGCAGGAAATAAGCTGTCTTTCGTACAAAGATTTACAAAATGTAATCATTGTTGAAATATTCTCTTTGAACTGCCTTGTCCGCAGGGGTGTCTGGCTCCCAATACCCCCGTTTCTTTAGAACACCCTTACAAGTTCTTCTGGTAGATCAGGTACACTGGTGGTTCTGGTCTTTGATGTCTTGAATGAATGAAAGAAAAGCATAATAAAAGAGAGCTGTTGATCAAGCATAAAATACTCTTTAAGCTGACAGAATGGCAGAGTTAACACATTCTAAGCTGCTTTTAGGTTTTTCCTTTTTTCCTCACATTTTCCTGTGCTTTGTGTACAGTGGGGGTTTTTATTTTTTGAAAAGTCTCTGATCTATGTAGTATGCCGTCCTCTAACAAAAAACCGAAATGGGATTGTTTCTCTCTCTTTCTCCCCTTCTTTTTTTTTTTTTCCTCGCTCTTTCACTCAACTATCTTTTTTTTTTTTTTTAACAGCAAGGGTTACGGTTTAGCATTACTGCAGTGAGCTTTCAGAGTATGACGAAGTTTAGCAGTTATTTTGAAGATTTCAAAGTCAATTTACTAATAAACAAACTTGTTCACGTAACTGTTTAGAAAAGCGGGGGCAAAACTTTAACTCACAAATTGTTTCCAAAGTAAAATGAAGATCTTCTGTCCAAAAGCACAATTGTAAACCGAAAGAGCGACATAAAAATGACCTCATTGTGAGAGAACTTCCTTTTAGAGTCAGAGAAAAGGGAAAGTTTTCTTCCTGTAGATCTAATTTAGATCTTAAGTTCCCATACATTATTTATACATCATATTCAAAGTGCCAGCCTACTCTGCTTGCTGGATTACATTTCAAACATTTGCCATTGATAAGTCTTCGCTGTATTATATTCAGACTAAATGTGAATATGTCATAGCGCAGTCAATCTTTAATCCGCTGAGCTTCAGGTTCGGGCGGCAGGGGGTCCAGCACTCAGAGCATTGCTTTATACTTGAGAAACATCTGGGGCCAGCTGGGACACTTTACTGGAACATTCAGATGTCTGGAACAACAGCAGGAGTTACTGTATGAGTGTGTTTTCATAGGTTTGGGAGGGTTTGGGGTGACTTAGTTAAAAACACGAGCTATTCCCAACTTGAGGTTTGAACCCAGGCAGAAATCTTGCCTGAAGTGAGCTTGTTGGTCCCAGGAGAGAAGTGGTTTGGACTACTATACATTTTTAATAGTCAGCAGGCAGAAGTCCATATTACAGAATTATTGCACATAATTTAATGCAGTTTGCCACAATTGGCATTCTCGCAAAAGCTATTGGATGCAGCGCTACTGTACACATCGCCTGGAGACTAGTGTCCCTCCCGGGACAGGTTTTATCTTCCTCGAGACAGTATAAATATGCTCGTAGTGGGGCGTGTGACTCTCCTGGGTTTGGATTTTGGACAACCCGAAGATTCACTCACTGTTTTATGTCCCTTTGGGGATGACCGACATGCTACTTACGTCCCTTTTGGTATTCCATTTTGGAAAATATAATTACTAAATAATTAATCCCAGCTCTAAGAAAATAACTTGCATAGGCACAAAGGTGACCTTGTCTTCAATATTCACCTTTCGGTTTACACAGTAGGATCAAATTTCATGCCTGGAGAAACTCTGGAGAAACCAATAGAAAAGTGGGACGAGTGCAGGCACGGGTGAAGTGGATGTGGTTGCTCTAAGGGCAGGAGCCCTCGCTCCAGTTGCACCAGAAGCCGAATTCCCACAAACTTCACTCATCCTGGCAGCCCTTTTGAAACCATACCAAAGCCCAAGTTCTGGCCTCTTACTTTCAGATGACCTGCCACAGGGAAGAGCCGTGCCGGCAGCTTTCACAAGGCGATGTCTAACAGACCAGCTTGCTACCTAGCTGTTTACATTCTCACTTTATCTTTAAAACCAGAAGGACTCGTTACCCCGATGCGCCATCCCAGGGTTAATGTTTCTGATTGCCTTGAAGTTCTTGCAATGACCGAAATGTCATCCCCAAACAAAACAAATGAACTGATGCGCCGTGATGAATCCTTGCAGGTGCCCGGCGGTCGTGGTTCAGGTTCAGCTCTGCTGCTCAAACAGCCTCTTTGCCGGCAAGCTCTAAAGCTGCAAGGTTGATGGTTTTTTTAATTCAAGCCCTTATCAAAGGTGGATTTCCCCGCCCAGGACGGAGCAGTGATAACTTGCTGCAGCCGTGCCAGGGGCAGCAACGGCCGCGGTGCAGCGGCAGACGCGTTTGAAGTCCCGACAGCTGCCGGCGCTCTGCCGGCACCACGCACCAACACAGCCCAACCAGGCCAAATCGTAAAGAAAATGGCCGGCGCGGAGCGGGTCTTAGCCCTAAGTGGATGAGGTGAAGAAAAATCTCCTGTGTGTGGAGTTTGTCAGAGTTTCAAATGTGTGAATGTCCTTAAATAACCCACATCGCCCGGAGAAATAAGCCAACTGTCACACCCAGTTCTGGATTCCACATTAACAACCTCCTTCCGCAGCGTTAAACTTTGCCCTTGAGGACTTTTGTTTAACTTCTTAATTTGAAAAACAGATAGGGCTGCTTTACAACCTTCACTTTTTGCGCGAGCTGAAAGGCCTCATTGTTAGCGCAGGGGATGTGCAGGTAGAAGTAAATTTAACAAGTTTTCGTTTGATTGTCTTTCTGTTTGGAAACGCATGAGCCGTGTTCACGGCTAGGCTAGGGAGCCGGGGATAAAACATGTCGCACAGGAAGGCTGTTTTAAGAAGGTTTTTGTAAACAATGGGCCGGTTTCTGCGTTCCTGACGCAGGCAGAAACTGCTACCGAAGTCAATGAGGCACTTTCAGCTTTTCTCCTTTTAAACATCGTGAATCGCGGAGCGCTTCCTCGCTGTTCTTCCAATACAAAGGACCCGATTGTCAGAAGTTGCTGAAGGATTTTTGTGTGTCTGTGCTATCTTCAGAACAGCATAAGAAACAAATAGACTCCCGCTATCAAAGACACATAATTGCCATTTCAGACTTCCTGTTTAGGATTCAGTCAAGTAGATATTGTTTATGGTTCATAAAACCTTACTACTGTGAGGATTCTCAGATACTGGCAGTATAGAGTTTCAACTTTCATGGTGCTGTAAATTAGAAAAAAAAAAAAAGTGTGATAATACTCCTCCGAGAACAGTAAAATAGAGCTCTGCAATGGTTAAATGGAATTTTATAAGCACATTCGGTGTGGAACTGTTTTGCATTACATGAGTTGAATACCTTAGAGATGACACACATCTGCAGGCACTTTATTAAATCCTTAGTCAGCACTTTTCGACCTGATGAGATTACTTCTTCATTTGACTGGAGAAAGGGAAGCGAAGATCTCGTGCCGGACTGCAGAATTCTTTCTGATGTTTCACCTTGAGCGCCGGGGAAGGACAGCAGGATGCTCCGCAGGACAATACAGACCTGTGGTGGCACTGACAGCGGTGCGGCAGTAATTGCACGGAGTAGGACCTTTAGCTCCACTGGATTCATTTAGCTCTAAACTTGCTGGTACAATAGTACTGCAAAGTAAATAGAGAGGAAATAAAATACTGGCTCTTTTATGAAAACGCAAGGAGATCATATCGTCCTGACTGTATTGTGATAGTGCACATGATTTAAATGGAGATTTTAAATTAAGAAAGGCAATACGCTGTTCTCCGGCTGGGTGTAGTCGGATAGATTACGGGACGTGAAGGGATAAAACGCATGAGGGGGCTCGACGGGAGAGCCCCCATGTTGTGCAGCACCCTGAAAGAAAGCAAAAAATAAGTCAGCAGTCCCCAGGTATGGACCTGGGCTTTCCCCCCCTGCCCTGAGCCCCCTAACCGTGCAAAACACCCGGCAGATCACAACTATCAGAGCTCCGACACTTAATATGCTTCCCGGACGTGTTCATTCGAGGCGCTGAGGTCTCCTCTCCCCTTGCAGGAAAGTTTCACAGGTGCTTCAGAAGGACAATGGAGCTCTTCAGACATAATCCGGGAAGACTTAGACATGTATAGGAGGCTTGAGGGGGATATGAGATCTTAATATTAGAATGATTAGTAGAAAAGGAGGATCATTCTGTGTGTGCATTTCAGCTGTAAGACGCTCTAAATTAAAACGGTATCCTGAGAGCAGTGCTGGTGGGATCTGATGAGTAAATGCACTCTCTGTCTTGCTGTTCTGCTGCCTCAGCCCATAAAACATTTCATCAAAGCCGGGCTGCAGGAACAGCCAGCGCGCGGTGCAGCTGTTTGCGAGGTACTTGGAGTTTGGCTCCTTTAAAAGCAGCTTTTCAGTAAAGTCAGTCCGGAGCCCCTGCACGGGAGTTTAAAAAATACCCGTGCAGTTTGGGTTTGATCCCGTAAGGGTTAATTAAGTTTTGCATCGGTATTAAGGCTGAGCAGTGTCTGCAGGAGTCATATTGACACCCTGGTGCATGGTAACTCTACTCCTTTATTGACATGTTGCTAGTCAAGAGCACAATAGCACTCTGTGTCTGCAAATCATTGCTAAAATCATCTCAAGAAAAAAAAAGTTTGAAAGCCTAACGCTAGACAAAGGCCCCAGAGCTGCACTGCGCAGCGAAAAACTCCAGAGTCAGCAACTTCTATTGATTAAAAACTAACCTTTAAAGTAACTCTCAGAGTGTGTGGTTAGCATTTAAATTTAAACATGTCATGAGTTGATTTGTGTTACTGAATACCAACTCAGAAGGAGTTACATTCACATCAGATTTTTTTTTCTAATTCCCTTAAGCAGCTAAAGTATTTCATGAAATGTCAATAGGGCAGGGGAGAAAAAAAAGGTGTTTTGGAGGGAGGGGACTCGCGCGGAGCCTCGCCGCTTCTTTTCCCATGCAAATAGTCACCCCAAAAAGAAAAGTGTGGGGAGCGAAACACAATAATTAGACCTTTGTCTAACTTTCCCAAGTGCCAGAGAAAGACAGATTAATTAAATACACAACAGTGTTGGTTTTTGGAGTGGGGGTCTCTCTCGCTGTGTAGGTCATAAATTAGGCAGAATAAATACTTCAATGTGTTTGCAGCGGGCTGCTACGTCAGAGCGGCTGGCGGGCGGTGGGAGGGCGCAGCGCGGCTCTTGCTAATGACAGTCACGTCTGGGGCTGTCTGGTTGCTCGTAGCAACGAGACATGATGTAACACCGGGATGAACTTGAACTTGGGGGACTTGAAAAGGGAACAATAGACCAGAGCAATCAATAAAGCCTATTTCAGTGAAGGATTACAGAGCCGCTCTGGGGTAACCTTGTCTGCGAGGCGCAGGCTGAATAGCAAGACGCGTGAAGGAGCGCCGGGCCGTGGGGGAGCGCGGCCGCGCGGGACGGACGGGGCGGATGGACGGATGGACGGACGGGCACACGGACAGACGGACGGACAGGCCCAGGGCATCCCCGAAGCGGGGGCCGGCAGCGGGAAGGCAGCCTTCATCCCCCCTCAGAGCCGGCGGGGAGCAGCCGGCCTCCACAGCGCGGCAGCTCCCTTCCCGTCCTCCTCTGTTATTATTATTTTTTTTTTTTTTTTTTTTTTGAGCAATCTGCTGCGAAGTCAGAGGGGCCTTGCGAGGCCAGGGCAGCTCCCGCTGCCGTCACCCGGCTGCCGAGCCATGTGGCCGGGCCGGCGGCGACGGGAGCCAATTGGACATCTGCGATATAGATTTGAAACGATCGGCGCTGAATTTTTAACCCCTTTGCTCCTCGCTGCGGCCTCGCCACGGCTGCAGGCCCGGCCCAAGGCCGCCGGAGATGCTCCCGCCAGGCCCGGGAGGGCCCAGGGCCCCCGCGCCGCTCCCCCACACAACCAGGGGGCCGGGACTTGGCACCGCCTCGCGAATCCTGCAGGAACTCCTCTCTGTTTATGAACTTTACATATGAGAGCTATTTCGCTTAATTACAGCCCGCTTAAGTCTAAATAGAAAATCTGTAGGCAATAGATGGAGCCGATATGGGACTGGCGTGTTTGTATTCAGGAGGGCGAGCGAAGGAAGAGTTGGTTAATGAGGTGTACTGGAAGCGGGACAACTCCCGCGATCGTGCTATTTATTTTACCGGTTCCTACCTCCATGGCAAGACCACATAATCTTGAAGTCCCACACAAAACTTGCCTCAGAGTTTTCTGTAAATGTTCATAAATCCTCCCCGGGTTGATTGTGCTATCAATCAAGCCAGACGCTGAAAAGGAATAGAGGAAAAAGTTGGTAAAACTTGTCGTCAGTTTATACCTGCACACGTATGCACCTCATACATTACAGGGCCCAGGCTAAAAACGCGGGGTGTCAGCAGCAGCTCTCTAATACCTGGGCCTTTTCTGCTCGTTTTGTTTTACTTTGGGCTAAATCGCTGCTGCTCGCTGGTGTGCTCCCACCGCGACGTGTCCCCGGGCCTTACACTGCCCTCATTCATCTGGGGTTCGGGTTGGCACGGCCCTTTGGGGTCTCCCCGGCACTGTCCCAGCCCCTCAGCCCCACGTGTTGTCCTGCCGGGGAGTGGAGCTGCTTTCTGAGCCCCAGCATCTGCGCCTTTGGGTTAAGGACAGTATTGTTGTGTGCTCTGCAGAGCTAAAATCCCAGGCAATTTCCTCCCTTTGGAAAGGGAAAAAAAAAAAAAAAAAAGATTTTTTTTTTCCCCCAAAGAAAAGCTATTAGTTGAGGTTTGCGTTTTGTTTTGAGACACAAGTATGCCCAGAGATACGGGACATTTTCGCTGATCCACTTTCCCCCAGATTTGCTTTATCCTCGCTTTTCTCTAGCGATCCACTTTCTCCTAAGAAAACAGCCCTGTTGTTGAATTTCTGTGCATCTGTTCCAGTGAGACAGTTGAAGCAGGGCAGTATAAAGCAACAGATGCTTATGCTGGCACATGCCTAAATACCCAAGAAAACCCCGACTGCAGGGTGATAAATGGCACCGAGACGCGAATGTGTATCGCCTTTTCAGGGGATTAGACAAAAGTGAGCTAGAGGGATCTTCAAGCCATAATCTATTAAAAAGATTGATAACTTGTAACATGACATGACCCCCGTGTTCGTCTGTAGCTATGTCCAGCGACTGTCGCTGAAAAAAAAATATATTGATTTGTACAGTATTTTTAATTAAGCTTTGTAATTAGGTCGATTCGTCACAGCCTCAATTAGCCCCCCTCTTGGCGGCCGAGGATCGCCGCGGCGCTCGGAGCCCTTCCCGCGGCAGCGAAAGCGAGCGGCCGGGCTGACGAAGTCTCCTCTTCTCTCTTGCAGTCCTGGTACCTGGGATAAAAGTCTCCGCTTCCCACCACCCACCGGACAGACCACCTGACCCCTTCCCACCTCTGTAACACGAAGCAGCAGCAACGCAGCGCAGCGACTTCACATCGGCGGAAGGGGAGGCGAGCAGACACCGACAGCAAACTCGTACATGGAAATGGCAAACGTTATGGTTGAATGGCAAAGGCCGTAACTTTTTCGAGATTTTTTTTTTTTTTAGACAACTTTAGGACTGTTGTAATTTCTCCTATGGTGCTGGAAATGGTTGGGCTTCATAACTTTTGAAGTGTTTCATTGGTAGTGTAAGCGTTAGGTGACACTGAGTAGAACTAGCCTCTGCTGCTGCTTACCAACTCGCTCTTGTAACACACTTTCCATATGGAGCCTAACTGTTTTACAGTATCCTCATCGATTTTTTCCCATACAGGTGTGAGACTTCTTGAGAAATCATGAAACACACTTAAACTATAACTTTTGTAGTAGCTGAATTCTGCAATATATAACTTACCGGACAGACATAGAGCATGTTTTTCTGTAACATATCGGAAAAAAAAAATGCAGGTTTTTTTGTTGTTCTTTTTTTTTTTTTTTTTTACAGTCGGCACTTAGATACGTAACATGAACCATAAGAGCATTGTCAACAATTTTTTTCCACTCGATTGCAGAGCGATTTAAAACATCGAACTACTACTATTCACTAAAAAAAAAAAAAAAAAGAAAAAAAAGAAAAAAAAGTTTGAAATGCTGCACTTACATTAAAAAAAACATTTTTCAACAATTTTCAACAATTACACAAAAATTCACGCAGAAATGGGGAAGTTGGTCTGTTTTGACAGAAACTGACAGGAATCAATCAAAACAATCGAATTTTGAATTGAGTAAAGTGCAATTTCATTGGATAGCTAAATATCTTTGTAAGATAGAGATTGTTGAAAATTCTATTTTTGTTTTCCAAGTCCTTCCACCCCAGGACTCTAAATTATTGGGGTAAAAAACAGCCTTGCAAGAAAAAGGGGAGCTATTTTTGCTTTTTATGTTTTTTATTGTTGAACTTGTATCCCTTTAAAACTGAAGGAAAATTAAAAAAAAAAAAAAAAACAAATCTAATGGTGCTTTTACCACAATATGTTAACTACATTAAATGCTAATTAATCATTTTCTGTTATCAAAGCACATAACTAAAATTAAATCATAATATCTGTTAATTTTATAAGCTAAAAGTCACTATAATGGATTATGCCAATTCTGACAAATTTTACGTGTTTCCGGCAATATAGGGTTTATCAGTTCTCAAACACCTTGGGAATAATATAGAACGGTCCAGAAATTAAAACACCTTTGTGTCCCTGAACTGGTACATTTTCTGGACTGCGAAGAAAACAATACAGAAACAAATGCTGATATTACAACTTATGCCAGTTCAAAGCAAGGGCACTTGCTGAAGAAGAAAAAAAAAAAAAAAAAAAAGTTTGGACCCCAAACGTCCTGTATCTTATGTACAAAAAAAAGGAAAAAAAAGAAAAAAAAAAAAGAGTGCAAGTGATTTTTTCTATCAGACAGCGGAGCACCCCTTTGCTTCACATGCAACTTTAAGAAGGTTTCCTATACTATACATATATATACGTTCTGGTTGGCAAGTCCAGCTAATCAGAGAAAGTCTCTGCATGTTCTAGTGTTAGTAACTAATTTTTATATAGTTAATGTAGGGTAAAGTAGAGTGCATTAAGACACAATATTGTAATCCCTATTCCAGGCACTTGCCTTTAAACTATGTTTGTTCGACCCTTCAGAAGGGTTTCTACTACTGTCCTATACAATCAAGTAACTGAAATTCTTGGGAAGACACTTTGCTCCTCATCTTTTCCCTGAAACAATGTTTTGTTTTGTTTTCTTAATTTGCACGAAACAAAAAAAAAATTCCATATCAATGTGCCTTGCCCTGGATAGCGATTATTTGTGGAATTGTTGCACATGTTCCTATATTGAAAGGGGTTTTTCCCTAGTCAAGCATTTGGAGACACTTTTTGTAAATGTGACTTTTATGTCAGCCATTGTCAGTTTCAACATCTAGAATTAAATAGGATGTTAGTTGTTCCGCAGATAGGAGTAGTGTTTATTGTCCTGTATGGTCAGTGGCAGTGCTATTCTGAGATCTGTAGATGCTAGATTATCAGTATTTTTGGATGTTGCTGCATTTTACATTTTATTTGGAGTCTTCCTTTTGTTTTGTTTTGTTTTTGTTTTTTTTTTTTTTTCCCAGATATATGAAAATATGCAATACCTGCTTATATCATGTAGAAAAGCTTAGCAATTATTAATTTTTCTTTTAATTTTTTTTTATTTGACCAAAGTTGGTGCTGCACTTGACGCAGTGTGTTTTAGGTGTTTGTCTTTGTACTTTTGTGATTTTGAATGCACATGCAGGAAGGGCTCTTCTTAGAGAAGCAGTCAAACTGTGAAGCACTAAGCTGAACCCTGCTTCAAGCAATTTTTGTTTTACAACTGTTCCTTTCACAAGCAAGCCTTAAAAAAAAAAAAAAACTTCCTTTTTCTTCAGATCCCACACCCATTTTTATTAGCAGACTGCAATCAATCCACATTCAATAAAAGTATATAATGCCCATTTTTATATGCACGTTTTTAAACTTCCAAGTTCTGAAAATTGTTTACTGGTTATTCTCTATTTAAGGAAAAAATAAAATGTTTTGGATTTTCATATGTGTCTGATAAGTGGTTGAGTAGTCATTTTGCTCTATTGTATTGTGTGATTGTTAGTATATGGTATCACATCCTCTAGCCAGCATCCTTTGCCTTCCCTATAGCACTTAGCTGGGCATTACTTTATTAAGACATATGTGCACTAAAAAAAATAGCAGCTTTCAGTGCTTCACAGTGAAGGGAAAAAAGCCTAGACAAACATTTTGTCAGAACCTTGCTATGAGACAAGGTATTACCAGTAAATTGGTTGTATATACAATAAAATTGCACCCTTTTTTAAACAAAACAAACTAAGCAATAGTTTGGGCAGTTAGTTGTTTTTAGTGAGCATGTTGTAGTCATGGCTGCAAAGAGAGAGAATTAAACTGCCCACTCAGAAGATATGTAATTTGTATGTTGTATAGTTTTATTGATTACACTGATTTATTCTACCCTATTTTATAATGCAGGACTTTTGTAATGTTGTTTAAATGAGGAAAAATTTCTGTCAAATTAGCTTAGTGGAATTTCTGATTGTTCGTTATAAAGGCAGCGTTCATAGAATTGCTTTTTTTTTTTTTTTTTTTTCCTTTGGGAACTGGATTTAAGTTAAAAACTTTCCTGTTTCCTTTTTGTATGTATTTAAATACAGTTATTTTTCTTCTCTCAATGGTATAGCATATTCCTATGCTTGAGAAGTATAGGCTACTGAAGAACCATTGTAAATGGACATTACAGGTATGCTGTATTTTTGAAGGTATTTTGTCATATTAAGTTTGATGACGCTAAAGTTAGGGAATTCTGAGCAGAATTGCGAGAAAAAAAAAAATGTTTTAAAGGCTTTAAAACATTAGGTAGGCGGTCGAGGGTGTTCACCAACAGGGGTTGTAAAGCATTACACACTAAATCCCGTTTTTTGTTCATCTTGCTGCCACGCAGCCGCCGCGGCAGCAGGGCGAGGAGCGGAGGCCTGGCAGGGCAGCGCCGTGCCCGCGCCCTGGCCCTGGCTCAGCAGCAGCAGGTTTCGGGCCCTCTTCCCTCCAGGTTGCTCTAGCAGTTATGTTTTTTTTTTGTTTTTTTTTTTTCATCACGCGAACGACTTTTTTCTCCCCTCCCCGTCTCCTTCTCTCCAGAAGTTGTCAGACGCACAAATTCTCTGACCTGCAGTCACCCACCCACCCATCCAAATTGAAAGGCCTAGAAAAGTGCTTAGCGCGAATTGACTTTGCCAGTTAATTCCTTTCTTTTTCCTCTTTTTGAACTAGGGCACTTGCTTTTATCATGCCGCACACCCCAGCAATGCCATTATTTATTCCTCTTCCTTTATAATAAAAACTTACGGGCTTAAAGTTAGGCAGCCATGGTACACTTTGTCTCTGCTGTTTATTCCCCCTCCCCCTTAAGGCCGAAGGGGAACAGAAACACCAAGTTTTCTCAACTCCACAGTATTCAGTCAGCCCACAGGAATATGCAAAATCCCTCTAACATTTTTTTTTTCTTTCTCTATTTCTCTTTGTTCCGTATATTTGCAGCTTTGTAGTAACAGTGTTATAAAATATTTACTGTACAAAAATACAAAAAACCCAGATACATAGCCTAAAACAGTTTTTTTTTCCTTGTGGTGAATTTTTTTTAAGAATGTCAGTTAATATTGTACTTTGCATTGTGTCTCTGGAAATATCTTTTTTTTTTTTTTTTTTTTTTTGGTAGAAGGCCTCCATCGAACAAAATTAAAACCATAACCGGCATGACAATGTAAGGAGAGCTTCAATGGCACCTAAACAATAAATAAATAACAAAATAAACCTCATGAGGTCTGTTGGAGGCAGGTCTTGTGAAGTTAACACTGCCTGCTAGGCAGGATTTTCATTAAATCAAGCTTACAATGCCAATTTTGTCTTGAAGTCAATGCATGTATTACTGTTTGACAGTAAACCCAGCTATGCCATCATCAAGTCCAAGGCTGCGCAATAGTCTAATTAGTATCGAGTACATTTTCCTTTTATTTTTTCCAATAAAAAAGCAGTGGGATGAAAATTGCTTTGATATATAGCAGGTAACATTGAAGCTATTCCATAGCACTTAACTGTAGTGAATACTGTGTCACCAATTCTGAAATCAATTTAATGTTTAATGCAAATCCATTACATGGTGCTATTACAGGCTGGCAAAATGATTTACAAAAATGTGACAACTTGGGCTCAATTCACTCTGCTTTCCAACAATGTAAATGCATAGCAGTGTTTATCTGCATGAAAACTATGCACTAATCTATCTGAAAAAAAAAAAAAAAAAAGAAAAGAATATATCAACTTTGGTATCTACTTTCCGTTTACTTCAATCCTTGCCTTTTTGGTCATTGTTATAATGCCAGCTTTAGGACAGAAAGAGTTATAAGAAAACCAGCATAATACCTGATATATTAAAATGTAGTGCCTGTGAAATCTGTATTATATTGCTCTTCTGAAGTAAGATTTTTCTACACCGGTAGCCTTCGCTGTCTGTCAGAACCTTCTGATATAGGTGATGTAAAATAACCGTACAATATTAATGCATGCTATTCCATAATGCTTAGTAGCTGTATGAATATTACTCAAAGTTATGTTAGTCTTTTTTTCTGACTTGGTTCTTGTCAGATAGGTTTAAAGATATTTCACTGAGAACGCAAATTCTGTCTTTTCTTGATTTGGGGTGTTTTCAGTATTTTGGAGGTATACATTTACTTAAATTCAGTATTACTTGTGTTTTGGGTTTTTTTTCTTTTTTTTCTTTTTTTTTTCCTTTTTTTTTTTCCTTTTTTTTTTTTTTTTTTTTTTCCTAGAGGGCAGGACATGGTGTTTGAGACCAGAAATCTGTGCCTGGTAAGATTTTCATCTCAAAAAGCTACCCTAAGAATTCAAAGAGCTTGCTCTGAAGAACATACCATAAAGTTCAAATTTTAAGGGACAGTCCTTTAAACCCATAAACGAGATTGAGCTCGTCTTGCGAGAGATTTCTTAATGGGCAGCGGTTAACCAGGTACCCATGCTTGACCCTTCTTCACACCAGACTTCCTCATATAGAAGAAAAAACCCTTTAAAAAAAAAAAAAAAAAAAAAAAGAAAAAAAGAAAAAAAAAACCTCATGTGGTTGTTTAGTTTCATGCACAGTTGCAATATTTTTCTTCAGACAAACTCTGTACAAACTTTGGGCCCGATTCATAAAAGCTCATTTGCTATTAACACGGGACTCTGGTGGGCTTTTCTCCTCCAAATTTCGGATCGCTTTCTGTCCGAGGACACGCTCTGGCCGGTCCTTCTTTCCCCAGCACGCGCGCCTGCTCGCTCTCCTCTCCCTCCTCTTCCCCTCCCCACCTCCCCGAACTCCGAAGGAGAACAAAAATCGATGGGCCAAGGGGCCACGGAGGCAGGAGGGGAGGAAGCGCAGGCCCATGCTCCGACACCTCAAACGCGCAGGCGTGCGAGAGAAAAGGGGGAGGCAGCGGACGGGACCACCCCGAGCCGCGCTCCGGCCCTTGCGAGGTTTTGTCACGTTGAGGTACACGCTGCTCGATTCCAAAAAAGAGATGCTGTCTGTACCCGAAAAACGCGCTAGATTGCTACCTCTGAGCTCTAGAGAAAACCTTCGTAAAGGAGAACACTTGTATACAATGTGAACTTTTGTACTTTGTACGCTTTTTTTTTTTTTTAGGGAAGACTATTTTCCACTTAGTTAATCTTCTATGCTCGAGCATGAACAAAAACAATTGTGTTCAGTGAAATCCCCCCCTTTTATCTGCATCCACAAATTAATATGAGGGAAAAAAAAAAAAAAAAAAAAAAGATGAGTTTTTAGACGGAGCATGGTAGGAAGAGAGTCCCCGGCTTGGCATCTCTGCCTTGGCCGCTGCTTGCTCTCGCTGCGGGCGTCCCTTGGGGGAAAGGGCTGCAAAATTCCTTGCTTTGGAGACACAATCAAGGAGAAAGCCCCGCTTTGGATGGCTCAGCGGTTTCTCCGCGCAGTTGAGCTTTGACCTAGCCCTGGCCCGCTTTCCGAGACTGGTCCAGCCAAGTCCCTCGGTGTTGCTTTTAAACCCGGGGCACTAAAATTTCCACTGGCCGCGTGAAAGATCTGCTGCAAATTCACTTGACACCCGTGTTAATACCATGTCGTGTTCATTTTTTTTATGAGTCAGGCCCCTCGTGCCTCTAGTATACTTGTATTGACTCTCATAGTTACCATTTTAGTTTTACTGTGTTCTGTGAAAAAAATTGTAATTGGTTGAGAATCACTGTGGGCATCCATTCTTATTCAACTAAGTCTCCGCAGGTTTTTTGAGCTGGTGTGGATTAGTTTAACTCTTGTATTCAACCATTAGTGCTACCACCTTCTCACATTACAATACAATTACTGGAAGCAAGTACTGCATTTCCTATGCAACAAAAAAGGAAAATAAAAAATTGCTAATGCTAACGGGCCGTGTTGTTATTTACTTGCACAGGGTATCTGCGCGCTCGCGGCACCGCGGGACTCGCTGCGAGGCCGAGTGCTCCGGGTGCATACACAGGGCCGGCACCAGCCTTGCCGCCCCAGGGTCCCCAAACCACGGGATTTTGGTTAAATTGAACCGCAGTCGGCGCATCAGCTGTGCTGTCGGTGTCCCCTCTGCACAGAATCACTCCTGCTGTGGTAACCAGCTGCATCTCAGCAAACCTCTGCAGGTTAAATCGCTCACAAAGCACATCTAGTAAAAATTAACCGAGATTAATTAATTCTGCAAGTGCCACGATGTATCTTTAAAGGTAGCTAAGTGCTAAAAACGCCACCACGTTGGCCAAGCACCGCGGTGCCGTCTGCGTTTCAGCTGCTGCTGATGGTGGAGACCTCGCAGCCAGCCCGGGCCGTGCTGTCCTGCACCTCCCCGTGGGGCTTCTGGGGCACGGGGCAGAAAACGCAGCTTTCCTCACTGCACTTTTAAGTTTTTCCTCACTTGATGCGTTTTTCCTAAAAGAAACACGCAGAAGTTAAGATTTGCAGAAGGCAATTTTTTTGCGTTTCAGCAATTCTGCCTGCTTTCTGCATGAAAACTGGCACAAGGCCACAAGGCTGGGGCAGCTGTGCTGGTGGCCCTGTGGGGACACGAGGTGGGGACCCTTGGGCGCACACCCTTCCCTGGGCAGCACCAGCTGGGAAACAGCTCTTCCTTTTTCTTTTGGGGACAATTAGTGCTTTCCAATAAGTAGTTACTCGAAGCACTGGTATTTCTTTTCTGACCACCGCACCCCCTGTTTCATTTTGGGCTTCCAGGACAGGATGGGAGGTTTGGGCCATGCACAGATCTAATGTCACTGTCCTCTGGTGCCCCCTCCTTGCCCCTCACAATGCCTTTAGCCTCATCCCAGCTCCATGCCTGGTCACTGCTCCAGCCACGGCACCAGCATTTGGGCAGAAAATTCATCCTGGGGCTGCAGGAACAAGCCCGAATGCTGCTGGTGCCCAGAGGGAACCAGGAGGGGCTCCAGGAGGGTGGCCAGATCCTGCGCCACGCGGGGCAAAAGCTGTAGGGGAGCAGCCACCTGTAGGGCTGGGCCTCGGTCGCCCTCTCCCTCGTGCTTGCTGCTGGTCTTGCACTCGTTCCTTCTCGCTTTCTCCTTTCTTCCTGCAGGAAAAAAAAGGTCTCCATCAGCACCTAAGGAAATAAATCCCATTCGTTATTTATCGCTATGAAAAAGTGTCAGCTGGGATCGGAGTGCAAGAAGAATACACAATAGTCCAACAATAAAAAAATACAAAGTTTGGGTGGGAGAATCACTGAGTGGTGTTCAGGCAGAGAAAAATTCCACTGCCGTGACCTGGGGGAGAAGCAACCGAGGTGTTGAGGGCCCTGCAGGTCGCAGGCACATTGCAGGGCACAGGCAACACGTGCACACACCCCAGCTCGCCCCACTCATGCACATACACGCGGGTGTGATTGCACACGTCCAGGCACACACACACACACACACATCCCTGTGAGGTTTCATTTATCACCATTTGGCCATGCCTCTCCCCTCCCGCGCAGCGGCACCTCGGGTGGATCGTGGCGACAACGTGATCACGCCGAGTTTTGACCTTTGGCTTTTTCACCTTTCCTTCTCCAAATCTGGGCCGTGCCCAGTTGTTTTTGCGTCAATGATGCGTAACGTTCAGAAACGCTCACACTTCTCTCAAGCTTATCGTTATTACAAAGACATCCCGAGGGTATTACTTACACGTCACGAAGCAACGGCCCTTTAAACTCATATTAGTGGTGGATCTGGCTACTTAATCTCTTCCTTAAAAGTAAAAGTTCCCGATGATACGGAAAGGAAGAGGCTCGGGAGCGTGAGCGAGGCAGCGGGTTCGTCTGATGTCTTTTATCTGCCGCAGACAAGCCGAGCCTGGAAATATTTATTGGTTCAGTCCTTCAGCAACATGGTATTAATTGCCTCCGAGTGTTTTGATAGGTAGTTAGCACAAGGGTATTAATGAAAATAGCACCACTTCATTTTAAAATTAACTACTTGGCCATTCAGCAACATGAGCTGATAAATTATGGCAATAAATTCGCGACTGAGATTTATGCAATGGCACCGCGCGCTCCCACGGCGCGGGGGGCCGGGGCCCTCGTCGCCCCCACGCCTCCACGCAGCTTTGTGGGTGCCTTAAATCCCTGCAGATGCTCGGGCCCGGGAGTTTCACGACCTCTCGGGTCAGTTCTGGAGCTCTTTAAAACCGACAGTGCTGGGGGGAGCTGCACCGGAGTCCTCAGCAGAGCAGGGAGCACCGCGGGTTTGATTACACCAGGTCCCCGACCTGCCCACGCCACAGCACCCGAATAATTCCTCCCCTGCTCCCCAACACCTTGAAAACAGGGAGCCGGGCTGCTGCTGCTGCAGACCTGCAAGATCTGCTGTTGTTGTTGTTGTTGGCTGGTGAACGGCCTCGTACTTGCCAACGCCGGACCAGTGTCTGCTGATTCCCGTCCCTCTCTTCTCTTCCGAGAGGCAGAAGCAAACCAGGGATGTGATCGAGGTCGGACCCAAGCCCACCCCTTTCTCTGGGATATTTCCCAACATTTTCTTTCGCTCAGGTGGGGTTTTTCTCCATCCTGGCTCTCAGAGGACAGAGGATGTGCCTGGCTTTGGGCTGCACACGGCCGTCGATGAACAAACCAAGAGCAAACCCACACCTGCGGCACCGAAGCAGCCCCAGCCCCGGCACAAACCCTGCTCGCCCAGGACATAAAGCCTCTCGTGAGTGCTGTCCATAACCCGCCTTTTTTGACAAAGAAATATTAATCTGTGAAAAATGAATGGCAACTCCCTGCCTTAGGCAGCGAAGAAATTGGAAAATGTTCCTATAAATGTGATTCATATGACATAATACCTGCCCGCATATTGCATTATCCAAACCTATTAGAATGGAGATGCAGCCAACTATTTTGTTATATGGGGTTTAATCTTTTTCCCCATTGTTCATTATTACCCTA
This sequence comes from Anas platyrhynchos, assembly GCF_047663525.1. Classification (NCBI taxonomy): domain Eukaryota; kingdom Metazoa; phylum Chordata; class Aves; order Anseriformes; family Anatidae; genus Anas; species Anas platyrhynchos. The sequence goes on from NC_092594.1 coordinate 36,646,067, forward strand.
CAGAAATTTCATAACCTGGTGTCTTTTTTTTTTTTTTTTCACCCCTTGATAGTTTTGGCTTTTCCCTTGTGCCATCCCAGTGGGTTGAAACGGGTGCAAAACACCCCAAAAAGTGCCCAATGTCTGCATGCTGTGGGCAGAGGGCACAAACCTGCCGGGGGTATCAGCAGTGGGGTGCTGAATGGGGACATGGGGGGGTCTCAGGGTGGCACCCCCAGCTCTGGAGCAGCCACGTGGGCAGCAGGATGGGGACACTGCGGGTCCCCCCAATGTCACCGCTCTTCAGACAAATGCGAGTGATTCCCTCTCCTTCCAAAAAGGTGCATTTTGTTACCGGGCGGGAGATGCACCCGTTTCGTAGAAAATTCAGCTAAATGTTGCATTTATTTATAAACGTGACAAATTTAATAGGGTAGGAAAGGTATTTGAATTATTGATTGTTAAATATTTAAGCCCCGAGTACCCATCCATCAGCATGTGTGAGAAAGCTCGGGACAGATTTATGATGTTGGAGTTTTCCTGGTTAGCTGGCACTTGGCATTTCTATTAATTATAGCCCACACACTCGTTTTTTTGTATGTGCGTGTTTTTGTGTTTTTTTTTTTTCTTTTTTTTTTTTTTCCCTGGGATTTGTTAGAAGTATTTATAAAAGATGTCCCTATTATACCATTTAAATATTGTTTGTGCAACTGGAACACGTTTTCTATCGGGGATTAATACACTGTTTGATTTAGGAGAAAATTAAATTAGAAGGTGTAAGTCTCAGGAGACGAGTGCTTTATTTGAAAAGGGTTTCCACCACTGGAAAGCACAAAGTTTTTCTTTTACATATAAATATTTTGCTCCCGGTGTCCCCGGTGTGCGGGTGGGAAGGAAGCAGAGGACTCAGCCCCTGTTTCTCTGCAGCTTGGTGCTGGGGCAGGTGGGAAGCTTTTGGCAAAGGCTGCTTTGACCTTAAATCACTCAGAGTCTAAAAAGTGCCTCGGTTTTGCCAAGCACAGTGCCAAAACTCCTGTTGCAGTGTGAGTAAAAGCTCCTGGTTCCCAACCTGGGGGTGAAACCTCTGTCACCACACAGGGACGGGGCACCAGGAGCTGGCACCTCCTGTGCCCAGCTGTGGTCCAGCAGGGAAGTGCTGATGATGTTTGTCCTCGTTCATTCCCAAACTGAAGCAGGAGGGGATTTATTTTGTCCTGTCCCATGCTTGGGCACAGTCCTCCCTGCTTGCTTTGCTCCTAAGTGCACACTCAGCTTGGAGTCGGTCCTTTCTTTCCTGGGGCCACAGAGGCTTTGGGGAGGAAAAGGCTCAGATTTGGCCACGGGGGCGAGGCTGTGCCGTGGTCCCCAGCTGGACCCCGCACACCACCCAACAAGTGTCCCAAAGTCCTCCTCGTACCAGGACTTTGTCTTCACTCTGTAACCACCCTGATGTCAGGGAGGGGGCAGGATGCGTGGCGTGATGTTTGTGATGTTCATTAATAACCCCCCAGCAGCCCCTGTTACTTCCCTGGGCGGGGGAAGGATGCGAATTGCCCACGTCGCGGCCCCAGCGCCACGGAAGGGTTGGTGCAATGGGAGGAAACCACCGAGGAGCAGCGGGTCAATAATGCACCTCCTAAAAACCAGCTCCCTGAGTGTGTATCGCTATGATAGATTGTAATTGCTCAAGAAGAGCCATTACGGCCTGTTAGGTCAATACTCTGCATTTCCAAAGTGCTTTAATTAATACATATTTACATCAGGTAATAGCAGGGATTTCTCTGAGCCGTGGTATGAGGCCAAGAGAGGCTCCTAACTTTCACAATTTGGGGGGGTGAGCATGATTTAGTTTCTCCGTGCTTTGTTGCAAATTACAGAAACGTGTCTGGTGTCACGAGCAGCAAGAAAATCTCCGTCCTCCTCCAGGCGGCCCTGCACTTCGGGCACGGGCACGGGGGCACGCAGGGAGCAACCCCCAGCACTTTGCCAGCCGCAGCCCCTCGTCCTTCCCCTCGCTGTTCGGGGCCATAAATAAGGTACCGGCAGATATATTGCTGCTGCTGTTACTTCCATGGGCAGGCGCCATCAGGAGAAAGGCTGCGGGCACTGGGGAGGTGAGCTCCCAGCTTCACCACATTCCCGGGCCCCACCATGCAGCAAAGCCCTTGTTTTGCTGGGTTTTCACCCGTTTCCTTGTTCTGGGAGTGTGCAGCCCTCCAGGAGGGGCCAAGACTGAGTTCGAGGCTCTCAGCCCACACCAGGCACGCAGGTGAGCGCTGGGGCCGCCTGGTGCCCCAGGTAACACCGAAACACAAACAGGGCAAGGTTATTGATTTTTTTCTCCTTCTTCTTTCCCCGAGACCACAAATTAGAAACGGCGCTGCTAAAACTCACTGGCCTCTCCGCAAATTTTAATTAAAGCATAAATAAATCATTTTGGGCGCTGCACTTGCCTATAAACAATGAGGGAGATGGCACCCTTACAACTGCTTGTCAACATTTGGTGACTAATGAGTCACTGTGAAAATACAATCTGAAGCGACCGAATTGAAACCAGACCCCGGCGCTAACGAACGGCACATGCCCGCCTGCCGCAGCACGGCGGCCGAGGGCCCCCAAACCGCCCCTGGGGGCGGGGGGTGCTCAGCCGCGCAGCCCTGGCCTTTATTGAATAAAGCGCAGCGCTGTAATGCGATATTGCAGCTGCAGCCTTTTTGCCACGTTGTGGAGTAATGTTTTCCCCTGTCCTTGCAGCAAACAATAACCATATGCCGCGTGTGTTACCAAATGTTTATTTTATTTCTTCGTCAGGACGCGAGGCGGGCTCTGGAGAAGGGCTCGCGCTGTTCCAAGTGGTTTCCAGCCGGCCCTGCAAGGACGGCGGCATCCCACAACGGCCCGGCGTGGCCCCGGCCGCTGACCTGAAGGGTGTCCCCATGTAGCTTATCACCCCACACACCATATCGCACCCCCTCACACCATATCGCACCCCATACACCATATCACACCTCATCACACCGCACCATGCCATGCCACACCGGCCTGCAGCAACACGGCCTCAGATGTCCTCCCAAGGCCACAAGTCGCGCTCGCACCATGCAGCTTCCACCACAGCCTTCGGTTTGACAAGACACCAAACTGGTTTGGTTTTCTCCACCAAACATGTAAAGCAGGCCTAATTTTCAAGGTTTTTATCCCCCACGAGGGACCAAGAGGCTTTACCCAGGCGAGGGCTGAACGCCCCACACACAGCCCTGCATTTCTCCCATACACCCAAAGCGCCACACTTGCTGCGGGCCTCTGACCTCCGGCACCACACAAGCTGCAGCCGAGTGTCTCCACACTGTCTTGCTCCTAAAACACCCCAGACCGATGCCATTTCCACCCCAGAGCCCTGATGAGCCCACCCAACCCCACGACGCTTTGCTCTTCATCTTAATTAATAAGTAAAATGTTCAGGATCCTGTGGGCATAGCGGTCATTCAGCCCCGAAGAGCTCAGGCACAGGCAAGTGGCCACTCTTCCCTCACACCCCTGTCATTCAGCTGGAACAGCAGCAGCAGATGGACAGACGGACAGACAGACAGAAAGTCTGCGTCCAGCACATCTGATAGATGCCAATATCCACAGCCCGATTCCCAGCAGGTCTCCTCTGGGGGTCAGAGCCCAGCCCCTGGTGCCATGGCAATGGGAATTAGGCCCACTCTGCTCGCCTTTTTTTCATTATTATTCCCTTGAACGCAGGCTCGTGAAAAGAAAGAAAAATATTATGTTCCGTGTGTCGCTTCTGCGAGTCAGAAACCAATCTTGACAGGGGAAAAAAAGAAGGGGAAAAAAAAAAAAAAAAAAGGAAAAAAATCCAAAAGCTCCCAACTGCAGCACATGCTCATGGAAACAAGATGTGGAGCACATGAGGCTGTCCCAGGGAGAAAGTTTTCTAAAAATAACATATGCAGATTATGTACATAAAATGTCATGAAATATCAGCACATAAAAACGTGTGGTAGTTCAGGCTGTTGCAATTACAGCTAAAATGTGCCAGATGAACGACACGCAGCATTTGGTGCTGTCTGCAGCGAAAGCCAGGCACGGGGCCAGCGGCCGCGGGTGCTCAGCCCCACGGCACCGCCACGCCACGACCCACAGGTCGCCCAGCCCGCCCCAAAGCCGCCGCCGAACGCTTCCTAGCTGCCCGTTTTCATAAAACATCCATCTCTGGATTTCATTTCTGGGCCTGCTTTGCTCCTCGTTGTGTGACGGCTCTCAGCCTTGTCATCAGGAACACAGCAGGGAAGGGGGGTCCCTGGCCACGTAGCTGTGTGTACACACGAACAGGATTTGGGTCACGATTTGTCCTCATGCAATGGTGATTAGAAAGTCGTGAAACTGTGATGGGAAAGTGCCTCACACACAAGGGGAGCCCCACACACCCCTAGGGCCACCCCTTTCCCCTGGGCTTTGTGCTTGCTGTGGGACGCTCCCAACAGAGCAGTGCAAATGGAACCATGCCAGCTCTTTGGCTTCACTAAATCACATTTCTCAGGTAACGTCGCTGCTTAGGGCAGGGCAAATTTCACCTCAGAGGGCTCAGACTGGATTTTGGGCAGCACCAGGCACAGGCAGCTGCAGGGACTGGCCCCACCAGTGGCTCTGAGGCCTGCAGCGCTGTGCTGAGGGGCCCTACCTCATGCAGGGCGATACTCTGTTAGGTTGCACTTTTTAATCGCTTTTCTAGCAAATAGGGGTTTTGTCCGTCGAGTCGGCCAGAATTAAATTACTTCGCAAGAGATTTCTTTTTTTTTTTTCCCCCAAGGATACTTTTTATTTCGTGCTGCAAAACGCATGCTGCTGGCGGCTCGCGGGGAGAACAAGGCCTTTTGTATCGAAGTCCAGAAAAGCAACATGATTCATTGCTTTCTCATTATTTTGTCCTCTTGCTGGATATTGCCGGGGAAATTCCACCCCCCCACACACTCCTCTCAGCCCCCCCTTTCTTTCTTTCTTTCCAGCCCGTTTGAAAAGCAGCTGATGGAAGGAGAGGAATATTCATCTCCCCGCTTCGCTCACGTGGCCGGCAGAGCCTCGGCAAACTTCGATGGCCGGCGTCCCGGCGCCGAGCAGCCCGAAAGCTCGCGCCCTCGGCTCGCCTCGAGAGCCTTTCTGCGCCGCGGCTCGTTCCCCTGCAGTGCGGGGAAGGCTGTCTGCGGGAGTGAATTGTGTACTGCGGCAGACGGGGCTCTTTTTATTTCCATTGATTTCCGGTTAATCGCTTTTGCCCTCCCGAGCTGACGCGCCAGCTCACACACCACGCTGCACCACGGCCGCTGGGGCTGGGGGGAGGCAGTGGGATCCCCATGGGGGCCGGTGGAGGCCTGGAGGCCATGGGGAGGTTTGGGGCTGCAGGTGTCCGCTTGGGAAATGAGCCACAGCACAGTGCACGTTCATAGGGAAAACTTGTGCCAGCCCTGGTGGGTGCTGAGCAGCCTCAGTTTCTCCAGGCAGGGAAATGGGTTGATTTTTCCTCATTGCTAAAGGACAGGAAGGATAACAACAAAATCTCACATAACTCTTCCTGAGGGTCCCCTCCTCCCTCAGCACCATGGTCCTGAGCCCTCCCAAGAGCCTCCTGCCCCAAGGAAAAGCCATTTTCCTGGCATTTTCCCACCTGGGATGCTTCCCTGCTTCACCTCGCTTCACTGCACCCCCTCCTTTACAGCCTCACCACTAGTTTTAGGGAAGAATTTCTCATTTTTAAATAACATTTAAGCACCACTTGGGAGTAGGCAGAGTGTTTTTGTTTTCTTTCCCAAGGGGGTTTGGAAGGGGGGGCAGGTGCTTGGTCTGCACCCACACCCCTGTCCTGTCGTGGCGTCAGGCCCCTGCGATGCCGTCCTCCATGCCGCTGCCTCACGAAGCCAGGCCTTCTGTCTCAGCACGAGACGTGGTGAATGGCAAAATTCAGCATGACGATGTTCATGGGGAGGAGGCACACAGTCCCGCTGAGTGGAAAAGAGGAACGAGCTGAGGTGGTTGTTGTCTGACACAACGGAGGAGAAAATGGCCGGGGGCAGCGTGGGGCGGACAGCTCTCCTCCCAGCACGGACAGGATCTGCACAGGGAACGTCCCACCAGAGCAGCTGTGGAAGCTAGGCTGGAAAATGAAAGCTCTTGGAGCCAAGAGGCAGAGGAAGAAGCAGATAAAATACACTTCTGAAAAGGATTCTGAGGTGAGACTCGTGAATTTTAATGCACTCCCTCTGTGGCAGGACGCAGCCCAGCCATGGCTCAGCCAAATGCCTGTGGTGGGGCTGGGGAAGGGAAGGGAAGGGAAGGGAAGGGAAGGGAAGGGAAGGGAAGGGAAGGGAAGGGAAGGGAAGGGAAGGGAAGGGAAGGGAAGGGAAGGGAAGGGAAGGGAAGGGAAGGGAAGGGAAGGGAAGGGAAGGGAAGGGAAGGGAAGGGAAGGGAAGGGAAGGGAAGGGAAGGGAAGGGAAGGGAAGGGAAGGGAAGGGAAGGGAAGGGAAGGGAAGGGAAGGGAAGGGAAGGGAAGGGAAGGGAAGGGAAGGGAAGGGAAGGGAAGGGAAGGGAAGGGAAGGGAAGGGAAGGGAAGGGAAGGGAAGGGAAGGGAAGGGAAGGGAAGGGAGCAGTTCAGCACTGTGCTGCTATGCCCGTCTCAGAGAATTTCAACCCCTGCACGCTGAGGCAGACAGCAGAGGGACGGCTGGCCCATGACGTGGAGGTGCCTTGTCAGAAGAAACTGCTGGAGAAGGGAATGCAAAGGCTGCCAGGTCACCGTGCTGGCAGAGAGTTTTGCTGGGCTGGGCTCGGTTTGCTCACACCACGAGGGCCAGCGTGGAAGTGGGAGTCTGAACAGCGCTGGTGGGAGTGGCAGCGCAGGCCACCCCCAGCACTCCCTCAAAGTCAGCTTCTTAAAACAAACACCGCCCTGGGACAGCAGCTGCTGGAGATAACCAGCGGGTTTGGGTGCTGGAGGCGTTTGGCCTTCATGTTTTTCTCACTCCAGGCACAAAATGCGCCGTTATCTTCCATTCAGCACGCGCACCCTGCGCTGTGGTGCCGTGGGCACAATGGCTTCTGAGCGTAGCCGCAGTTTTGTTCACCTCAGAGAAAGTCATTGGTCAAATTTAATCCAAACAGGGATCAATTAGAAAAGGTTGTGACAGACAGTTAAAGTCACCAGCAACTCCTATAAATTGTGGGTAGAATTTCCTCCTTTGCTGTATACTGGTTTAATGTAGGAAATGGCTCATTTGCAAGCTAAAGGTTTAATTAGGAGAAAAAAAAAGGTCAGCAGAGATCAGATGTGAATTGCAAAGTGCCAAAGAAGTTTACTGCAGCATCATATTTATTGAGAGGCATGCTATAGATCTGCTCCCTCTCTGCCCAGAATGCTAATAGCATCCCTTTGAATTCTTAATATCAACAGAAAAATCATCGATGATACATGGGATGCTTTAAAACTATTTGGCACCCGCTTTCCCTTTATGATAATCCAAGGGCTCTGCTAAGACCCGGAGACTCCTTTACCCATCTTGTTAATTGTGGATCGCTCTTTCCAGGTCAGGTTTCCACAACGTGACACCTTTCAGCTCGCTGTTTCCTCTCCCATCCATCGCAATATGAGCTTTGCACAGGATATTTATTGCTCCTACCGATCGGGGACACAGTCACGAAAGCAGTGTAAATTGTGCCAGAAATACCAGTGTGATGAAAATTCATGGGGATTCTTCCTCATCTCACTGTATTCCGAGTGGTTCTTGGGGGCGTATGAGCCGCAGAAATAACGAGTTCTGTAAAAGCTCTCTCCAAAGCCCCAGCAGCAGCAGAAGTGTGAATGCAGGAGGGCTTGGCTGGGGGGAGGCAGCATGAGCCTCCTCCAGCCACCTTTTAGGGCAGCAGCAGGTGAGCAGAGCTGTGGCTGGCCGTGTGGAATCACACCTGGCACACCGCTGCTCCAGCAGACAGAGGAGAAGCGCCAGCGTCTCACCCTGAGACCTGAGGAGCTGCCCCCCGGCCACCACACCTTTGGGGATACTCCCACCAGTGGGGATTTATTTCGGTGCTGCAGCAACTTCCCTCCTGCTGGGGCCTTGCCAGCAGGCACAGGTGCTGTTTCCAGACCAGTCTGCGCTGCAGCTGGGGCTGGGCGGCTTCCATGCCGCGAGGCCGGGGCTGAGCGGGGCTCCAAGCGTGCGGCATCACCACCGAGCGCAATGAACACTGCAAAGGTGCAGAGACTGCGAGCAAGGTGGAGTGAAATCAAAATGGCAGCTGGACCTGGCCAGGAGAACAACGGCAATTTCTACAGTCACTTCCATTTGTTCCAGTATCACTCAACCCAAACCCAGTTTGATTTGATGCCGCGATTTTGCTTTAAGCAGCGCTGTGTGAGACAGGACAGACAGCAGAGCAGATTGCAAACCGATGTCAGTAATTTCAGCGGGCAATGCTAATTCCCAGCACCTGAGACTCAAGTCCTCCGTGCAGCGTTGATAGCACTGATTTCAATACTTTCAATAAAGGAAACTTTCTGAACAGCAGGCTGAGGACGGAGAAGGCTCTTCACTCTTGCAGAGAGTCAGGAACACAGCAATTATCAGCTGGCAGTTCCAGCCGCCTGGTAAAGTATGAAGAGTAAAATAAACACGTTGTGGCTCTAAGCTGAGAACAGAAGAGCTGTAATTGTTTTGAAGTTTGACTACTGCCCCATCTCACCGCACGGGGGGAATGACGCAGACCTTGGCACATCTCGCTTACAACAAAGGCGCATGGTGCTCCGTGATTCCAGCACGCGTAAGATTCAGGTGTGATCCATGTAAAGCATCAACCATTTCCCCTCGATCCCACCCAAAAGCAGCACTACCTTGTGCGAACCCCACTGCTGTTCCAGAGCTGGCTTCTGTGAACGTCTGAAGAGGTGCAAGAGCCTCCCTCATCTTTGCTGGGTGCGCAGAGGCAATTCGGCAGCTCCGACAGCCACATCGTGCCTGGTATCATCCAAGCTGACTCGATAGAGATGTCAGGTTTGAAAAGATAGCAGAAGTCTGCCTTGGAATTTAATTGGCTTACACTTCTCTATATCCTATTTTAAAAGTAAGGCCTTTAAAATGTGATTTGGATGAGAAACTTGTGCAGGGCTTTACCCTGGGCAGTCTCACAGACCTCTCAGCAACAAAAACAGAACGGCTCTTAATACGAGCTGCATATACGGTTGGATTTATGGACTATTCATTATTTTAATAGCACTTATTGACTTAGGGTCAAATATCTTTTTCCAACATTTTTTTTATTTAAGGAAAGAGCCCGTATGTCACAATCTCATGCCTCATCTAATTGGATAAGTGTTTCCTTTGTCCTTGAAACCGAAAAGTAGAATGCGTATCCAGGAGCTACAGAATGAAAAAGCATCTGCCTTTGGTATTTGGCATGCCTCAATTAAAAAACCCGCTGCCTGTGCTATAATTTTTTGAATTCTGACCAGCGCACTTCTGCTCAGATTCAAACAGACAGTTCTGAAGGTCAAGCTTGGGGTATTTAAAACCAAATCCTTTGGAACAATGCTTAGAACATTAATGTTTTACATACAACAGAAAAGAGGCCCGGAACTAGCAGAGCTAAGCTCGTGGTCATGCTGAAATCCAGGGACCGATTCACATGCTCGCTCGTCTTGGAGCGTTTCTGCAGGCTCCTGCTGGACTGCAGTTTAAGTCCGTCTGCACGACGTGGCTCCCCTCCCTCCCATTCCCACGAAGCCAGTGCTCAATATGCACCAAACACTTCCATCTTTAAAAAATAATTGAAAAGGTGCACCCTGAAGTTCACTGGATCGATCCCTCTGAATTATTTTATTTAGAAGACACTTCATTGTGTCAAAGATTTAATGGAGAGGTTACGATGCCCAGCCTTTGGAATGTCAATGCATTAAACTGGAGCCTTGCAGGGAATGTTAAAATCCCCGTAACGTATGCCCAAGCAAAACTGTCAGATTTTTGAAATATGAAAATTCTTACGCGGTTTAGATAAGACCCAGACTGCTGAGGAAAAGGAATATAGCGGCCAGAATCCTTCTGTGTGTGTCTTACAAGAACAGGGGTGAAATTGAGCAGCCTCTCTCCGGACTCCTTTGCCTTTCCCTTACATCCCTTCGAGTGCTCACTTCCCCGCCTGTGCCTTCGGAAACGCATGCGTTTTTACACCAGCACTACTTCCCGGCATACGTGATTAAATACCTTCCCCTGTTATTTATTGCCTATTAAACACCGTATCTTCGGCATGTACCTTCACCAGACAAAGATCTTCGCTATCAAATGCAGACCTCAGCATGTCTTAGGCCAGAGCAGTTTACTGCAATGGTCTCTGCGTGGGGCTGCAGCTGAGAGCACTGAGAAAGCTCCAGCACTGCAGAGCAGGGCTAGCTGCTTAGTAAGCGGCACCGCCGGTGTCTGAGAATTACCCGGCTTTGCCACATTTTACATTTCTTGGTACATGTGATAAGGCCGTAATACAGAAGATGTCCAACGGATTTTTATTTCTCTCCTTGGGGAACGTCTCTCTTCGGTGCTGCCGGAACGACTGCGATCCTCCAAAGTACTTCGAGGCTGTAAAGTTTCAAGTGAAACGGAAGGGCGGGGGAAGGAATGACAAGTCCTTTTTACTGAAATTCTCTCCCCAAATGGATTTGGCAGAGCCCAGCTCTGCTGATCTTAAAGCAAGGTTTATCATTTGTGCAGGCTGCTGCCTGAAGGGGGAACAGATCTTTGAAGTTCCTGAATGATGGAAGGGGTCTTCCCCCGCTCTCGCTCACACACATTTTTAAAGGGCGGAGACTGGGAGATGCTCAACTGCCCTGAGTCAGGAAATTACACGACAAATTAAACAATTATGTGTTTTAGTGCCGAGCGTCTATTTCGACACTCGGCACCAAACATGCATTTAACATGAGTTCCACGGGCATCGACAGCTCCCCATTACCTGTAGCTCTGCGTTGCGTGGCTTTCCTGCATGTTGGGAGCCCCCCCACCACAGCATCTACACCTTGGAGAGATTTCTTTATCATTTATTACACAAGGCACTGCCTGGACACTGTTGGAGTGACAAGGACTATTTCCTTAATTACTGTACATTGATAATAGCATTTACTCTGGCAGCTCCAGTGCTATTCAATCAAGCAAGATTCAATACAAAAAAGCTGATTTGCCAAAAAAGAGATTAGCATAAGTGCCTACAGTCACATTCTATTTTTGAAGGTAAAGCTACTGTGTCTGTGAGCTTGCTTGTGGGAACTTTATAAAGAGAGATTAATCTAGTTTATCTCCTTCAAAAGATATTTGGGGAAATGACAGAGTCAGTGTTTAGGTTCACGATAACGTTTTTTTATAAACATGTAAAATAAAGAGCTGCACAGAAAGTGCTTATCAGGAGCAGGAAGGTGTATTTTTTTCTCTAAGGCGAACGTAGATATTTGTTGTGAAAAATTCCGTGTTCCCCGGTTTGCCGTTGCTGTTCTTTGTCATTTGATCAAGTGGTGACTGTAGCTGTTGCACTTTAAAATTAAATGCTATTATTTATGGTAGAACTTGTGCTAGTTAAAAATGCAGACCTCAGCACTATGTACGTTTGTAAGCAGAAGGTTAAGCAGGACATTTTAAATGGTAAAGCAAAGGGCTTAATCAAGGCTGAAGAGCAAAATGCAGTGGGATAACAGATACAGTAAACAGGCATTAATCACCATACAGGCTTAATCCAGGTATTAGGCAGTCTTGGGGCTAATATGAAGACTCACTTGCATAAGGGCTCATTCTATCAACTCTTAAATATGTGAATAACTTTATTCTTGGGAGAAATTTCGTCCAAGTTAAAGGCACTTGCAAGACCAGGCCCATAGTGTGCCTTTGTAAAACGGTCATCACACAATTATTTTGCCTGCAGGGGATTTCTGAATTAGAAGACACGTGTAGGGGTGTGGCTCAAGAAAGGAAAAAATTGAACAGCCGGAGCATCGGGAGCCACTTCTCCAGGCTTTTTCCCTCGACACTGTCTGTTACTGTGACATCGAAATCCAAGCTAAGCACTTCTTGCCAAGGATGGACCAAATAACACCATGGAGCCAGTATCATCTCAGGGGAGACCGCTCGCTGTCTTAGTGACAAATTCAGTCACTACAAATCCAGGCTTAGAACATAGTCCTTCCCGAGCCATAATCCAGTGCTTGCAAACTGTGTTTAACCACTGATGAACTAAAACTTCAGTTTCAAGAAGATAATAGCACATCCATAAGTATGAAACTCACTTTTATTAGGTGTTTAGAAAGGTTCAAGTGCTTCCACATTTAACTTAACATCAAAAATTCCCCATCTCTGTATGAACATACACACCACGTGCACTGACGTCCCGGCACGCAACCCCCATCCTCCAGCCCAAGGTGGGTTTTGGCGTCCTGGTCCATTTTGGCTCACCTACCCCTACCGCCACCTACCCCTGAAACAGAACCTGTAGGCTCAGGGCAAGCCCAACGTGAGCTAACCTGAGGAAAGGGGAAGGAGATGGAAGTGGGGAACGGGGTAGATGGCCACAGTTTATCTATTCAAGGAACAGCAAGATGAAAAAAAATCCACAAACCTTTAATTGTGAATGTAGAAGAGGGACAGTGATGTAACTGTTCCCAGGGAACACTATTCTTATTTTGTAGAGGGAGGTGAGCCAAGATACTTAAGCTCTAGAGAACCTTTAACACAGGAAGCTATTTATCATAACAAGCTTGGTTGATACTGCTCCCATACTGAACCAATTAGATTAGCCTATTTCGTCATACTTCATAACTTGGGATGATAGGTTTCCAAGCATGGTACAGTGCAGTAATTGAATTTTGATCAAACACACATGGCCCATAACCCAGTATGTGAAACTTTCAGAACAGTTCACAGCTTTTAAATATCCAGTCAACATGTTGCCAAAAGTACAGGATGTACTTGATGCAAGTGGGAGAGGAGGGGGGAGCACGAGTCCACGCCGTAACTTGGTACAGCTGTAAAACAAACATTTTTTTGTTCCGATTCTGTTCCTACTTTAGCAAAGGAGCTGGGAGGAAGACAGTGAATGTCAAGTAAGTCGTTTTTCTCCCCAGCCCCCACGCCCCCCAGGCACACATTTCCCTTTTAACATTCTTAGATTACCACAACCTTTTAAATTCACTATACTGTACTTTCATACTGTATTAGACACACCAGCAATTATGTTTGTTAGCATGACACATCCATTGCTTACACTTAGTTAACAAAATAACTTAAAAGTCGCATGCATCATCCTCTTAATAGGGTTATAATCAATGGGACCATGGAATGAAAGCCCTAAAAATTACCCCCCACCTCTGCATTCCCCAGGCTTCTGCCTCTGCCAACACAATCCATATGTTGGGCAGTCTCTTCGGGCTCAAGGTGAACACCCAGTCAGTGCTTTGCAGTCCGTGCTCTCCCCTTACACGTTCTTGCTGTTTTCTTCACAGTAAATCCGAGGACCTGAGGAAGGTTCTGTGTAAAGGAAACAGAATGCATTAATAATTTCATTCCCACCACTCTCCTGACTCGAGGGCAAAGCACCCTCTGCAGAACAGGTTCACGACGAGGAGTTTTGTGCTACTTTATTCTGAGCCAGCCAAACCTGAGCTGCTCTCTGGCCCACCCCTGGCAGCCTGGCACGCTGGAGCAGTGGGGCAGGATAACCCCGGGCGCTGCCAACTTCCTTCTCGTTTGAATGCTTCGACCTGAAAGGCAGTCGGAGGCTGTGCAGCTCTCCCAGCACCTCGGGCATCTCAGCTCCCCGAAAGGGAAGCACCAGGGCAGCCAGCACCTTGGTTTTAGCTGAGGTGGTGCAAGAGACATAAAAGCTGGCAATTACTGCGACAGCCCTCCAAAGGATGGAGGTTTACCCCAGTGCTTCTGGTTGCGCTCCGTGGATCAGCTGCCTCCAAGACGTCTCACACACCTGCTCTGGAGTGCAGCTGTGTAAGAGAAGCAGCCACAGGTTCCAAGGGGAGAAATGGTGCTTTCCAGAGGTAACAAAACGTGCATCTCGCTCTGTCCTGCCACTGGTTGGGGACAGGTACATCGCACAGGTACAGCCACCCCTGTGTGAGACAGAGTGCAGGAGGATGCACTGGAACCCTTCTCCCTCCCCGCCCCACGCCTGACTAAGTTATGATGCTGCAGAGAAAATTAAAAGAAAAAAAAAAGAAAAAGAATTCAGTGTTCAACTTATCAAACTTGGTCCAAGTTTCAGCTCAAACCAAGGTTAAACAGGCCTGTTCTAAGCCTCTTAGAGATAGGATTTATATAGTAATTACAGTAATGGAAACTGATCTTTATAATTTTTATACTGCCTAAAATTCTGCTGTGTCATATACATCTGCAGAGCCCGAGAACTGTGCTTCTCGGCGAGAAGCACTGCAGTCTTGAAAGCAGCCATTCAAATGTATAATGGAGAATTATCAGAGCATGAGGACGTCTGAGATATAATGAACCGCAAAGAATCTGCAATCCTGGAAAAGTGAGGAGCGCATAGTTGAGAAAAGCAGCATTTTTAAACAGTTCATTTTGTTTAAAGTTTATGGAACTACGTCCTCATCACCCATGCTATGAACTGCACTGAGAATGCCCCTTTTATTTTTATATTTCTTTTATTTTCCTTTGCTGCAGTTTTGGGTCTAGAGTGAGAGCACAGTGCAAAATGCACCTTGGCCAGACACAATCCCCCTGCTCTTTCCAGTTTTCTGTCGTGCAAGGAAAAATGCAGGAGTGCTAAGTCTTTGCTGTACGGTAAAGAACAACTTCAGGAGATTTGGAGATCTGATAGGGGGTTTGGCTCCACCTTCAGGAAGCAGAAGGCAAAGAGACAACATAGTTTTAAGTTTCAGACATACTTTCTGCTGAAACTAAAGCCTACACCCCCCTCTAATAGACATCTATTCCTCCTCAACGCGTTTTTGTTTCATACATATAAAAGATTCCCTGACCTGATGCCCTGACATTTCCACAGATCTGATTCTGCTCCGAAGAGCCCGACTCCTCCTAGAGGTTCTCGAGAACTTGTGGAAGGATGCCTGAAAACAGCCGATACGTGAACAGAGCTGAGGTATGAACAAAGGACAAAGGAAAGCTGCTTTGAGGTGAGAAAAAAAAAATGTGTCACACATAGGATGTTGTAGTCCTGCATCAAATATTATCAGTCATTTACACTCTCTGTGCTGAGGTTTCCATGGAGCATGAAGTTTTCTCTGAGAATTCACAGAGATTGGAAAGGTTCTCTGGGTAACACAGACGGACTGAGAGGAAGAAAGCTGGAAGAGTTGATCACATTTCAGTCTAGCAAAACACACAAGCATATGCCTAAAGTTAAGCTTTTTCCTCCCCAGATTCTGGCAGCAATTGCAGAAGATGCAAACAGACTAATCTCTTGTATTTTACCATCAGCAGACTCCGATGCAGCTTGAAATAACAAACACCCAGAACACAGTAGCTGGTTAAAAAGCGTGGTTTAAATGAATTAAAATGCCACATTTTTTTAAAAAAGCCGTATAGTGACCATTTATAATGATGAAAATGGCAAAGTAGTTAGAGATGAGGCTATGCTGAGTTTGAAAGACTATGATGTTATCAGTGAAATAACAAGAAATCACCCAGTTAGTGACGGGCAATGGAAATGGTTGCTTGCAAAATCTTGCCTTTGGCATTTCCCCAACGGGGTGCGCAAGTACCCAACCCAACCTTATTGCAGCCAACATCTTTTTCTGGAGGAAACAGGTTCCAAAAGTGCAGAGCAAGCAACAGGAATGGCTCTCAAATGGAATAAACACCTAATGAATCTAAAAATAATAATAATAAAAAACAAAAACACTGAGAAGAGATGGGAGAAGACTGAACAGACAGAGCCGTGTAAGCAAATACAACTGAATATACTCCTGAGGAACAAAGGAAACAATTCTTGATGGGGTGACAACAGATGTTCTCCAAAAAAATTCTAACGGAGCATTTCAAACACAAAGACCTTCCTGTGGAGCTGAGAAGTTTTTCTGGCAGCCAAGCAGCAATACATCTTCGGAAACATAACAAACCCTACCATTTGAGGTGCTATCAGGTCCTGAAAGCAGCAGTGACATCTTCATGTAGTAAGTGGTGGGTGGTGGTAGAGAGGGAAACAGTTAAGATAGCAAAATACTGTCATGGGAGGTTGCTGTAGCAGAGTCTTGATTTAAATGGCTGTAGGAAGAGGTAATCAGAGAACTTGGTCTAGAAAAGCCTTTTGGAAATGTGCTCTGTACCCAACTGAAAGGTACACAGGCTGACCTAATGGAATAACTACAATGCAGAGTAATTTATGGGTCATGGAGTTTCACCTAAGTGCAACCACTTGTACTGTGTGAGTGTAGTACGCAAAGTGCCCAAGGCCAAACGCTCCAACTAGCTGCTGCCCCACCACATCATGGTTAAGCATATTGCAGAAAATCCTCCTAAAATGTAGACTGAGAAAAAAAAAAAAGGTTTATGGAGCCATTTTTGCAATGCCTGAACTGCACTGGTACTTTGGGAAGATTTGGATTTAATTCCTAGCTTGGATCTGCAGCATCTTTGCTGAGTGGCTTTATATAGGTTTTTTAAGGTAAGGCACTTCAAAATTCTTTTTTTAAAACTCTGGCCTTTACTTTTTACACTCTTTTTTCTCTTTTTTTAAAGATAGAGAATAATGCTTCTTTGTCTTGTTGGAATGTTGAAAAGATTCCTGAATATCTGCAAGGCAAGCAGATACCATTTTATCCGGGAACAAGGCAGGAGGATGACACAGTACATTGTCTGACTGTTTTCAGTGCTTTGCAACTGTTTTTAAGGAAAAGCTACAACCAAGAGAGATTATTCCAGTGCAGCAGGAGCAATCAGAACCACAGAAACACTGAGATGGACAACTTGATTGACAGGTGAATGCTAAAGCAGGCAGCAACACAGGAAATCATCATAGGACAGACATTTTGATAAATATTACTGTAGCCAATTTATTATTAACACAGTGGGACAGCTTTACATCTTGCATCACACTTTTCACAGTCCTTATGGTAAACATGCCATATCTGACAATTACAAGATGAAAACAAAGACCTCACTAACTCTCTGCTGGCCCTGCAGCACTATCTACTCGCTCAGTTAACCCTCTCTAAACTTCAGCGGTGCAACAAAACGAGGGTGTTCAGATACACAACGTAATTCATATCAGATCCGATGCAAGTTGCAAAGCTCGTGCCAATTTCTAAGATTTCACATAAAACGGAGATGGTTGTGAAAGAAGTGGAAAGTTGCTAGTACAGGACGGAGGACCAAGTGGAATGCCATCTCAAGGGAATTAAAGTCTTGCCAAGGCACAAAATACTGTTCTGTCTGGTCACCCTTGGCTCCATTCTCACTGCTATGACCAAACGGGGCACTCCAGAGCAGAACGGGCACCAGTATCACTAGCAGAGGCCTGGGATTTAAGAACCCTACTTTTTGTTTTATTCCCTAGATTGGTTCTAGATACGTGTTCTGTTTCTGCAGAAACACCGTAAATTAAGTTGGAATAACCACTCTTCTCTCTGCTGGTCACTTTATTTCTGGAATTAACAAACTATCTGACGGACCTCATAACTAATCATATTTTCATCTGATTCTCACAAAATAGCCCCCACATTCTTTTATGGATAATGAAGCACAAGATGGACTGCTGCAGTCACTAAGTCAAGCCCTCTGCTACTTGTACACATGGAGATGCATTTTAAAATGAAATCTTGTGTGACGACTTCCCCAAGGGTTGGTTTGTTTTATTTTGTTTTTTTTAATTGAATTGCATAGTATCTTCCTATTCTCAGAGCTATATTATCAGCTTCAGGGTTAAAAAAGAAAAAGCAGACAAGTCACAGGATGATCTGTGCCATGGGATTTTATTTGATTCAAACATTTATTTTCCATCCACTTCCTGTCTGTTTTTGCAAGTGCATATTTCAGGAAACAAATCTGACATGCACAAAGAGCATTCAGCGAAAGACAAAAAGGGAGATGCGACAAATATCAGGCAAGAGAACAAAGCTAACAGAGTATTCTTGTCTCTTTGAGTCCACGAGTAGAATTCACGTTAGCAAGTGTTCCAAAACTATGTCTGAGTGAAAGAAGGAATGAATGTTAAGCACAAAGTGCTGCAAGTGGTTGATTATCATTATGTGGTATGTCAGGTTACACTGATTTGGAAAAAAACAGGATTTCTTTACAAAGCTCTCAATGCACCAAGTCTTAACTTAGGTTTAAAAGAGATTGAAACCATGAACTACACTTTAAAAAAAAAAAAAAAAAAAAAAATCAATTTAGCAATCTGATTTTTGCATTCCCTCAAAAATATTTGTTGCGGACACATTAACAACATTTTGAAAGTTTCATCAGAAAACCAGAAGAATAGCCCGAATTATTGAAAAAAATCAACACTGAAGTTTATATAACATGGGTTTCTCATTCACTTACTGCCAGTTTCCACAAGAAGATGAAAGCAATGTTTAAAATTGGTCAAATAGCATCAAGATTCTGTTGACTTCCTGTCGCTGTGTGTGTATACTTTTATTTGAAGGAACATCCATGTAAACCTTAGTTGTCCTAGAGAACTTAGTTTAAATGCTTTAAGAATTTATTCTTTATTAAGAAATTAATTAAGAATAACAAAATTTATTTCACTGGAACACAACCGATTAAAAAGAAAAATATTTTAAGGGCTTTATTAACACAAAACTATTTTTTGACATTCTGTAAACCATATGTACCAATTTCTTTTCAAGAAAAAGAAGGTTTGTCTTTCACTGTGGACGGTTGTAAGGGAGGAAACAAACAAACAAACCAAAATAATCACAGCATTTACGTCCTATTCTAAACTCTGTGCAGCCCTACATTCATCCACCTTCCTATTTTGAGATGTGTCACCCATGGTTCTATTTTTTATGCCTACTTATTCGTACTGCTGATCAGCATTGACCAAATTTTCCAGCTTCACCAAAAATTCTCTTTAAGCTTTACAGAAAGAGTTCATTCAATTAATAGGATTTCACAGAATGTGCTGGCACAAGTTTTAGAGCCACTTGGATTTTAACTAGCAGGGTACAGAGAAAAGCAGTTTCCATGGTTTGGGATATTTCAGTTCACTTCCAAACTGCTACTCATAGTTCTGAAAACAACCCCTGAGTGTAATCCTGGCCCATCCACGCTAAAACTTTCATCAGTTTCAATGGAGTAAAGATCAGTATAGTTGTTCTGAACAATCCTTTCCTTGCCTCTCTATAACCCCCTAAATTACACCGACAGAGACACAGAACAACACCAGTGCAAATTGCAGAAGTCTGCACATTTCACAATGGTACAACTTCACAACCTTGTACACGCTCACAGAAACAGAGCAGTCAAAGGAACTTGGCACCTTTGTAGTAAACTCATTCACTTGATGAATTTTCATCTTTTCCCATCTTTGTTCAATGGACATTTAATATTCAGTTCTGATGAAGTGCAATTAATAAGTCATCAGCGACTTCAGTGGACGACTGGATCCATCTGTAAAGTAAAATGCACTTACACAGACACGAGACACTTACTGCCAGGGTTACGGGTAGCTCTGCATTTTCCTGAATGTTGCGTTGGTAATCGTGAGCCGCGTGAGCCTTGCTCCGTAGTAGTCTATAATGTAACTAGAGCCATCAGAAGGTCCAACAATCTACAAGAGAAAAAGAACCAAGACTTTTCAATACAAAGTGAAATATACACTTTGTGCTAATGTCTCAATTACTGCTAATTTTCCCATCATAAAATTAGTCATGCTTAATTAGTCAAACAGAAACTAGATTTATTTTGAAGTTATGCTGTAGTTTAACTATTTTAGAGAGCGCTGTCTCAGACTGAACATTTCCCTGGGGCTTCTAATCAACCAAATTACACAGCCAGGCGCTGGTACTAGGTTAAGCTGATGAGGATTTGAGTCACAAAATCAGCCTTACAAACGAGTGGGCTCCAAACCACTTTTCTTGAACAAAGGAAAGTAGGTAGGAGATAATTAGGTTGATGACAAGTATCTTTGAAGTACTGCACAGGTAAGAAAGAGAGATGGAGAGAAGATCATGGCTTATTTGTTCTGGGAATGTTAAATTGATATAGAGTCACCAGGGAGATGAATAAGGGGAGATGAACGATACTCTCGGTTGTGTCTGTAAGTGACATGAGGCAAAATCACAATGGTAGTATAAAAGGGAACTTGAGGATACACGTATTTTAAAAGTTAAATATTTTTCTATAAACCCATACAAACAATTTCTATATCCTCAATGCATTCTGAGTTCATCATGGGAAACGAATCATTTGTGCTATATGGCTGCACTGTAAAATAAGAGAATTTGGCAATTTCACAATTTGGCAATGTCACAAGAGGTCACCCCAGCCAGGGATTTAATCACCAAGAATCCTACAGTAACAGCTCTTGGGTGACACGGGACTTATATCTGAAGAGGCAGGGGAAAAAAAATGTCAGTCTTCTCTCCTGCACACTGCCTTGAAACACCGACGATAGGCTCCATCAGTAACAAAGCCCATGCAAATGCTGAACTTCAGGATTCTGGAAACACCAGACTTTTTCTCATGAAAAATCTAACACTGTGTCTCACAAAAAGAGCCTGTAGGTTCTGACAAAGTGAATTTACAGCGAAACAGCTTCCAAGCTATTCATTTTAAGTATTGCAAGACAGCTAATTTATCTAATTTTTCATACAAGCAACAAATACATTTTGTATCTATATTCTACAATGTTAATCTATAACGACAGCTAAAATAGATGCCTTGACTTTTCAAGACACAGAAGTTCTTAAGGCTAAAATGCTAACAAAGAATTAGTAATCAAAACTTTAGCAAACACAGATTTGTATCTTGCTTTGAAAGCACAGACTTACCTGCATTGAAATCAGTATGAAATCAATTAGGCTACCAATTCCACAAAACCCTACTGTGCAGAACTTTAACAAACCTAAAAAAAAAAAAAAAAAAAATTAACAGTAGCTTTAAACCAGCGACTATGAAGCTCACATTGCTGGTTGCAATCACATCCCAACCCTCCGCTATATGTACAAGTCTAGAAACAGAACTGAAGTTATAGATCATTAAGTGTCAGGGAATAATAAAGTTATATATATGTATATATTCATATTTCTGCATCCTGAATACACTTGAAAGATTTTAAACTAACAACTTTTACTAGAACAAAGAAATACTCTTAAACAAGACAAAAGTTGATAAGCAAGTTACTGGAAAATTTCCCTTCTTCGATCAAACAGAGAAAAAAAAATCTAAACTTGAGCTGCAAAATTTACTTCTGAATAGAGGGAGACTTTCTATCACCTCTTGAGTTGCTGCACACAGTGATTTGATTTCAGAACATGCTACTTTGGCAAACCATTTTAGTATCACTTTTCTATTTTTGCTGAAATAGGAATTTTATTTGAATATATTTATACACATATATATAGAAACACTTCTTTTTAAGCAGCATTCAAAAAAAGTTGTTTTTTGTGCAAATAAATGAAAGAGTCATAGAAAACATGGGAATAGCAACTAACAGATAAATGTTTCATGGGAAGTTGCAATGAAAGGCAGACTACTTTTGGTGTTTTCAGAAGACTGATTTAACTTTTTTATTTAATACCAGTAGTTTCTTGTACAATGAGTGTAATACAGTGAGTACTGTATATATTACAAGATAAAACTTAGCTGAGCTAGGCAAACATTGACGTTACTTAAAGATTAAAAGGCATTTGTCTCTTTACCTAGGAACAGCCAGTATGAAGAGGAATGCTTATCTGTTGCACTTAAGTCAGTTCCAGGCTATGCTGTTCGGGGGAAACACAGTTCCCTGCTAAAAAGTAGATCCTTACTGTGCTTATAGGCACCAGCACACTTTGAGGCAAGAAACAAGCACATCGGTAACATCGGCCAGTGCAGCCTCGCATGGCACCTCTTCCCCAAGGGAGCTGGCACAGCAACAAGTTGTGTTGTGCTGCACAGTGCCTGGCAATGAGAAAGCACAGCAGTTTTCCAAAGGATGAGCCTGCTCTCGCTCAAATACCTGAAGGTCTCTTGACCTCTGTCTCTTCCTTTCAGCTCCCCCTCTCTCCGAAGCAGCAATCTGTCCAGAACACCACCTCCGCTCCCCAGTGCCCCATTTGTGCGGCTGCACAGGGAAAAGCGTGGCAGGATAGCTGCTTGCACACTGTGGGAAGAGCATCCCACTGTCTGCAGATAGCTCCCATGGTTGACAAGATGAAGCTGGCTGATTTATAAACTCTACGGAGGCCGTTTATCATCATTCCATGGACCGACAGTACAGTCAGAACAGTGAACATGTATCTAATGACCAAGAGGATGAAGGAGTGATAGCAGGATGGTCTTTCAGCTGATTAAAAGAAAAGCCTATGCGCATATTACAGCTGAAGTTGCGTCACTTAAATGTGTAAAACCTCAGTGTATCAATGTTTAAAATACCTCATTCCCAGGGGCTGACGTGTGAGACTTGCAGCAGCCAGACATGGTTTGCCTGGCATAGCGTAACAAAACAGAAGGGAAACAGCCAGCTAAATAAATACTGGCCTTAGGAAACTGCAGTTAAAACAATTAAATAATATCAAATCTTTGGTGAACACATTTAGTTTGTTATTATCTCTGAATCAAGTGCGGTCAGCATTTAAAACACTTATTTGTGATGCTCATTCTGCCACCTCCTCTCAGGCTTCAGTCCTGGACCTCACCCTCAGCTGGCACTGCTGGTCCCAGCTGCTCCAGTTCACTTGAGGAACTGGCTGCGTCCCGCGGAGCCGTCCTGCAGTACATTACTGGATGCAGAACTATTTCTGAACTTGGCATATGTTTCTGGAGTGCAGGGTAAAGTTGATTTTTTTTTTCTTCCTCCTCACTTTCCTCCCCAACAAGCAGATCACACTGAGAAAATAAACTGCTCTAAAGCATGGAGGGAAAAAGCAGTGCTCTTAGGCAGTAATAACTTCTGGTTTAGTTCACAGTGTGTGGGAGAGGAAGAGGTTGCCTTCCTGGCTTCTTCACACTCAATAGCATGTTTGCATTTGTGCTCTCTTTAACCAAAAGAGAAGGCAAAAAAGCGAAGGAGCATTTACAGTCTTCATAATTCTTGCACAAAATATTTCAATGTTATTCCCTTTATCATTTTTGCCAAAGCATGGATGACCTCCAGAAATATTTACTACAGTCAAGGAATCCAACCTACTGATTTTATTTCTCTTTTCTATTCTTACCTATTTGCTTTTTCCTTCTTTGGCTTTCAAAAGCTTGAGAACCTGTCTTTAGAGGAGTTTAATTTTACATCTGTTAACTCTGGTTACAGTGTATTCCAGTGGGGTTAGCAAACATGAGCCATACAGCACTTCTATGTAAGAACAGAGTATTTATAAATCTACAGTACTGCAGTATAACTACAAAATAACTACTGCAAATTATTATTCCAAATCCAGTGATATAACAAAAGGTGCACCCGAGTGACTGATTCCCAAAATAATACTTCTTTGTGAAAGAGATGGACAAAATAAGTGCTAATTATAGAATTTCAAGGAAAAGAGACACAGGTGTTAACAAAAGATTAACTGGAAAGACAGATAATGTTAAAAAACATGAGGGTTTCTACTGGATGGGCAGAAACTCAAAACTCCCAGCTGAAGGGACAGCAACATGTATAGCTTTTTCCAATTCACTGCTCCACACTATCTAGACTTTAAATTTACTCCATTTGTCAGGCTCAGAAACAAAGAAAATCCAAGACAGTAAAAGTAGTTCTAACATACCAAGGTATTTGCATTACTTAAAAGCCATTGGCACCATCACCCTGGGAACCAGGTCCTAAAAGCAGTAAGTAGAGGTAGATCTTATTAAAGGTCCCAGCTTCTGCAGAACTATTATTAATACTACAAACTATCTTGAAGGTATTCGTTTACCAGAATAAATTCCATATCCCAAAACACTAGCTTTACAGTAAAGTTTGCCCTCAATTTTTCTGTTAAAATCAAGCATCATCAAGCAGCTGACACATCAGTCAAAACCACTCCTGTTGCAGTGGCTCACAGAGAATGCAGTGCTAAACATCAGTGTCAAGCAAACGTAAAGCAAAATGAATGACAATAATCATGTTTGCTTGTGAGGCAACCGCATATCCATTTGTCACCACTCACTCCAACAGCATAGGAGGCAGAGGTACATGATCCAGGATCTTATTTGCAATGAAGTAAGGATTTTAGTTGCAAATATAAAAACTACAACAGTCAGCACTTTTTATTCAAAATGCAAGTACACACAAATAACTCAGTCATTACAATATGCTTTAACACAAAGAAAAAACAAGAAATAAACTTACCTAAGGCAGGATAGCCTAGATAAAATCTATCTGCTCCCAACCATCCCAGAAATAAGGACAGAGCCACTGCCACTTTGTAGGAGTATCCATTTCTGCCAAAAGAAACAAGGAATGAGACAACGACTGCAAGACAGATTCACTCATAGTTCTGAGAATTAAAGCAGTGACTCATTTGCCTGCTGCTTCAGTTAAAAAAAAAAAATCAGATTTGTTATTTATCTTTAATTAACAGAGACAGGATTGATAATGTTACGCTTTCAAACTTGCTAGGCATCCCCCATAAAGCAACCTCAGCTGTCACAACTCAAGCACACTCTTGCAGAATACCGATTCTTACGACTCTTATTCTGAAATTAAATCATCATTTCTTGTCAAGAAAGACATAATTCAGTTGCTGATCCATTCCCAGTTTTACAGAGCACTTCCCAATAGTTCAGCCCTACTGAGACAGCCCTGGAAAGCTCTGAGATGTGCGCGTACTGTCTGTAGGCATTAGTCTCACACCCAGCCAAATAGAGAGGAACAGGGTAGACAGGTGAGATGTCAGCAGAGACAGTAATTGCGATGAGATTTGAAGGAGAAATGAACCATGGCCACCGGCTGAAGAAGCCAGAAGGATTCAACAGAGGGAAAGACATGTACCTATCCCTGTGCTGCACACCGAGGGCAGTAAATGGCACGCGCTCATGAATGGAAAGAACTGAGAACTGCGCAAAGATGCACAGTAGTAGGCAGACACCTTGAAGTTAAACGCCCTGTGGTTAGCCATACACAGCACTCAGACACAACAGGCTGCCTGAGATTTGTACTGACTGGCACCATTCTTGCCACCAGTTGGAGCGATGTGGCCACCTAACCATCAGTAATCTTCACTCACTGCCGATGGGGGCTTTGCACTAATAGCAAGCTAGGAACATCGAGCTACCAACTGTAAAGCCATCCTTTGCTGCACCGGTGAAAAGCTAGCTTGTGAAAAGAACAGAAACCCAAATCTAATTAGAACTTAAAAAAAATAATCAATAATTCACTGTTCTGATATGTGCACTAATATGTGCCAGCAATTACTTAATAAGCCCAAATTAAACTCTCGGTTGACAGTTGAATAAAACATGGTTTCACAAAAGACAGTAGCTGAGAACGCTCCAAGCACCTTTATTAAGCACTTTCAATGCCAAATAAAGATCTACATTTTTGCTTATTATCTAGATTTACTGACTTTAAAACTTAATGGCAACATTAAGTGATTAAACCGTGACTCTTACCTCAATATTTGTTACTTAGTGCTTATTAGCAACACAGAACATACCAGGCATTTCTGGAACCTGATGTAATGTAAATTATCAGCTTTAGAACTGCCATGTTTCCACTGTAAAGAACACTAATTGTTTTATGCAAAAGTTGAGGTAAACTGTTGGGAAATGTTTATCAACTAAAAAGTGTCAACAAACCTTTCAAGGACACTAAAGCCTACAAACAGCATTTGCATAGAAGGTGGGAACGCAATCTGAGATGCTTCTGATCAAAAACAGTCAGAAAGTAAACTTAGCACTTGCGTCTGCATTGAGATGCTGTTAGAGGGAGCGCAGTCTGCAACTTCAACACCACCAACCTGAGGGGCAGAAGAGATCTAGTGTGAAGTGGAAGCACGTTAACACTCTAACAAGGCTGCCTCCACTCTCGTCCTTCGTCTTACTCATTCTTTCAGATAAAAATACGTGCTGAAGAATTAACCAGCAAGCAGGAAAATAACACTTCCCGCTAATCTAAAGGAATTTCTACAACTGGGTAAAAGATGCAATTTCTTTTCAGTTGCTCTTTGATTTTTCTCATGCTTCATCCAGTCTTTCTTTGTACATTTCTCGCATAAACGCCTTTTCCTCCTGCTGGCCATGCCCGTTGATACTACCCATAGTACTGCTGCACGTGCCAGCGGCCTCTGTGCTCTCTCGGGGTCTCAGCACTGCTCAAAGACCTGTCCACGTGGAACTTCAGGGCTTCTGCAGACTGCCATTTGATGGACTCCTTGCTTAGAACAATGATGCTGGCACAGGGGACATTTCAAGCCTGCAGAATCAGGGCCATATATTTGCATATTAAGCAAAATACATGACTGTGACATGACAGAATCTGGCAAAAATCTAGCTCCAAAACACTAAATTAGAACCCAACCAATCCCAAATCCCAGTCCTTTGCTGTAGTGACCTCGCTAGTAGTTACAAGCTATTCCTTGAACAAATACTAGGAGTGACTGAACTTGAACACATCCTCATACACAAACAGAACAGGATCCTAGAGCTGTAACCTAGACTGCTGCTAAATTAGGATGTTGGCTGAGGACAACACGCTGATTTGCTCCTTCCTAAAGCTAGGGATAGAAATTAACCTGCTGTCCCTACACCCGCTGTGGGAAGATGCCTACTTAAACCAATTTTCTGGTTAAATGATGTGCAGTCGTTTTTGCCGATATTATGCAGGTATTTTTCACCAAAACTCAGGTAAGATGTTAGAAAATCTCCAAAATCTCTCAACAACATGCTTGCATAAATCCTCCTAAATTCTCAGTTGAACTTTACTAGAGGTTTCAGCATACCCACAACAGGTCCTCTTACCCCTGTGCCACACAAGCAGTTGTGGGACTGGAAAAGCCACGGCAAGTTATTTTGGTAGCTTAACCACTGGTGATTTCATCTCAAATAATAGCCACCATAAAGTAACAGACAACATAAGAATAATATTTTTCTGCTTACATAGATCTGTGTTGTTTTTTTTAATTCATAAAGAAAATACAAATTTTACAATGTTTCTAAAAACTACGTTAAACCAAAAATACATACAAAAAAAAATCTGAACACAAAAATAACTTCCTATTTTAAAGAGAAGGCAATTTCATTAAACTAGTGTAGCTCATCTTATTCTCAGCCCCCATCACAGATGGGACTGGAACGCAATTGTTTCTGGACAAAAATGTGACTGAAGTCTCGTTTGCTAGCATTTAAATTTGATTAGATGTAATAATATGTTTTCTTCAATTTGCTGAGCTTTGACTGTAGAGAAGACGAAATACAAAGAAAATATTTATGAAACTAAGCGGCAGAGCTGTACTTCTGAGCAAGGCAAATTATTGAGCAGTAAGCACCGCATCACTAGGGTGATAAGGAATACTCAGCAAACATTGCAACTGGAGCTGTAATTTCCAAAGATTCCAAGCTGGACAAAAGGAGAAGGCTCCTGCATGACTCCCACAATAAGCAGAGACAAATGGTGCTGACAGGTGTTCATTGATCATTAGCACTGGCCAGTTGGGACATTTATTGGTGTCCAGAGCTTTCCATCGCTCACAACACGCTTCAGAAAAACCAGGTCCATCATTTTCAAGTTACAGAAAGAGTCTCTTAAAAGACATGCAGGACTTGATTAAAAACATTTATTTAAATACAGAAAACAATTCCTATAAAAGAGATTTTCAGGGTTCTGAAGAGAGACTCACGCTCCCCCCAATATTTATGCATCCCTCATCCCTGTGCTGGCACGAGCACGTGAAGGGACTGTACGGTGACTCAACTGATCCAAGCTAAGTCAAACCCACATCAGTTCTGTGACTGAGTGTGTAGGAGGGGATGTCAGGAAAAGGGATGGAGAGGAGTCCCCGTGCTGATTTTAAGCACGTGTGAAGTGTGGCCTTGGAATTTGGGGCAAATCTTTGCTGGGGTACACACTAAGGTAAAATGAAGACAGAAACATAACTAAACAAACAAAGAAGTTTCCAGCACAGAGACAGATTTACTTATGAACACGCACACTGTATCTTTATACTGTTTATAATATTTATTTGAGGATGAAGTAACACACGTAGGGAATTCCATCTTCCTCCTCCTTTGTTTTCAGTGTGAAAACAAAGATAAATTAATACAAAAAATAATGGTGTACTTACACATTGCGGCATGCAATAGGCTTGTAAAATCCAACTTCACGTCCAGTAAAGACTTTTTCCACACCAAGGTGATCTTTACAGGTAATATTTGGTGCTGGCAGACACTGAACTGAGGACAAAAAAAAATACTTGCAATTAAGCAGAAACTGACTGGATATTGTAGCATTTTCCTGACAACACATAAGCGAAATAAACAAGTGAAGTTACACTGTGCAACACTCTAGAGGCACAGCACAGTACACAGAGCCTCCTGCTCTGAGCAGGAGGCTGGACAACAGGACTGCCTGAGGTCTCTTTCAACCTGAACAATTCCCTTATTCTAAGCAAAGGCTTAGCTCATAAAAGAACCAAAGTGGAAATCACAGCAGAAAATGACATCTACTAAAATTCTGTGATGTATTACCAGAGTATTAGTCACTCTCCACTGTTTTAGTGAGTTATTTTAAATGGGAGAATTCCAGTCCTTTACACACTTCGTAGTAGCTTTCAGTACTTGTGAGACCTGTTGATTAGTTCTAACTGAACTGCTGGATGGGTTCAACATTTCTTTCCTGATTTTCCAGTAACACCCAGAAGAAAGATGAGGATTTGGATTTATTTTTTAATATCTATCCATATTGCATAGGACCATCCCAAAAATTAAGTTAAAGATTAAGTTCAGATGGTCAGTATCTGTAACAGGGAAAAAAAAAAGCTGTGTCTGGACTTAATTGCCATGAAGTCGTACATGGATGTTACTGATCAATGTGCCTCATCTAACACGGCTACAGAAAGCAACATTCTTTCTTTTACAAAATTTAAGCAAAGAAAGCACGGCTTTCTATTTAGAAGAAGCCACAGCAGTTAAAATATTGACACAGGGAAGGATGCTGTTTTCTTGTCAAACACATGCCAGTATGGCTCCAAACCTGCTACTCCATGAGACTACTTGGATGCTTTGAATTAAACCCCTGCCTGTTTGGATGATGAAATCCAGAAAGATGTTTAGCGACTGTAGTGCTTCAAGCATGAGCTTTAAGACCAACTTTTTATTATTTAGATAATGCTGACGGAGGAAATGACTCAGATACTGTGAGGACCATCTAAAGTCTGCTGTATGTGTAAAAATTATATAGATATAGAAATGAACACATTAATAAATCCAGCAACCTCCCCCACTCTGAAGCAAACATATAGTGTATCGAATACAATCACGTGGTTAGACACAACTACCAATGTGAGTTGTGATCAAACTACAGGATATTCTTTGGCTCACTGACTGCCTGTTTATAATCAGGGACACAACGTCAAAGATGATGTAAAGGACTGAACAACTTCCAGGAGGATGTATTTTGGGAAGTACTTTCAGCCAGTCTCTGAAAAGTACTTGGAAAACCTCCACTATCCCTAAGCATCCCAATAAAGAAAATTATTTAGTGTTTATACACAGTAAAATCTGAAAGATAACAAGCATGCACATGCATTTTAAACATCAGTGTACATAAAGCAAATTAGCTAACAAAGAGACCATTTACTTCAATGCCTGCAAACACCAGAAGAGCTAAACATGTGTAATAAACCAAGCGACCAATTTAACTGCGTTTCTGTCGTCCTCCAAAGAAAATCTGAATTTAACGTCAAAATAAGCGTAACTGCTTTCAAAAGAGACCCTTATGGCACCAAAAACTCTTGATGACGGAAGGCACCATCCTTCCTTAAAAGAATTATACAGATTTTGAAGGTTTTGAGGTTGCTCTGCCATATGTCAGTTCTTCTAAGTATATGCAAAACTGAGTAGGACAGGAATGGTTTGCTCTAATCACAGTAGAGAAGGACAGGGCCTAGAAGATATGACATACTTTGAAGAGGCTTACCAGAAACCTCACTTAAAAACGTACCAACGAGAGACAACGTATTTATTCATTTTCAGTGAAGCATCCCATGTACACAAATGTTCCAGGCTTTCACACTAATGACATTACTAATCCCATGTTTTAAAAGCTCATCTAGCAGATACATAAATGCATGAATTAAATGCTTCCTTGGAAAAT
Organism: Anas platyrhynchos; assembly: GCF_047663525.1. NCBI lineage: Eukaryota > Metazoa > Chordata > Aves > Anseriformes > Anatidae > Anas > Anas platyrhynchos. The sequence continues at coordinate 36,676,481 of NC_092594.1, forward strand.
GTAATTACTGTCAATATATGTTAGAAATTGGAAATCCTTACCATATGCCGTGTGATTTGTACAATTCATTGGTTCTTGTGTGCTATTGTCTATTTTAGGCTCATCACACATATATGTTCAGGTAATTGAGGAAAACATTTCTCATATCAAACACTACAACAGGTTTAACATTAATTTATTCCACCCTCTTTAACCTCTGAGGATTAAAGATGTACCTTGATGTCAGTTTTCCTCCCTCCCCATCCCCCCAAATAGGAACAGCACATTACCATACAGCAAATCTGCTAATCCAATTTAATACATCAATATATTGCATAAGCTCCACGCTTAATTAGTGCTGCAGTCAGCACTACCTAAGGGAACTACAATATTTATCAGTCACAGTCTCTGTATTTGAAGGCGACAAGGTAGAAAACCCCAGCCTATGCTTCCTTCCTTATTTTGATACCGGGGTACCTTTAAACCGAGGCATTTGGTTGAGAAGATTAAAGCTACAATAACAAATTTCAAAGAACACCTAAAAACGAACATCGGAAACGCCGGGAATTTGGACTAAAGAAATCGTGAGCAGGAACAAATTTTCAGAGGGCTGAACTCCCACGGCCAAGTAAGGCAGGAGGTGAAATTAACTTTTTTTTTCCAAGCTACCCCCAAACAAACCCGTGCCACCACACACACACACCCCCTCCCTCCCGCCCCTTCCACCCGAGGGTGTCCCTGCCACCACCGCTGCCCCCCGGTGCCTCACAGCCGCCGGCCCCATCCCCTCAGCCCCCGACCCCCGTCCCCCCCGCCGCGGCCGCGCTCAGGATATTGCCCCAGCCGCAGCTCGTCGCACTTGGGCGGCGGCTCCGAGCTCGCCGCTGCCCTCACGGCTGCGAACCAGAGGAGGAAGAGGAGAAAAGGGAGGAGGAAGGGGAACGGGGCATCGGCCGCCCCTCGCCACCTCAGCACCGTCCCCGCCGCTCCCGCCGGCCGCCGCCCCGGCCGGGCGGCCATCTTGGGAGCCGCGGCCGCCGTCAGTGACGCCGCGGGGGGGGAGGAGGAGGAGAAGGAGGAGGAGGAGGAGCGGCCCCACCGCCCTGCCTCCGGGGGAGCCGGCTGCGCGGGCGGCCCTCTGGGTGCCGCTTTTATTTATTTATTTGTCTATTTTTGGCTCTTTCAGGGGTTGGCCTCGGTAAATATGGCTCCTGAGGCGGCTCGGGGAGGCGGTGAGGGCACAGCGTGCCCTTACCCAAGATGGCGCCCGTGCAGGCCCGCCGGGCTCTGTACCCTGGACAAAGATGGCCGCCCGAGGGACGGCGCCCCTCTGCCCTTACCCAAGATGTCGGCCCCGCCTCAGCGGGGCGGCGCGGGGCGATGGGGGGCGGTGAAGGGGCTGTGAGGGGACCCGGGGCTGCTCTCGGGGGGCGTCCTCCTCTACAGGAACCGCCTGGAAGCGGCTGGTGAGGACTGGGTTAGGAGGGGTGAGAGCAGCGTGGGCAGGCGGTTGAGGGACAAGTACGGGGCTGAGGGACGATCACCGGCATGGCAGGCCTAACCTCCCGCCTGGTGCCCGTGAACACTGTCCTGGCACTGCTCTGGGAGCTGTGGGCACCTTCGAGAGAGTTTCAGAGAAAATTCCTCAGATCTGAGGTAAAGTGGGTGGCCCGTGCCCGCCCGGCTCTGCCAGGCCCGGCTAGGAGAGCCCTCGAGCCGTCTTGTGTTTTCATGTAAAATTGTGATTGTGTACTGGTAAAGTACCTTCTCTTGCTTCGTTTTTCTTTTTCTCTACTTTTTTTTTTTTTTAAATGTGTGCTAAATACCTGCAGAAGACAAGCTTTATCTTCATCACTGTTTGCTCCTCGTAAAGTATTTTTTTGTGGTGATAACCAACCTTTGTTTGTTTCTCACTTTTTAAAGAGTTATTCCATATTTTTCTAGTGCTTGTTTCTGAAAGCATCAGTTTTCAGCTGTGAGCTGCTGGGGATCACGGACTGTTTGAGGTGAAGAGACTGTTCAGTGGTGAACGTACTTGGGAAAGGCAGCACTACTGTCAGAAGTTTCCATCCACGCTAGAAGCATTTCCTGAAAAACAAATGGGGACCTAGAAGCTTTAAAAGCTTGGAAACAACTCCCAGGTGGTATTTAAGAGAATGTCATTAACCAGCCCTTTTTAAAGTCTTCTGGTTTCACCAGTGAATGTTTTTGTGGATGAATGGTGACTTAGGGATGAGTCTGTCAGTACCAATGAAAGGTCTGTTATGGCCCCAGGTGCTCAGAGAATCAGTAAAAATGTTGGTTTAAAATATATGGATGTCTGACAAAGATCTCAGCAATATTTCACATCACTGGCTGTCTAACGGCTTTTGGGAGATTTGTGTAAACTAAATTGGCAGTCTCGAATTCAGCAGATAAAGTATGCAAATGAAAATTGACATTCCTTTCAGCAATTGGAAAAGAAAGGCCAGGGACAGAGTGCACTCTGTAATGAACCCAGCCCTCCGAGATCGAGACTGAGGTGCACTGATGAGAAAAGTGCTTAGCTCTTTTGTCTACATTGTATCTCTTGGATGGATAAATACCCCACTTGCTGTTCATCACTGTCAAAAACATTGTCACTTCTCGCAAGCACTACATTAATTAAAACTGAGAGTTAGGACTGGGAAGTTAGGCATTTGGAATCTTTTTTTTTAGGATGAAGTGATATGTCCTTAGTGTGTTATATGTTTTAGTGCAACTGCTATTGTTTTGTTTGTTTGTTTTTAAGGACTTTAGGAAGAAGGGAAGTTGTTTCCTAGTTAGGAGGTGGAAATTCATTTCTGTACCTTTTGTAGTGGCTATCCTATGCAACCAGCAGGGTTGCATGAGATTTGTTCCACGTGAGCTACTGGAACTGGGTAGCAAAATAAAAAATATTTTTTGGAGGAGGCTCATTTGATATTTTTGGTGTTTATATGCATGTATATAAAACATAAACATTACATAAAATAGCTGAAAACTTAACATACACTAGCCAAAGGTGGAGAGCAGCCACAGTCCACTTTAACTTCAATGAGTGGTGCACGTTCAGGATTTTGAGGCCGGCGGTGCAAAAACCTCATTTGCTTTTATCACCTTCCATCTCACTGCCTCTGCAGGGACTCAAGCCGCTGCTGCCACACACAAAGCCATCGCCACCACCTCTCCGTAGCCACAGGTAGCGCGGTGTGGCTCGGAGCGCTGTTGGCGCAGTGCTGGTTGTGGCGAATGTGGTGATAGGCGGGTGAGTTTCGCTGCTTTGGGGCTCCCCAGGGGAAGTGTCACAACTGCTAAACCCCATCCAGGTCCCAGTCCTCCCGAGGTTTTTGCCAGCTCCCTCAGTGGAAGCGGCGGTGCCCGTCCTGCTGAGGCCGAGCAGAACTTGCTTCGTCTGCAGGAGATGAGGGCTGAGAACAACCCTGGTGCGCAGCAGGCTGCCTGGATTCACGGCTGGGTGCTGACTTCCTGCAAATAAGTACAAATAAAGTGTTTTATACAACTTTTCCGCCTCCATTTTACTCTCGCTGGGGATTTTGGTGGCTGTGCTGACAGCCGTGCCACGCAGGCTGTGCCACCACCGGGGGCCTTTCCCCTCACTGCGCTCCGTGTCCCCGCTCCCAGCCTGCGAAATCAGCGCCTCAGCACCACGTCCCCAGGCTGGGAGCAGACCCCAAGCTTTACCCCAAAGAGCTGAGGGGACGACAACGAAGCTTCCCCCCCCCCCCCCCCCCCAACAACAACCCTCTCCTCCCTCCTCCGGCCGCCGGCTCCGGGCCGCCCCCGGCGCGTCCCGTCCGTCCCCCGGGAGGCCGGCTCTCCCTCCGCGCCGCCCCGGCTTCCTTCGCCGCAGGTGAGCCGCCTTCGTGTCCCCCCCCCCCCCCCTTTCGCTTCCCTTTTCCGCCCAGGTGAGAGCCGGCGGCAGCCATCATCGCTCCGGCCTCTCAGGTACCGGCGCCGAGCGGCTGCGGGGGGCTGAGGGGAGGCCCCGAGGGTTGGGAGGGGAAAAGGGGGGAGCCCCCCTGTGGGCAGCCGGTTTGGGGGGGCCCCCAGCCGCCCTGTGAGGGTGTGGAGCTCAAAGGGGAGCGCCTGGAGCCCCCTCTGGGTGCTGGTCCTTAGGGGCTGCTCCATGGGAGAGTGGCTTTTTGGTGTTCCTGCGGGTGTGGGAGGTCAAAAATGGGGCTGCTGCCAGGGTTAGGGGCGACAAAACGAGCCCCCACCGTGAAGGGGGCGCGCTGTTTCAGCAGAACTTGAGGACTTGGTGGCTAATGTAAGCAGGGCAGGACGCCCTGCATGTGTTTGGGAAACAAGTCACCCCCAGGCTTCCTCCTCCTCCTCTGAGAAGAGGTTTCCAAGTGCAGACCACCTCCTGCTCCTCTGCCAGAGGCGTCGGGTGCGAGCTCAGCCTCCTATCAGCCATCAGAGAGCCCACAGCGCTCCCCTCCAGCCTCCAGCCCGCAGGAATTCAGGTTCTGCTTGTTGGAAGTTGGCGTGCCTTCGGCGTGAGTAAGGCTGCTCCCGATCAGTGCGGAGGCCGGTCATCACAGGTACAGGGGGTTCTTCTGCTTCCCTCATCTCGCAGACACTAATGGTATGCTGCAGCACGCTCAGCTGGTCCCCGGAGTGGTTTTTTGGATGGTTAACAATGTTTAGCTGTGACCTGCTTTTCCCTGGAGGTGGATGGTGCGTTTTTATTTAGGTACTCACAGCGCTGTGCAATTGTTTCCTCCTTACAAGTGCCTGGAGCAGTCAGCACGCGCGCTGTAGCACTTTTATAAAAACTGTAACACGACACAGAACAGCAGGTTTTGGCCTTCTGAAAGGCGTGTACACGCTAGGCTTGGTTGGACTGAATTTTTCTCTGCGTTACTAAGGTGGAAAACCAAGTAGAACAGCAAAGTACGTGCGAAATAGTGTTGTTTTTAACAGTACGTAGCTGCTCCGTGGCTTGCAAAACATATTATTTTTAATACCACAAGTTAGATGTGATGCTGCTTTAGGACCGTTTTAGGATTAAGATCACACTACCAAATGCTGTTTTCTCTTGCCTTTGCCTTTTAATAAATTTTAAGCGGTTTGGACTGAAGTTTTCCAAGTCAGAGATCTCTCCTGGAGCAATGACGTAAAGGAAAGACATGCGCTGTGTCAGTCACTCCTGATAACAGGGCTGGGGGAAATTACAACAGCAGTAGTGCAGAAAGGTGACTTTGGACAGGGAAGTACCCTTGGCTGTTCCCACGGCAGCCTGCTCGGCTGGCCCTGTTAGCAGCCATTGGAAAACAGCAGCAGGTAGCAGCTGCACATTGAGGACTTGCAGCATTTAACGTCCCAAATGGCTGTACCAGTGCTGAGTCGGGAGAGCCACAGTCGAGGCAGGGCTTTCCCTGCAAACGTGGCTCTTGAAGGGTTCAGGTTTTGGAGGCCGAGCTGAAGGACACAGGGCAGAAGCAGTTGTAGTTAGGGCAAGGAGGTGAATGTGCAGAAGAAACTGCTGGCGAAACCATGCCCTCCTTCCGCTCCCAGCAGAAACCCCCTGATTTTTGTCTTTCAGCAGCTCTTCGCGGAGGGCGAGTGCTTGTCAAGGCTGCTGCCAGAGGTGTCGTGTTCCTCCCTGGGTCTGGGACGTGCTGGGGATGAGCACCCCGCGTCTCGTGCAAGTGGCAGGCGGCTGGGGGGCCGTGGCAATAGAAGACTTAAACCTTTCAGCTCTTCTGATGACCTCTGCTGGCATCAGCATGGGGGAATTCCTGTTTTCTTAGTCTGCTTTTGAAGAAGATCCAAGTCTTAGGATCTCATACAAAACCTTATGAAACTTTCCCGCTCCCTACGATGCGTTGAGTCCAGCTCTTCAAAAGTGAAGACAGTAAAAACCCAGATGCATGCTGTGCTGAAGTGTTGTGTTTGTTTTGTTGTTTTTTTTTCCTGGTATTGGAAAATACTGAGCTTCCTGAAATCCACGATTTTCACAATGATTTTACGATTACATTGAGAGTTGGGACATGAATTTTGAACTTTGAGGTTTGCAGTTTTGTCTACCAATAGGATAATTAAGTGGCTGGAGAAATCGGAGAATGGAGCTAAGGAATTTGAGTGCAGAGTGGGGGAACTGCTTCTAACGAGACAAACCGTAGTGTTTTGGGATCATCCTTCAAAATTATCGTCTAAGAATGGACCTCCTAATTTAGCAACACTCTGCTGACACGCTGCTCAGAGTCGAGCATCGGTGTTTGGAGATGGATTAGGGATGACCTATTTGGGTCCCCAAACATCAACAGATTGCTAATATAGGGAGTTGTGTGTTTCCCTGGAGCCCAAAAGTCAGTCGTAGGGACTTGTCCTCAATTATATGGTACTCGAAAACTTGAAGTTAGTTTATACTCGCAGAGATGCCCTCACACCAGAAGGAGCTGTCTACTTTAAAATAAAACACAGGTTTTTTTCCCCTACTCTTTTTGCGAAAGATCAGAGAACAAAGAAACACCGGGGGTGGTTTTAACGTACTGCACAAAAATTAAATCATTAAAACCATTGCAAGCTGGCTGGAAGCCAGGTGTGATCACGAGGAATCCCGAAGTGCTGTGTAAACTTTCATTTTTATACCAACTGTACTCGAGATCCACTTCAGCATCTGCTGGGGCAGAAAGGTGGGCAGTGGCTCTTGGCAGCGCATGGGAACAGCTCGAGCAGGAAGCTGAGGCTTTCTTTAATTTATTTATTTTTTCTTCACCTCCTTCTCCAGGGGACTTCTGCGTGTTAGATGGAGCCTCGATGTCCTACCTACATTTTTCTGCTCTTAATTTTTCTTTCCTGGATCTGTACCCGTTGTCATAATTGCTATTGTTACAGCCGCCGTAATGGAAAAAAGATTCATCTTGGAGACTGTCAGCGCGGCTCTTTGAGGCTGCCTTTGAGTGACGCAGGCTATTGCTCGCCGTGTGGTTTGCCAGGGCAGCTGAGCTGCTGCAACCGCTAGCCGCTGCTGCAAGGTGCGGGCCCGGCCCCATCCCATGTGCTGCTGCTGGCACTGGAGCCCAAACTGGGCATAAAGCTCCCCCCACCAAAACATGAAGGGTTTTTTGTGTGCTCAGCTCCCCGTTACAGTTCGCTGTGGGATCAGATGAATGAGTGAGCGCGAGCCCAGATGGAAAGGAAGAGGAACAAAACGCATGAAAGGTGGCTGGAGAGCTGGACCAGCCCCTTGGCTCCAGCTCTTAGACGTGCAGAGCGCTGTCAGGTTGTCATTATTTCCTGCCATGCTGCATTTCTTTTCTGGGTTTAATCTTTCCTTTGCCCTACTGCTGGTTTTAAGGTGTTTCAAGTCACTTTTCCTCGTAGGAGTGGATTTGCATCTCGTTCTGTCGAGGGTTTGCTTTGTTGTAACTGCTGATGTGAAGTGGGAAAACAGGGAAGTTAAATTGGGAAGAAAGAAAACATTTCCATATTCCTGTTTTGTTAAGGCTCCTGCCGTATTTTTAGTCAAGGCGGTGAAGTTTTGTCTCTTCGGTTTAAATGAAGACTCAGGAATGTGCAAGGAAATGGTATTTTCGTCTGTTCTTCGGAATCAGATCTCAGCCCAGAATCAAAGGCTGCCGTGCTCTTAGAAGTGTTTTATTTCAAATGGAAAAGAAAACAAAGTCGCAGCCCTTACACGAGTTCAGATGCATTCCTGAAAATCTTTCAGGGGTCGGACGCTGCCTCAACCCTTGCTCTGGGTTTGATTTTGCAATGACCTCCTAAATGTGTTAATAGTCTTGCAGAGCTGCTCATTTTGCTTGGCCCTGGGTGGAAACCATGCTAACCCACCGGGTTCTGCAGGAATTCCTACAGGAGCCAAAGCTGTTTAGATACAGAGGAGTGTGCATAAATCAGGCATTGTGGTTTCTGACATACTTCCTCTTTTTTTTTTTTTTTTCATTAGGTAAATTGGTTTAACCTGACTCTTCAGGAGAAGAGAAGCTATAATCCTGCTGCCTTTTCACCCGCTTAATTAATATTCTCTTAAACATTGCAGTGTCCTCCCAGAACTCAAGACATTTTCAACTGGAGCGCAGACGGTGTCGGAGGCAGAGCTGAAAGGAGCAGAGGTTCTGCTGGGAGGGGACCCCGGGATGTGCTTACCCTGGGGCTGCATTCAGGAGCATACGACCATTCCTGCCCTTGCATTACAAGATTAATAAAGTAAATTGACCTTATTTTTTTTTTACATATGGCTATTTTTGTTCCAAAGTACTTCCAAAGTTATATTATTCTGAAACTACCCAGTTATATACAGGGCAGAGCTGAAATTATGTAAATTGAGCTTTTAAATGGCTGATTTCTTTCAGAGGAGCTTGTACGAAGCGAAGAAACCTTGTTTCTCGTGTATGTTTTGGTATAACTGCCTTGGTAGATTTCAGAATGACAAGTTCCACATCAATGTAATAACACACAAGTGACAGCATGAATTTATCATCGCTGCTAATTGCAAGTCTGTTGTTTTTATACTGCCATCTAGGCCTCAGCCTCAGTTGGAGACCTGTTCTCTTTGGCACTGCAGCGAGGGTGATAAAGGATATTGTGTTCCTTCAAAGCCTGGCTTGTACATAGGAAAGAGAAAGGCAAGCACGTGTAGGAGAAGGGAGCAGGTTTCTTTCACCTGTTTGGCACCAGAGCTGTGACTACGCTGTTGGACTAGGCATTGATTTGGCCAGTTTGGGGCCTTAATGCTTTGCTCTCCTGTGTGTGGGGGGAACCTCATCACTGTTTTATAGGAAGATGCGAGGTTTCACCTATATTGCCATATGGCAGGGCTGAGCTCTTGTGATAAGAACACTGTCTACAAATAATTAAAATAATTGGGGGAAAAGTACGTATTAAATAACAGGAAGATTTTAAGTATATGTGTGTTTGAAAAGATCACAACTACCACAACTTCAGTGTCCACATTCACAGTAATTTGATTGAACGCAGCTCCCTCTCAGTTTCCTTGGCCAATATTTTTTATAACCTGCATTGTTCCTTGTATTTGGAGGAGTTGTTCCTCTTGTGTGTGAAAGAAAAAACACACGGAACAAGGATCATTTTTTGGATGTGCTGGGGCTGCTGTGCAACAGGCTATATTGAGAAGGGAGTAGTAGCGGGTTTTAATCAATTTAGTTATAGTTAACTTAGTGTCTTATTAGTGCATTTATTGATGATGTACGTTTTAGCAATCTGCTCAAAGATATAATTTATTCCTTTCTTCTTTTTTAAACCTCATCTAGGTCTTTCTGAGTAATTCCAAAAATACTATCCAACATGCCTGAGAATCCGGCTGCAGGTATGTAGTCTGCAAGTGATTACTTCTGTTAAGCAGTGAGAATCAAAGCTCCATTCCTGACTTGTACTACTTTGTGGTGCAGATAAACAGCAGGTGCTGCAGATCCTCGATCGTCTGCAAGCAAAACTGCGTGAGAAACGAGATGCCCAGCATAATGAAAACCTGACTGTTTTGCGTAACACGCTCAGGAGCCCTTTGTTTAACCAGATACTGACCCTCCAGCAATCCATCAAGCAACTGAAGGAGCAAGTGAGTGTAAAATTACAATTGTTGATGTGATGATAACAATGCTGTGCTTGGAACTTAAAACAGGGTATGTAGGCATGTGTTAATGAGGACGCTCATTAATAAGCTGTAACTTAGTATGAGTGAATGTTGGCCTTTTTCTTTTCTTGTCAAGCTGGTATCTGTGCAGTCACTGCTGAAATGATGAGGGGTCCTGCAACAAACCAGTCACAGGGCAGAAAGCTTTGAAAGGGATGCAGAAGAGTCAGGCACTGAGAACAACATCAGTCTGAGAAAAGCATCTGCAAAAGACATCAGCTGTAGTACTTTGATACCTGAACACAGTTGGAACGAGGACTCTGTTTTTCCCAGAAGCTAAATGCTGTTTATGAGCTGACTGGCAGCATCTTTTCTCCCTAAAACACACCGTCACTTAGCCCCTGCTGACTTCCACGAGAATGGTTAACCTACAGTGGGAAATAAAATCTAGAAAATCACCCTGAAGATTTGCCAAGCTCTGATTCAGACAAACCCAAGCTAGATTTGAAGTGTGTTAGCTCTGGCAGTGGAATGGACTTGTGTGGATTGGTTTATAATGCCAGTTGACACTTAGACCTTGGATGTGGGTGTTGATGACACTTGTACACGAAGAGTTTTCATCACACAGTTTGCTAAGTCATTATCTGTCAAGACCAGAAATTGACCTGCAGGTTCTAGCAATGGTAGCGTGTTAAATTGTAGGTAGCTTGTGCCCTAGGACAACATGGCATAGACTAGACATTTGGCTCCTGTGTGGCTAAGTGACTCTTAAGATTTTGGATAATTGTGTGAAAATCGTCCAGATTTGCCTGACAGTTGCACCAGCGTTTGAGTGCCTCTTTAATATTTGGTGCTTTTGTGTGTCTTGTTTCTGGAACGTCATGGTGAAGAGAGAAACTTGATATGGTAGCTTGCTTCTTTGGCAGTCTTTATGCAGATCATATATGTAGAAATCTGTGTTTATGTTTTTAGGAGTTTTACTACATCTTTGTTCATTTTCAACAGCTCAATTATATGCCTCCTGACTGGTCAGGAGATTTTGATTTTACCAAAAGAGGGCTACTAGTGTTTGCTGACAAATCAGTTGCTGCTGGAAGCGTGTGTATACCTCGCAGTTCACCTGAACCCAGAGCATCTACCTTCAATCCCAACCTGGGAGTTAATGAATTCAATGCAATCATCCAAAAGATGGCAAAGGTAAGGCTCTCAGGTTGAGTGAACCAAACTCAAATGTCAAACCTTTTCTTGCATGCTTTTTTTAAAAAAAAAAAACTTTTTCAAACAAACACGTTTGTTATGTATCTTGGAGTATGATGCTATCTAAGCCACTAAGAGAGCAGAGTTACTGAGGATCGGTTTTCCCTGTGAAAGATAAGTAATATGGAAAGTATTTTCTTTGCCCTTTTTTTTGTTGTATTTTCTACCAAGCACGCTGATGTAGAAATGAGATGTCAGTTGCCAGAAAACTTTTTTTTTTTTTTGGTATTTGTTGACACTTAATTGAAAATGGATGTTTTCTGCAGAAACTTGTTTTGATGGAAAGACACTTTTATCAAGTACATTTTGAATTGGAAATGTACCAGCTTTGTTGATATATGAACAGTGCAAATGATTAAAAGAGTTGGCATGTAATATTTTATTTAACTCTTCTTTTAATATGTTTTAACTTTGCCAGACAGATGCTGATTTCATTAACGTGACATAGCATGTACCAGATGCTTATGGAAGTTGTACAGGTGCAGACATCCACCCATGTGCAATTGGCATTTATACCATGAATGCATTGTTCTGTATTACTTTGAACCATTAATTTAATTGGTTGGTTGTGCCTTTCTATATTAAGTAACTGTTGCTAATTGACTACCTTAATGTAGCTGTAATATTTTGAGCATAACTCTTCTCGTTAGTGTGTCATTAACTCATCTGATAAAAGATTTAACAGTAAAGGCTGCACATTATTTGGGATAAAACAGCTGTGATAGAAGCGCTTTCTCGAAGTAATACTTCCCAGTAAACAACCCCAGAAATTCAGTATTAGAGCTGAGAAGCAGGCAGTTGCAAAAGCAAACTTTCTGGCATTCAGTGTGAGGTTGCAGGAACGGGAAGGAAATTAATTTCTTTATTTAAAAGCTGCAGTCTTTTGAACATGCACCTAAAATCAGCATTAAAAGCAAAAGGAGCCAAAAGACAAGTAATTTAGTTTAGCTATGCAGCATTTCCAGAAACCCCAAATATATTGCTCTAGACAGCACTTCGTTCATAGTTTTCATCCAGTTTGGAATTCATCTCATAATGTGAATGAAGTGTGAAAGCAGCTCTTAAATTCCCTGAGGTTTCAGAACCTCAGAGTGCTTGCATATCCAATACTCTGTTATATTAAAAATAATAAATGGAGGAGCTTTTATAGAAATAACATATTCAGTATTTTGCCTTTGTTTAGTCTTAGGAGGAGAACAATTCTCCTGGTGTTCATAAATTTTGAAGTAGCTCATTCTATTGCATTAAAAATTAGTAAATCAATGTTTTCTATTTTACTAGGGGAGACAAATAGAATCGATAAAGATTGAAAAGCCTTCTGTTGGAGGTCTTGGATTTAGTGTGGTTGCCCTTAAAAATCACAGCTTGGGAGAAGTTGGTATCTTTGTCAAGGAAGTCCAGCCAGGAAGCATAGCTGACAGGTGAGATCTTTATAATTGTGTCGGAAAATTGCAGCAATTCCGTGATGGGAAAAGTCATGATTTTTGCACTGAAAACTCTGTCAGGCTAACACGTTTGCCTAGGTTTTCTGATGGGATGTTTTGGTGGTGGTGGTATCTTGAGTTCTGGCTTTTCAACTAAGCGGACTCATCCTGAGGATCAGGTTTTCGGATGAGTTTCAGATATCCAAGCTGTTCACAAATGGAATTTCCAGAAATCATGACTCACTTAAGAGAATCTTGAGTACTGATTGAAAAACAAAGACAACTCGGAACAGAATACAAAGAAAATAAAAATTAGCCTCTGTTTGAATATTTATCCATTGTGTCCCTGGAAGATTTTTTCCCCTTGTTTCTTTATTTATGTGCCTATGACAATGCTCTATTTATAGTTGGGTTTACTGTTTGTTTCCTGTGTAAATTTAGATCCAGTCCTCCCAACAGATCCCTGCACAGATGTCATCATTGAATCAAGGCTTCAGGCAGTTTTTTCCCCGTATTGTCTGTGGGTTTTCACCCAACAACAAAAGACAGAGCAATCATTTAAAAATAAAATGTGATTGTAAAACCACAAGAGTTGGCATGAGACAAATGCAGTGCTTGGAATTATGTTTAAAGAAAATGTGTCTAGATTTCAAGTCACTGGTGTCACTTTTTAAATAACACATGTCAGGAAGTGCCAACGCAGGATGACAAAAAGAGTGGGGAGAGGTTGGAATGATAATGGCTATGGGCCCACAGAGAACACACCAGAGAACACTTAAAGAGAAGCATATTAGGCTCTTTCAAAGTGGAGACAGATGGACTGATCCGGATGTCAAAGGAGGGTGAATATCTCACTTTAGGATTTGATGACCTGCTGCTCACTTTCTTTGATGAGAGAATCTAAAATATGGCTAATGCCTGAAGAAAGAGATTTCAGGAAAGCATCTTAAATATCGCATGATAAAAATGAAATGTAGAATGCATTAGTGGAGATGTACAGCTATATTGTTTTGGACTTTTTATAAATTTCCTCAGCATGCTTCGCATTTTGCTTCTGAGACAGGATCTCCTGGAGACTTTTTTGGATTCCTACAGAGCTTTGAAGGCAGTGTCTGGCTATGTAACAGTTTGGTCTCGTGCTCAGAATGAATATTGAACAAAGCAGATGAGTGATAGTTTCTCCCTTGTCACAAATCTAAATTAATCACTAGGATGAATTAACTATGAGATTTGTTATCTTAAGGTATAATATAAATTGAACTGTGTATTGCATGAAGAAGGTTTGATGACTGAGGTTTGATAACATAAATTTTGAGAGAAGTGTTAGAATGCAGCTTGACCACCTTTAGATCAGATGATACAAAAGAATTTTGTAGCCTGGGTTGTGGGTACTTGGAGATAATGTCACGTACTTCTAAAAGTAATGAATACTAGTTCCTAGTTCATTGTATAACTTCAGAAATGTTTTTTCTTGTCCTATAATTCAATATAATCAAAAACGAATGAGGGAATTTTATGGAATTTTGAATAGTCGAAGGAAGAAATTGAGTAAACACAAACTGTGATAAAGTTGGAACAAAACTTGGTTGGGCAGTTCAGTACAATGTGCATCGCATGTAATTTGTAAGGTGGTGAAGACAGTCTAATGAGCAGATTTCTTTTGTATAAATCATTTAACCTTGCGTAACTATTTTGCATGCTCGTGTTTAAATTACCCAAGCCTGTTATGAAGTCACTATGCCGCATTTTAAAAATTTCTTTTAATGTTTTGTTAAGGGATCAAAGACTAAAGGAAAATGACCACATACTGGCCATTAATTGCACCCCATTGGATCAGAACATTTCCCATCAGCACGCTATTGCACTCCTCCAGCAAGCCACAGGATCTTTACATCTGGTTGTTGCTAGGGAGCCAGTTCAAGGAAACAGCAGAACTTCGTCTGTCTTATTAAGTGATATAAATCCACCTGAGACCGTGAGTGTTGTAATGCTGTCAAAATCAGATTTTGAACTATGCTGGATACTTTTTTGTACTTGTAAGTGTTTGTATTAGCTAGCTCTGTGTATACGGATTTTTTTAATCAGGTTTTATCTGCAGTGACATTTGATTTAGACTGATCACGCAGTAAGTATAATGCTTCCATTGCAAAGCTGCATGAAGTTGTTATAAAATAGATCCTGGGTTTTTATGGGCTAGCAGAAGCTTTAGTAAATCAACATATTCCTAGCAGCAGGGTCTATTCAGGGTAGGCTGGGTAAAGTGTTTTATGAGTATACCCAGCTGAAAACTACTTGTGCTCAGCAATTAAAGATGCTCTGATTACATCTTAAATGACTGTAAACATAACCTATCACGAGCTCTGTTTGAAATATCCCAAGCAATTTAAACTTAAGCTACTCAAAACATAAAGTCTTGCTTTCAAAAGCAAGTTTTCAAAAAAATAAGTAGGAAAAAAATCTGTTAACCACTCAATCCGTATTTATCAGTTGTTGTTTTTTAAACTGCAGGTTTCATTCATTGTGAACCCTTTTGTTTTCTTTAACAAGGAGGGATTGTCACTCAGAGATGTAATAAGCTAGGGCTGAACTCGCATCTGTGTTCAAACCATGTGGTCCAGGTGGCTTCGCTGAATTTGGTTGAACTGCACACCTAAAGTCAGGGTTTGCAATATTGGAATCTTAATTTATTATGCGAGTAGGTTTTGATGAAAATCTGGTTAAGAGCAGTGCTTTTCCTTATACTCAGTAATTATTTCCCTTATGATTATTACAGAGCTAGTGAAATCTGAAGGTTTTAGTGGATAATCAATATTGTTTATTGCACTGAAAATTTTAAAGAATTAAACTTTAACTGCTTTTTCATTGAAAGATCTGCACTGAACAGACTAACAAAATAAAATACAAATATATATCTCTACAGGGGGTCTTTAAACTTCTTTTATGATATTTAACTGGCTTTGGCAAAGACTTTCAGTATGCTAATAAATCCTTTATTCACAGAAGACTTAAATCTGCCTACTTTGCTCCATTTTGGTTTCTATGAGATATTAATCTGACAGAAACATTGGCTGGGTTTGGGTTACTTAACAGCTTTGTTATTTTCAGATTGTCTTGTAGAACATAAGGTCATAGTACAGTGTAGCTTAGAAACATGCTTCCAATTCAGTATGGCAAAATTTTATACTGTGCTATTAATTCAGCACGTACTGGTGGTGTTTAGAGTGTGTAAGTGACATAACAGATATAAGAATTTGGGCAATGCTGAGTGAAAACTAGGCCAGTGCAAGCTTCCTGACTGTTTTTCTCTGTTGTTTGCCTTAGTCTTGATTTCTGAAAAACTAGAAGGATAGTTTTCATTTTGGCAAGAAAATCTTGAAATCTCTTTTTCTTAGTCAAGCTTTTTCCTAGTATCCTGTTATGAAAATAAAAGACAAAATGTATGTTTGAAAACAGATGAGAAATCCCACAGAGTATTTATACGGAAATGAAGCTGATGGAACAAAATCCAACAGATCTCTAATATGTGGCAGAGAGAGAAAAAAACCTGCATTGATTAATTCTTGTCATTCCTGGTACAGGTGAAAGTGAGAAACATTAAAGATGGACTGAAATTAAAACCTCCTGTTTTTATTAATTGCAGATTCACTGGGGCCATGTTGAAGACGTTGAGCTGATTAACGATGGCTCGGGATTAGGCTTTGGAATTGTAGGAGGAAAGACGAGCGGTGTAGTTGTAAGAACGATTGTTCCTGGGGGATTAGCAGATCGGGTAATTTGTTATATTATGTCACTTCTTGTTTGATTGTAAAGTATAATTAACTGCTTTTGACAGTCTTAAAATAAACTAATACACTTAAACAAAAGGAAGCCGATAGCATCAAAGTCTGAATGCCAACGTATACTTTATAAATAAATATGTTGAAGGTACGATTGAGGAAAAAGTCAGCACCTGATATGAATTAAGTTGTTTCTCAGACATGCTTTGGCTCCTAGAACATTGTTGAACATGCAGAAATTTTGAAAAGTTGTAGAACTTAATATTCCCAGCCCTTCTGATATTTTCAGCAAGACTTCTTGAAGTTTGTGATATCCTTTAAAGTTGTGCATGTGTGGTTTGCAACTTGCCTGCCGCTCTTTAAAGAATCATCACTACATTTCATCGCTGCTACGTTTCAGGAGCAGAACACACGTAATTGCAAGCAGGGTTTGAATTTTTATTGCGAATTTGGTCATAACAAGTTACTGCATCTGAGGTCTGGAACCCATGCAGACAAGATCCAGTAACAAACAAAAGAGACAGGCTAAGGTACTTCCTCCAGTTAAGGATGGAAACAAAAACTGGAGATTCAGAGAGCTTTAATGGAAAACGTTGGCTCTTGCTTGACTGCCCCCCTCTGAACCTGTCATGTATAAATGAGTATTTTTTAATTATTGTGTAACACCTGTTTTGCTGTAAGGAATAAAGTGTCTCGGCTACAAATGAAGCATATAAGTTAAGAACTCACCACATCATTCTTAGCTGAATGAGACATCATTAAGAACATGTGAAATAATGAGCACATATATATATGTTAAAATGGATGAATTTGTAAATGAGTTTGAGTCAGTCCTGGGCATAATTCCACTGTGATTACTGTATAAATCAGTGCACCTAAGGTGGTAGGACTGTGTTGATCAATACCAGCTGAAGATTCGGTCCTATGAATGCTAGCTTATATTAGAAATGATGATGTAGACCATGAATTATAATTATCATGTTAAAAATGGTTTGTGTGTGTGGAGTCCTGTTACTTTCAGCGGAGTTTCTCAATGGAGTTGGAGCTAGGCATATAGGAAAGTAATTGCCAGGTTAATATAGCAGTATTCTGGGAAACTAAATAGTCCTAAATGAAAATGCTGTGATTTTTATTCTAATCCCTATTCTATGTGGATTATTCCATGAAAATTCAGTACATAACAGCCCATGAGATTCTAAAACAGCGTGCTTGCTTTATTTTCTCCTAAATGAGAGAAGTAACCAGTTTCTTAGGAACAGTGCCTTCAGCCTGTGTATCTTAGTTTTGGAAAGGCTGATTTATCACTGTTTACTACTGTGGAAAAAAACAGTGATTAATTATGTGAACACTTATTTAATATGTTGTGGTAGTGGTCAATTTTACAGTGTCCTCCTGCACTGGCTGTCAAGAAAATACCAGCCTTTTCAGTTTGGTAATGGAAAAGATTTTATTTACAGCCTGGAAATTTTTTTTTTACAATGTTGTTTGTGTTTCAAGGATGGGAGGCTCCGAACAGGAGATCACATCTTGCAGATTGGAGGGACCAACGTGCAGGGAATGACCAGCGAACAAGTTGCACAAGTGCTGAGGAACTGTGGGAATTCTGTTAGGATGATAGTTGCAAGAGACCCCAAGTGTGAAATTACTGACAGCCCGCCAGCTCCTGTGAGCTGGCCCGTTAGTACGTTACCTCCCTTTCAGAATGGAAACGTAAGTACCTGATGTTTACTTATGGTTTTTTAAGTATGTTTGTGGCTTGTGATTAGAAGGGAGGAGAAAAGAGCAAGCTTGGCACTTCTGGGTGTGAAGAACTCATGCTTCTCCTCTTTTGAGTTCCCAGATATCATGTGTGTATTTAAGTGATCGTTATTTTAGGCCTGCTTCCTCTAATTTTTCCCTTTTTCTTGTATGCTGTTAATACCTATAATCTTGGGATCAGAATGACCAGCTTTATGGAATTTATTTCAAAGTGGCTGATTTAATTACGAAGACCATGACCATTATCGATAAATGGCACTTCTAGTTCTCCTTCTTAGCTCATTACATTTTTGCTAATCAATCATTTGTAAGTGGATTTAAAACCTGAATATGAATTTCCATAGTCTGAAATCCAGAGTGCCATGGCCAAACCAGAATTATTCAGCACTATCATCTTTTTATGAAACATAAGTGTAATGTTTTCATAGTCTACACTACTGTCTGTGATAGGAAATATATCTAAAAATTTTGAAACTTGTTTTAGCAAATCTTAACATGGTCATATCAAAGTCTCTTGTTTTTGAAGTCATTCTTTTCAGTTTTGAGTAATTAAAATCAACAAATGCTACACTAAGTGTACAGTAGGTCTTGAAACATAAACAAAGCTGTGCTTGTGCGCCATCTGCTACTACTGTGCTGCTTAGATTTAGGTGTAGAATCTGAGTAGCCTTTTCTCTCTTATCTAGTCTCTTGAATATGAGTGAAGAGAGCTTTTTTTTTTTTTTTTTTTTAAACACCATCTTTAAATGTCAGACTAGGAGTCATTGTTACAAATTCACCTTCGTGCTTACTGGGCAGTCACTGCAAAGGCAGCCATCAGCTTTGGGAAGCAGAGCACGTCTGGCATCTCTCTGATATGCTATTGTGGCTGAAGCTGTTGTGAAAATATTTGGGTCCTTCTCAAACTCTTCTCAGAAGTGTAGTAGGAAACTTGAGTGGCAGAGAAATGAAAGAGGGGTAATCTACATACTTTAAGGTCAGAGTCTTAAAAGTGGGCTTGTTTAATAATCTGAACATATTTATTAATTTACTGACGATTTTCTCGGTCTACCTTTCAGTTTCTGTTAATTCACAATAGAACTTCCTCCTATAATCTAATTTCTCTCGTTTCTGAGTACTTTCACTAGCCGTGAGCTTTGAAATAGAAAAGATTTTCCATTTCTGTTTTACAAACCAGCAGAAAGGCTTTTTTAATATGTGTTATCTTGTGCTTTTTTTTTTTCCCTATCCCTGTATTAAAATTTGATTTCCTTTGAGTCTCCTGCAGGAGAGAGTAACTGAAACTACTAATGTCTGTGCATGGGTAGGAGAAAACTGTTATTATCTATGTTCTCAAAGATACTGAAGGCAATATTAGCAGCCTACCGGAGCTGATTGTGTTTACAACTCTGCACTTTGATTTTCCAGATTACACTTCGATGTTTTGCGTTCTGCCAGTAACATAAGTTAGGGGAAATTTCTGTAGCACCAGAGCAATGACCATGAAGGACTTGAGATTGCCAAAACAGCAGGACTCTCAAGACCGTAGTTCCATTTCAGATGTTGCTATAGGCTCATTCGCTGATTTGATTCCCTCTCCTAAAGATAAGGGACAGAGCACCAAAATTTATCTTCATCCCCATCAGTGTCTTATGGAGCAACAGAGTTGGAAAGCAGTTAATAAGTTGGCTAGTGAAGGTGGGTGTGATAAGAAAGGAGATAGCAGTTTATTAACTTCAGTGAAAGGTGAAATAGGTACAACTGTAACTTTGGCTTACTTCTTAACATAGGTCCTTCCAGAGCTGACGTCTGGCAAGTATTTGATTAAGTTTATTTTGTTCATTCTCTTAAATGGACCTGGAAACCAGAAACTGTTTCTTTTCCCTGTTAGCATTGATACTGTCCCTATTGACTTCATCACTTTAACAGACCTCACTATGATCATCTCTTTATTTTTGGTCCCATTGGGCTATACCTAGTCCTTGAAAACAAACAGTTTTATGTATTTTAATTTGTCACTTGCAGTCCCAGATCTATGCGCTTGATTATTTTTCTCTTTGGTATCACCAGTGTCTTTGGGGTGGCCTGTTTGAATGCTGTCCTGCAGTTTTGATTTTTCACTTGTCAATGAAGGGTAGGACTTAAGCCAGCTCTGGAGGGGGCTTTCTCCATACCTTTCTCTACTGTAAGACTGAATCGCATTTTAATCGTAGGTAGTGCCTCCTAGGGTATTTTGGTAGCTGCAGTAAGCAGAGTGTTCAGAGAACGGATCATGTCATGTGCTTCTCTCTTTAAGTATTGTTTGTTATGAGAAGTCTTCTCATCAGTTCAACAACAAAGCATTTACAAATTAATGTTCTCCTCAGTTAGGTCTTAAAACTAATTTTCAGTGAATGCAAATGAATAATTTGCTTTTCATTTCCTTCAGGTAGTTGGAGGCTTCTAGTGCTCTTTGCAGTTTGGTGGTGTTCAAATTGGAATAAGATCAAATCAAACTTGTTAAACTGATGTGTGCAAGATTGACTTCTGGTATGGTTTTGTGGTTTAGGAAGTAGCATAAAAACCACGAATAAGCTCAGGCACCTACGTGGTCTCACTTATTTGCACTTTAGGCAACTGCTGCTGCAGTAGAGATGTGACTGCTGCATATACTCATGAGTTCCTTCGTGTCAGGGCATCAAACCTGTCTCTGCTTTGAGATTCCTTTCCTGCTGCCCCTCGCTTCCTCAGTAGGCAACGACAAGGAGAGATGAGTGTCACTTTTTCTGGCAGGAACATGTGATGTGATAAGGCTGTGGATTTATACGGGTTTTCTGGCTTCTTAACTGTCCAGCAGGAGCAGCGTGAGCAAGTGGCTTCATGACACTGTTTATCTGGACTAACACGTGAAAGGGAGAGGTGAAATTCAGAGGGCACTCAGGTTCTGTTGTCTTTTGGGATTGGCTGGGAAGTGTGTTGTTACCAAGTGGCAGTGGAATCCAAGGGGAAATGGCCGCTGAGCAGTCTAATAAAAACTTTTGTTTTCAACGAAATGTGAATATGATACCTCTGACAGTTAACGTGGAGAAAACAGTAGCCAAGAATTTTGAAAGCAGTTGATGACTTTGGATGACACCATGTTTTCATAAAATCTCAGATGCATCTCCTTTGCAAATGTGATCCCTTCTGAAAGGGGAAAATTGAAATCCCTGCTTACTTACAAAGATCTGAACCTGCAGTATTGCAGTGGTACCAAGAAATGATGAGAGATGTATATTTTAATTGTCTTGTGTTTTATTTATAGGATAATGCCAACCTTTTTGAGACCTATGATGTTGAACTTATAAAAAAGAACGGGCAAAGCCTGGGAATAACAATTGTTGGATACGCTGGCACATGTGATTTAGGTGAGTTCTGAGGGATTTAGTCAAGTCTGGGACAGAGGCTTTTCAAATACTCTTCCTTCACCACAGGGGAAATGGAGAGCACTTCTTTGAAACAGTATAACCTACAAACTGAAGATTTTTGAAGGACTTAGTGCAAAGTGAAATTGCCCCACAAAATGCTTTTAAAGAGTTGCAATTACATTATAAAATGAGTCTCACTTGATGACTGGACTGTGAATTTTACATACTTGTGCTGTTACTGTGCAAGACATTAAACTGTACCGGGTTGCTCTTGCACATACAGACACTAACATAGGCAGGTTCCTGCCTACGCTGTTCCTTTTTTTGCCCTGTGGTACATAACATAATTCAGGCGCAACATTTTAAGAAGAATATCAAAACCGCTGTATCACGTGTCCCTGGTTTGCATCCAGTTTCATATGGCATCGTTACAAAATAGCTCAATGTGCATTTTCATTTATTTAATGAATTGTAGGTGCTAGAATGGAAATGATCAATCAGATTAAATAGTCCATCCCTCTGCCAGGCAGATGCAGAGAACCTCAGATGTATGTGATGTGTATGCCGCCTTCACAAGGTGATTTACCTCTCTGGTGGATGACTGCTGCGGTCTCTAAACCTAGGGAACAGATGAAAATACCTGTGCTAGGATATAGGAACATGGAATTATTTTTCTTTTTTTGTAACTCCACTTTAAATTAGAGCTGTTTGCTCATCTTTCACTTACTGGTTCCACCAATGATAGTATCTTCAGAGTTGACTCACTGAATATCTGGTTTAACACGAAGGGGTGTTGCTTTTTCTTCCTTCCCCTTCCTCATGGGACTCAAGGAAGTGTCCTGGGAATGCGACACAGCTGGGGTTGCATTGCTGCCCTCGTAATTCCCAGGAGATTCTGTTGGCTTGCCACTCAGGAATCTCGGTGTGGTGAGCACTGGGAAGTGGGTCAGGGAGGTGCATGTTTGAGGCAAAGAGAAAAGGTGGCCTTGAAGCACCAGCAGAGGAGCTTCCTGAGCATGGACAAACCATGCTGGGCAGGTGTCTGCATGTTTAGTGTTCCCAAAAGGATGTCAAGGTTCATTAGGATTAAAGATCACTGTTATTTGTTTGGGGGTGGGGAGGGGAGTGGTGGTGCTGGTGGTGGACGGGTAGGGTTACTGTTTCAACTGATGATTTGTTTTAACTGTTTTTTGTTTGTTTGTTTTTATTTCCTACTTAGAAGTTAGAATTAATAATCGAACTTCAAACATGACAAAGGACAGCTTTTCTGATTGCCATGTTTCTCTCTCTCTCTTTTTTTTTTTTTTTTTTTTTTTAATCCCTTTTCATTAAGATTTAAAGGACTAAATTCTTTAGCTAGAAGAGGATGCTTGAAGTCTTGATCAAAGTACTTAAGCACATACTCTTAGCTTAGGTAGTCCTGTTGAAGTCAAATGCAGCATGGAATTCAGGTGATTGTGGCTTAAAGCTAAAGCCTTGTAGGCACAAGGGTGAATCCATGGAGGAGGTGGCTTTTTGTGAACCCCTTTAAAGAAAAATTACTGAGGTCAGTGTATTATAGGTGCTAGTACCAGTGCTGTTTTTTTGTTTTTTTTTCCTTCAGAGATCCTCAGTTATTCTGTGTCAAGCTGTTTAAAGTAGTAATGTGCAAATGTCAGTCTTTGCAGGATCATAACTGTGGACGAAAGCATGTGAAAAATGCTGGAAGTAAAAATATATATAATAATAATAATTAATTAGAAAAGAAACAGGTTAGCTTACTGACTTGTTTCTCTTCTTCATTTCCACCCCCAACAGAACCTTCAGGGATTTTTGTGAAAAATATAATTCCTGGTAGTGCTGCTGACCACAACGGCCAAATTCACGTTCATGACAAAATTGTTGCGGTAAGTAATTGGTGCTGTAAATGTTCTGCTTATGTATTGTGGAACTGATAGTTCAGTACGTGTCTCAGTAGTAGAAAGACAACTTAGTAAAGACTTTCTAATACTAATTAAACTTTCTCTGCTTTGTGGAGGACAGAATTTGGTAATTCATATTTGTTTAGGTAGAACAGATGAAAGATCTTGAAGAGTTCTATTTTGAATTATTACAGAAATGAGTCGCTTTTTTCGGTTGTGGTTAAAATACTGTTTTTTCTGTTCAACAAAGTATTAAATAGTAGTTAACTATGAAAGAGGCAAGCATTTGGATTAAAATGTTTGAGTGGAGAATCTTGGCTTTTGGCCTAAAGTAAAGAAGAGAAGCATTAGCTTCTATTGAATTCAGTGGGACTTGAGGGTGGTTAAGATTTTGCAAGATGTGGCAGACTGTTTATGGTCCTTAATTAGAGTGTAGCATAGTGTGGATACAATCAAAATATTAATAGTCACAATTTAGGTTTCAAAACCCAAGCTTTATATGTAGAAAAATTAAAAACCTTTGAATAGGAATGAATTGAATAATGGCCAATTTTGCATTCACAGTACAAACAGGAATGAACCGCACCATCTTTTTGTTTTAAGAAATAATATAGAGAGATAAATTACAAAGTAATTTAAAATCATGTGTGCTGGGCTGGACCTCCCAAAGTCAGCTTTTCCTTTATGACAGCAAAATTTGATAAACCTTCTGCTTTTATCTGCAGTTTTTCAGGAGAAACCCCTATTGATGTATGATCTAATGGAGTGGGTAAACAGAGTGTTTTGGGTGTAAATTAAAAGATCTGAATTAAAGAATTAGCCTATTCACTTTTTTACTTTTCTAATGATGGCATACAAACACAGAAGAAATTACTGTTGTTACCTTTTAAAATGTATTTTGAAATTTTTTTCTGATTATTGAAATGTAACTGATTTTAATAAGATTTTTTTGCAAATACTAACGTCTCGGGTGTGAATAGCCTTATAACTCCTGCACAAAATGTGGACGTTACTTATGGTGTATGGGACAGCATAGGAATGTAACCTGGTTACTGTTATACGATTTAGGTTGATGGAGTTAATATACAGAATTATACCAACCAAGAAGTGGTGGAGGCATTGCGTAACACAGGACAGGTCGTACGCCTTACCTTACTTAGAAGGAAACCTTCTTCTACCATTTCTTCAGAAAGATGTTCAGGTAAAGGTAATTCTAATTTTTTTTCCCCACCCCTTCTGTTTTTCAGTAATAAATTTTATTTTCTGCTCCATTGACAATGACCTGATTTAATAATTAGGGCTAGATCTCACGTGATCCTAGATTTCATAAGGGCACTCTGTAGAAGATGACACTTCAGGAGGAATGAGAGAGAAACGAGGGCTTCTGGAAAACTGTGTGCCAAACTCCTGCGTAGCCAAAACAAACAAACAAAAAAGCAGTTAATGAGGTGGTGTTACTACTTCCTATATTTTGCAGCATTTGTCTGATTTATTTTTTCCCATCTATTTTCACAGTGCAGCCAACTGTTCCAGCCTTAGTATCCCCTGGAGCTGTAGGGACTGAAACTAGTGTGGACAGTAAGAATGAGGAAATCCAAAAACAGAAGGATAATTTTCAGACTGAAAAGAAGCAGAGCCTGCATACATCAGGTGGATAGAATATCTTGCAGCATCTCTTCTGATTCTTTGGAATTGCCTTTAATCCAGTGTGTATTTCTATACATCTACAAGATTACATGCGGTGGCATTGCAGCCCTTTCAATACTCTGGAATGAATCTCATCAGCTCTGCAGAGCTGACTTCCTCCAGTTCACCAATTCTTTCTATCCCTCGTCCCTCTCTGCTGACGTGAGGAGTTCTGCCTGCAATTTTCTGTCATCCTCCTCTGCTGTCAGGCCCCTGAACCAAACTGCAAAGTGAACAGCATGGGGATGAAGCATTTCTCCTTCTGCCACAAGTCAGAGTCAGCTTCTACCCTCTTGGGAATTCACATTTGCTTTGTGATTCAGTGTTGCCTCAGTCGTATCTTCCTTCCAGCCCTCGCAGGTCTTAGGCTGTCACCTCTGCAGTCTTTTCAAAATAGTTTCCTGTACATCATCCCTGATGCTTACTTGCTCCTTGTTCTGGCACTGCTGCAACTTGATCGGAACCCACCTCCTGAGCTCCTTGACCTGGCCTCTTGCTGGCTGCAGCTCAGGTCACAGGATCTTCTCTCAGAAGATTTGACTGAGTAGGGTTTGCTGAAGAACTGCAGCAGCAGGGACGGGGAATCACATCTTGTGACATCTCTGTTTTTAAGTCATTTTCCACATGGAGCATCCGTCTCAACCATGTACCAAGTGCCACATAACTGCCTTGCTCCTTTTTGCTTATCCTGCTTGTAGTGCTGCTGGTCGCTGATATTTCCTGGAGTGCTGGAGAAGCAGAAAGCCTAGCACAACTTCTGTCCATCTTCTGTGAGATTTCCCACTTGGCAGTGAGCCTCTCCTTGCTGTCTGCTCCTTCTGAGACCCAACTGATATATCTGGTAGTACCGATACTGCTGAGTACTGCCTCCTCCCGTCCTACTGTTGGAAACTAGAGTTCAGACTCTAGATGTGCAATTTCTGGCTTGCTTGTCCTGAGCTTTCTAGCTGAACTGGGAAGTTTTTGACTACGTACCTATGTAGGAGGACGAGAATCTCTGGTCTGGCAAAGGCACAATAAAACCTGATGGCTGGAGTTGGAGGCCGGATGGGTGTTGAAATTAGGCGTGCGTTTTTAGCAGTAAAAGGCAGTTGGGCATAGCGACAGATCACAAAGGCATGGCTTGCTTTGGTTTTTAGCTGACTTGGGAATCAAGGCTGGAGGTCTTTCCAGAAGGCATGCTTCAAATCCTCTACAGATTTCTGGCCTCATCTACAGGAACTTCTGGGTGAATTTCTACAGCTTGTGTTGAAGTCAGCATAAATTATCCTTATGCCTTGTTTCTTAGATATGTAGATGCAATAGAGGAGTCTAAATTATGGCTGTCAATGAATAACAATTTTGCTATGACTGTGTAAGATCTGTCAGTATTAAAGACAACCTGGAAATGAGAGAAATGTTAGCAGTTCCTATGCTCCATTCTGTTTTACTTTTCTGTCCAAGCCTTATAACCAGACATCCTTTGTTGTGACTTCTGCATGTTCCCAGAAATAGGAAGCCAAAACAGAGGTGACTGAGTAGCTAAGATTTAAGGTTATCAAAGCATTGTTTTAGCAGTTGGAGTGGAAAAGCATATATTGATTTGTATTTACACTGGAGGAAAAACTTAAGGACTTAGAAGTAGGATGTATTTAGGGGCAGAAGAGCCAGGAGGACTTGGGCTCGCTATGCCAGAGACTAGAAGAGGAACACACACTGTCCTGTGTCATTTACCCAGTCCTTTTTTTTTCTCCAAATACAGGGGAACTTTCTGTGCATAAAGTCTTTTCTTTTTCTACTGGAGTGAGCAGTATCTCTGCACTCAGTTCCTGATGGCTTGTGGTTGGGTTATCTTGTGTCACAGGCAGCAGATGTCTGCCCTGATGCGAAGAGAACTTTTGGAGGAATTTGTTACCTAATACCTCGTGCTGTGCAAATACAGTCTATCAGTGCCAGGATCAGTTTGCATGGGGAACTGAAATTGCTTTTACCTGGCTTAGAACTAACAAACTCTCTTAGTCTCAAGGTATGTTATCTCGACATGCCTTAGTGGTCTCTGTGCTCCGAACAGTCAGCTTGGATCTAACTGAATTTTTGAGCCATTTCCGCAATATACCCAGACTTTTTTGATACAGATCCATTGCCTCTCCATAAATTCTCCAAACCCCATAATTTCTAAAGGCATTTGTAACCAAGTTATATGTGTATGCGTGGCGCCCCCTCATTTCTCACCTTGTGCCAACCTCATAATCCCTTTTCTTGGAGCACTCTGGAGTATGGTGCAGATGCACCCGGGTCTGGCAAATACTTTGCTGCCTGGAATTCCTAGCTCCTGGCTGGGCCTGTGCTGATTGCTTGCAGAGGCAGCGTGGTGTATGTGCACTGCGTTACCCAGTGCATCATGTAGCAAGGATACTATGGATTTCTCTGTTCTGTGTGTCTGAGCTCCCCTTACCCTGGGTAATACAGCTTAAGGTGTTCATACATGGAGTGTGTTTTGGGATACCAACATTTAAATGCTGCAGATATTGTTTGTTTGCAGCTGGATATTGCCCTTGATACCATCTGGTAGTGCTGGTCCTCCTTGGACCTACAGGATATGAAATGGGCATGGTTTTCAAACTGAGTAAGGAATCAGTGGCCTTCAATGAAACAATAAGCAAGTATCATTGTTTGATTAAACAGATTTTTCATAGGGGAAAAAGCCCTTAAAGTTACAAAGCACTGCAAAAGCTTTTTGCAGCTATAAAATAGGTGTGTGTATATATCTTTGTTAAAAGGTTGAAATACTTAGTTGCAAATTTTATTCATACTGAAATACGATGTATAAGATTTCACCTCCGAGTAGAATTTAGTGGCCAAGTTTAAATTCCAAAGATAGGTGCTTATTTTGGACATGGTGATGGACACTTCATTATAATGGTGCTAAAGTAAATACTGCTAATTTAAGGCTCTGACTAAACTCTGGAAATGCTTTTAAAAAGTTTAATGCAAAAGGTATGTTTTATAAAAATATGTATTACTTCCTTTTAAGCCCAGTTGTGTGAAATTCTTATTAAATTGTGTTTCCTGGAGAGGTATTAAATACTAATTCTGGCCAGGCAAAACCATGATTAAACAGTGCTGTTACAAAGGCAACATGGTTTAGGATGCAATGTGCATGAGGCCTGAAACTTTCTGCTAGCAGACTACAGGCAATTAACTTAACAGCTGCATCTGCAAGACTGCAGACTGGGCAGAACTGCTTCCCTTTGCCTTGCAGCAGTACTCAAAAACCTGAAGATCTGATGATGCTAGCCAGGAGCTTAAAGATGTCTGGAGAAAAACATCCAGCAGCAGGGAAGATAAAGGTGATGCATTACTGAAGGGTGGTAGAGCACAGGACGCACCCTTGTGAGTTCGTGAAATCTGGAAGAGATTGTAAGAAGAAAGTATTCCAGTTTTGAAGATGCCAGCAATTTTGACCAGGAAAGATGATTTTTACAATACGCTTACGTTTTATTCTTGACACTATCTAACAAGAAGGGAAAAACTGTATGGAAGTGCAGGCAGAGGGACAGGACTGTAGTTATATGTTGAAGTTGTTGCAAATGAAAGCTGTCTCTGGGAAGCGTTTTAATTTCTGAAGCCTTATACATTCCAGAAGAGGTACATATCTCAGGTCATGAGAAATCCAGCTGGATGAGAGACTAAAAAAGCAACTTCCTACGAACTGCCATGTGGAAAAAGCTGTTTGGGGGGAAAAAGGAGCATTTGAAGTGACTTGGGTGATACCATTGAAATTAAATATATCTAATCCAAGGCCCTTCATCCAACCTTCCACGGTTCTGAGGAAGTTACAAGCAAAGACTTCAGAGGGTGTTAGAAAGGAAGAAAGGGGGCAACTTCAAATGGGGACGTGCATCAACAGCTGCTCTGAACAACCCGTGGATTCTGGTATCATGTTCAAGAAGTGACAGAGAAATTTGTATTCAGCCAACTGAACACAGCTTTCAGTTGTTGAACTGAACTGTGAGCCTGACCCTAAGGTTCATTACTCCTGGTGAACTTGAAAATCCACATCTGACTACACAGGGGACTGCAGGTGCTTAGGTGCTGTGTGTCCATGTGATAGCTTTGTAAGAGCAGCAAAAGAAATCAATGAATTTTTGTCCCTATGCATTTTTGCAAATAGAAGGAGTAGAAAGATGTGCTGGTGCTGGTGCTCTGTCTTTGCTACAGTTGGGAAATAAAGATAGTGATCAGCCTGCGCTTGATAACAGCTCACAAAGATGACTTCCCTTTAGAAACTTCAATTAAATTCAAATGGAGGAAAAAGCCTCAAGTCACAGCCCAGAATTTCAGGACAGCTTGGCTTTTCCTTTTTAAAGAAGATAATTTATTTCAAAGCGAACTGTGGTCTGTATTTAAAAGCCCAAGTTTTTATTATTGGTGGGGTTTGGTTTTGATGACAGCAAATAGTTATTTGAATTGCTGGAGAAACCTTGGATATCTGAATCTCCTTGAGCCTTATGTTTAAAGGTGCCCTGGATATTTCCAAGAGAAATCTGACTTGTTGGGCTCTTTGCAAAGTAGTTTCTCGGTGTAGATCAGACAGAATTTGCCTATCTGGCATGACAGAAAGTGATGGAAGAGATATAATTATGTTGTATAAGTTAACTTAAATCCTTATTTTTAATGAGTGGAAAACTTCAAAGTTATAAAATGATGTAATGAGGATCCTATTGCAAAGCTCACGTGTTTTATCTTTGCAATCTGTGAAGGTGTTGAAAGCAACGGCAGTTAGGCATGCCGTTTGTCTTGGCTTTTCCTCATAGGTAGGCTCTGAGCTTCTTGGTGTCTTCAGAATCCCCCCCGAGGTATTTTGCTTGCTAGTTTGTGCGCAAAATGTGAGGTGGTGATTTACATCCGAAATTTCGGAGTGACACTGGCAGTACTGAGTGGTCTGTGCCTCGTCTAGACATCTGACAAACTACTGCAGCCATTCGGGGGGGAAGGGAAAAAAAAAAGTCAGTTTTCAGTAATTCAGACCCCAGTTGCTGCTGCTGTGGCTGCTAGATGGAATTTGTTTTAAAGTTTGATTCTTACCAGTTAAACATTGCTTCAGCGTGGAACTTTATATGTGTGCTGAGCTTCTGGCTGAGGTCAAACGCAGGGCAGCCAGTCATTTTCTGCTGTCTAGCTCTGTCAAATTGTCTTACATGAATGTAATACTGCCTTGGTTGCATAAGTAAGAAAGCTGAAAAGATATAAATGTCAAGATAGCCAAGTTCCCACGGAAGACTGGTTTGGAACTGGAGCTTATATTAAAGCTCATGTTACTTACTGGCCTAATTAAACTAGACATACCTGCCAAATGCAGAAATAAAGTGTACGACTGCATTGTGCTTACGCAGCTCCTTGATACCAGCAATATCTTGTCAGGTGTTTCGCTTCTTAAGGGGCTTCGTTTTGGTGGGAGATAATGCTCCCTTGGAGTGGCAAGCGGTTTTATAGCAACAAATTATGCAGTTGTGTGAAATTTATTTTGCAGCCTGAAAGAATGATTTATTTACAGTACTATATGGTACAGAACTCACATCTCATCAACGCAAGCATCACCTCTTCTGCCACTCAGTTGAATAAATCACACTTTAGCACTAGCTGACATTTTGCATTGTTTTCCTAAGAGCGTCGTTTTTGATTTGCACTGATAGACTCAGCTTAATGCAATTTCCTTTTTGTGATTATTCCCTGTAATCTTTTATTTACACTGAATTTTTATTGAAGTATTTAGAAGCAAATGTACTTCTGAATGTAAAATGTGCTTGTAAATTTAATACTTGCTTTCATATTTAGGAAGAGTCCCATTTCCTCCAGCATATGAGCTGAAATCCAAGTGGGAAAACCTGCTGGGACCTGAATATGAAGTTATGGTATGTTATCTTTCAATGAACTACACTCATGTATGTGTTGTTTTTTTGTGTTTTTTCTTTTTTATTTTTTTTTAATTACACATCTGTGAGCTTATCATTACAGGCTGTTTATAGAACAGCTCAGTGTTTGGAACAGATCAGTAACATCAAATTTTGCTTCCATTAACATCAAGGCTGAAATACAGAAATTGTATAATTAATATATTTTAAAAAACTGTTTATATGGATACTATTGTTATATAGAAACTAGACAAAAACAGGAGTATAAAAAAAATCAGCTGTCCTTTTAAATCTACATCACAGCAGCCACTTAAATCACAAAAATAACACATCTTTTCATTTATGATCTGTTTGTTTTATTGTGCACTGGGAAAAAACGGCTCAGAGTAGAGCTCCCATGTTTCATGAAGAATCTTACGATCTTATTAGAAGAATGAAAGAATGATTTTCAAACATACTGGGAAAATAGCAAGTAATTCAAGGTAGTGTAACTTTATGGTGCCAGTGCCTATTAGATATTTCTTCACCTCGTATTAAATGATTGCTAAGCAAAAGATTATTTTGATGAACTGTCATAAGGAGTTGACTGAAATTGTAATTCAGTACTGCTTTTCAGGGCTGCGTTAGCCAGGGAGTGCAGATAAAAGTCTCCAGCCAACGCTCTTTCTGAAGCCTTAAGGAATTCTCATTGCCACCACCAAAATGCCCTGTTTGTCTTTGCATTGCTTGTCCAATTGATTTAGAGACACTTATATTTACTACTCGGAGTAGCCATCATTCCAATTGCTTGCTGGAAGATTTAAAGTAGCTTTAAGAATTGTCTTGAGAAACTTGCTTCTCTTCTTTCCATTAGCACTCCTTTAAGATCTGAGGTTCGTATAAGATTATGTACATGATGTAATAAATCTGTTTGGCTGCCCACTTCAGTTGCTTGATATTCCCATCCTTGCATTTCAGGAGTCTGATATTTCTTCCCTTAGCACTATCGCGCTTCCCGCAGAGGACGAAAACCTGCTTAGTGTGTGAAACTGCCTGATCCTAATTCTTCTTGAGCTGCCGCCAGTGGGATGGCAGGAGTGAGAATCATAACATCGTTTCTGTTGGAAAGGACCCTGTAGCTCAAGTCCAGCTATCACCCAAACACCGCCAAGTCCGTGGTGACACCGTGGCCCTGAGGGCCACCTCCATGCCCCTCTTAAATCCCTCCAGGGTCTGTGGCTCTACCGCTCCCCTGGGCAGCCAGTTCCAGCCCCTAACCACCCTGTCTGTGAAGAAATGCTTGCTAATATCCACTCTGGACCTCCCCTGGCACGAGTTGAGGCCGCTTAGTGTTAATAGTTGTTAAAATGTTAATAGTTGGGCCTGTTAAATAATAGAAGGAAACTGTTATGGCAGCCTGGTTGGAAAGTCGGTTTTGGGTTCTTCCGGGTTTTGTTATCTGAGCCTCCCTCAGGTCGTGCTTGGCTGTGTTTGTAGCAGCGTTTAGCTTGAGTTCAGCCTGCTCAGCCCCTGTTCACACTGCTTCGCCCCTACACTCAGCTCCCTGAACCTCCCCTGAAGGTGACCGCAAGTTGGAGTCCTTCCCCCCACTATTCCCGAGCTGTTTGACGAGAGGATTTAGTGTCACTCACGGCCTCTGTGTTTCCGATCCTCTGTGGCACCAACTCAGGGAACGAAACTGAGATCCTGCTGAAGTGGAAGGAGACCCTAGGAGCCCGTGTGGGGATTTATGGCCGTGTGGTATCTGATGCCAAGTACCTAACCGTGAAGAGCCAAGCGGAGGAGTTATCAGTCATAGATTCATTTAGTTACAACTGAACAGACACCAAATGGATTCTGTCTTTTGGGAAAAACACCCTCAGTACTGGAAAACAGGATGCTGGGAGCCTTATATAAAGTTAAGCTGAAAGAAAAAGCAGAGATGTAACATTGCTTTGTAGATACTTTGTTAAACTAGAAACTTCAAAAGGAGCCTGAAGGAAAACAGTTACCTGATTTTTGCAAGGCTATTTATGTTTCGAGTTCTAACAAGTGTAGCAATCCTCCCAGACATGCTCAATTTCAGTATCCCAAGCTCCAACCTTGGGCTGTGGATCACTATAGATTTCATCTCACTACAATTAACATTTGAATAAATAACCCTCTAAGGTTACAGATAAATTCTGTTAAGGAAGAACATTGCAAGAAAATTGGTGGTAAATGTTATGGTTGTTTTATTCAAATAAATAAACTAAAGGTATACTGAAGGGATTTCTTGTCTGAGTTCTAAATGATCCATTTTCCATTCAAATTTGGTAATTAAAATAATGTATTTCAAGCCATGTTAGAAACATGCTGCAAGAGATTGTGGTTTAGTCTAGATGGTAGATGGCTGTTCTGTAGCCTGAAGTAATAACAATTTAAGCTATCGTACTTTTCAAATTCTGATTGGCGAGTTGCTGTGCGTATTTGTGTCAAACATAATGGCATTTTGTGCTTATACAGGATTACTGGACTTGACTAAAATCGTCGTTCAGACTTCAAGAATAGGATAATGTTAGGGTCTGCTAATAGTGCATAATCACAACATTCCTAAATGTAAATGTTGTGCATCTAAAACACTTTTCTGACACTCGCTTAAAATTATTTTGCATCAATATGACTTTGTTTAAATATAGCTCTTTTTTTTTTTTTTTTGGTGGTTGTTGTTTTTTGGTCCAGAATTGACAATTCTGGTAATGTCCTTATTGTCCTGCTGTTGAAAAATGTTATGCTGTACAATTTTTAGGTTGTGAATGTGGATATGCCCATTACGGATGACTCAGAGCTCCAGAAGTACTCAAAGGTATGACTTGCATGATTTCCTTCATGGCAGAATAATTCCAGGAGGGCATGATTCAAAATTCAAGATTTGTGTATTTCAGAAATTTTGAGAGGTTCCAGCTTTCTGTCAGTCTTGCTTTTCCAAAAGAGGCTGTCCACATCCTGCTTATTTTCTGGACCAGTCCAAAAGTTTTTCATAGTATGGGCAAATGCACCTTAAAAAAAAAAAGAAAAATGCACCTTAAAACAAACAAACAAACAAACAAAAACAAGAAAAAAAAAAAAAAAAAAAAAGAAAAAAAAAAAGATGAAGCTTAAAGGATATACACATGTAAGACTCAAATTGTCAGGTACTTAATTGTATTAAAATACAGTTATGGAATAATTGTTGAAAGTCACTACAGGATGGAGCAGAGGTTGAAACTCTGCTAACAGTGTTGTGGTCCTGCAGAGGGATTTGCCATAATGATCCTGTCTTGTGGTGGGGCATCCTTTAGTTGGAATCCTTTAGTTGGAATGGTCAGAGCTGAAATTAATTTCTGTCTCCTGAAACTTTTGATAAATGTTCCTGATACGTATGTTAATGTTGTGCAGAACAAATTTTTGTAAGTGATCCACTTGTATGCTCATGGGGATGTCTTAGTGAGGAAAGGCCACAAGCAATAATCAAGCAATGGTTGTGAGGAAATGCTAAGGATCGATGGCTTACTCCTTTGACTTGAATATTCAAAATAAACTGGGGAAACCAAAGGAGAGTGAGTGTTTCAACTTCAGTAATAAAAAGTCAGAAAATTGCCAACCTGAAGAATCAGATACTGCTGATTATCTTTACCTCCTCTCCCCAGATTGCCATGATTCCTGCTGTCTTTTCTGGATAAGGCATCACTTTTATGCTAGTCTTCCTAATACAAAGACACTCATGACTGGAGGCTTCCTGGAGGGAGGGAAACAACCTGAGAAAAGGCTAACACAAAGTGATTCATTTTTACATTGCAGAAATAAGGATGCCAGTACTGTTAGATGTTTGCAGGGGGCTCTTCATGGATACTTTTTTCTACCTCCAAAGTCGTGTAGATCCTCAAGGAACAAGACAGCTGGTCCTGTTATTATTGACCTAGTATAAAGTGGTGATGATGGAATTTCTGTCAGCTTTGTTGAAACTCACCTTTTGGGTAGGATAGACTTTAGGTGGTACTCGTCTTCCCTACATTTTTTTCAGTATGCTAACATTATTTAAGAGTACAGTGCAAATTGCCTTTTCCCCCAAAGGACTGACAGGTTGTTTTGACTTGTGCAAATGGTTTACAAAGAGAAATGATAGACCCTTGTGCTATAACACAGATGAGGTCAATTGAAGATTTAATCATCCCACTGGGTGTTTTGTTTCATTTGGCGAGCTGTTGAATCTCAAATGTGTTTACATTATGGTAGATACAGATGCATATTGCCTCATTTTTTGACAGCTATTACCCATCCACACTTTGAGATTAGGAGTTGAGCTTGACACGTTTGATGGGCATCATTACATCTCATCAATTGCTTCAGATGGCCCTGCTGCAACACTTGGTCTTCTGCAACTGGAGGATGAACTTCTAGAGGTAAAAACAAAACAAAAAAAAGCACTAATATATTCTTTAATCCTTCTTTAAAAGACCCGTATTAATTTTCAGTTTGTCTGCAGCATGTGCAGTAATTAAATTAAAGAGCTGATTGTGGAAGCAGCTAGAGCAGTGCTTTGGAAGTCTGACAGTTGTTTTCTTCAGTATTTCATTCCTCCTTTACGGACAGAACGGTGGCTTCCTGTGACCTCTTAGTGACTTCATGCTTTTTTCTGAAGTGTTTAATATGATTATCAGGAATCATAAGGGTAGAGAGAATGTATTGAATGTACTTGTATCTGTGATCCTTCAGCCTTTTGAGCAATTTAGCATTAGCTTTTGCACTCTGCATGGTGGGTAATCTTTCTTAATATTTGTCACTTCTAAAAAATTTACAGCAGTCTCAGAAAGAATGATTCCTGTTAAGCATTATAACTTAGTGGTTGAGTGTTGAAAGACAGTCGTGTTCGAGGTAGTATATCGGTTTGTTTAAATATGTATAAAGAGGTATTGGGACACCTTTGAAGTTACCAGAATCAGGCTGGACCCATCAGCTCAGGAAAAATAGGCAATTAATAGTATTAAAAATATGTTACCTGTTTTGTGTGTATATGTATAGCTGTCAACATCTCAGCCTGCAGATAGTAATTAACATTTCCTGTTGAACACTGTCTCTTAGTGGAATGTTTTGAATTTGAGTTTTTTTAGTGGATGCAAAGAACATTTAATTGACATCAGTGGGAACAGAATTAGGCCTTCTGAAAGATTAATTTGGTAGCTGCACTGCTCTATTGCCTTTACTTGTTGTTCACCATTTAACATCAAAAATTTATACTGATATAAGACCTAAAACATTTTTTTCAGTTATCACTTAATGGAGGAAATCTTGATTCCTGAAGGAAGGGATTAATGGAATGCTGAAAGTGTTGTTTAAATTTCTTGGCCACTAAACAAAAAATTGTATACTAAAAGCAATATGCTAAAGAGTGCTATAGAGTAACTTAGGGAACATTAATTGTATATATTTTAAACAATTCTACTTATTACTGTGTGTTTACAATTAAGTTCACAGATACGTTCAGACCTAGTGAGCATACTTTTTTTTTTCTACTCTGTAGCTGGAAAAAAAATAACCAACAAAATAAAAATGTGCTCCAGGGCTAAAGCTATGTATGCCAGGTTTAGCCCAGAGTGTGTTTTTGCAGCCAAGTTATAAATCCCTTTAAGTACGGGTTTGCAATGGAAAAAGTGACAGCCACATTCCCCAAACAAGCAGCTCTACCTGGGCCTGATACAGTTGGGATTAAAATGTGATCAGTACAAGAATTTTCTTTAATATGCAGAGGGTTGAATGCTGATTATTTTTAATGATGTGTTTGAATTATGATAGAAAGCATGGTATTTTCTTTTTTTTTTTTCTCTAGTTTAAGCTAATTTCATTGTGTTCTTTTTTAGGAGTAAATTGCTTCCTTGTGTCCTAGTTTTGTTAGTTGAAATTTCACTGACTCCTATTTGATAGTGCAAGTAACTACAGGGCTGTGGTAACTGAATGGGGTATTTGGCACCTTGTGTGTTTAGAGGCTTATTTCTGGCAGCTTGAAAAGGAGAAATGGGAGTCCCCAAGTCTGCTT
The DNA here is from genome assembly GCF_047663525.1 of Anas platyrhynchos. Taxonomy (NCBI): domain Eukaryota; kingdom Metazoa; phylum Chordata; class Aves; order Anseriformes; family Anatidae; genus Anas; species Anas platyrhynchos. Next base: position 36,713,132 of record NC_092594.1, read on the forward strand.
GGGAGTGCACAGTAGCTCTTCTCCATCAATCACAATATGCTGAGAAATGCTGGTAACTTTCCACCACACTGCCACTCTCAATGCATTAAAAAATCCTTACGCGTAGATACTTCTGTTTAAATAATTAACTAATGGATTAGCCTGATAGCTCAGCAGTTGCTGCAATTCTTACAGGAAAAAAATGTGGCAGTTCATCTTACCATGTTGGAGACGAGCTACACCACTTTGAATTTTCTCCTTAGCTGGCTTTTAGGAGGAGAGAAACTCCATGTTTCTCAGTAGTATAAGCTACGTTTACACTGTAAAAAGTAGGAAGAAAAGATGGGGAAAAAAAAGAAAATGATGTCTAAAGTGAGATTGCAGTGTGGTCTTGCACAAAACTGAGCCCATGTAAAGCACAGGGAGATCTGTGGTTTCTTGGAAATTTGGAAAATAGAATTTTTCTTTTTAAAGTCCAACAAATGAGCCTAATGCTAAAAAGAAAAAAAAAAAAGCCCATCAGAGAAGCAGGTGAATATGAAATAACAATGCCAGGAAAGCTTTGGAGTAGAAAAAGTGGTGAGCAGAAGAGTTGTAGGGAGCTGAAGAGAGCAGAGACGTGATGTAGCAGAAGTCACAAGATCTTGCAGATGAAGTTCAACATTTATAATAATGCATGTGTACTTAAGAAGCATGTGTTAATAAAACTATACAAGCTTTGCTGGAATCCCTTGGTAAAAGTAGATTTTCATATGCAGTTGGGAAAGACAAATAGACAAAAATAATAAAAGAATCTGGTTGACATCCTTTTAAATAACTTAGTGTGGACGTGTTTTGCCTCCTGTGCAGGTAAATGGAGTTCAGCTGTATGGAAAGTCACGCCGTGAGGCAATCACTTTTCTGAAAGAAGTGCCACCTCCTTTTACGATGGTTTGCTGTCGGCGACTTTTTGATGATGGCAGTGAGTCTCTTTTGGATGAACCCATTGTGGAAGTTTCACCTCCAGAACAAAAGGTAGACTTCTCACATCATTCAGTTAGGTATAAGGACAACAACTTTTGCCTTGGGAAAGTGCATGTTTCTGAGAGACAGAGTTTTCTTTTGTTGTTTGATCCAGACTTTTCAGCAGTCTTAACATTTCTTAAAATATATTTGTAGTTATACAAGTCATTTTTGTATTCAGTTGTCATGTACGGCTACCTTTAGGCTTCTAAGTGACTTTGGGCTTGTAAGTGGCTGCTGGTGTTTCGTTGAAAGATGGTTCATGTTTGCAGCAGTGTTACTTTGACTGCAGTTTATACAGGTTGGTCATGAGAAACTTCGTTGTACTATAAATACAAGGTAGGTAAATCACCAAGCTAGCATGCTGACTGTGTACATCCCATTCATCATTCTTACACCTAATAGGTGAGTGGGAGCTTTGAATTATACTAAATCACATCCTTGCTGCCATTAGCTGATTACTTCCATGTTCTGAGTAGTTTTTTTTATAGAACTGGAAAAATATTAAGTTTAATGTTTCTTTCCATTGCAGAAGCTTTAAAGTCTCAAACTAGAGCTTGATGCTTGTAACGGTTGTTCCTATTTATAAAATGTATTTACACCTTGATTTCTCATCTTCTCTGATGTAATCTCCTGTAAGCTAGGATTTCTGGGAGGAGAGTTAAACATGAAGTATGGACATCTCATGGAAGAGTAGGGTGCACAGTACCTTGTTGTAAAAGGCCCTTTGTGTTGCAGATACAACTTGATCCAGTGTGGGTTTTTGATCCTGCATTTTAGAGAACATTTTCTACATGCAGACTGTCAGTTGCATATCTTTGCCATAAATCAATACAGGATGAACAGAGGTCACGTTTTCCATAGAGTAGTTTCACAATATTTCTGCTTTCTTTTGACAAAATAACAAGATGGAGCATGTGTGTGAGGGGAAAATCCTTCCTTTTGCATTATAGTAGTGCTCTGTGTGGTAGACATATCTGTCCAAAGAAATGAAATTAAATGTGTGAAGTTACAGTTGTAACATTTTTTCTTGTGACATCATATAGTGACAGTTTGTAAAGATTGTATTGGTAAACTATCATGTAGGTTAGAACATGCATTTTAAGTTAGACAAAAAAAGATGCCTTTTTGGAAGATGTGTTTATGAAGCTGTTCTGAACAGTTAAATTGCGTAACTATACCTCTTTCACAATTTTTTGATGAGGTGTAAAAGAAAGAAACTGTTTTGTTTGGGGGGGGGGGGGGAAGATAGCACTTATAGTTACAATTTTAGAGATTGTTGTCTACATATTTAATGCCACAAGTGTCTGAACATCTCTCTAATATCTGGTCTTTCCATAAGCTGACTGTGACTGGTTAAATCTTTTATGCTAAGACATTTATTTTTCCTTTATGCATCTAATGGGACAGCTGAGGTTCATCAACATGTAACAGGTTAGTAATGTTGCTATGACTAATTTGTCTAATACGTAGGTATTCATATGCCAGGTTGGGCTGCAGTGCTCAGAACACATAGGCATAGGAGCAAGGGAGTATACAAGGCAGCAAGTTGGAGAAGGTACCGCTATCTAAAACTGGATTAGGTGTTCAAAGAAGTTGTAATTCAGTAAAAGGTCATATTTTAGGGCATGTATTCCCCATTAATAATAACCAAACTTTTAATAGTGCTTGTAAAGAACTCCAAAGCATAGTATTTGAACTAGAGTTTTTATTTTTCAGGTGAAACCTGAGGAAGACATTAATCCTGAAGAAGAAGAAGGGGAATTAGCATTATGGTCTCCTGATGTGAAGGTTATTGAACTAGAGAAAGACAAAAATGGCTTAGGATTCAGCATTTTAGACTATCAGGTATACTTTTTGTATCACTAAATATTAAAAATTCCTTTGATCCTTTGTTTTATATGGTGCCTTAAAGTGTTTTGTGATGTTGATTATTGGGTCAAGTCATCACCTTGGAGCTTTGGCCTCGAAACTCCGTAGGGAAAAGTAATTTATTTCTAGGCCAACTCTATAAAGTATAGTGTGCAGCTTATTCAAAACTAGTCTGATTATTGACTGCGATAAAGTGCAAAATTTCTAATCAAATTCTGCCTCATAACTCTGAGTTTAATGGCTAAATGTTGGGGGAGTTGATTTTCCTTGTTTGTTTTATTTTGTTTTAACTTAGAATGACTTCTCGGGTATGAGAGTGCAAGAAAACTTTGTTAGGTATTGCAATATCACTTTTTATGTACCATATTTAATTATTTTTTTTCTTTCTGCCCTCGCTGCCCCAGATCACTTTTATTTATAAATGCAATGCTAGTCTGCAGTCTGTGGTCCTGCTCAAGTCGTGGAAAGATTCACCATTTCAGGCATTGAATCAAGCCATAAAAGCAAAGCTATCTGATTTCAAAGGAGAGTTTATGAAGTTAAAGTATTACCATGACTGCCCTTCACAGTCAAAAGGGAATGTCAGGGCTCACAGGTGAATTTGTGTCACAAACTTAAGTTTCTGTAAAATATAAATTTGCTTTAATAAATTGCTTTAATGTATTAGTATAATAGTGATCGAAGAACCTAATTAACAAAATTTTCAGTTATGCCTCCCTGCTTAAACTATTAAACTAGCATGCTGGAGATGAAGGTAGAATTTTCAGTATTAAAAAAAAAAAAAACAACCTTTCAGTAGCCATTTATAGCTTAAAAGTGATTTGTCCAAGAAGAATCACTTTTGTGCATGTTATATGCTTAATTGTTAAATTCTTTAGAAATCAACAGAAAAGTGTTTAATTGGAGGAAAATTCTTCCATAGTTAATCCTTCTTTCCAAAATATTGGCTTCAATTGAATGTATAGAAACTCAAAATCTGAAATCAGAATGAAATGTTAATTTTTGTAGTCAACAGGGTATATTTTTTAACTTCTAACCATCATACTTGTAAGGAAATAAAACAGTTGGATCACTCTTCATAATAATATACACATCACATCTGAGTGCTGCCTTAACATTGTAGTTCAATAAAATGTATTCAACTGTTCTGCATAAATGTCAAGTGATATAAAATTCAATCATACTTTTGATACAATAGGACATGAATTGGGGGTGAATTAAAGTAAAAAATATCTGAAGTATTATGCAAAACCATTAATTCTATATTTTACCAGTGTGATTTAAGATTACTGAAAATAGATCCTGTTAGTCATTTTCACTGACACATGTTGTGTTACAGTGCCAGCTTTACTGCAGAGTTGCTAGGAGTCTTTACAGAGCAGTAATACACAGATTTGCTTTTAAGTTCTCATATAATCAGAATTAATGAAGGCTTTAATAACAGGCTTTTTATTTACTTATTCACAGATGCAAATACATGAGCAATGTTGTGATACTTTCTGCTAAATTTAAATATATTCTAATCAATTCTAAATGAGTGGTAAACCACTTAATCTCAGATCTTTATAATTTCAAGACAAGATATTTGTGCATAAAGTATGCTCTTTTGTTTGGGATTTGCCTCTTAGATCTTCTACACTTTTTATCATCTGCAGATTAATTTTTATATAGATATCTGTGGTTGTGTGTGCATTCATGTAAATATATCCATCATATTCTTGAGTGCAGCGCAAAGAAAACAAGTAATTGTCGGTGCTAGATTAGAGGGGAGGAAAAATTTGTGTGGTTACTGGGAGACTGTTCAGAATTGCTAAAGCAAGTTTGCTGAGAAACACAAAATTACAGTGAAGTTTATAATTGTGGTTTAAAGGATCTGGATATCCAACTCTGGTTTTGACTCTTTTTTTTTTAATTACCCTTTTAAAAAATAATGAAAGCTTTGAGCCACGTACTCTTTGTTTTGTGAAAAGAGATTCAAGGCTTCTAGTGGCAAGTACACTGTTTGCACTTATATCCACTGTTCATCTAAAAAAAATCATAGGATTACTCAATGAGCAAATCCGAGATGAATATGCACGTGGCTTAGCTTCATGCATCTCAGAGAGGTGCATCAGTGACAAACCAACCCTTCTAGACTCCCATTAGTGTTGGTGGAGGCAGGGTTGGGAGGGAATGACTTTTTGAGAGGTGAGTCTGAGAAGGGCTGTTCTTGGTGCTGAGGTTTACACTCAAAGTGATTCTCTCTGTTTGTTATAGAAGCTTAAGGAAACTTTGGTGTTAGGTGCCCAGCTCAGAGGGGATGTGAATATTCTGGGTTGCACTACTGGTGTATACCAGCCCATTTCAGTCACTGCTTGTGGGGGACTGGTGACTGTTATCTGCAGTATTTAAGAACCCCTGAAGCCTGCTGCTCCTCCAGACATGCTTGCGCTGGGGTCTGCTCTGCCAATGAGCAAAGCCAGATGTGCTGCAGAAGTGGAAGAATGCTAATTAGACACTGGGCTGCTCAGGGTGCCCTGCAAGTATTTTACTACTGCGTTCTCTGAAGCATTTTGAAGCACAAGGCTTTTCACCTTTCCATCTTAATTTTGATTATAGGACACGGCGTGGTGCTGAATGTTCTCCTAGTATATCATTAATGCCTTTTGTCATCTGTTTTCTCAAAACGGACAGCATGCTTGGGGTAAGGGATATCATGCTTCAGTTGTCTGAAACACTGCAGTCCCCGTGTCATGCTCTGAACAACCAGTATTAATGAAAACTCTTAGCGGGGTAGAAGAGGCATCGGAGTACTTAGAAAACTGAGTGCTGAGATCGAGAAATTATTACTCTGGTATATGAATTTTTAATGGGCTGTCTTTCTAATAATGTTTCATCTATCAAACAAATGATAAGCATATCCCAAGTGGCTTACAGGATATTCCCAGAAATGCACAAGCATAATTCCAATGCCTATATATTTTAATGAACTAATTACAAATTAATTATACCAATTATGCTAAATCAATGGTATTGCTGCTTTGTCCTGTGTTTTCTTTTGTCCGTGTTGAGGGATTTAGGCGCTCAAAACAGAGCCTTCTCTGTTATTTATTTATTAATTAAGGCCATCTTTGGAGGGCTGTTCAGGTGTTCCTAAAACTTTGGGATGCCATTAGAGACCTAGAGTAGACATAGCCTTTTTGTCATGACAGGGTTGTATTTGTGGTGTTCAGCTTCACAGGATCACTGTGTATAAAAAGATCTCTCTACCTTTTTGCTGAATGTCTGAATTTCTAAATACTTAGCAGGAAATGTTAAAATCTTTGAAACTGGCTCCTTGCTAGCGAGGCTAATACTTGCTGAGGGGGGAGGTAGATGGGAAGGGCTGATCTCTGGCTGTGTTTCTTGAAATGATTGCTTTCAATGGATTTATTTTTTTTCCCTTCCCACCGTGATGGCTTATTTAAATAACGAGCGTCGAAGAGGCATTAGAAAGAAACCTTCTGTGTATTTTCCCATTGTCACTGCTGTGTTGGGATCTTGTCAAAGCTCTCAGGCAGGGCAGTGCTTTGCCTTGATAAAGCCTGGCTGCCGGGCCCGCTGAGGGAGGCTCGGCCTGCAGCCCACTTTCGGTGGCGATAAGGCCTCGCATCGTGCCACCAGGGACCGAGCAGCAGCCTCCTGGTACGGCTCCACCTCAAGCAGTGACCTTCCCCCCCCCCGGCCATTAAAAAGGTGTGCTGCTCGGTCCTCGGGCCAACTTCTCTCTGAAGCAATATACTCTACCTCCCGTAATTTCCTTGTAATTTCACTTGGAGGAGTTGCTCTCTTTTTCACCTCTTAACTAACTTTTATGTGGTGTTGCTGGCACAGTTAGCGGCAAGCGGGTTTTGATGGTGAGTGAGGGACCCGGCGCGCAGCTTGGAGAGCGCTTTGGGATCATCTGTGATGCAAAGAGCTACGCCAGCGGGTTTGAAAGCTTCCAGCTTGTTGGTAACTTTGTCTAGCCTGGAGCTAAACCTCCGAGCCTGCAGTCAGGAGCTGAGCTGTTGTTATTGAGACCAGCCCCTTTTCGTAGAAAGAAATGAAGATGGAAGAGGGCACGGTGTGTCGGCAGGTTAAATGCAGGAGAAATGCCGAATAAAAACGGCTGCGGTCCCAGGGGGTGAGGCGGAGAGGGAAGGAAAATCACACAAGATGAAGACTTTAAGAGAGAAAAGCGATCCCATTAGTGTAAAGGGTACTTTGTGTAGCCCTGAAACAGTGTTTAGCAAAGACCTGGTGCACGCAGGCAAAGGGATTCTGTCAGTGCTGTTTTACAGAAATATCGGAAAAACCACAGGTAGCTGAGTCGCAGATTTCTTGAGGCAGTATTGACCAGAAGGCAACTTGAAGGGCCTGATGAGCTTTTATCAAATTAAACAAAAAGCTGAATGGACTTTATTTGGAGCTTAATTTACTGTGCTTTGAAGTCGGAGTATTTTAAAGCAGCTGTTTTAAGTGTGTGAAACTAGAGAGGACGAGGCTTGGAGTGGAGGGGGCTGACATTTGACGTGGCTTGTAGGATCGCCTGGGAGATGCTGTGCTTGGAGGGCAAGTCCCCGAGCACCCGGCTGCCCCAGAGACCTTGGGGGTCAGGAGCTCACGGGGCCAAGGTGGGTGTAAATACCTGCACATCCCTGCAGGTGGTACCAGGCACGGCCACACCAGCACGTCGTGCTACCCAGACCCGAGGCAGCATGAAGCGTGCCTGCCTTCACCTCCCGGGTCAGTGCTTAGCGGGTTTTTCCTGTGATCTGGCTACAGGGACTCCACAGCTGCCTTATTCCTGGGGTTGTCTTCATTATCGTTATTTCTTTTTCTCGCTGTCGAGCTGAAGTCTTTCTCGCTGCACATTCAGCAGGTTCTGTTCTGCCCTTTTCCCAGGGAGCATGGGAAACGAGCGTTTTCTTTTTTACAACAAAATCGCTGCGCGGTCATTCACAACAGGAAGTGAAGCAATTTAAGTGTCTCCAAATATCTTTTTTTTTTTTTTTGCTTCTTATACCCCAAACAAACAGACTCCAGATGTAGAGTTACAGCAAAGCAAACTGTCTTATTTGTGGAAGGTGGTATCCGGCTAGATTTTTTTTTCCTATTTTGGACTGTCCAACAGCGAGATGCGGGCTGGAATGTTTGGACAAGTCGCTGCCTAAACATTTGCCCTCTTGTGATAATTTGAGCTTTGTCTGTCTTGCGATAAGTTTGTCACGAACAAAGCAGCATATTCATGTCCTTGTTAAGCACATTTTCACCTGATCATGTGATGGAAACCTGTGGCTCACTTGCAAAAGCGGCACAGCTGTATTAAAAAGCAGTTTTACAATGGCTATCAGCTTGGTACTGGGGAAACTGATAAAGGCAGCTTTTCTCCCATCTCTACAACCCATCCACATTCATTAACATCAAAGTTCTGTAAGCCTCAGTACCGACTGTGTTGGTACTCATCTCACGGAGGATTTGCTTCTCTCCCCCTATGGGAAAGTTCTGCATCCTTTAAATCATATTAAGCTGCTTCATTTGTAAAATGATTCTTAATAGTGTGCCATGTATTGAATTCAATGTAGCTTTTTGAAAAATTCTCTTGGAGTTCGGCTTAAATACTACTTTTCAGGACTGAAGAGCTGGTGAATGCAGCCGAGCACATTCCTGGTGAAGTTTCTAGGATGTTCATGATTAGTGGTTTCCAAACCTCAAGACAGCAGCACTAAAGGCGTTGGGAGAGCAGAAACCACGTTAATAAGAAATCAAAGAGCCTGTGTATCTCAGCGTGAGGTACAGACATGCACAGGAATACAGTGCTTAGGTAGAGAAGCCGAAGAACTGGGATGCAGAAAGGCACTTTAGGGCTTGGGCATGCCCTGAAGTTGGGCTGGAGGGAATCAGCAGTCCGATTTGGGGCGAGAAGGTAGGAAGGGATCCCGTGCATGGAGTGGCGTGGCGTGTCCTGGGGGTGATGCTCCTGCACACAGAGCCTGTCTGTTGTGAGCTGCAACAGCCACTGCTGGGAACAATACCTGCGTGTGCAGAGAGAGCAGAGTGTTACTTAGAACATCTGGTTTGCTTTGGTTTGTCACATATCCTTGAAGTAAATACTGAGCAGTATTATTATTAACCTTTAGAAATGTTTTCCCTGTTCCCCTGAATTCTACCAATCTGGTTGTTCTTTTTCATTTCCTGCTAGAAAGAATAGCGTTTAATAAAAACAAAAAACCCCAAACCAAAGAAATTCATTGTTATTCCACAGATGTCTTCTGCCTGCAAGAGAAGCAGAGTATTTAAAGGGCCAAAACTGTAGTTAGGGTTTCTACTAAACACTTAGGAAATCTCACCAAGGGTAAGATAATGTAGATGAGACCAGAGGAAACTATGTGATGGAGGGCTGCTTAACTAAAAGCTGTGCTAGCCTTTTGGTGAGCACGTGGAGATGGTGGAGCAGCGGGCACGTAAAAGCTCAACCCAGCCAGCTCCGAGTCTTGCTGTGAGCTGATGAGATCGAGGTGTGTATTGGTGCTGCTGGATAAGTGTGAAGAACTCTGAATGCTCCTGGAAGCTGTGAGGTACTCAGTTTTCCTAATGCCTCACCCTTCTGGGCAGTGCTGCTCCCCAAATCCAAATAGTACGGTTGCACTTGGAGGTTTTGTCTCCATTCTCCCTTGGTTTTCTCAGTAGCCTCAAAATTCCCTGCAGCCTTTTTCTCATCCTTCTGTCTTCTCCACCATCCATGCTGTTGCCAAGTCACTATTTGCTACCACTTGTTGGAGGAAAAAATCAAACAAACAAAAGACTGAAAATAAAACCTACCACCACCAGCCAGTCCTGTCTCCCTACTTGTCTTTTGAAGCTCTTCCTTTAGCAATTTTTCCATAATTCATGTCTTTTGCTCTCTAGGATGCAAGGTCTCCATATGGAGAACTCTACTGGGTTTGACAACGTGTGCTGGGCTTCCACGGGCTGTTAACAGGGCTGAGGTCAGGGTGCCTACCTGTGGAGCTGCCTGCTTGGCTATCCAGGTGGATTTTTGGATTATCCGGGTGGATTTTTAGTTCAGGGACTGTTTGAATCCAAAAGCTGGTCAAGCTCAGAGCGTGCATTAAGCCCGTTGGCTGCAGGTTATGCAGGTTATGACTCTTTCCCTTGGCACAGTGGTATTTTTCTCTGTTCCCACACATCTCTCTCCCTTTTATCTCATCACACAGTGGCTTTCTTCCATTTCCTTATGAGTTCAGGGTTTTTTTTCCCCTTATCTCAATGGCTTTTCCCTGTAGTCAGCATTCAGTGTGTTGTTTTTTTTTTCTGGAGATGGAAGTCTGAAAGTCTGAGGTATTAGGAGACTAATGAATGTAATCCCTGTGACTTTAGCTGTGTTGAGAGCAAATATGAAAGGTGGATGAAACCTCGGGTTGATTGAAAAGTTTGATAAATTAAAAGATAGCGACGTGCACATGAGCCCACCGCACAGTGCCGCTTTCAAAACTGCCGTAGTCGGTGCCTATCTTTCATCTTTTTTATTTGAGAAGAACAGCAGTGAGCAAGCTCTCATTCTTCTGGCCATTCCCTGGGGACACTCGTCCTGGGTGCGCCGCAGAGGAGCTCCGGCTGTGCCGTGCCCGCTGGCCCCAATGGATGGATGGACAGACGGATGGACAGAGCAGTCACTGGCCACAGGGTTTGTTCTTGCTGCAGGGCACCTGGATGACTTCAGGTCACTGGTGGTGAAAGCCCACTGTGGGAAACCCCTGGAGCCACCTCCTCGTATTTTCCCATTCTCTCTTCTCCTTTGGGTGTGGCTCTGGTTCACTTTTTGTTTTTTCCCCCTCTGTGGATTCCTGCTTCTTTGCTGACACTTCCCACAACGGAGGTTTTGATTAATGCTGGCTGTCCCCTAGAGCTTCTGCAATGCTTTGCCTTATTCCTTCTCTGCCGATCGATAAACACTTACGTTTTATTTCCAGTGCTTTGCCTTACATCACAACAAAGTTCAGCCTTCTGCAGTCCTGCTCGCTTCAGTCTCATGTGAGTGGAAGCAGCAGAAACAAGTCTCAAACACTTGGTGTTTCAGCGTGCTTGCCCATGGTATCTTGAATTCCCTGGTGGTTGGCTGCAGTGTGAAGCACAGTGGGTGTAACAAAAAATAACTGAGAACTTACTCGGGGATGGTTTGGGGTTTTTTAGGCTTTGAGTACCTTTGGCAGTTCTGAAGACCAACTCCTGTAAATCTGCAGAAGTGAATGAGCAGAAGGTTTGAACTGTGGGTCTCAAGCCTAAATTGAGGCCACGTTAAGGAGGGGATTGGGGCTCACTCAGACCTGGTTCCACCTCTTCTCTGTTCAAGTATGGAAGTAGTTAAGGGCTTGGAGAAAGGTGCAGGTTGGTTCTGGACTCCTGCACCCAGCTGGCTGCCGGTGCATTTGTGGAGGGGGTCCTGCAGTGCAGCGAGTGGCACTTGGCAAAATGAGGGCCGGGATGACTACTGGGAGTAGTTTCATTACCCTGAGTGTACAGGTAAATGGTTTCATGCACTTCCTTCTACCTGACAGAAAGATGAACATCGCAGGCACTCGTCTGGCCCTTGTAGCTGTTGCTGTCTGTGCGCTCCTCGCGCAGCTTGCTGCAGTGCTGTGCGCGGAGTCTTCCAGTCTGCTCTCGTACTCGAGTGCAGACTGGAGAGTTTTAAATATGTATATGTATGTTAGACCTGGAAGTGGTCCCATGCAAAATGTAATGAAGCTGGGTTGCTCTGACCTCTGAGCTCTAACATGTGTTTGTTTTGGCTCTCTCGCCGAAACCTGCAGTATACAAATTGGCACTTGTAAAATTGTTCAGATAAATCAAAATTGGTACAGGGAAAAAAAGTTTCAAACTGTTTCTTTTGGGATTCTTTGCCATGCTATTTTTGATGTGTGTTTTCAGAGGAGTGTTTGTGTGGCAGCAGGCAGTTTGTTGCTTGAAGAAAGCTAAAATATTCTAGGAAGTCAGGCGAGCTGAATTTAGATCTTGCACGGTGCCAAAACTAATATAGCCTGCGAGTGAGTGAGAGTGACTTTGTGCAGTAAATGTCAGTCACCCGCGGCTTTGTCTTACATTTTCATATGAGCCTTTAAAGAAGAAAAACACAAACAAAACCCCAGAAAATGTGGTAGCTGCTTACATCCAGCCGAGTCGCGGCACCGCCAGCCCCCGGCGCCCTGCTCCTGGCTGGGTGCTTGGGGTGGGCGCCCTGAGCTGGGCCGGCCTGCAGTGCCCTCTGGGGGCTGCTGCAGAAACCTCTGCTGTCAGAGACTGAAATCATCTTAATTTTCTGGTGTGACAGAGGTAATCCATGCTGGTTGTATTTCCAGACTTGTGTCCTAAGGACAGCTCACGGAGCGTGGATGCTGGGTGCTGGCGGCGAGCGTCACCGGTGGGACCCGGACTTGGAGCCGCAGCAGGGTTACGCACCGGCAGCAGTGCACGTAGGACTCTGTTAACTCCGTGCCCCTGGGACTCCTAACGTTTTAGCACATCTCAGGTTTTTAAGAGACTTCGTACCGCTCCAAACACGGGGATCCCAGAGGCAGCAACTGCAGTGGCCCCTGCCTGACTCTTTGCGCTGCTAAATGAAGCCAGAACAAATGAGGCTCTGAAAAGGAGGAGAAAAATTTGACACCTGGCCTCCAGGAAACATTGGTGGATTTTGATGAGGAGCGGTAGGGGGGAAGGGAAAAAAAAACTCCGGTTGAGTGCAGTTAAATATACGGTGTGCTAAGTGTGAATAAATTGTGACTATTTTGAACAAGTTCATATACTCCGTGGCTGGCTCGAGCACAAAGGGAAAGACAACAGCCACAACGTGCTGCCTTCTCCAAGGGTAACCTGGAGGCCGGCATCCCGGGCTGCTGCTGCTGCACAGCAGTGGTCAGCTTTCATTATTCATACAAGTTGCAGGTTTTTCTATCTGTAATCCTTTTTTTTTCTTTCTTTCTTTCGAATTTGTATCAGTGCCTTGTGAGTGAGGAGTTTTTTGGACAGCCTTACTTTCCAGTGCGATTTCCTCTCCTCGTTGTTCACGAAGGGTTCCTTTGTGCAGTATGCTGAGGTTACAAGTTCCTTGATAAAGGTACCAGCCCCATTTCAGGCCAATTTTAAGAGGACACTCTTAACACTCTTAACACTCCCTCCTTGCTGTAACACAGGCTTTTGTGGGAAGATAACTGCTTCAGCTATCCACCTGGAGTCCCCGCTGTATCCCAGCAGAGTGCCCTTACTGCAACATCTCAGCGCTGGGCTTGGGGACAGGGTTTCTTCCCAGCCTGGAAACTGCATCCAAGTAAATGGACTCTCTGCTGTAAAGCAGACTGAAACACAGACCTCGACAGCTAGTGACTAAAAATCATGATTATCTGGCTTAACAGAAGGCAAGTGAAATAAATTAGGAGCCTCAGGGTAGGCGCGTGCAGTCCCAGTCAGCGTTGTTCAGTGACCTCGAATGGCTCTGGCGGGTCTCTTACTGTGGAGGTGGCCCCAAAGCCCGTCAGGGCACTCCAGGGGGAAGTTGTCTCTTGCACTTTGTACAGAAAGTGAGAATCTGGTTTTCAGCTGGCTGCTAGCACTGCTTGTCCAGTTGTACTCACTGTTTACAAGACGTGAATGCGAATTTAACGGCTGCTGTCTTGTTTTAGCAGGTGGTGTTCCTTAGGGTGCGTTCGAGTTTAAACTGTAAGGCAAGGTTCCCAAAAACCATTGCTGCTTTTGTTTTGGTAAGAAAAGCACGGTGCGACCCACAGTGGCAGTCACCCTCTCGTTAAGTTACAGAGATACGTGTCGGTGATTACACCTTGAAATTCGGTAGGTCTCTGTCTTCACATGGGGCTTTTGTTGCATCCCTCCCGGCGGTCGCGTTGTGATTCATGGAGCTGGTAACGAACATGTGGGGCTGTTACAGCACTGCCCGCATTAGAGGCTTAACCCCGTCACCATGCAGCCTGCATCGCTCTTCTCTTCCTGTACAATAGCTCCCTCTGCTTGAAACCAGCAGTGAAATTATAACCTTTGTTTTGTATTTGCCTGATCAATGGATTTTGATACAGTTCCCTTTCTTGAGCAGATTTCTTTTGCTGCTTTTTTTTGAAGCAGTTCTGACACCTGACTTAGGCTCTGCATGAGATGTTGCATGGTGGTGCTGCTCACCCTGCTGCTCTCAGCCCTTTACTGTGCAGCTGCGTGTGCTTGCAGGAACTCTTACTGTTCTCCCTGTTAACATCAGGACTACAGTTGGCTACTTTTACAGCTAGACGAAATCTTACCAACACAAGCTGATTTATTGATGCCAAAATATTTTGATTTTGGTGAAAACTTGCATGGAAACAGGACTGTTTGTCATCAGAAAAGGGGTGGCTCAGCCACTGGCCTTAAATATCTGTATAGGAGAAGCTAATGGTGGGATTCCCATGTCCTACTTCAGCGATTCTATCTGGAACCAAAAGGAGAGAAGCTTTGGATCAGGTAGAGCAGGGATTTGAGCCTGGTTCTCTACGTTCTCAGCCAGTGCCATAATTACCGGGCCAGCCATTCGCTTGCAAACCTTTGTCAGCTTATCTGCATCAGTAAGGATGAGTGCTGGTTTTGTTTTGTTCAGGTTTTTTTAATCAATATAGCCAAGGCAGCGAAAGTCATAGGAGGAAAGCTGTTGTGTCAGCAAAGGTGCAGCTTTGCTGAGAGAGCGTTCACCCATTTAGGGAGCCAGCATGAACCTTGCTTGCCATGGCAAGATGAGCCAATGATAAGGAAACTTGCTGGTTTGGCTCTATCAGCAAAGCCTTCCTAGTGCAAGCAGTGCCCTCCTCGCTTCAAAACGGCTGTCCTAACGTGATCCTGGTTTTGCAAAGAAGTCCAAAGGGTTATTTATGCATTGGAGCAAAAACAAAAATGGAAAACCTCTCAAGAGTCTGTGTCAAATGGAGCATTTCTTCTGTGCTCAGCCGTCTTCAGGGTGGTTGGGCACATGGGTTTCTTGGTAAGGCCAGGCAAAGCTGCCTCTGGACACAAAGGGCAGCAGTAACTTTACATTTTCAAAATGCAGAGCTTTTAAAGCAAACTTTCATATTGTTTTTACTTCTTGGAACCCTTTTGTACATTTCCAGACTTTGTGCATTTGTTGGGGTTTATTTTTTGCCTTCTGGTAATTCCCGAAGTGTACACAATGTGAATAGCTTGGCGTTTGAAACACATGAAATCCTTTCCACCCTGCGTTGTACAAGGTACAACCTGTCGGACAGCCGAGCAAACTGGCACTCGTTCAGTGGGCAGAACAGCAGAGGGAAGTTCCTAGGCTTGGTTTTCGGGGTATGATGCTGGTAAGGAAGCCTCTTCCCTACGATGCTGACACCCAGTGTTTGTGAAGTTTATAAAATGATGGGGTTAAGCAGTAGAACAGCAGAGAAGTATTACTAGCACGTATTACTTGAATTCAGCCTCAGCGTGGCTCTTCCTGCTGAACTCTAACTTCACTCCTCTGATTTCAGCCACTTTGCAGATATTATGTTCATTGCCTCATATGTTTGTACATACCTTAAAAAAAAAAGTTCTCTTGGAAAGCGGTGTATGGTTGTATAAAAATAAGGAGTGAAAAAAAGCATTCCTGTTTTCAAATTAACACTGAGGTGTGAATTCATGGTGGTCTTTCTGATTGGGATTCTGCAGTGTTTGGTCCCTCCCATGCCCTGAATACTATGCAGGTCCTGAGGGAATAATAGTACGTGGTTATATTTTTGAAGACACAGTGCATACAAGGAACGTTTCTGAACTTTGTGAGCACTCAGGGGGAGGAGAAAGAGGATTTCTGATCTTAAAAAAAAAAAAAAAAAAAAGACTTCTGAGTGTCTTTCTGCCATATTGTAATAATTTTTGATTGTTTCATTGGATGGAGGATGAATTTTTAAACAGCTGAATGTGTGATAGAAATGACACAATTATGATAGAATTAACAATGCGAAGGTGAATACTGGAAAAAAAATGTGATGAAGTGACTGTCTTTTCAACAGTTTGGTCTCTCCAATGTATATGATGTTGTCTACTTCATATTTCTCTGTCTTCATCACTGCAGTGCTTTGTGTCCTCAGTAATGAGCTTAGTTGCTTTTCTGGTGCTGATCCTCTCTTCTTTCTTAAGGAAGCTTCATGAGTAGAGAAAATTTCTGTAAGTTGTCCTGCAGATTTCACAAAGCACCAATACTGCAGTAGTTCAGTGAATGTATAGTGCTGATTCTTGTATGTTGTAGTTTTAATTCTTAAATTTAGTAAATTAATATTTTAAATAAAGTTTCTAATCTTGTAGTGATTTTTAAAACCATTTTTGCTGCTATGAAGCTGTCGAATAGCAAGCAGAATGGTTATTTTATGTAACGCTAGCACATAGCAGGCTGGATGGAGGGCTGTGGAAGAGTGCCAGTGTTGTTTTTCTATTTGCAGGTTGGCCTGGCTGTTTCGCCGTATGTTAGAGGAGGGCAGGCAGGGCATCAGTCAGCTTTAGAATTAAAAATTTCTTAATGGATTAGGCAAGTGACAGAATATCTCCCTACTGCAAACCTTTCTTTTTGCAATCTGCAAACCATGACTATTAGTGGACAATCCTTTTTAATGTCTTAGCAAACTTCTGTTGAGTAGAATAAGATGAGGAACATGATTAACTGCTTTTTATCTATTCAGAATAACCATTGCCTTTCTGGGGATTTTTTTTTTCAGGATCCCTTAGATCCAACAAGAACAGCCATTGTGATCAGCTCTTTGGTGGCAGGTGGAGTAGCTGAACGTGGTGGCGAGCTTTTACCAGGGGACCGCTTGGTCTTTGTCAATGAGAAATATTTGGACAGCGCAACTTTGGCGGAGGCAGTGGAAGTATTGAAATCTGTACCTCCAGGAAGAGTTTCTCTTGGAATCTGCAAACCTTTGGTGGTAAGGACTGCATTTTTTTTTCTGTCTCATTCTGTGACATGTAGATCAGGTTGCTGTATTTTGGGGGAGAAATCCATATGCATGTGGAAAGCTGCTAATTTGCCGTGTGTGCACCTCGGATATGTGTTGGGTAGCTGGCAAATGGGCAGCTCTAAGGCCTAAAGGCCTGATGAGAAAACTGGTGTTTTCAAACTCTGTCTGAAAGACCATCCAAATGGAAACAGAAGGGCAAACTTGGGTGTGAACTGGCCTTATGTGTAGGTGTAATGTGGTTCAAGCAATTTGACAAATTAATTAAATATGTGCTGAAGTCCATTTCACTCTGAGACACTGCTAAGTCCTTGCTTGAGCTCCAGTTGCATCAAAGAAATTTAATTTGTTTGAAGTCCAGACTGTAAATTCAAGTAGAATTTCCTTTTTTTCTGGAATCAGGGCTTTGGAATAGGCAATAGTTTACTTGTGAACACTGCAGTGTTGTTGATCAAGGGCAAGCAGGTAAAATTAATTAAAGTAAAGCACAATCCAATAGAAAGCGCTTGCAGCTCAAACTGGTAGCAGAGGGGGGAAATAAGAATGTAGGATGGCTGTTAAATAAATTCTTTCCTTTTCTTTAAAAAAAAAAAAAATAGTGCTATGTCATTGTTTTTATCTGTCTTTCCTCTGCATTTTTTAGCAGTATATGTACTAATATCTTGAAAAGAACAGCTTTTATTCTGTCTTCTCCAGTGGTGACTTTCCTTTTTATCATTCAGTAATTTTTTTTCGCCCTCTTTCCTAATAGCTGTTTTTCCTTCTTCCCTTTTGTTTGAAAAATGTGAGCTTTTAGTTCTTTGTTTTGTTTTTCTGACTTACCATTTTGATCACCTTTCTTAGGGAGAAAACAAAGAGGAACAGAACATGCACGGTGTCGATACCAGAAGCATTAAACCCAGCCCTGGATCTCCAGAGCCAACAGATAATTTCTCAATAATACTTGAAGCACCACAGGTATCTGGTTATTCTTTTGGTTCAGCTGAAGTTTATAGGACAGGAAATAATGTTTTAAAGTCAGAAGACAGCGTGCCCTTCAGATAAGATCATAGATTTCAGTATTGGATATGCTTTGGGTTAGTATCCCTATAGATTCTAAGAGCTAACTGTATCCTAACTGTACTGTGAACACCAGGCATATGTGTTGTACTTACCAGTGCAGTTCCTGGACTGCCCTATCAAATTTACTCTCTGATTAAAATACCTTGGGATACCTTGGATATGAAAGAGGAATGGTATATTACTGGTAGTCATAAGTAGTTGGTTCCGCTTTGTTGGGAACGTAAGGTACGGGATGGAACATTTTGTATGATTATGAAGCAAAACAAAGAATTAGTCTGCTGTACAAGGCAAGCTGGAAATCTCTCCTTCATAGACTTCCTGTGTGGTCTTGAGTAATTTCTTTAGTCTCTTTTTCAGATTTTTTTTTTTCTGAGAAATAACTTGATTGCAGGAGGATGAAGCACTAAATACAGCAAGAGAAACTCAGATCCCACAGTCATAGGCAATTGTATTGCAGTACTGACTTGTAGAGAGTGAGAGAGATTTTGTTGTTTGTTTTCAAATGCTCCACAAACGTGAATTAATTTACAATGTTAAATGCATTCCTTTTATGCATTCTTTTTAGACTTCTAGAAATTCTAGGTTTTCATATTGTTAAACCTGTCTACCTCTCTGTGGACACAAACCTATCTTTAATGCTGAAATTATGTATTAGAACAATCAAAAGTAGCACTATTATGGGGTAGATGTAGGTGTACTATGTAGAAATTATCTTGGACAAGTTACTGATATTCATGAGGCAAAATGGCATTTATTGTTTACAAGGTGCATAGGAAGGGTTCCTGGCAGAGCAATTAGTCCTGGGCCAGCTCAGATTGTTCCCCTACTTCCCAAATCAAGCTAATGTTATTAAGCATCCTTACATAGAGTATTGCATCTCAGTCCTGTTGATTATAGCTTGTACAGAATACAAGTGGGGGTATTTGCTAGTGTTTGGTTTTACTTTATGTATGACAAGATCGATGGTAGCATGGAGATGTTATAACAATGCCATCCATTTATTATCTTATCTGCTCGTATGAGAGCCGAGAGTGGTGTGCCATGATGGCTTGTGCTCTGATGTTCTAGCATAGTGCCAATGAAGCTGACTCAAAACAAAAATCTTAAACATTTTACACACTCCAACAGAAGACTTTACAATTATGCTAGCAAGATTCCCTGTTCGGTTGGTGGAGCCTGGTGCTTCAGTGTGTGGTTATACATAGATGCAGAGCTTAGGGATATGGTTTAGTGGAGGACTGTTAGTGTTGGGTCAGAGGTTGGACTCGATCTTGAGGTCTCTTCCAACCTAGAAATTCTGTGATTCTGTAGCTGCGTGCTGGATCAGGAGATGGCAATACAAATCTCTGTCTCGTTTCTGAGCAAAGTCAACTGTTTTATATTATGTTGGAAGTTGGTGCCTCTTGCAAGACCACAGTGTTCGGGGAACGATGCTGTGGAAGTAAAAGAAAAAGAAGTAATGTTGAAGAGAATCAGAATCTCTTCAGATCGGGTATTTAGTGAGATCAAGGTACACAGGGCAAAAAGGAACACTTAATGCCTATGAATACGGAGTAATTTTTAGACTACTAATGTGGTGCAATTGTGCCAGCTAGCATTACTGTGTTGGTTTGTTATGCTCTTGTCTGTTTCTTCCTTTCTTTCCTGACTCTCACTTGAATTATGAGCACTTTTTGGCAGTGTCTGAGGCTTTGGTTTTGGTTTTGGTTTTGTTGCACCTTGCTCTATGGTTTGAACTCAGAAAACAGTTCTCTACTGTTTTAAACAGCAAATTACTTATTAGAGTGTCTTTTTTTTTTTTTTCTTTGAGTATATGGTCATCTGTCCTCATCAGCTAACTATCAGGCTCTTCTTGTATTTAACTGCTGCGGTGGTTTTGTAAGAAATATGTGTGCGTCCACAGAGCGATGACAATAATTCGAGCCACAAAGACACTTTAGCTGGATTTGTGTGCTTTTTCCTGGAGTTTTTAGTAAAATTTAATAATCCTCATTCCCTAACTTGAGTCTAGATTGGTTGGCTGATTGATATTGCTGCAGCAATATCTGAGCTGTCCAACTTACATTTCGTTATATTTAAAGGAAATTGCAATGCCTACTTTTGCTATTAAAATCATAAGTCAGAGAGTGCATTTTCTTTGAGAAAAAATGCATAAGGTGGAAAATTTTCACTTTAAAAATCAGGATGTAATTTTCATACGGTTCTAACATAAAACAGCTTTAAAAGAGTTAGCAAGAAACGTAATGTAAAAATCTATATTCCTGTAATGTTTTATGCAGGGCTTCAGAGATGAAACACCTTTTAAAGAAGAAGCTGTTGATGAACCGATTTTGGACTTGGGAAGGTCATTCCAGCTTTCTAAAAATGACAATGAGTACGAGAAGGAGTCCTGGGAGATGCGTGAATTTTGGAAACCCAGAACAGAGGACGTGGATGAGGAACGGGAGATGTTGGTAGATGATGTGTATGAAGATCATTTAGACTTCCTGAAATACAATGCATCGCATCAGCAGGAAGCAGGCTCAGGGAAGAACCTCAATACAGAACAATGGGCTGAGAAACTTGAGACAGATAAACCACAAGACTTCAGATCTAGTGTTAACTTAAGTCCAGAGCAGTCCCTGGAATACCCATTCAGTAAGGAGCAAATGGTGAGTAGTGCTGTGCGGGGCTCGGTGCTGTGCCCTGACTGCGAGGCCTGTACACCTCAAGGAAAATTCCAGATCTGAACTCTGTAAGGAGTCCGTCTTGTGTTTTAATTACTAGATGAGATCTGGGTACCTCTAGTAGACGCCATCTATCATTTTGTGTACCATGGAAGCTTCTGTTGTGTTCCTCAGTGTCTGTACATTGTGTCTGTACACTGACCTGCTTGAATGAGGCACACACTCTGGTTAGCCTATTTGCAGGCATCCTACTTGGGTCTTCTTTCCCATCTCTGACACCTGGGCTCACTTCTTTTCTGTAAGCTCTGCTAATTTGATGCATTTCAGTAACAGCTGGAGTCAGGTTATGGTTTTAGTAGGCCAGGCTCTTCAGCAGCGATGTCAGTGAAAGGAACTCCATCTTTTCCTCATTAGTTGTAGACCCAATCAGTTCTTTGAGCTAGATAGTAATGGAGTTGAGTGAAAAATGATATGGCAGAAGCAATGGTAAAAAGATACCTTTTATATCTACTTCTGGTAGATAAAGGAGTAGAAGGAGTCAAAGTTTTGGATAAATTGCAAAACTCATAAGACTACTTCAAGTATTCTTGAGAATATCTTTTCCGAGTTGTCGTTCATTCACTCGCTAATGAAAAAAGTGATAACCTCAGTCTTCCGTGCACCAGCTTCTAAGCTCTATGCTGTTATAGGAAAAAAACTAAAGTGGAAAAGGATTTAATATCACAGCAACAGAGCATTTCTGACTGTCTTCTTGTGTGCTATGTACATAAACAGGCTAACTTTGTAGCTTCTACTGGCAGTTTTATACCACAGTGCACAGTGTTCGGTCTATACATTTGTCACTAAAAACAACAAACAAACAAGAAGTAAACAACTTCCTGCCTGGATTACAGGCAGGTAGAAAGAAGCAATTACTTATATTGCAATAGTGTAATATGTTTTTCACACCTTTCCTTAATATAGTGTCTAGATGAATGGTTAGTATTTCGTAGATATCTGAATAAGGAAATATGAATGTAGTTGAGGAAATGTGAACGTTTGCTGTAAAATCAATGCTCACGTTAAATATCTCCATATAAGTTGCTGCTATTGCTTTCTAACTTTAATTACTTTTTTCTCCTCTGTGAAGTACGAAGAAAATGCTAGCGTAAGTTCGCTGTCTTCTGGAACTACAGCACACAGCAGCTATCAAAAAGGCAGATTGGATACTGAAGCTACCCAGTCAGGAACAGAAAAACAGATGGATTTAGGTTCGTAAAAAGTTTTTTTATTTGTTGTAATTTTGTGTTTAGAAATTTAACTTTTATACCAAAGCACAAACTTGTTTTTAGTCTTTCAAATGATAAAATATTCAAATGAAGAGCTCTGCAGGCTCAAGGCAGTCTGGCTTTTAATAGGCTGCAGCTTCGTTTTCTTGCTGCTTCTTCAAATGTTTACCTACAGTTGTCACAAGTAATATTGAAAGTGGCTGCAGCTTTGTCCTGTCTGCAAAGAATCACTTTCCTCTGTCTAGCTACATCCCCAGGAGGACTCCAGGCTTGAGCTATTTTGTTTACGCATGTAATTTCTGTCAGGAATTTGTCTCAGTTACTGTTGACTGCTGATTCTATGGATCTTCACACCTAACAATAATAATAATGATAGATGTGGCAGGCTTCAGAGGTAACTTTGCCACAACCAGCACATGCAGATGAACTCTAAGGCGCGTGATTGCATCTTGGTTTTGTAATCTGTACTCAGGAGCAAAGTTTCTCCTTGTCAGATGGCTGGAGACCTTGTACTCAGCAACAGCTCTGAATATAGTTTGTAGTTGAATGGAGCCTTCTCTTTGGGGGAGATTTTTCGGGAGCAGGTCGTGGGCCTGTTTGCAGTATGAGAAGCTGTAGCAACCTTTTTAGTTTCCCAACAGCCCAACAAACTGTGAGTCTGATCTATTTTTTTCTGATGGCTTCATGTGCGTTGGAATGGACATTAAAATATGCCTTTCCAGTCTCCATACTGTGTCTCAAATGAGTGAGGTGGACAACCCTACATATGAGGATTTTCCCCTATCGGGTTTACATGGGTTCTCCAGACTCTTGCTGGCCAAACTGTTACCTTCTCCAGACTGCCACAGAGCAGCTGTGAGGAACTCAGGAAATCTGAGTGGTAATGGATGCACTGAAATGAATTAAGTGATTTTTTGGGGTGAAAATTTCAGCAAGCATTTTCTTCAGATTTATTCTGGATTGCTGCTGTTTCATTACATCAGTATG
Source organism: Anas platyrhynchos (assembly GCF_047663525.1). Lineage (NCBI taxonomy): Eukaryota > Metazoa > Chordata > Aves > Anseriformes > Anatidae > Anas > Anas platyrhynchos. Next base: position 36,735,947 of record NC_092594.1, read on the forward strand.
TATGATTTGAGGTACCTCTTCAAGGCCAAATTAATTTTCTTTTCTCCCTCACACCCCCCAATCAGTGGTTAGGATTTGGTGTGTCGACAGCAATCTAATTTATCAGCCTGCCTGAGAAAGCACTCACTGGGTGAAAGGAGGTACTTTCCTTCCTTTGTCACCTGCATCATATACAGCAGGAGCTGTGTTAACCACAATGGCAGACTAATGACTCTGGCAAGGAGCTCTGGTGGTTTAATTAATGTTGATATTTATGGCACCAAATTGACATCAGTCATCTGTGCTGGAGCAGGGCTTTGCAGTGCTCTCCCTGCATGAAGGATGGGTTCACTATTCCTAATCGTGTTTTTGTAAGAAACATCTGTCACATAAGTTGTACCTAAGCATGTCTCAGTTCCACAAAGATCTGGCATTTCCTGTTATTGCCTTACAGAAGGCACATCAGAAGCCAGCTGCTATAAAAAAGAGTTTAGTGTGGTTAAAACTTTCTTCAAAATAAATGTTTTGTGTTGTGTTCTGTATCACTGAGTCTCTTGATCATCACGCACCATCCACATTTGGAACATGGTGAGCTAAGGAGTTTATTTCTGAAGGTGACAAGAAGATGCAGAGACAGAGGAAGCAAAAGTTTACATCTACACCTTTACTTCTTCAGGTACGAAGCTTTGGGTCGACTCTAAAGTAACTGAGCTTGCCGTTGACCTAGAAGATATTGAAAAGGAAGAACTAAAAGGGGAGGATTTCATTTTTTCCAGCAACCAGCAATCTGGGAGAGTTACCACATTAGCTCAACCTAGAAGAGCATCATACAGGTATGGAGAAACACTTCTGTTTTCAGATGATTTTCACTTAATACTCATAACTTTTTTCCTTCTTTGCTTAATTGACTAATTGTTGAAATCTTTGTGCTGCTCTGACGTGTACTTTGGTAGGGGCCAGTTCTGTGACTTACAACCTTGCTGAATTCTTACTTCCCGTGTTTCTTCCTGAGTACTGGGCCACCTAACCCACAGAGAGAAGAATCCAGAACAGATGTGACTTGGAGAAAAGGGATGTAGCTTGCACTAGCAGCATTGGTCTTTACTTCTTAAAGAGTTTCCCTTTAGTTCCTTGCCATATCTCCATCTTCTTGCTTTTTCTTTTCCTCTCTTCTTTAGGGAAGAGCAGTTCAGCTATGACCATCAGGCCTGTGCTGGAAAGGTTTAATCTTGCCAGTGCTGCTGGGAAACCTTGAGCTGGCACTGGTCACAGCCAGTTGCCACACCTTTAAATTGTCCCCTGCTTCCCCCACTAGTTTTGGGTGAGTTGGTCTACAGGACAACACTCAGGTCTACCAAAAATAAGTGCAAGCATGGATTGTTTCAACCTTTCTGTGAGGACATGCAATTTGATATTCCCATTCCTCTGCCACGAAGAGATGAGTCATATGTAGTATAAAAGTTTAATTATACCCTGTTCTGGGGTGCTTAATGGAACGCCCAGGATCTGTTCTCTCAGTTGCATCACACTAAGATTTCTGGTAAGCTAGACTGGCTTTATCATGTTTATATCCTTCTGTAAGTATCACAGCATATTAATCAGAAAGTAAATGTTAACTGCCTAAATAGCCATTCAGAATAAGGTACAGCAGTGGAAATGTATATATCGCAGAACAGCTAATAAATTTGGCCTGCCCATCATGTTTATTTCTGGTGCATTCCTGAAGTACATTTAAACCTAAATACAAAAATTCCTGTCTAGTCTGTTGACTGTGCACATTTGATTTAAACTGGACACTCTGAAAAGGCGTTGCTGTCACACTGCCAGATACAAAATATGCAAGGAATTGTGACCTGGCATAGTTGATGCTTTTTTTTTTTTTTTTTTTTTATTATTCCCTCTTCCCTCTGCCCCCAATTAGTGAACTGCCTGAGAGAGAAGAAGGAGAAGGAGAAGAAACTCCAAACTTCAGCCACTGGGGACCACCACGGACGTATGTTGATATGTTTACATTATTTTTCCCCATTTACCTTATGTCTTTATTTCTGAGCCTGATTATTTCTTATGTTTTTTTCTTTCTCTTCCCTCTTCTCTCAGTAACTCAGGGTACTTGTGTACCTTGGGCTTTCATAGATAACAGATGTTCAACAGAATTATACCTTCTATTTATAGATCTGACTTGGGAAAGCTTGGTGGGTTTATATTGTGGATGTTCTGCAAATTCATGTTCATTCAGTACCTACTAGGTGTGAACATGTGCACAATGCTGCTGTTTCCTTTTCCATGGGCTCTCTGCTAAACTTTGAGGCATAATCTGAATTGTCATCCAGCTCTCACCATGTTCTCATTGTATTGGTAACATTTTTAGGTAAATTGACTTTATGGTCCTAAGTACAGTATTAAACAAATTCTGCTTTAGCTGATGAATATGCAAATAATAGAAGCCAGTGTTCAGAAAGTTGCATGAAACTTTGTTTGTTTATTTTATCATTTGTTTAGCATATCACTTGCAGTTTTTGCCGTTTCCAGTCAATTTCCTTAAACTGAAGGAGGCTGAGTTTGTTCATTTGAAGACGTGGCTGTTTTACCCTGACTTTCTTTAAACTGAAAGCCTATTGGAAGCACAGTGGGCATGGACTGGCAACAGTTTTTTTTTCTTTTTGTGGGGTGAAGACTACTTGAGGGTAAAAAGCCACCTCTGCTGAGAGCATTCTTAGACTTCTGGCTTCATCCCTTTGCTCTATTAAACAGAATTGAAAGACCAAAAGCTTACATTTATTTAACGCTTTGCATTTAGTAGCTTAAGAAACTGTTTCAAGCTGTTAGACTTCTGTGCATATTTTTTCAGTGTTGAGATCTTCAGAGACCCACACGTGTCTCTTGGAATCAGTATTGTTGGTGGACAAACCGTCATAAAGCGCCTGAAAAATGGAGAGGAACTTAAAGGGATCTTTATCAAACAAGTTTTGGAAGACAGCCCAGCAGGAAGAACGAGGGCTTTAAAAACTGGAGATAAAATACTTGAGGTAAATGCAGATAGACCTACCTTTTCAATTTAAGAAATAAAGTTTGTCTCGGCTTTGGGAGAATGGAGGGAAGAACAAAATACTGCCACCATTTATGTGAAGTATTGATGACAATGCATTTTGAAAACCAGAAAAATCTATATCCCTAGTGTCATCTTTTCTTTTTAAAACATCAAGCTGTGGAGATCTTTTAACATTCTTCTGTATATTTAAGAAAAGATAGCTATCTGATGGGGAAATGAGAAGGGGGAAAAAACCTTTTTATATAAATGAATAATAAGTAATAATTTATGCCCTGACTTGTTGGCCTAAATTACAAATATAGAAGTGCATACTGAAATTTGGGCTGTTATTTTGTCTGATAATTTGGGGTAGTTAACAGTCTGGTTAACCACAGTTTATGGGAAAATCCTGAGTATGGGAAGTGACTTAGGAGTGAATGGCATTATTGCCTTGGGGAGCTCAGATTCAGACGTATTTATTTGGAGAAAAATAAGTGAAAATCAACACAGGCAGAGATGACAGTCGGGAATGCCATTTTTTGTATGTGCTTCAGGGTTGTATGTGATGTTTTGAAAAATTGTTTCAAAACGGATTTAGTTCACAAACAAGTAGAATCTGAAAGAGCTGTACTATACCCAGCATTCTGCGAGAGTCTTACTCATTATGTTTTTGTCTAGAATTACTTTGTGAAACATATGGCCATCTTTATTATGAATAAATTCTAAGCAGTATGCTTTTCCTTGAAGTATCATGGAAAAAACTTTCAAAAATAATTTCTGTTGACTGATTTTGGTACCTTCCTCATATACACTAACCTGTGAATGTTTGTGGTCCCTTGTAAAGGCTCAGTGCAAAAGACAAGCTACCTAATGAAAATAAACAATATTTTTTAGGTTTCTGGGATAGACCTACAGAATGCCACACACGAGGAAGCAGTAGAAGCTATCAAGAATGCGGGAAATCCTGTTGTGTTCGTAGTTCAGAGTTTGTCTAACTTACCAAAAGTGAGTTTATTCCTATTTTTTATTCCAAAAATTAATAAATGTGTATTATGCATCTTCTTTCAAACTTGGATAAATTTCTTTTTGCAAGATCTGTCAATTTTTATGTCTATCCCTTCTGTCAGAGTTTCTGCTTATAGACCATATGATTACTTATCTGGCCCGATTCAAAACCATGTTCTTCTGATGTAAGTTGGGTAGAGATAAATTTGTTGACTAGGTGTTAATTCGGTTCTCCCATCTGTGCAATTGATTCTGGCTGTGTGCTTTCATTTGTTTGTATTTCATCATCTAAAAATATAGTCTGTTATCCAAATGAACAAAAGCGTGGTGAAAAGTAGCCAGATTCCCTCTAGCAGCTCCATGTAAAATGTATCATCAGAGAAACCTCAAGCAGTTCTTTCAGAGCAAGTTAAATTTCAAGAGATGTCGGTGTCTCCTCATCTTCAAGGCTAAGGCAAGAAACCTCTTAAAGCCTGTCTAAGAAAAGCCACACAATTCTATACGCCTTGAAGTATATACAAAAAAAATAAATACAAGACTTCTATATACTTTTGATATCATATGAGCTATTACTTGTAATCTATGTGCCTGCCACCAGCTGTAATCAAACTACCCTAAATGTTTCCCCTTGTAAGAATAAAGAACTGCAGGGAGGAATATTAAGGAGTGGCTAAATGTTTTCTTTTATAATGTGTCTATGTGCATGGACACTGGTCTCTATTTTCTGACTCCCTGGGCAAACATATTTATCAGCTCTGAATAATTAACGACTGATATTTTAAGAACTGACTCCAAACTGAGGTTTATATCAAGTGTGTGCGTTCATATTGTTGACTTCAGAGTAATGCTTAATTGAATAGAGAGATGGGGCTAGGTATCAACCAGTGAGCACTAAAAAACCAGAGCATCTTTATAACTTCAGTAAAAGCATGTAACTCAAAACTGCACTGCAATGTACTTCTACCTGGGACAAAATGAAGTGCACTGGATAGAGCTTTATTGGTGTCATTACCTTAGATGTTTGTTTTGCAACTGTAATGCTAATTGTATATAATACATACATTGTTTTTCAGGTGGTTTCTGCTGTACAGCCTAAGGGAATCAAAGTCAGCAAAGATCAGGATGCAAACAAAGAAAACAAGAGCGAAAAGGTATTTATTTCATTTAATGCTACACCCAAATTTTACAAAATAACAAGCGTTGTAACTGTATGATGAGCCCCAGTGAAGACTGAAGTGAAATTTGAAGTGCTTTGTTGAAATATCTTTGATTCAAGTACCGTTTGCCAAATTTCTGCCAAATGCAAGGCAGGTTTCTGATTAATGTTCTGTGGTCTCCCCTGGTGCTGAAACCCTGCACTTATTACAGCTCTTCGTTGGCATTTTTCTGGAAGTACCTGTCTTGCTCCATAGGGAGGCAAATTGATTCTCCTTGTGCAGTGGAAATAGAGAAATAATAACATGTAACAAATAATATCCTTAATGTGAGGCTGCCTGAAATTCAGTAAAATCATGTTATAGGATAATTAAATCAGCTAGGTCTCTTATGTTTCCTATTGCTGTGTAAAACAAGGAAATGACCGAGTGATCTGTAGCTGGCCTGCTAATTGTGAAGCAATTACTGCGCAGGAACTTTTGAAAAACCTCACAGCAAATCTTTTAAAAAGGAAAAAAATATGTTTAATATAAACCACGATTTTTGTCACTAGAAAAAGGGGAAAGAATATCTTCTCATTCCCAGCCAGGTTGCTCTAGTGGCCTAAGTTATTTTCCTTGATGCCTTGTTCCTGGGAACTATGCTTACGAGTGTAGGTCAGGTACAACTTTGAGGGTATCTGGACTGGGGGAGCAGAGACAGAATTAGTGTGGATGATAACTTTTGCTTGGTGTGGTTTAAATGTCAGCTATGAATATGGTGAAGTTTTGGTTTGATCCAACTCCGTGTAGTGTTCGCTGTACAACCGAGAAGGCCCTCGGACTCTGAAAGTGTTTTTAGGACTTGTTTCAGATCCTGTCAGATATGGATGCTGTGAGGCTCAGTTATTCCAAAAAATCAAGAAAGGTGTTGAAGTTGTGCTTTCACGCCAGTGAATAACGCTTATAATGAAGCAGTTACAGTCCCTTTTTCGTGGTTTTATTGTTTGTATTTCTAATCTGAGAAATGCTCATGCACTTGCCATGCTTTGCCTTTAATCTCTAGGACTCCAGCGTGTCGCTTTCTGTAGCATTTGGAGGTTAAAGAGGGAACCTAATCTTTTTCAGACCTTTTTCGTCTACTGGTCCTGTAAACTGGTGGGTGGAATATAGAAGACTTTCATTGCCTACATACATAGCTCCTTTTTAGCTTTGAACATTAATTCACAAAGCAGCCACACTGTGCTGCAGTAAGGGCATCTCTGAGTTGGAAAGATTTGCTATTAGTGGATTACTAGTCTGCTTCCCTATGGGAAATCACTGATATTTCCAGTCCTGTCTTCAAAGTGGCACAAAAGAATTGGGTTTGAAAGCGACCATATCGAGCTGAAAAAACTGCCTGTTCCTGTGTGATGAATTATCTTTTCAATACTGAAGGTTTTTCTACTTAAACACTTAAAACAATTGAGCTTCTTATCGACAGATACTGAAGTTATTTTGCTGTTTGGCTGTTTTAAGCTGTGCTTTTGCCTTTGTGCTGGAAGGAGCTGTGCTAATTCAAAACCATGGTGTAACAGGGTGCTACAGCACAATTTATACACCTGGGTTTTCAGTGGGCAAGAGAAGCTTGACTTTCTGAGCCATAGCAAGCTAATGGATAAGCTTGGGTGTCTTGTGAAATTTCACACGGATTTTCTACCAAACGTTTAAGGTCTTACAAAGACAAAGGGTCAGATTTTAGACTCTGAGTTGTTGCTAAATTGCAGTGATACTGGTTTATCATAGGCAGCTGGAAGCAGGGCTGCAGGTTTTCCATCTTTACCTGCTGGTAACACAGAACAGGAGTCCTCGGAGATTTCTTGGGCCTTCTGGATTTTGTACAGTTCTGCCTCTACTGGGATCAAACAAAAAGCAGGCAGCTTGTTTGGTGTATTGTGTACTTAGGGGAAACAGCTGTCATGTCTCCAAGTGCTCTTACTATACACTTTAACTACCATTGGCTAGAAATCATTTCATTTATTAATGTTATGCTGCCTTCAGTGCAGCATTTTTCTGTAATGCTTTTTTTAAACCAATGGGACAATGCCAGTCTTAGGATCTCAAAAAATGCACTATGTAGCCAGTATTGCAGCTGGCTACTTACACTATTCTGTGCAAGTTTAGGCTTGGGAGTTTAGAAACCTATATGCAGGTTTAGCTTTCGTCGTACACAATGGAAAATTTGATTGTAGGTTTGGTGTTTGGGTGCTGAGATGTAATTCCTGGCTATAGCAGAAATTCATCACAGCGTTCTGGCTGCCCTAATGGCGTAACGTACTCGGTGTTCCCTTTCTAAAGTGCATCCTGCTATTAGTAGTGGGGTTGCATGGGATACACTTGAATGTAATTTAGTGAAACCGTATAGCAAACTAAGGCACTCTCCTGTTACCCTCAGCTATAAAAACACTTGTTCAGGCGAACAAGCAGCTGTTTTCATTAGATTCTGAGCCTATTCCTTACGCCTGTTATGCGCCGCTATATGCATCATTATCGGAGCTGCCTGTATTTATGTGAGGTAATAGAATTTTATTGTAAGTTATAATTCAAATTATGTTTTAAATTTTAGCCAGAATGGAGGTGAAATATGTCTGAATATGCTTGTAGCTGCATTGAGTTCTTGCTTTGTATTTAAAAGTTTGTTGACTGCAAACGGTACGGGGATATTTTGTTGTCAAGCATTTCTAATGAAAAATGGGGTATAATTTAATGTTTATTTTTAACCCTTGATTAATGCTCATACTTTCATGTTTATGGTACACAAGTGTTTTGCCAGCAACTGTGCATGCATGGCATTTTCTTTCTTTGGGTTCAGTGTCTCTTCTTGTTCTGATTTCTTGCACAGAAAGGATATCCTGCAGATTTTAGCTTTGTAATTAAGTGCTGTGTATGTACACATGTAGCTAGGGCTTTTTTTCTTGTGCACGGAGGATGCAAAGTATGTAATTATTTTATTTTGAATCCATTAGAGAAAGTATGGGGCTCCACCTCCGATGAAATTGCCACCTCCTTATAGAGCACGTGAAAGACTGCCTTCAGAGGAAGCTAACGTGGATGAAGAGGAGGAAGAGCCTTCTGCAGAGAGTGAGTAGTGCTGCCATCGTCACGTCAGGTTATGTTTGTGGGACACAGTTGGATTATGTGATAAACATATCTGCCATTTTCTGCTTGTGTTATGGAAGTGGTGCTGTGTGGCAATAAGCTCTAATCCTCAAACCTGTTCTTACCAAGGGCTACTGATTGGAACTTAGATGGTCTTCTCTTACCAGCCAGGCTCCTATAGCTCCCTTCTGTAACGAGATGTAATCTGTTTTGTCTCAAAGTTTCTAGGTGAGGTCTAGAGGGCTTGCTTTGGCAGTGCTGTCAGCAGTGGAAGGCAAAAGTTATGCTTTACCATTGGAATTGGGGTGGCAGTTGAGCAGGCCTAGGTTGAGAACCACAGGTGCATAGTCCTCACCCTAAAAAGCTGCAGTTGATTTCTGGCATTGCTGTTCATATTAAATATTTGCCTTTAAAAAGAAAATTTTGCTAATTTGTTGATTCAGTGCTGTTCAGAGAGAAACTCCAATTTTTGTAGTGTCTTTTATGGGAAAGGTTCTGCAGCTCTTCAGCCTGTTTTGTTTATGCAGGGAATTGCAATGATTATCACTCTGCAATCATTTAGGGACCTAAAAAGTAGGATGTAGTGCAATTTGAGAGCTTCCCACAGCATGACTGAGATTCCAGGATACTGCTTTGTTAATTCCAACACTGGATAAATGGGATATTATTATCCATAGCTTGTCTTCCAATAAAATATTTAGGGATATTAAAGTTGCAGTTAGGAATCCTAAATTAGTATTTAATGAGTCACTTTGATTTATTTATTTTTTTTTTTTTTACACGCTATTGTACCAAAACAGCATACATGCTTGCTCTTTTTGTTTGTTTGTCTGTTTTTTCACCTCATCTTGTGCCTTGGAGTGTTATTTCCCCCAGTATGGGCAGGACAAAGCAGAGGGATGCTGTGGTCACTTTTGACCTTGAAGCAACTGTGGCTCCCATTCAGAGTGGGATTTCTTCTTCCTTGCTGGCAGTGGTGTGCCATTGAAGCAGAGATGATTAATGAGATTGGTTAGTTTGTCACTCTTAAGGTCTTATTGGTGGGGATGAAAAAGATTTTGAAATGTATTTCTCATGGAAACTGTGATGAGGGCACAGAAGCAGGGTTTTCATCTCAGCGTCTGTTAATTTAAGGGAAAGTTGGTAGTTCTTGAACCAACTGAGATTTTTCCAGAATGTTTTTACTGAGTTTGCCATCTTATCTGTTTGCTGTATGCAAGTTAGTTACCTCAAGAAGGTATTTTTGTATTTTGGGGAGTGATAGTCACAAGGAGCATTTCACTACAAACTCAGTGAATGTCAGATTGAATGTATCCCGTACTTCTAAACCACCTCTGCTTCTAAAACACCAATTGTAGCAAACTGATTTCAGCTTGTTATTAATTATTTATAATTCCCAGTTAAGGATTAGATTTGATAACTAGCCTCATACCCAGTTATGTAATTAGGATCTTCCTCTGTCAGTGTGCCTGATAGACCTAAGTTAATACTTTGCACAGAAGTAATTTCTTATTAATGGGCTTGATCATTTTTAGCTGTTCTGCAGTTCCTAATGATCTTGCCAGCTGAGACCAACAGCTGAAAAGGTAAAGCTACTAATACTAAATTCATCAATCTTAGCAGATTTGGCAGCAGCAAGCAGATCTGTTCAGATGACTCTCCTTCTCTCTACCTTTTTTAGTCACTGAAGTTGAATGTTTTGCTGTAACTGTCTTTGCCACGAATCCTGGAAAACCAAGATATGCATTTACTACTTTATTCTTCCCCATCTAATTCTATTTTTTGAAAATAAAAATCAGACTATGGAGTCTTAAACTGAATTTGTACCTCAACCTTTGAAGCATGTTAGAAACAGCCTAACTGTGCTTAACAATGGTATTAAGCATCTTGGCAGCTGTGGAATGAGTTTTACAGAGTCTGTTTTCTGTGATCACTTGAAGAAGTCCTCTCTCTAAGTTCCAGTACAGTGGTATTTATGTGATTGACTTAATGTTGTTGAATTTTATCTGGATTTTTGAGCACCATTCCCAGAAATCTCAGTCCAGGCCTGTACCTGTCCTTTTAACAATGTCTATTTGTTATTTAACATTTTCATATTGGTCTTTTCCTTACCCATTTAGTCTACTAGCTCTACTGTTTTTGTACATTTAACGAATTATTTACTGAGCTTCACTGAACAATAGGTGAATTACATTTCTTGTTTTCTCTATTTAGAAGATTCAGGTATCTTAAAAGGCATAAATGTTGTCTCAGGTAAATTCACATCATAGTCCCTCCTTCCTTCATTTACTTTCCGTAGTTCTCAGTCTGTGCTAATAGTGTAGAAGGTCTTAGGAGGCATTTTGAGGTGGGACAGCTGTTAAAGCTATGCACTCTGATTGTTCTCCTCGTGGATATTTTATTTTTAGCATTCTTATTAATGTAACTTCAGTGTTGTGAACCTACTCATCAATTTCCTTCATACTCTGGAAGTAGTTCACTTGGTATACTTGATGGTTTTTTTCCTTGCTTGTCATTTATTCCATCCCATCCTCCCGTCTTCTGCCTCATGCTCTTCATCATTCCCCATATTGAAAACGAAAACAAATCACTGTAAGTCTTCCTACCATAACAGAGAAAATTTTTCTTTCCTTTCTGTCCTGTCCATATGGCATCGCAGTCTCCGTGTTTTGTCTGTTTTCTCTTTAAGGTGTCTGAATAACCTTTTGGTATTGATTTAATTTCCCCTGTGGGATCTAAATCCACTTGCCTTTTGGCAGTGCTCCCTTTTACCTCTGCTTTTCCAGCACTGCAACTGTAGCATTCATTGCTGACTTGTAGCCGTTATTTCTTGTAAATGTTCTGCCTTTTCATTTCAGAGGAGGTTTTTGATCCAAATAGGGTGAATCCTTGCTGGATATAGAACTTCTGCATAGTTCTTGGTTTAGAGAAACCCCATACATCCTCCATGTTTCTGTGATTTAATTGCTGAACCCTGTTAACTTTGCAAAGGAGGTCCAGCATTTTATTTATTTATTTTCAGATGTCTTCTTTTATCCAAGGCCCTTAGCTTCAGACCTTCTTCTCCTTACATTTCAGGTTAATGTGAGCCACCACTACCTCCAAGATCATTACAAGTTCCCAAATAGTGTTTTGCCAGATTTTGAGGGCAAGTTGAAAATGTTATTTCCTCTTGTTCTGTTATTTTTCTTTCTAGTGATGCTGTTGAATCTTTGTCAGCATTCAGCTCCAGCTGTGTAGTGTGCTTCTTGTTTACTTTTTCCTTTGACTATGCTGTATTGAAGTGTTAACTGGAAGCCTTAAGATAGTTTTGTAAAACTTGAAGCACGTCAGCAGGAATGGTAGTTACATTGGTAATAGCTGGAGAAGGAAGACCAAACTTACAGGACTTGTAGAAGAATTTGTTTCATTGCTTTCTTATTTAACTCTTGGTCAGATCAGCTTATTAATTCTTAATTCTGCTGCAAAAAAAGAGCCTTCAAAATGCTTCATCCTATAGACCCAGAAATATTACAATGTAAGTTCAGAGTTTTTTCCTCCCCATATTAGAAAGTCCATAAGGAAGAGTTAATAACTGTTAATAAGAGTTAATAACAGAGGTTATTTTGGAGGACGTCACTTTCCAAGAAGATTTTTTTAAGGTTTCCGAAAGCTTAAAAACATCACGTTTTGAATAGGATTAAAAAAAATGAAAACAAGTAAGAGGAGGGAAGAGCACACAAAGAAGCTATTTGTACTGGCAAGCAGCTGTGCTCCAGGCTGTGTCAATAGGCAGGGGTGTGTTTTCCTTCGGTGGCGGATGGCTGTAGGTGTGCGCTAAGGCTCTGCTAATAGACTAATGTGCACCCTGGTGTGGCTTATTGCAGTAATGAGGGGTTAGTTGTAAAAAGAAGTGGAGGAAATGGATGGGCAGAGGAGTTGGTAATGGAATGTTTTGTAAGCTTTTCTTTGGGGCATTCCTAACTGTACAATTTAGATATTTTTTTGTGATAGAGTTGAAGCAATCATAGGTAAAGACCTTAAAAATACATAGAAAACTAAAGAGACATCTGCTGAAAGAACTTGGCCCCCTTAATTTCCAGAGATATTTTATTTTTTGGTAAAACTCCTTGTCTAGTTAAGAGACTGAGATTGATCTGGTTGGTTTCAAATAAGTTTAAAATAATAAAAATAGATAAAAATTTGTGAAAGGTGACTTAGATAATGGACTAGATGCTTCTATGCTCAGACTTCCTGTCTGCAGGGGTATTTAACTGTATCTAATAAGGGGGTAATAATGCCCCCCTCCTTCTATTTTGTCTGTAGATAATGCAAAAATCAATGAAGCTGTAAGAAAGCATAATGATTAATCTTCTTAAAACGCTTTTGAGGAATGGTGGCTTCTCTACCAAAAGAAGAGATTTTAAAACTTCTCTAGTGTTTTGACCCTGCATTTCCCATCGTGATAAATCTGTGGCTGCTTAGGGTGGAACGGGTGAGTGCGTGTGGGGGTTGGTTCACACAAACCCACTCTGCCCATTGCCCACTTGGGGTTGGGTTGGTGTTAGAGAGCACATGGGTATGGCAGCAGAGCACCCTCACCATTCAGACCCAAGGCTTTTAGCAGCTTCCATATGGTCACAGATGTCCGTACTGCAGCGTGAGGATGAGGGCTTCCATTAAAAACAACAGGTAAAGTGCAATAGAGCTCAGCTGAGATGTGACAGAGGGTATGGTCAAGTATGTGGGGTGTGAAAATATGACCTGAGGAAGTCTCTGTGTCCTGTTGGGGGTGAAGATGACAAAGCTATCACTGTCACTTTAGAAAAACACCAGAGTTATTAACAGTAACTAAATAAAAACAAAGAAACATTAATAAATCAATTTAAGTCTTGAGAATCTGACATTATGTAAAGCAGTGCTACAACAGAGGAGAAGCAATTTTGAATTTCATTTTAATTTTGGGGGGGAGGGTGAAGAAAACAACCCCAAACCTGGGATCTTCAGGTGAGGCAGCTTGTGTAGCCAAACACTGCCTCTCCAATAGATGTCACTGCAATCAACAGCAAATAGAGATGATGTTCAAAGAGCAAGATGTAGCCTGGAAAAATGCTTCAAGCATTAAGAAAATAAAATACTGAAAACATGATAATTCAAATTTTTAATTTTCTGAAATCTAGAAACAAGGATATTTAGTACAGTGCATTTCTAAAGATCATGCAAGAGCCAGGATTTGACAAATAGAGCGGTGACGTTTTTTTTGCTTTTTGTTAATCTCTGTTTAATATGACTCTGTACTGCTAATCTTCTTTCCCCATACTTATTCTGACCCATAATTAGATAAAATATTGAAGTTTTGTTACCAGCCCTAATGTAGCATCCAGAAAGGTTTTGCATGCCAGGCAGACTCGCAAGCCGTTGTGCCACATGAGGATAGATCACAGCGTTGGTGTCACTGTAGTTAGAGGTTGGGGGTTAGTTTGGGCTTTTGTTATTTGGCTCTTTCTATTTTTTTTAACTCTGTTTGTGAATCACATACACAGTTTTCAGCATCTGATGAAGTATTGCAAAAGGAAATTACATTTCTGATGAATTAATAGTAAAATTGCAGCTGGGACTTCTTGTATTTTTTTTTTTTTTTTTTTACTGTGTGCTTGTACATAATGCACTGAACAGATGGCTTTGTGTGTGCTGTGATACATATTCTAAAGAAAGGACAATGAACTTTAAAAATGAACAAATTAACGGTATTAACAAAATAACTATTAGAGTATTTTGAGTTGTTTAAATGTACCATTTGGCACAGAGAATTAGTAAGGATTTCCCCAAATGAATAAGTATGTTTATAAATTGAGAGAGATTTTTATCTTTTTGTAATTACTAAATGAGGGATTTTGCTTCTCTTCAATATTTTGGTTCAACAGACTCATTGTTGTAAAACTGATACTGCTTATTCAGAGTTGCAGCAAAATGCAAGTTATGATGAAGTTTGAATTTTTCTTGTGCTTCTAATAACAGATTGGTTTTGTTTTCTGACACGTTAAACAACAACAACAACAACAAAAATTCATGAATGCATATCAGTGTTGGGAAACTGCAAGATTTGCAGCGTTGGAAAACAACACATTTAGTGAAGCCATTTGAGACTGAGAAATTCATTTTTTTTAACCCCTGTATTTGCATGAAAAGGATGCTTGGATAAATAATGTTCATTAACTGTTACTTTGCCGTGCAGTGGGTCATTAAGCGTGATAGTACCTGCAGCAAGCAGTGACATAAACAAACGTTTGAGGTGACTCGTGTTTGGGGACAGAGATGTAATTCGAATGCTAGCAGAGCAAGGCAGTGCACAAACAGCAGCCGTAGAGCATCAGTGGGTCAGATGTGGGAAACCAGGGAGCTGCTTCTCCCTGCATACTTTCATAGGCAGCTTTCATCTGCTGGCAGATGTAACTGTTAGCTTGTGGGTAGCTTGAAATTAATATAATTGATGGCATCTCATAATAGAAACAGACAGACGGTTTGCCCTTAAGGAGAGAAAAATCTCAGAAAAATAGGCCCAAGGTCGTCAGAAGAAAGACAAGCACTGAGTCTGTGTATGATGAGGATTTGAGCTGCTTACAGCATTGAATGTTTGTCAGGAATGCAGATATCTTGAAGTACATGCTGGTACAGCAATGGTACAAGGGGGTTTCCCAGGTAAGGATTCGGATCTATCTCTATATTGTATTTGTTTCCAGCAAGTCATTTTAAGCATTTTTAGTGATATTTTAGAACTAGTGAAGTGCTGGAGATTAGAAAATAATAGCACAGATCTTATTATTTTTTTTTCCTCAGTTTAAAGCATGGACATTTAGCATGATTAGAATACTGAATGCATTTAATGTCTTTAAAATATTTTGTCTTGTGTTTCCTTATAAATCACTGTTTCATTGTAGGTGGGTGTTCAACATTGTTATATACAAAACTGATGCAAGCACGCCAGTGCTTAAAGTATAAGAATTCCTAGCATTAAATTTCTTGCTATATAGAATAATCTACTCTTCCATAACTGTTATTGTAATGTAGAGACAGATGGCTGAATTTTCTTCACTTTGCTTGTTAAGAATGTGTTAGGTAAATGTTTTTAGACTAAAATAAAAAGCTGCTGGGGAATCTAAACTGAATATTCAGCATTTCCTTGGTATAAGGAGGCAAAACAAGAATAAAGCAATGTGATAGTAAACAAATGAGCTATTTGCAATGAAGGATAATCTAATCTTTAAATATTGCCTTAGATTGCATTTGTTCTTAGGTATGATCTTTTCTACCAACACAAGCCAGGTATCCAGAGAATAGCATTAAAATGCTAGGCATGAAATATACTGATTTGATGTTTTAAGGTTATTAAATTGTTTCAGGCTTGGTGCAGGTAGCTTATGTTTTTGGGGGTCTTTGATCTTATGCAGGTGTTACAGATAAGCAATTTCATATAACTCCCATCATAGATGGAAGATGATGTCTGTGGTATAAATCTGCATACACAAGTATCACTGTACAAACTTGCTAAGAGAGGATAATAATACAGGTAGATGTTTATATTACTCTCATTGAAGAACAATATCACTGCAATGACTTGCAACTAAAGATATATAAACAAGCATGCAAATATTTAAAGAAATAAATGAAAGACAAATACTAGCCCATAAAAGGTGGTTATGTGTTTATCTTCTTGAACGTCTGGTTTTGAGATAGGAAGATATCTTTCATCATTACCATCATAAATTATGTTGCTCCACTGCACACAAAAAAAAAAAACAAAACCTTCTGCTTATGCATCATGTCTTGTCCAGACTAGCAAAGAATGGCTTTTAGTTGGAATACAGAATAGATTATTTGCATAATAGCTCTGCTCCAAAATGGTCTGTTTGGTTTAAACAGTAACTCCTCCAAATATGTAGTGGAAGCAAGCCTCTAACAGAAGGGGAAGTAAAAATGTGAAATGACAATAATTTTATTCTTTACAGATGTTACTTAATTTTCTGCAATATTATACTAATTGAGACAGCTGTCCAGAATAACTTCTTTAACTGTTTGAGAAAGTTGAAGTTTTTTTCCTCCTCAGTCTTAAGTCTTGATTCTCTCTTATTCGACACGGTGGCTTAGGGGCTAGTCATCAATTTACCTTCTGTTTTGTACAGATATATAATTGCTCTTTATCAGACTAGCTGGCATTTAAAGAGCGATCCAGAATATTTATCTGTAGGTATGCTAGCTATAGTACACCACAAGACTACCAAACTGTTTCATGGCATGTTGTGGCTACATGCATGTTGAAAACCACTTGCAAGCTAATGATGTGAGGAAGGATACACACATGTATGTACATGTGCACGAAAGCCTTTGATATCTGCATCAGATGAACATCTCTATTTTATTAGCAAATTTGAAATACTTCTGCTCTATTAAAATTAGAAGGGATATGATGATGGGCTAGAGGGCAGGTAGTTCTTCCTGCTATCCTAGAAGCAATAACGAGCCTTTTATTACTAGTATATTTACAGGCATGTCTGTTTGCCTTGTCAGTGTTTAGAGATCGCAGCTTGAGCTTTTCAGTCTCTGTCTCATAACAAAAAGTTATTAGGGGCAATGTTAAAGCATCGATCTTTTGGGAATCATCAAGGAAGCAACAGCTTTCTGTTGCTGTGAATGTAAAAAGTGCGTGTCTGCTGAGCGGAGGTAGAGAGGAGGTCTGAGGAGCAAAGCCCTCCGAAGCTGAGGACCCAGGGCTGTGCTGGCATCCCTCTGCAGAGAGCTGTGTGCGTGGGCAGCATCTGTGGCTGCTGGCTCCTGTTCTGCATGGGCCTGCTGGTGCTTGTTGGCAGTGAGGGGTGAGTGCCTCCATCGAGACACCCATCGACCCCATTGTGCACTGATAGGTGCCTGCACATGAGGAGCCTGATCTGCCTGTGTGCAGTTTACCTTTGGAAAGTATTTCCAACGGGCAGGTGGCACATCAGTCTCTGACCTGTGGCTTCTTGGTGCTGTGTGCTCCCTGCTCTCCCACTGCCCTGGATCCGTAACCAGACAGTGCCGGGATCCACAGCTGTAATTCAAGATCCAGGAGCAGAGTCAGCCTTGGCATCATATGCTGGGGTCGTTTTGAAGAAGGTAAGGGAGAAGGGGGAGCATGGTGGAGGAATGGGATTTGTTGGGTAGAGCATGCAACAGGAGAATAGGGCAGGTAAGGGGACTGTTTGGGTCTTCATTTGGGGGAAGGACGAGTCTCAAGTGTGGAGGAGGACCCCAGTCTTCTGCACGTCTTTGTGTGCACAGAGTCCAGCACAGAGCCAGCAGCTGCTGCAATTCCTAAGAGCAGTGCCTGAGCAAACTGAATTGGGGAATTGTTCAGGTAATGAGAGTAGTACTGCCAGGTGACAGAGCTACGGGTGGATTACATACCTGGTAAACCTTGACTTCCTCATACCGTTTTGTGGTTGTTCTGTAGATACCAGATGCTTTCAACTTTTTTTTGTTTAATGCCTTAGGTATTTTCAGAGTTTTTTTGTATCGCTTACCTGAAAACCAAGTGCATTAGCTATCACGTATATATGAATATTCTGTCTTTTATCTGAAAATTCAGAACCATAAGCTTAAGCTGTGTTATTTGACCTGTCAGTGTTAAACTTATGTATTATACTGAACCAGGTGCTCTGTAAAGTGGGGTGGGAGGTTGCCATTTCCATGGCATGATGATCCTGGGAATGTTGTGAGATATTGAACATAAGTCTCGTATCTGTAACACTTGGTTGCTTAGGGTGGAACCACATACCGGAATTAGGAATAATTTGGAGGGAAATGCCATATAGTGTTTAGGCACAAGGCATTCGTTTGTGTGTGCACGTGGCATTCAGTTGTGCCTATTTACAATATGCTTGTGAGAACAGAGTGTTTTTACTCCATCCAACAATTCCTCAAGATATTATACTGTATTTTTTATCCCTCACAGTGTCTTGGCAGTAAACAGCAAGCAGTAGCACTTGCTGTACCTTAAAACAACATTTGAGTGTATGTCTCATAGCGCTGCGGCCTGCAGCTGGCCTGGCGGGGCCCTGAGGGCCTGACCTGTGGGGCCGCGCAGCCGCAGCCATTGCTGGGAAGGAGCAGGGAGGAGATCCTGAGGAGATCCCTCAGCCCCTGCCACTTGGCCCTTCAGACCTGTGTGTCTGCTCTGTGCTGGATTGTAAACCTTACTGCATACTGTGTTCTGAACCAACAAGTATGTTTCTTTCAGGTGTTCGGCAATAAACTCAGTTTGAAACCACGCAGAAGTCTGCCTGTGATTTCCTCCATTTTGTAACCTGTTATCCTCTTAGGGATATGACAGGTTATTTGGGGATTATCACAGTATCATTTTGTTGTGTATCGTTAATGTATTTGAATAGGCAATGCAGCAATTTTACCGTGAGACCTCATTTCGGGATTGAGTTGTTAGGTGCGGAAGATGTGATTTTTGAAACACTGCTTTTCAAGGGAAGAAATCCATTAAGTGAACAGCCTGACAGAGTGGTGAGCAGTCAGCGAGGTGTCATTGAAGGGGCGAGAGAAGAGTAGGAGGGAAAGAAATGAGATGAGACCAGGACTTGATGGACGAGGGAGTAAGTAGAGCTGTATGCAAGGATGAGCACGGGCAGCTTGTGAGCGAGGGCCAAGAATGCCATTGAAAGGGATTTTATGAGGAATGGGGAGAGCAGCAAGGCCTGTCGGCCACGGAATGATGCAGTCATGCTTTTGTGCATGCAGGAGGCACGTTGTGGCGTTGTAAATGGGACGGACTCGCACAGTGACACACGGCAGGGAGACAGCCTCCTCTAAGGGCTGAGCCAGCGGCAGCTGCCGGCAGCGCGGACGGATGGCTCTTGGCGTCGGAGCAAACCGAAGGGCTAACCCTTTTGGCACCCCTTGCTGGGTTGTTACAGCAGCCAGTCGGTACATCTGCTCTGGCCCTTCCTCCCCATCCCTGGAGAGCTGTGTTGGCAGATCCCTCCTTTTCCAGCTCAGCTGCTGCCTGCCCCCTGCACGGAGGGGTTGAGGACAGGGGTACCCATTGGGTTCTCTCCGTGCTGTCTGCAGCAAGGAGTTGAGTGTGGAGTTGTGAAGAGTTTAACGAGTACTTCTGTGAGTACTGAAGCTAATGAAGTTGGATTCCTACGGATTTGTGTCTCCTGCTCGACTGACTTGGGTGTCAAGGAAGGTGTGAGCTCTGATTTAAGCTTTTCCTGCAACTGGAGCATTTCTAAGGGCTTTCTCTCATGTGAATTCTTTGGTGCTTTATTAAAGTGTGATCTCACACTGAAGCCTTTCCCTCAGTCAGGGAATTTATCAGCATTCTCTCCTCTGCACAGCTGCCTATTTTCATGAACCTTTTATAGTACCTTTGAGACCTCTAGTCCACCGTCAGACTTGCATCAAATTGGCCTGCAGGTCAAAAGTTTTGGGGCAGGAGCTTGGGTGCACAAGGTGTGATTGCAGAAGTTTCCTTTCTAGAGGAAAGCAGAATAAAATGATTTACCATCTTAGAATTTAACTTAATGTAAATTAAGGGATTAAAATATAAGGAATAAACACTGGAGCGTAACCCCTGGACCGCAGTTGGGTAGACCTTGTGTCTGTTCTAGCTTGGTTAGTCTGTTGGATGTCTTGGTTGGCCATGTGTGGTAAGATACACAAAGCATCTTGACCCATCTGGAGCATCATGCCACAGGCTCTGGAGGTTAGATGGCCATTTAAATTTTAAAAATAAATAAAAGGCGGGATCCATGGAATTCCAGCTTACCTGAAAGACACTGTTTATTCATGAGGACCAAGATTTGGAAGCCTCTGGATCATCCCTTTTAAAGGCTAAATTCATGCAAATGAAAAAATCAGTTGAATATAAGCTAATAAAAATAAAAAATACAGTAAAAACTACCATACCCCAGTCTTATTTTTCCCTTGTTTTTTAACTCTCTCTCTGAGTTGATTTCCTCCTCCAGTCAGAGTGGAAAAAGTAAGTCTATTTAATATGGTCAAGTTTATCCGTTTAGCTCTTCTCCTTTGGATAAATCCTTGGAGGTGGATTTCTTTTTTCTTTTTCTAGAAGGAAAAAAATGTGCTTGACATATTGACATATTGCATGCATTTTTAAAATACATCATCAGTTTTCTGATTATAATTACTCTTTTCTAAAAATGCCTAAGACTTAATGCATTAATATCTTTATTTCATTAAATACATTAAAGTGAAGCTATTTTTTACCTAATGGCATATTTTGATACTGAAAAAAAATGACTGTTAAAAGACTCTGTTCACTTGTTTGCAGTTTTATTTTTATTCTGCAGAGAAGTGAATGCTGTGCTCAAAATTGCTTATGTGAAATGTGGTATAAGCAGAGATGTCTGCTAATCCTTCACTTCGTTTTACTCTTTGAGAAACAGAAAATAGGTCTGCCGCATTCTGTCCTTTGGAAAGATTAAAAAAGTCAGAATAGAATTTCCAATACAAAATATTCTCTTATTTAATCAAGTTATTAAGTTGTATGATGTCATAAGTGTAGCTTAAACCTGATTAACTGCTTGGATAGACTCTCAAGACAGCTGATTAACTAAGATGTATGGTTTGTTTGGGGAGAGCATACAACTTTTAGGATTTCACAGTGATTTTAAATAGTGTTTTTTGTGTGGTGAGGAATTGTTTATCTGTTCATCTGCCCAGGTCCCATCACCGTTACTTTCATGTTTTGTTATTTCTCAGGCTGAAGCTCCACCACGTGAGGTGATATGACTGCAGACAAAAGGGGGATCACTGTTCACATGTCCCCACTCCAGTTGTTTAAGGTGTTGGGGTGATCGTTGCCCTTCCCTTCCTCAGCCTGTTCAGCCAACTCAACAAGCAGAAACCTGTGCCACCATTAAGCAGGACTGGTTTTCTGGTGGGTTAGTGACCTGCACTCTCTCAACCCTCCTGAAACAGGAGAGGAGAGAGGGGCTGTGTTCAAGGTGGGAGCGCAGCCAGGCGCCAACGCTTGCTTTTGGCCAAGCCTTGTAGCTCTGTGGCTGGCTTGGGAACAGGATCCTGTGGAGTAAGATCACTCACCCTGGGAGAGTTGAGATGGGTATTAAAAATCTCGTTCAGATATGTGGAAGTAGGTAAGTAGGTCCCTGTCTTTGCGTGCCTCTCCTGGACTTGAAGCTTTATGTAAGGAGCCAGTAGCTGCCAGCTGCTGGCTATGCCATCAGCTCATGTCTCTGTTTCACTTGGAGTGCTGTGATGAATGCAGTAGGCATCATGAGCAGGATATACGCATCGTAGCTGAAGACAGGAAAGATATAGTAGAATAATTATTAGTGGGTAATTTTGCTTACAGAAAAGCTTTTAGAGTGAAGTTATGGCTGTGCAGTTGTTTTCTTCTAAGGTACATAAATCAGAAGTCTCCAGCACAGTCAGGTGTTGCAGTCATTTTCCTTCTTTATTCTGCATTTTACCTTGGCAATCAAAGGCAAGCCGCGACATTGGGGAACTCTGCATTATGCTTAAAAGACAAACAAAAACTCTGAGCATTCCTTGGTGTTCAAAAAGCTTGAAAATGTGACTCAAGTGCAGTTTGATAGCTCAAAGACCCAGGACCTAGAACCGACCCAGGTTTACTCTTCTGAAATGTTTGGGCTCTGTGGGGGCACTGCATGACGTGGGGAGGTGCGGGGTGGGCTGTGCCTCTACTGCTTATCGAACACGTTGCTTCCTGGCTGCATACCCAGAAGTGTGCAATGATGGGACGGACATGTAGCACATCAAAATGCAGTGCAGGGCTGGCTTTAAGTAGCTGAGAGTAGCTTTCTTTTCTCTCAGAAAGAAAGGGGAATGGGAGACCATAGTTTCAGTGTCCTTTGCAAAACCAGGGGATCCTAAAAGTCATCTGATAGCTTGGGAGTGTTTGAGCATCTGTAATCAGTTTGGTGGAAGACTGACAGTGTGTGAGCCTAGCAAAATGCTGTTTCTTAATAGCTCCCTGAATCATAGAAATGGAGGAGACAAATAATACTAAGCAGTGTTGTGGGGACGGTCGGATCTGCTTGTCTGCTCTGTCTGCAAGTACTCCCTATCCCATTAAGTCCCCTCAAAGCTGGATATGCATCTTATTAATATTAAGCTGCTTTTTATTTAAATTGCATTTGAACTAGTTTTCTGCTTTCAAACGTACATTGTAAGTCTTCAATAGCAACTTCCATAAAGATCTGAGCATACGCTAATCAATTAACATAACCTAAATGACAAAAGTGCATATTTGGGAAATGTATGCATTCACCCAGAGAATTAGGAGAAATCTGGACCCGGAGTTGCCTGTAAGAAGCCAGCTCTTGACTTTTTCTTCAGCTGCCTGAAACAAAGACCTATTCTCTCCACAGCTTATTCAGCTAATTCAGTGGGAATAAAAATAGCTTATCGAACTTGAACAAATTGTTAGAAGCTGGAAAAGGATATTTTTCTTTTCAAGTCCATGAATAAAAACCGAGGGTGTGAAGTTGAGAGTTGTCAGTTTGGAAATTATGGAAGTGTTTGTGGCCGCGGCGTGATGGCAGAACCTCCTCTGAGGTCCCTGTGCGGCGCTTTTCGTTAACTAGGTGTTGGTGAAGGCCCAAAGACAGACAGAAGGAAATCTTTGACAAAGTGGGAATTGGACCATTTAAAAATGTTTTTTATCACCGTGGAACCTTTGGTGCAATTCGGTCTCTGCTGTGGGCAACAATACATTTGTTTAATGCTCCAATTTTAAATGACTATTTATTTTATTTAAAAAAAAAATATCTTATTAGTCAAAGTTGGCATCTTTGAATGTAATATTTTTATTACAAAGCTGTTTCTTGTGTTTTAATTGCATTCTAATTCCTGTCCAAATACAAATGGTGTATATCACTAGGAAATGTATATGCTGTAAAAGAAATCTTGTTCAAAATATCTGACGTACGTGATAAATATTGAGCATCAACAGATGTATATTAAGTTGTGTTTCCTTAAGTGCTCGTGTAGTATTTTATCCCTATAGTTGGCATACAGAAGGCACAGACTATGTAAATACCATCTTTTGTCACAGATAAATGTATTCTTAGTGGTAAATAACCACTAGGAATCATTATTTAGCAAAAGAACTGAAAACTTTAAAAAGAAAATAAAATACTAAACAGGGTTAAAACTTACTGATAAGATCCCTGCATTAAATCACCTCTCAAATAGCTGATTTTATCTGTCTTCCCTGGGCCTTCTCCCTGTTCAGGCTCTATTTTCTATCACGTGGCCGTGTGGGTATTTTCCATGGCTTTACCCTGCTGGATGACTCATCCGACTTTAATCTTTTCTAATCATTGTCACAGCATATTTAAAAATTGCTATACAAACACATTTAGACTACTGTGGTGTGGTTTTTTTATATATATAAATTTAATTTAGCCTGTGTCAAGTCTGTTACCTAGCATTGCTGCCTTGCCAGGCTGTGCTTCCCCAGCAGAGCAAGCGATCGTGCCAGGGTCATCCCTCTCCAGCCTGCTCTTTTCCCAGCCAGGTCTTTCTTTATTTTTTTTCTCCCTCTGTCCATGTCCTAGGATCAGTTTTCAGCCAGTTCAGTGAGTGGGTGGTATTGTGGCTTGTTATTGCAACAGCTTTTACAGAAGCTTTATGTTTTTTGGTCTACGTTTCACCAGTAGTGTCAATTCCTCTGAAGGAAGCTCTTCCTTTAGATCTTCGGGCTCATCAGTACAGGTTATGTATTCTGGTCAGAGTCTTTATTTTATGTCCAAAAGTTTCATTTTTTATTTTTATTTTTTATCCTGTCCACCTTTAGATGGAGGAGGTTCAGGATCCCATTGCAGGTTCACAGATTCAGAGTGAATCACTGTGCAAGAGATGTCTCATCATCTTCTGAGAGGTGTTCCCTGTGCTCCCTTTCCAGTTACTTACAGCTGGGAAAGTGGGGGCTCGGCCCATGGGAGCCTTCGTTAGGTAACAAACTTCCAGGTTTTGACCACAGTCTGATGCCGTTCGCTTTAATGAGACTTGGTGCAGAAAGATTCTGAGATAATGACTGTGCTGGTCTTTTTGTGGGAACATCATTATTTAAAGATGAAACACTGCCAGGTCGAGTTACTCTGTTGCTGTCAGGGGAGGAAGAATTTAAATTTCACAATATTAATTTGTTAATGTGGAGACCAAGCAGAAAAGCAGTGGATTAGAGCTCTCCCAGTATTACTTGTTCAGACTCACACACACTTGATCTTCCTTCTAACGAGCAAGCAGCTTTCAGATGCAGGTGTAGAGGAGAACGCACCGCGCAACGTGAGCAGGAGCAAAATGGGAGCCGAGCAAGGTGAGCAGGAGCCAAACAGAAAGCCTGCTCCTACTAAAAAGTTGCTTAGAAAAGAGATCTTTATCCAAGTTGTGAGTATTTTTCCAAAACTCCATTGTAAAATGGGTCATTGAAACATCCTCTGTCACAGCCTCTGTGTATCTCATTGTCTGAGCACGTTGTGCACCCTTCCAGGTCACCCTGACAATCGGGTGCAACAGCCACAGTGCAGAGGCCAGAAGAATTTCAAATTTCCTTGAGACTGAGCAGATGGGAATCGGAATTTGAGTCTTCTGACACTGCTAACACGTGCTGGCTTCCCAGAGAGCTGTGTTAGGTCAGCCTCAGCTCTCCTCTCGGGAGGTGCAGCATGCGAGCCCGCCGGCTCCAACAACCGAGCCTTATCTCTGGGCTGCTCTGTGCCATCACCACTGGCTCAGCTGGCAGCTCTGCTATTTCGGTCTTAGATGACTGATGGCACAACATAACGCAGTGTGATATTACACAGAAGAGTATTTTTCTGTGGGATTTCTTCAGCTACCTCCTCAACAGCCTAGAAATGGGGTCTACGTCGGCTGTCTTTTGAGGCTGTACCGTGGTTTAAGGCTGTAATTAAGATGAAAATTTAAGATGAAAATGTCTACACCTTTTGTGGGCCCGAGCGCCAGCTGTGATGTGATGTATTTCTATGCATAACTATTTGCATGCTCAAAGAGGGTTTTATCAAAGGGAAAATGTCTTTGTTGCTGGTTGACTGCATGTAATCAACCGGTGGCAGTAGGAAGCTCAAGCAGCTACTCGTTCTGCGCATCTCCTAGCCAGATAAAACGTTTCTCAGACACGAGGAGTAGGCAAGAAACACGCGGGCAGCTTTTGCCAGGCTTTTCCAGCACAGTCTGTGAGGTGGTGGCGTCGTCAGCTGGAGCTCAGCAGTCAGCGCTCCGCGGGAGTGACTGATTGCTGGATCACAGCACCCAGAGGAGGTCACTTCTGAGTAAACCCGAGCGCTTTGATGAGGGTTAATGCATAATTTGAAAGGCAAATGAGTGGAAGTATTGTGTGCAGGGGAGAGGAGATTCCCTTATAATCAGCGGTTATTAGCATCAGGATGTTGTGTTCAGCATGCTTTCGCTAAATCTTCTTTTAAGTGTTGAGGATCTCACATCAGTCTGAATAGACTCGTCACGTCCTTCTCATCTAATTAAAACCGCCGAAAAAGATGCAGCATCCCGTCCTCCCTGCTCAGAGAACGTAAATGCTGTGTAAAGAAACTGCGGCTTCTAGAAGGAAGCTTTGGGCCTGAAATGGGGGAAAAGTAGCTGGCAGAAGCCTGTCTGTTCAAAATAAGGTGGTGATGCAGGTCCGTGGTGTTACGGGCTGCAGCTGGCCTGTTTTTTCAGGCAGGGCTAAATGCCTCTTTAGATATCCTGTTCTCTAGGGTGTGATGGTTCCTTGGTTGTAGGAGGAAAGAAATAATGACTAGATAACTGTTTCTAAATGCCACCTGCTCCTGGGAACAAAACAAAATGGTATTTGAAGTGGATTATGGAGATTCTCATTACACCCTTGTTCCTGGATTAGTCAGAGATTACTAGGAGAAACTTTTACCTTCTCGTGTAGGAAGGGTGATGTGAGGGACAAGTAGGATTTAAGGAAAGCATTGGAGGAGACAGGAACTTTTGGTGAGCTGCAAAGCAGTGCAAGCATTTGCGTGGCACGAGAGGAGCAAACCCAGATGGGAACCTGAGCTGATGGCAGCGATCAGAGGTACCAAATAACTGCCTGAATCCCTTCACACACAAATGGAAAGAGGCAGCCTTCAAGAGAGGGTAAGGATACAGGTTTGGGAGAGTACAACTTGTTTTTTGCTTGTGCTTGGGTGAGTTGCATTTGTGAGGGTATTAGAGCCCATGCCAGCTGCTCATTTAGAGAAGATTTAGCCTGCGGGGCACCTGGTGCACGCTCCCTCCCCTGTATGTTTAAGCTGCTGAGCTTTGGGATACAAAGGGAACCCCACAGCTGCCTCATCCCACCCCCAGGTGCTCCCTGCCCGCCTGGCTGGAGATGAGAGCACCTCCAAAGGTACGAGCTCCAGCAGTCACCATCCTCTCCTCTCACCCCCCCCAGGGAGGGGGACGGGGCATAGCAAGAGTCTGGCTCTTCCATTTAGGGTTGCCAGCGTTGAATATAACTGCCCTATTTTTCTCTCGTGTGCTGGTCACTGGGAGAAGAATGCAAATTAAGTTACGGAATTCAAGAAAGCATTGCAGAAATCATCTTCCCTCTATCAGTTTAAAGCTTATGAAAACAGACAAGTGCATCGCTTCTGAGATAAGGTTTGGAGAACTGCTTGCCTCCTCGGAGCTGAATTGAGAGCTAGCGGGAAGATTAAAACAATCAGCTTATTATATTATTAGTAGTGGGAGAATTCTAAACCCCACTTGTTCAATTATGGTCCCTTAAATATGCTTATTTGGGTTCTTGTAAATTGTAATCAGTAAATTAGACACGCTGCCCTCGCAGCTCGAGGGTTAGCTTTCAAGGGACTTCCCACTTTAAAAAAAAATAAAAAATAAAAAATGTTTAGAGTGAAATCAAGAAGGGAATTAGTTGTTTGATATGCAAGGACGGCTCCGCGTGGGGGATGCCGGCTGCATCCTGATAGCTATCTGCTGAAGGCAAAGCCTCGCTGCTGGTGCTGCAGCGCTGCTGGCCCAGCAGAGGAGTCTCAGAAATGCGCAGGCTGTGCCCGTGCCGTGTGCCACGCCATGGGAACGGGAGCTAACGCCGTGGCGGTGAACACGGGCTGATAAATGGGGCCGTCGTCGAGTCTCCAGAGGCCAGCCTACGTTGCTAATAGTTGTCTGAGGCGGCGCAAGAGGAATGGGAAATCCTCGCTGTCACCTCCTATACGCAAACGTGGGCTGTCCTTAATTTCTGTAGTGGTTTGCCTCTCCCCCCTCTCTTTTTGTTTTGTGTCAACAGTTTTAATATCAGGCATTCGATCCCAACACCGGTCAGATGGCCGAGTCCAGGGCTTGTTCTGCCCTCTTCTTACTTGCCTGGGCGGGCTGATCTGTGTCCTGCAGAGACAGCCTTCAAAGAGAAATCCCTCTTCCCTTTCAGCTCCTTGAACGGGAGGTTTCAGCAGGTGTGGGAAGCGGGCTCCTCAGCCTTTAGTAAGTGTTTTGTGTGGCTTTGCAATGCGAAGAGCCTCTGGCCTTCCTGGCAAGTGGCCTGTTTCTTCAGTGCAGATAAATTGTGTGTTTGTAGCAATGCTACATCGTGCAAGCTCAGTGTCCTGACCATATCTCCCCCATTTATTTCCCTTATCTCTCTTTAATATAATAGGGGTAGCGGCTGAGGCAGGGAAACATATGCAGCAGCATAATGGTATGTTGTCTGAGAGCAGTTGTCTTCCATTTCCAGGGTTTCTCTTCTGAAATGCAATTGTCTGCTAATGTCACCGGGAAACGCAACTGCAGGAGCGATGGCTGGAGTGCGTGCCTCTGCTTTTGGCTCACGCTGCATCCGTACAGTGTTTTTAAAAGCAACTGGCTACAACCTTGGCTAATTAAATGCCGCTGACGAGCTGTGTTTGCAGAAGTTGTGGTAGGCACGTTGTCACCGAGCGGGGAAACTGCTCCGCAGCGCCAGCACAAAACGCGCCGCGTCCCACGGGCACGGCAGTAACAACCGAATTACAATTGCCTTGTGTAAAGGATCTGGTAATGAAGGCAGATAATGGAATTCTTCGCCAAAGCAGATGCTAACTGGCTCCCCGATGCTAGGCAGGGAACTGGAAAGTGAGACCAGCTGGGGGCAGAGGGAACAGCTGAAAAAGGCATTAAAAAGGAGACGCCTTGGATCCGCGTTTGTTTAAGCAGTAAATACTTGTTTAAAAGAACCTTATGAGATTCTTATTAAGAGGCAAACTGAGAATAGGATTACACCGTTACAGGAAGGCAGCGGGATGCCCAGAGGAAAGCCGTGTGCGGATCGGAGGAGGGAGGCACCGGCAGCAGTGGGAACAGCGCCTTGCCTTGCCGCTCGCACCGCCAGGCGGGCAGCCGAGGACAGCCCTGGGAAGCGTGTGATTGTGGGAGGTGGCGCTTGTGCCAGCCACAACCTTCTGCTGCTCCAGGAGGAGATGGCGTGCCGCCTAGGGGAGCCCTGGTTTTAAGGGTAGGGCGTAAGGCGGGCTCTTCTCATCCCTCGGTGCGTGAACGTGCACATGGCTGCGGCTGCACGCGCTGGCGGTGCCCTCCCACCCCGCTGGAAGGGGTTTGCTTGCAGCATCGCCTTGGCTGTTCAAATAATTGCTTCATAAATGAATGTGATGATTCAATGAAGGGCTTCGTACAGGCAGAGGTTTCCCTCTAAGTATGGATTTTCCAAACAAAAGCACATGGCAAGGCAACGCTTTAAAAAAAAATTAAAAAAAATGAGGCTGTGTTGCACCCTAGCAATGGCCCCACCTGCTAAATTTTGGAGGGCTGAAACTTCCTCTTCGTTTCAGCCCAAGCTGGAACAGGAACGCATGTGTACTGCTCAACAGCAGGCGCTTTTCCCACCTGAGAAGAGCAGCAGGAGGAAGCCCTGCAGAGCTCACAGACTTCCAGGTGCCGAGGTCCCTGTCTGCAGGTTGGGGCTGCAGCGAGGGGTCCGTGCACGGTGCCACCGCCCTGCTCCTGGCCTCAGGCTCTTGTGGGGCAATTTCAGGGAGTTTCTCTGACAAACAAGAAGCATCTTTAGGAGCTGTCCCTCAAGATGTGCTGCTCCATCTGCACGGCGTTGAAGCGTGCGTCTTCTCCTTTTCTCATCTTTTCTGATGCGCTCTAACAGGTTCGGTTTGCTGTCAGCTTGTGCTAGGCAGAAAATGGTGGTCTTCAAACCTGGGCTTCATTTAATGGGGAAAAAAGAACATTAAACCTGGTGCTGTATGAAACGTGCACAGCTGCGGTGCTGCTGGCGCCTGCCCTGCCTCCAGGAGCAGCACTTTCAGGACCTTCCCCACTTGCTGCTTTTTGGCAGGAGGCGTCCCGCATACCAAGCAGAAAAATCACACTTCCCAAATTCAAGTAGCAAATCACACCGCTAATTACTTTTTGACCCCATTAGTTAGGAAATATATTACAGGGCTGCGCAGCTACACGGGTTGCCATTTAATGCAGTTCTGTGAACTTTTGGCATGTAATTGATAGTAACGAGCAAGGTTTCTAATTTGTCATGATATCCTGAGTTTGTGCAGACCTCTGCAGGGCTTTACAAGCTCAGCTCTCCGGGGAAAGCGTCTAACCCTTAATATAACCCTCCCAAGCTTTTAGGCTCAGGCTCCAGGCCACCAGGGGTTTGGGACAAGGCAGGGAAACGCCAGCCTGGAAATACAGCAAGGGGAGAGCTGGTTGCTGCCCTGACTGTGGGTTTTACCCTTGGGTGCCTCTGGGGCTGGAGATAGAGGCTGCTTGGGTGTCCCTGCCAAATCGTGAGGGGCTGCTGGGGCTGGAGAAAGACCTTGGAGAAGGGCCAGGGCTGGCGCTGTCACCCTGGCAGCCTGCATCTGCTTTGTCCAGTCCTTCCAGCCCTCTTTATTCACTTTTTGGTGCTTCCCTCTCACCTTCCCCAGCTCCTTTCCCCTCTTCTTTGTTGTCATGGAAACACACTACGGTGGTTGAAATCGTGCTATCGAAACACACTTCCCGTGGTGGAATGGTAATAGCTAATATTGATCTAGCTGCTGCTGACTCAGGGCTATGGCTGAGCATGTAATATCTCCTCTCGTTCTTCTTAATGCATAATGCAGCAGTTTCCGTCACCTTGGGCTCTGCACTGAAGGTGATACCCAGGCACACCAAAGCCCCGCGATCTGCTGTTTTAAGATGTGGCCCAGCTGTGATGCTGGGTGCAGCTGGCGTTACAGAGCTGGCTGCAAAAACCACAGAGGACAAACAGAGAGCAAAAAATACCCTTGCTGCATTTGACCCTTGTAAGCCAGAGTTACAGATGTCCATATGCCAGCAGTGAAAAGGCAGTCAGATTAAACTGTCAGCGTGCTCTGTTCCACTGATGTGCAGTGTGCTCCAAATAACTTTGTGAGTATATTGCATTCTGTCACAGAAATGCTTGAAATGCAGACGAAAGACAAATAACAGCCTTAATATCAAGCGAAGCTGCCTTTAAAGCCATAATCATTCACCTGCATTGTCACTGACATCTGCACAGCAGCACGTAAGGCTAAGTGGAACATCATAACTGTATTCCTGAAGCACCAGAAAGAAGCAAAATAAAAGATTTTATCTCGAGATGTGGATTTGCAGTATGTTTGTAATGTAAGCTTTTCCGTTTCCTACAACAGGTAGTTAACCAGCTCCAACTTTATGAGGGTTTTTGTAAGGTGAGATTGGGGTACCTCTAGATTTCCCTTGTTTACCCTCTTTTCAAAACATTTCTGTTTTAGAAACAGTCTATTTTG
Organism: Anas platyrhynchos; assembly: GCF_047663525.1. Classification (NCBI taxonomy): domain Eukaryota; kingdom Metazoa; phylum Chordata; class Aves; order Anseriformes; family Anatidae; genus Anas; species Anas platyrhynchos. The sequence continues at coordinate 36,767,035 of NC_092594.1, forward strand.
TACATAATTAAAATAATGCCATTCTCACGTGGACACAATTTGCAGCTGATACTGCATTTTGATCCTTCAGTGCTACAGGGACAACCAGATGGCTTCCCGCTGTCCAGGGATGCCCAGGGTAAAGGTGCATCACTGAGAGCAGTGTCCTGGCTCTCTCATGGCCTTAGCTGTTTGGAAAGCGAGTGGAGGGAATGCAGGGGTTAGGTACAACACGTTGTCTTGGATTCTCTGCTGGAAAGACCTCCGTTAATAAAGTCTAGATTCTGTGAATTCATCTATCTCTAGCATCTTTGTGTGTCTGTGAGCATCTGCACGTAGATTATCTTGTATTACAACTCATGTTATGTTTCTTTGTAGAAAAAATCAGGCAAAGATATGCAGATCTACCGGGAGAGTTGCACATTATTGAGCTTGAGAAAGACAAAAATGGGCTTGGACTGAGCCTTGCTGGCAACAAGGACCGATCTCGTATGAGCATCTTTGTGGTTGGGATCAATCCAGACGGACCTGCGGGACGAGATGGGAGGATGCATATTGGCGATGAGCTTCTAGAGGTAAGTGCCTTCCCTAACTACTAAATAAGGATCATATGGAGAGAGGGAGAGGCATATGTGAGGCTATCAACTGAACCTTAAATAAAGCCTTCAAGTGGAATTGGGTGACTGAGGCAAGGAACTGCACTGATTTATGCCAACTGAGAACTTGCCCTTTGGCAGGTAAATGTGTTTTCAGTGAAACAAAAATCATCGGCCTGTGAAAACTAATGTCTTGTCAGTGAGGTCTGTGCTCTCAGCATGTTCACAAGCTATGCTCAGGGAGGGACTGTTGAAAGGCAGGAAGGGAATAGTAAATCTGTCCTTGTAGCCTGTATGTGGTTTTGCAGGGAAATTCACACCTTACATTAAGAAAGGAAAAAAAGCTAAACCCCCTCAAAGTTACCATATGTGTTTTTACAGATGACAGGGATATCCCCCATCCTGAAAATAAAAGCTCGTGCTGTAATCTGTTTTGATTTGTTGTAACTTAAAATACTTATTTTCTTTAGTCGTGTCTGGCACAAATTCGCCGACAAGGGAAAAGAGCTCATCAGCAAGCAGAGTATTTTGTCTTCTCTTTTTCTGCTTTCTCCTTGCTTCACCTTCGGATAGCAAACACACATTTCCTGCACTTCATCTGATTTTTGGCTGCTGCCAAATGCCACTTTTCTGCAGTACCTGCAGCGGTTCCCCATGTCATGATTGCTTCAGCAGTTTAAAAAATCAGCCGTCCCTGGGGATCTTTCCTTTAGAAAGAAGCTTTCACAGAAGAGCAGGTATACAGCGACCTACCGCTCTCCATGGGTGGTGATTTTTGATCTTTCAGCAACTCGCTGTGGCATCAGAGAACCAACTATTTTCTCATGTTTCTTGACTTGAGAAAAAGCAATTTGACTGCCTGGGGATACCTTGGGAGTACTCAGAATTTTCTAAGCATTTGTCATTGTCTAACAGTTCTATAATTACAGGTTTTCAATGCACGTGGTACAAGAAAGGTTTGTTTTGCTAGAATAACAGCACCATCTGAAGCTTATTATTTTCTTCTTAAGTGTGATAAATGGTATGAAGGTCTATACCTTGCTGAAGTCGTGTAGGTAAATGACTTTTTCCTTCAAATTTGTTTCCTTTCCCTGGCACCAGATTCTAATGGTAGAAAAAATAAATTGTTGAGTATTGGCATATACCAGTTGAAAGGATCTGTGGGACTGTTTTTCTGCATGTCATAGGCCAGGTAGTTAAAGAGAAACTTGAAAGAACCTTTTGTATTGGTACACTTCCCTACAAAGAGGGATTCACAGAGGTTTTCTTGTATCTCATGAGTAATTCCTTGTGGTGATTGTTTGATCTAACGCTAAATGTTGCTGTACGTGAAGCATCTGTGATTAATCACAGGTATCTCAAGGCTTGGGGTTTACATGCATGCCCTGTGTTATGAGCAGCAGTTTCAAAAATGTTGCGTTGCCCTAATTCCTCTCCCTGTCAAGTCGGAGATAAAGTGGTTTTTCCTTCAGTGGAAGAGAAGTGATGTTTGTTATCTCAAAAACGCAATATTTCAAATAAACTGCAGTTCAAAGGGCCTTCAGTAACTACCTCTCCTGTTTACCTTTGCAGTCAAATTAAAGGTGTGTCACCAGCGGGCAGAGGTGTGAGCGCTTCTGAAAGGATGTGGTGATCTCATGCCGGTCCCCAGTGAGCTTGTATCCCGTGTCAAAACATCCTGCATTACAAAGGAGCGGGCTGTGTATTAGTCATGTACAGATGTCTTATGTTCACACCAGCGGTCAATTATTCAGAGCTCTGTTTTTTGCCTTTTGAAAGCATTTCGGTGTTGTATGTGAGCAGCACTGAGCTGGAACTAATGGGCACGTACACTGGCAGGTTTGCTCAGTAAGCAGGAGGTTCAGTATCCATTTCAGTAACCATCAGGAATCCCCATATCTGAGAAATATGCAGGTCACGGAGGTAGGAATATGACTTCGTGTTTCTTCCCTGCCAGTCGTGCAGGGGTCGGGGCAGTCGTCTGGCTTCACTTCCAGAGGCAGTTAGAGCATCAAAGGCTGCTGGAGGAGCACTAACAGCAAACTTAAAGCGTTCAGGAAGTGACGGGGTCCAGATTGTTTGTTTTTTGTTTTTCTGCTTAAAGACTTAAAATTGGACTGTTAGTACAAAAGCACTTGTCTTCCATGGGGCCCTCACCTCATTCATGGCCCTGGACAGTCTGGTACTGAGGAAGGAGCCTCTGGTCCTTTGGGTGGTGCCGCCCTGCAGGTAAGGTTTCCATCACTCTGCCTGCAGGCTAAGCTGCTGCGCGTTGCCCACTAATAAAAAAAACAAAAACAAAAACAAAAAAAAACCTTGAAGCCATTATCCTTGGTGTTCTCATCAGTTTGTCAGCAGATAGACCACCCTCAATTCTCTTCTCACTGAATGTTTTAAATGCGTTTGCATCTGCAACTTTGTTTGCTCATCAGTTTTGAATATGTGAACATATCAGCAAGGGAAGGAGCCACATCTTAAAAAGGCATCTAGAGTGACTCCTGTTGGCCAGTGTTGCTCCATGAAAGCAGCAGACGCTGTTGCAGCACGTGCAGGTTATTCCTCTCGGCTGCTGGGGGAAGGTTAACAGGTACCTGTGTATGGATCTTATCTGTTTTTTTTCTTTGAACTGCAGTTTGACTGAACTTAGCTGAAGGTTATGGGATGCTGCCAAACCGCCTCTGCTCCTTATTCATGAAATCCTCTGTCACTGTACTAAAGAATCTCACTTTTAGCTTCTGCAAACAAGCCTAGTCTTTTAGGGGCATGATCCTGACTCATTTTCAAAGTCAGTCCAGCCTATATATTGGGTGAAATGCAGGTCAAAATAATAATAATTAAAAAAAAGGTACATACTCTCCATTTTTTATTTTTTAATAAGTCTTCTGTGATGTATTTTGGATGGATGAGTGGCTGGAGAGAGCAGCCATTGGAAGGAGAAGGTCCTTTCATCCTACTCTCATACCCTTCATGGAGGAAAAGTATTTGGGGCAGAATTTGGTCCCTGCACAGAAGGATGTATTTTTACCATGGCACAAGCTCTGCTTTTCTGTTCTGTTTCCAAGTAAAGAAGCCATCTGTGGTGTTCCTGCCTGGCAGTCATGCTGTTCTAGTGCAGGTGTCTGCACTGCTTCGTGTCTTATTACTCCGGGCTCCGTCCTGCCACTGACAGTGCCCAGCATGGCCCGGGGCACGGCCCCGTGGTGCTGGACCCGTGCTGCTCCTGAGCACTGCATGGCTCTGTCCTTCTGGTACGTTTTGTGCACACTGACTAATCCCTCTATTATTATTATTATTATTGTTTTTGCTCCGTAAGGGAGCCGACTGGTCTATTAACGGAGCGAGCTGTTCAGAGCCCTGCTGGGCTGAGTTACCCACGCTGGGATCTTCTGCCGGCTGTCCCTGCTTGTCTCGCTGGAAGATAGAAAGGAGCTGCTCTTCTGTTTTGTACATCATTTCTGGAAGGACCAAGAGAGCCTTCACAGTCCAGCAGCAGCGTGCGAGTTACCCGACGTCCCTCCCAGGCAGCGAGAGGCAGTTCGTGCTCCTGCCGTTTGTTGTACCCCAGTGCTGGGGCCCTGCGTGCTAAACGTGGCTTTACTGGGATTTTGTTTGAGACTCTTAGGGAAATAGAAGTGATGCTATAATAACATAACAGATAAGTCAGTATTCTGCCCAAGTAAATGAACGGCTCAGCCAAAATCACGTCACGTCTGTCTTAAAATTGGGGGAATTAGTGCTTTGCTCTCGGTTCTTGTTGGGGCATTATTGTTTTTGTCCTCTTCCAAGATTATGACTCTGGATTAGGCAAGTAGCATTATCCCTCCAGCACAACAATGACTAGAAAGAAGGGTTTCTACATGAAAAAAAATCATCTTAAATGATTAATCCCAGTAGTGATAATTGTTTTTTAATTCCTACTTTCAGCATAATGCTCATTTTTCATGTACTTAGTATACAGCTTAGCAATTAAGGTTAGACAGCAGGAGGCTGTCCTTACGCCATTGTTCTGTCCATCCAGATGAGGCAATGTTTGAGCCTGTGCTGGGTGAGAAATCTGGGCAGGAAAGAAGAATTTGCATTCAAATTAATTATTTTATTTTTCTTGTGTTTTCCTATGTCTTATTACTTTGGGTTTTGGTGCTTTTTGTGGGTTTTCAGTTTATGCAATTTGATCAAAAACTTCTGGAAACATTTCCTGTTGTTTCAGAGAATCTGATTAAATCTCAAAATGTTACAGTTCCTGTGATTAGAAGACAACTTATGCGTTGTTACAAAAAATAGTTGTAGGAAGCTGTGTCACTCCTTTGAGTTATCGTCTGACTTAATTTTCATAAAAATCAGATGATGCTAATTTTATGGATTTCCATTATTGCCCCATTGTTTAAAAAATAAAAAGTTTATTTTGGAAATTATCCAAAATTAACATTTTTCTTCTGCAAATTAAAGTTTGAGAAACAAACAATCCTTTTTAATGTTTTTCTCTTAATGAAATCTCAATTCCTAAATTGAGTTTGTACTTTCAGGTGTTTTAGTGTGTGTGAAACAAAACTTTTGTATGTGAAGGCAACAATAAGTTTGACATCATGTGATAAAATTTGCAATAAGGCCGTGTTGAGTTGTATCAAGGATCCAATTTAAGTGTGCTGACCTGGCCTCACACCTCACTTTCATCTTTCTCTTTGCTCTCTTGTCTTTCTGAGATGTTTTACAAAGAGGCACTCAAAGATGAGTTGAGGCTGGCATAGGTCCTTTTGTTTCTTTTGTTTGGTCAAAGCTTTGTTTTGCTTTTCTAATCTTTAACGAGAGAAGTAAAGTCCAGATTTATAGGTTTTGACTCCTGGAGTACTATGGGGTTAACGTGACATATTCCTTTATTTAATCTGAAAGATTTCGAATGGCATTGCTTACGAAGTCCTAAATGTTCTTTGTTGGTTTATATAAGTAGGCTTTCGTGCTTTGCTCATCACTGTGGTATCTGAAGACAAAGTAACATTAATTTACTTTGCAAAAGAAAGTAACCTTTTTTTTTTAAAAAAAATAATAATACTGGCTGTAATAACTATGTGGGACAGTCCAAAATTGTGGAGATATATTACTTTGATTACCCATTCATTTTGGTATAATTAAATAATTATAACTTACAGACCTAGCTCAGAGTTAATTAAATTTTGGACTATTTGATACATCTACTGAAGAGGATTAATTTAGCCAGAGCAAAGACTATAAATTTTCATCTAAGTCTGCTGTTTAGAAAAATTGATGGTAATTTAACTAAATCCAAACAATTTGTAAGGCATCCACTACTCCCAGTGAACAAGTTATTTTTGAACCTAGCAGAATTAAGTCAACAAACCTACTGAAAGTTGTAAGTCCGGCCTGAAGCAGAATGCGAGCAGGTATTCAGTTTTGGCACCAGATGGTAAAGTTGCCCTTGATCAGAGAATCACAGAATCATTAAGGTTGGAAGAGACCTCCAAGGTCATCTGCTCCAACACCCCCCTACCACCAATGTCACCACCAAACCATGTCCCCAAGCACCACATCCAGCCTTTCCTTGAACACCCCCAGGGACGGTGACACCACACCTCCCTGGGCATCCCATCCCAATGCCTGGCTGCTCTTTCTGAGGAGAAATGTCTCTGAATTTCCAACATGAACCTCCCCTGGCACAACTTGAGGCCATTCCCTCTAGTCCTATCACTGGTTATCTGCGCGAAGAGGCCAACCCCCAGCTCCCCACACCTTCCTTTCAGGCAGTTGTAGAGAGTCTTAAGCTCTCCCCTGAGCCTCCTCTTCTCCAGACTGAACAACCCCAGTTTTTCTCTTGTGCTCGTGTTGCCTATTCAACTGATGACCATGCCAGCTGGTTTTGACCCACTGAGAACTAGAAGGGAGCATCAGCAACCTGCCACTGCGGCCAAACTGTGTGTGTGACACCAGGCTGTAAGGCTTGGGCCAGTTGTTACTTCTTCAGGTGAAAAAAATCTTCTCTGAACACAAACCCTAAATCCAATACAAACATTTTCAGTAAGGTGAAGCCCTAGAATCACTGGTAGGTTGTTTCTGGGCTCCATTATCTGTATTGTTTTAAACAGAGCTGTTGTATCAACTGTGAGTGCACATATTACGTTGTAAAGGATGAGTGGGGAAAAAACTTGAAGGGTCTAAATGAAGCTGGCTGCTCACTTTGGAAGGTCGTGTGAGCAGTCCTGTCCCAGAGAGCTGCATTAGTAGAACCAAGATGCTCTGAGGGAGGGTTTTGACACGTTAACCGGCAGGCTGTTGTGCAGCCTGGGGGCATCTGATGCTCGCTTAGATGCCAGGACACTGCACGAGGTGAACTGTGAACCTGAACAAACATCTCAGCTCCAAATGCCATTCCTTTTGGTTTCTTTTTATTCAAAGCTTGATTTTGCCTTGGGTTTGGTAGCAAACACCAGATCAAGCAGAGGTGTTCATGGGTGCAGGTAAATAATTGCTCTTCCACAGATCATTGTTTTCTTGATGTTTATTCCAGTCGGAATAGTCAATGCTGAAGACAAACCTCGTAGTCCTGCTCCCTGCTGTCACGGGAGGATGCTTTCCTTCACCACCTTTCTGGGTGTCTGGTTCAGAGTTTTAAACTCTTCAAGTGTAAGAGTTTTAAACCTAAAAATCATCAGGGTATGGCTAATAGACTGCTCAAGGGTTTTGGCAGTCTCCTTGACATAATCTTCTTTTTGCCATGGTACTCAGCACAGCTTTCCCTTTGCTTAAATTGTTGTGGTATGCCTGGCTGCCTTACGTACTGCGTGTAATCGTTGTGGTTGTAGCTTGTGCAAGCCTGAGCTGAAAAGTGAGCATCCTCTTGGGGTACCTCTGAGGCAGGGGCAGTAAAAGGGGTGCTGAAGTCCAGAATATTGCAGCCACTGAGGTGCAGCAGGGTGTTAAACACCAGACCTGCCTGTGAAATGCTTTATATTTAACCCTGCGGGTTATTTTTGTGATAGGTTACTGAATGTGCTTTTGGCTGGCTTAAGAGTAGGTACTCTATTGATCTCAGAGGTCCTGTTGTGCTTGTTAAGGTCCCACTCACTGAGCGTGCACTGGGAGGCATCAGGCATCGTATTTTCCTTTAACTGAGAAAGGACTTCTGGTACCTACAGACAGAAAATTCCTGGAGCATGTACTGCATTAAAGCTGTGCTGTTTCCCTCTGAAAACTACAGGATTGTCTTGTACTCAGAAAACACGTCCAAAGTAGTACCTGGTGTTTCTTGCTGTGATTAATTAAGTGTTTGATGCTTCACAGGCAAAGTAATGTGGTATGTCCTGACATTGCCTTCTCTGTCTCATCTCCTTTGCTGTTGGTTTTATTTCCTTCAGAGGAATGGAGGAGTCAGCACAATATGGAATTCTTGGTGGTGTGAACTAGAAGAAAGCATACATAGTTTTGAACTTCATTTACATGAAAATCTCTTTTTTGTTTTAACAGATAAACAATCAGATATTGTATGGAAGAAGTCATCAGAATGCTTCTGCAATAATTAAGACCGCCCCTTCAAAGGTCAAGTTAGTTTTCATACGGTAAGAACAGTTCTTGTCAAAACATTTGTTCATAATTTTGACTATTCTGTTACATATTTACATCTGTAATTTACACATTTAGCCTCTTCTGAAAATGATGGACTTACTCAGTTCTTTGTGGAGTGATATAATCCTTTTCCTTGACTGTTCATCTCAGGACTGCTCAAGAGTTCTTAATGTTTATACACACACACACACACACACACATATATATATAAAAATTCATTTGCTTATTTTGGGGTACCTGCTGAAGGCTTGAGATGACCCTGACTGATAAGGCCTTTCCCCTTCCAGCTTATTACATGTGGGCATCTTTTCTTTTACTCCACGTATGAAAATTTTTAATGATACCTCAATTCATTCACTGTAGTTCAGGAGACGTTACTGTTATGACCCTTGACACGGCGATGGGAAGAATCTGCCCCTTTCCCAGAATTCACATATCCACTAACAAGTTGGAACTTCATAGGTGCCACTGTTCCTGCTGTGACTTCCATTGGCACTTACAACCATGCCCATTTATTAATGTGGTCTTCTGACCAGCATATACATCATGCTTGATATTGTTTTTGCTCATACTCAGCTTACCCGTGAACAATCTAATAATCTGTGGGTGAATGCATATAAATGTGTACATTTACTCGCATGGCTCTGTCTGGTACAGCACACACAGGAATGATGGAAGAGCAGCATTAGCTCCGTGAAGAATGAGTTGCTATACTTGGCAGCACATAGGATCTGGGGGAGATTAATGGTCTTGCCTGCAGCTCCCGTGTTACTTTTCCCAGCTATTGAAAATTAAATGTCATGTACGACAACTCACTCACCATTACTTAATTGCATGTGGAAAATGTGCCTGGTATGGAGGCTCTGGAGGCAGAAGCAAAATGTATGAAACCAAAATCCAGGGCTCAATTTAGTGCTGCCAGGCAGCACTGAGAGCACGGGCTTCTGGCGATCCTGCCCTGCTGCCCCGAGCACCACAGCTGGCTGCTGAGAACCAGACTCCACGGGGCTGTAACAGTGTGTGCTTGTTAGCTCGAGTCTCCATGGGTATGGAAAGGAATAAAAGCTGTGTGAGTTCTTACCTGTATTTCCCATTTTTCAGGTTATTTGTGTAGCAGTGGATTTCAAGGCAAAAAGTTGTCATGATGATCATAATGAGTAGATACTGAAAATACCATTGGATGATTCTCGGCGCTCCCTTTAGGGCTTAAAATCAAAAAGTCTGCTTTATATGCTGATCTTGAGGTTATGAGCTTGTCTTTGCACTTCCAAAGAGAACACATCTCACCCCTGTGCTCTCTGCCGTGCATTGGAGTGCGCTGACAACTGACACGTCTGTTCACTTGATCCAAGCAGCCGTTCAAACTGCAAAGAAAACAAATTCTCCTACCGAGAGAATGTTATCAGCAGCTAGGCCACTGTCTGTAGTGCTGGGAAAAAACAAGTGTTGTTTTCTTTCCTTTTTTTTGTTTTTGAGATCATCTGCTTTTAGTAAGAGGGGTGTTTCAGAGTGTTACCAAAGCCAGATTAGGATGTTTCTTAAAGGAGAAATAAGAGTAATTTTCCTGTGCAAAATATATTCCATGAGCCCATTCTTCCCATTCCTACACTTTTAGACTTCAAAATCAGTGGATGTGATTGAATGCATGAACCAAAAGGCTGTGCCATGCCCAGAAGTCTTGTCCACAACACAGTTTAGAAGGAGAAGTTTTTGCTTGCTTTATCAGTTATTTTAAAACCATAATATAAGATGGAGGTACTGAAATGCCACTGCTTCATGCACTGTGGTGCCAGCTCTACGAAATATGAAGAGTTATGGGCATCGTGAATCTCCATCCATCTCTTGTGCAATAGCTTTTCCAGCCAAGAACAGAGTGTAGCAGACTGAGAGCTCTCCTGGTAGGTTTGCTGCTTGCCTGGTCTCACACAGTGCCTCTCGGCTCTCCGACGTGGAAGGAGCAGGGTGCTGTTACGTCTGCTATGCCCTGAAGAAGCAGAGGAGCCAGTCACAACAGAAATACCTCCCTCCTCCTGAGCACCGTTACTGATGAAACCTCCTTGTGCAGGCAGAAAGGCCGAGAGCATGTCCTAGAGCACATGGGAAGGAGAGGACACAACTCCCCCTAGCAAAATAAGGGACACTGCAGGAGGTAATAGGGAATTGGTCTTCATAAGGATGTTCATGTTCTGATTTCAACAGCAAAAGGCCTGAGTAGGTTATGGTTTTCCAGAAACTCATTATTTTACAGCCGAAAAAGTTCCTCTGTGCTTGACTGAGTTGATCTAGGACATAAAAGCAAAACTGGTGGGACTCTTAGACACTATTAAGTGTCCTCTTTGATATCCTGGGGCCTTGTTTTCTCAAATGAAGGATGCTCGGTGATCAGCATGCTGCTGCTTTGCTTTGAAGCAGGAAACTACATCAAGGTTTTCCTCTTCCTGGTGTTTTGGTTCACGTGCAGGGCAGGGGGATGTTTCCATAAAGTCTTTAATCAGTTACAAAAGAAGCCCAGGAATTCCTGGCCACAAGAAAGAGTTTCTGTGAGATGTGTAATATGGGTCATTAAGTAACTTGGTGTTTTGTGAATTTATTTTGGGGGGTGGAACAGAAAATCTCAGTCTGTTTTACTTTTTAGTAAAATCCTAACTGATGATTTGCACTATAAATATCTGCTCTTTTTTAATACCCTGGTAGTGTTACAATTTCATTCCCACACTTTCCTGAAATTTTTGCTGATGCGACAGTGCAATATACTCCATGAGAATCACAGTCCCCTTGTATCTGAAGGTTTCTTGCTCTGCTTCGTGAGCATCTTTTCCTCGACTAAATTGACAATGATTATTTAAAACAGTTGATCTTGGCTGGTTTCCAAAATATAGGTCTTAACACAGCACCATTTCCCAGTGCTCTCATTAATCACATAAGCTTGTAATAGCATCTAAAAGATTTGCAGTTGTAGTGTCACTTTTTTTTTTTTTTGGTGCATCTTGTGCTTTGTGGCTTTCTACAGGAACAAATTTGAAACATTTAACCTGCTTACATGGCTAAGCAGACAAACCAATCACCCAAGCACAGCATGGTGTCCATGAGACAAAATAGCTCAGTCCACGTGCTTCCTCTGACCAGTGCCCAGCATCATTTTACCTGACCTCCTAGGCTTACAGATGCAACTTCCAAGCTACTATGGCTAATATGGGCTGCCATAATCTGACAAAGAGCTTTGTTTCTTGTAGGAATCTCTATGCCCTAGTTCCCAAAATAGGATGGATTTCGTCCATTGTATTTTTGGTTCATGCATTAAATGTTCATTCTTTTAAGATGCAAAATAAGACACTTGGGTTTTACATTCGTAGGAGGAAATCCAGTTTATATCAGAATGCTCTTATACAGGGAGAATTGTATGATTCAGCACATTCAATGTTTTGTCCACGCTCAATTAACTGCCTTTAATCTGTTTTGGTGCTCCACTGTTGGTATAATAAGCAGATCAAACATAGTTTGAAGGCTTGAATCCAAGTGAATGCTGCTGATTTCAAACCCTCGTCCTATTGTGCTTAGTTCTTTGATTCATTTGGTATACCTTTTTTTCCTTAAAATAAAGTTGTTTTATGCTGCAGTAAAACATGAAAAACACTGTAAGAATGCAGTACTGCAGGGTTTTGCCTGTTTAAGTAGCATCTGTTGATGGTCCAGAGCCGTTTTCCCACACTGCAGGCATTTGGTCCGTGACCCTCGCTTTCTGATGATGGGATTGCAGCTTCTCAGGGAAGCCCACAAATCTATCAGCTTACCACTCCTTCCCTTTCTAGGGGTAATTGTGAAGACGAATCTCTTGCTGCTTACGGAATCTCCTGTTACATGCAAGGGAGAGAGATCCCCGCTTGGTCTGAGGATTGGCAACACGAGGGCAGTGACTGGGTTGGCCCATTCTCGGTGCTGTTTGACGCTCGCCGTTGCTGCACCTTTGGCACCAAATCTTTGCTCTTTGCTCTGTAGGTACCATTGTGTACTGCACACCAGTCAGCCTGGGCATTTTCATGCTTTAGAAATAATTTTTGCTTTCTTTTTCTTTTTTTTTTTTTTTTTTCTAGATAACATATTTGCTCGTATTTTAATAATATAAATTTGCTTTTTAGTTGCTTTAATTTTTTAGGTTCCTCTGTTTGGGAAAACTCAGATAACCTGTGGGATGCCATGTGTGCAAGTTGGAACTTCCCTGTGGTTTTTCATAGCTTTTTTCTCCTTCCTGTTGTACGCAGATGTGAACAAGTGCACAGTTGAGGAAGTTAAGTAGTTCGGTCTCCTTCAAACCTTTCATCACCTAACCTGACATTAAAATGAGGAGTTATTCATTTAAAATAGCAGTGTGCATTTGGATCTCACCTAGCTACGAGTGAATGGAGAGGAAATGGAGAATAAGAGTGCTCTTCTTTCTAGTGGGAGAGATCTTTTCAAGGCGATGCACAATAGAAAGGTCTTGCCTTGACCTATCTGAAGGGAACACTCAGTGTGGCTTTTCAGCATTCAACTCGCCTGCAGCTCATCTTCTCCAAAGGATGAAAACAAAGATGAGAAAATATGAGATCCTGGACTGATATCATTTTTCTTGGAACAAGTCGGATGTGCACAATCCAGGTTTTCAATAACCTGCAGGAGTTCGTGCAGCCGGTGGGAGGCCTGAGGTTATGGGGCAAACAGCATTTACTCACTTGCTCTCCAGATTTCTTCCAACTAAGGTGTCATGCAACTGCGTACAAGTTACTGATTTTTGCCCTGATCCTTGGAATTCTTTGTGCTCCTGAAGAGCATCCCCAACCCCCTACAGAGCTTTTTTGAAGTTTTAGTGCTGACAAACCCTGTAGTTGCCGGTGATTTGGTAAGAGGTTCATCTCCATTCGCTGAGGTATCTAAAAGTCACCTGGACCTCTGTGAGCAGTTGTCAGGAGCCTCCCAGAGAGGAACTGAGTTCTTCCCAGCCTAAAAGAGGTCATTCAGTGCTTGGACGAATTGCTCTTCTCAGTGGGTCTGGGTTTGGAACAGTCCTGTTTTGTCACTGACTATGGAGGAAGTTTGGACGTGAGATGCTCAGCTTTAGACAGGTGATGAATGTCATTCAGCACGCTCACCAAGTATTTCCTTAGCATTACATGGCAGAGAGCTGTACCACCACAAATCCGGGAGATGTATGAGTAGTCACAACGGAAAAGAGCAAACGTCCTCGAATGAAGGCAGGGAACCTGAATACAAAAATTGCAGATATGAGACATGGCTGAGCAAATAACGAAACCTGAGTTTCAGCCTGTAGCTTCTGGTTGTCATCTTTAGAAAGATAACTGTCTGAAACGCTTCACAGACCGCTCCATCCATGTGTGACATTCCTCCGAAGTGCCAGAGACAGCTTCTGATAAGGGCAGCACAGTGCCAGCTTCCCTTCAGCTGTGTGGAGTGAATCATCCCTTTAGGTTTATATTTGCATATTGGTCTCTTCGGGTTTTTTATGTGCCACGTGTTTATGGTAGTTAACCATTAGTCAATATTAACATCGTTTGTCTTCGCTTAAGCCCCAACATCTCCCCCTTCACTGGAGGTGCAGATGTTGGAGCAAAACTTCCCAAGTTCTGCTCGTCAGCCAGTGAGGAAGGATGGGGAGTGTCCAGGGGTCTATTTAGACTAGCAAGAAAGAAAAATGTAGTGAAATATGGCGATTTAATCAAATAAATCTGAAAGCGTATAAGCTTTGCTAAACTTTAAAGGGTCTTTGCCACTTATACATTGCTTTGATCTTGCTTCCCGTGACCTCTTGCAATGAGGACAACTTGTTTTGTCGGCGCTGAGCGACGCTGGTGCAAGCAGTCGGCACTTAACCTCCAACCAGATCCAATTCTGGTTTTCACTCAAACTCATCCGTAGAGGTTAGAAGCAATAAAAGTACTTGCGGGAGGAGTGAGGAACTCCTTTCCCGTTCGGTTTCTTTGTAGCTGATGAGATGCAAACAGCTCCCTGGTACGCAGGCTCGGCAAGGAGGTGCCTTCCACAAACCCAGGTGATGCTGGAGTGAGAGCAGTGGCTTTTTATCCTTCCTGCAGATAACAGAGGGAAGTGATGGAGCCTCCCCGCCCTATGGATTGTGTCATGCATGTCTTTGACCCTGCGAGTACCAGGCTGTGTCTTGACTGCGAGGGGCTCAGCCATGTTAACCTCGAGCGCTGGTAACTGAGAGCAGCTTTCTCGGAGGTGGTTCTGTAGCAGCTATTGGCAAATAAATTGGATGTTCATTTGCAGTTACTGTAATTTGAATATGATGTTCAGGCTTCTAAGCTGTCTGCTCCAGCATCAAAAGAAAATGATTGCTCCTTTTAGTTGTAAATAAATTCATGTTTTAGTTGAGGACACTTATGGAAGTGGAGAGCAGAAAGAGCAATTTATTATTAGATCTGACACTTTAAAATATGTTCCCTCTTTGATTCTGCTTTGAAGCATTCTCTTTTGAAGCAGCATTAAAGTATTCAAATATGTACGAGCCCTAGCAGGGGGAGATTACAAGTTGAGACATTTCTTAACCTTGTTTTTATTATCATTATTATTGCTCTTTTTTCAAGAGAATAAGTGTAAGGCATTTTGTTACTGCTTGGAATAAAATTGCCCATCCATTTAAAAATGCATAAAAATGTTATCCCAGTGATGGGAGGAAAAAAAAATCTTTTTGTGCTAAATAGAAACTGATTTGTATAATTAATTACCTCCTCCCCCTTGTAATGCAGTTCATGAAGCTTATGCCTAGCACTTTGGAAGGGTATTTCTTACAAAGGTTTGTACACACCTTATTATTTCCAAGTTTACTCCTAGTTGCAAGGTATGCAGCCTGCATTGGAAGCTACACAAGGGTTGTTTTTCACCCTGTTTGTGCTTCGTATAAAACACTGTCAGAAAAATTTCTATGGTCAAGCCAAAATTGCTAAGTTTCAGAGACACCTTAAGTTAGCTGATTTGTTCTTATAGGTTAGACCAGCAATGTAATTAAATTGGTATCTCATGAGGATAAGAGGAGAAAAAACAGCCTTGCCTAATGTGCTTTATGGGGCAAAGCAAACTTGAAAACTGTGAAATGATTATAAAATTCATGGTCTTGGTTCGGTGCATTCCTCGGATTTCTTTCTGTCTCGGCCCTCTGTGCATGTTTCTGTGTAACAGGGCACTCTGGTTCTGCTCGTAGCCGGGCTTCTTGCTCTTGCGAAGCTTCGAGCAGGGCCAGGCAGAGAGGCTGGGAGCAAGCACAAAAATGAGTGGCATAGAACCAATTCCTTGGGATTGTATGGCTGTTTGGTTGAAGATAAGTAAATGAATTCACCAACATTTGCCTGTAGGATTTGTCACATCAAATGCCTGTGATTGAATTTCCCACACGCTGCTCAGCTGAGAGCTGTTGATTTATGGTGTTGTCTTTCCGCAATCAGAATGTACTGGCTTCAGGTATTTAACTCTTAAGAGATAAAATGAGACTTTTTTAAAAGAAATTTCTGTGAAGTGCTTTTAAGCATGTACTGGTCGAATATTTTATTCTAGAGGTTAGAGGGAAAAGTTGTGCTTGTGTTACAGTAACCTGGAAGGTAGGACCAGAAATCAAACCCTGGAGATGCACTGACTGAAAAGTCAGAACTCAAGATGAAAGGCATTGTATTAGCAGAGAGGCAGGATTACCGACTCCTCCTCTGTCTTGTTTTGGCAAGCAGCCTGTGTGGTGTTACTGAATCTTTGGCAAAATAGGGTTTGCATCATGCTCCTGACTTCTGTGCTCCGTGAGAGGCGTTCAACCCAAAGATAAAAAGGCATGCTAGAAAAGCTTCTGAAGCAAATTTTGGAGTCTTTTTTTTTATATGCCTCATACTAGCCTTTAAAAATATATATCACTGAAGTCATATTTTACTTGATTCAATTTTACGGAGGCCAAAAACATGCAGAGCTAATTTCAAGAGCCAAATAATTTAAAAGGCATTTGAGGAAAAACATCAGCAAGACAGAATGCTCTGTAATAAGAAAGGCTTTTGGAAGTTAGAGTAATCAAATGTGGACTTAAGAATGAGTTTTAAAGAGGACAGAATAAAAGATGCCATACATGATAGGCAACTTTGGAAAAATAATGCACTTGTGCATAGAGGGAATCAGTGTTCATCTTTTTTTTTTTTCTCTCCCACTTTTTCTAAAAATTCATTCAAGTTTTTACATTGAATTTTTTACAAAAGACCACTGCAAATATGGACAAAAAAAAAGAAAAAGCAATCTATTTCATCAAAAGCATGTTTCATAGTTCAGCAATGTGAATGTTAGACAAGTCTAAATAAGCAGTTAACAAGTATTGACATTATTAGAAGAAGCTAACAAAGTATTAACACGTCTGTTGATGTGTAGGGGCCATAAACTCCAACTGCAACCTCTGATAATCCACATTAAATTAGATTTCCAAAGGAGGTAATGTCAAGATCTCCCAGATGAAACTACCGCGGTCCCAGGAAGGGATGTAATCTGCTAGCAGAAAACACAAGCGAAGATGAAGTGCTTTCCTGAGCTCTGACTCCTGATAAGAAGCAATTCTTTTGCCAGTAATAATGTTTTCCTAACGGACAGAAGTTTGGTCATTGTGGTTAACTGTGTAATACATCATTTGTTTGTTTTGCAGAAATGAAGATGCCGTCAATCAGATGGCTGTTACTCCTTTCCCATTGCCTTCCAGCTCCCACTCTTCTATTGAGGTAAGGCTTGTGGGTTGTTGTTCCTTTGGTTTTGCTTTTAATTTGGGGTTGCTAAATTAGGCTGATCGTCATTAGCAGTTCATTATAAATTCAAGCATCTTCTGTAATTAAACCCTGAATCATGAAATGGATTGGGTAGGAGTTTGACCTAATAGTTGTCACTTTCACTGTCTTTTCTTTGTTCTCATCATCACTGGAAGGGCTGGCATGGCACTGATGACAGAAATTAAACAGGTTATTGCTGTACAGGAGGAGAAACAGTTTCTGCATGCAAACTTTGCTGTCTCCTATCCTTCAGGTTAGAGTAGTCATGGTCTTTTGCCTGGAATGTGGATATCCTCCTAGTGAAAATAACATTTTTCAGAGAAAAACTCACACCCTCTAAAGTTCACTTCCCCCAGAATATTGTTTGCATGTCTAAAAATGGAGTAGGGGTGCCAGCAACTAGCAGTGGTAAGGAAGTCTCTGTATACGTGGCTTCATGACAGCAGCATCTTGGGGCAATCCCAACTTCACTGAGAGCCTTGGCCACAATCTGTCCTGTGCCCCAGCAGTGGTATTGTACGTTCCTGCTCATTTTTTCCTGTAGGAGCAGATGTGAGCTGGTTGGGCAGGGAGCACTCGTATACGGTGTTGTAGCATGCAATCTAATGCAAAACCTTCCTTAGTCCAGTAACGTTACCAATCTTCTTCTTTACTCTGTTTGCTGCCTCAGCCCCAGTGTAGGCTGATTGCTCTCCTGTGTACCACGAATCCGTGCAGTGTCACCACGCTGGTAGCATTTTGACGTCTCAATACAGCATAACTACATTTTCTAGATAAAGCACATGGTTAGCCTTGCTGTTGCTTTTTAATTCTGTTTCTATTTGAGCTAGTAAAGCAAAAGACATTTTATAATTCAGTGGGGGTTTGGTCTTGCCTTGAACTGATGAATTCAGGTGCATTAAACTCGTGATATTTCAGTAGGCATCACTGTGATCCTGCAGCACTGGGCCACTCTGGGTAGTGCTGGATGCAGCTCAGGGATTGCAAATTACTCTACATATATTTGTGTCTTTGGGTCGTACTAAGCTTTGTTTAGTCACATTTTGGTCTGGGATCAAGTGACCATAGACTAGACTCCACCAGCACGTGGAAACCAAAAAGCTCGGTCTCAAGTGCGATGATGGCCTTTCAGGATAGATGCTCATGGGTTGAGTTTGGTGTTTTATTGGCAAGCCCTTCTTATTTACATTGTGTCTGGTTTTAGAAGTAAATGCTGGGTTTCACTTCTAGTCTAGTACCTTTTTATTCCGTAACATAACTCTAACCAAAAGATGTTGTATAGAACTTGACGTTGCTTTCCTTTGTCAGCTATTTCTCTGCTTTAAAAAAAAAGGACCGTGCTTTATATTTTGAAATACCAAATAAGTATTGAACATTGTGGTGTGTATACTGAACATGAATCTTGTCAGATCGTATTAAAGAGCCTAGCTAAAGTAACAGAATATCAGGGAGCCATAGTTACCGTATGCTATTGTGTTAATCTTCATCTTATCTTTCTCTCTTCATCAAGGCATTTTAATTTTAATACAGAACATGATAAGCAGCAAATATGCCTTAAAACAAGGTCTTGCTTCATTGCATGGAGTTGCAAGACAGGATAAGGCTATGCTGTGGTGTAATGTTGCGGGCATACCACCAAAAGCAGAGTAATGATTCCTTGTGCTAAAAGCTTGGTTTGCAAAACGTTTCATTGATCAGAAAGCCACCCCACCATCATCTGTTTAATTGGGGGAGCGACACGTTCTGCTGTGGTCCTGAACAGAGTAAGCCTTGTAAGGACGGAGGGTGGTTTACTCCTTGTGCAGTGGTCGAGACATTTGCATGATTATAATTGTGCACTGTAAAGTAAAATGTCTCATGACAATTCAGAAATAATCTTTCTTCTGAAGATCTTAAAAATGGGTTTGTTGTATATAGTTTATCTTGCTCTGGAAGAGAAAGCAGCTCCAAAGTTGGATTAAAGGCTCAAATGTACCGAAACTACTTAAAGTAAATCAGAACGAATGGATCAAAAATATCAGATTCAGGATATTTTTAAAATATCCGGTCAGTTTTAAAAAGGGAAGGAAAATTACCACCTTACATTTTGCATGTAGCCAAATTAGTGAGAATTTAAACTTTAAATTCTATCTCAACCTTTTCATGAAGATGCCATTTCCTCTCTATCTAAGCTTTATCATTGGTATGGGAAAGATATTTTTTCTTGCCAATACATGCTTCTTAAATACATGCTTCTTATTATATAGAGAAAATAGCAGGAAGTCCTGCTCAGAAAAGCTTTTCTACCTAGTATGGTGCTATTTTATGTTCTAAAGGCCATTTTTATTTGGAACTCTCTTCAGAAAGTGAGAAACTCGTTATACCTTGGGTACAGCATAGATGTGCGGCACAGGTTCAAAACCAGAGCTCATGTAGGAGGTGGTTCTGGAGCACATCTTGGTGAAAATACTGATGTCATTTGGCCCACTAACATCATTAATTTGTTCTCCAGTAGTTGTACTTGAATGCTATTTGCAGCGTTGTCGAGGAACGCGCAGACATAATTGAGTCCTGAGGTCCCATTTGCAGTTGAGGTTGGAGGCAGTGCTCCAGGGCTGGCTTCAGCCTGCGGAGCTTGGTGGCCACACGCTCTGTCCAGAGGAGCTTTGGCTTGGTGATTCCTCCAGGGCTGATCCATCAGTCCCTCTGCTACCAACCCTCTTGGACTGCACGAAGGAAAACTTGGATTCCTTCTTAATGCATTGAGCATGCGTGAAACTCATCCCCTCTGCGGAAGTCTGGTGGGGGTCCCTTAATCCAAGCTCAATAGTTTGCACACTCGATGTGGTTTGGTCTGGCTTTGAAAATTGACCCAGATCTGCTCCAAAGTGCTAGCTCATGGTATTGGACCACCTCCTGGTGCTTGGGGCTGGCTGGAGACTGAGGTCTGTCTTTCAAAACTTGTATCGCTTATTTGTCTCCTGACAGTAGGATGCTTTAATTGTGGATCTTTTTACTTTTTCATGCTGCTACTTGTTTAGAAAAACAAAAGAAAAGGTAAAACTGTCTATTTTTTTTCTTTAGCTGTTATGGGGGATCATAGCTCTGTTTAAAAACTGTTATCAATCCTTTCTACCAGGATCATGGTGGCACCGAAACTGCAAGCAGTGAAGAAGACCCAAGCTTGGATGTTGTTATGAAAAGCCTGACTGATGAGGAATCCAATAAAACTGTAAGTGACTTACAGCAACACTTAGTAACAATCACACCTTAGAAAATGCCAGCTCGTTGGCTTGGTTTACATTTTAGCTGTGCTTGGGTTGGAGTATTACGGCATACTTTTGTTGAATAATATCCAGAACATGTGAGAGCAAAATCCAACTTCTTGCTTTACATCTATTTGTTTTCTTCACATGTTTTCATGAATTAAGACCTCAGTATAATTAGTAAAAATACTGAGGTTAAGTGTTTTTATGTACCATTTTGTCTTTCTCTTGATTGCTTTCTCAGTTAGAGGATTCAGTTTCTACTCTTGCTATCCATGTGTGACAAACTTCAGAAAAAAAACATGGTCTGTAAATCATTTTCTTCTTTATATTCATAGCTTCATAAATTCTAAGGCCAAAATGACTATTATCATAATCTAGTCTTGCCTCCTGAATAACATAGCTATAGAGTTACTTTCAGTAATTTCTACATCAAGCCCATAACTTCTGATTTAATGTGTTACTGTCAGTATGCACTGTAATAAATACTGAACTTCTCGTTGATACAAATAGGGTTTTTTGTTTTTTAGTATGTCAGGATCGTGCGTTATCAGAAATCAAAGTCCTTCAGGGTTCAGCTTTAATCTCTTTTTTTTGGATTCAGTATTAAAAGTTTGAAATGGAAAACTACTAAACATGCCGGAGAGTGACTAACCTAGAGGTACATAAAATTTGCTGAGGCAATCTTTTTGCCCAACAGTCCACTCTTTTTTCAAGGAGTGCGTTCACTGAGATTTGCTGTGTGCGCAGTTTGTGTGCAGGCCTCCACAAGGGAAATCTGATACTTGTTTTCCTATTTTTTTTTCTCCCTGCTCCATCATGGTTTTTTGCAAATATAAGTTGAATATATATAATGTCCTGTAACTAGTAAATATTTAATTAATGAGTCCATGAACTCTAAGTGTTAGGAAGTAGTACGTGGTATTCAAGCATCAGAATTAACCAAGCATGTAAAATGGATTTGTGTTCCTAATGGGTTACTAAGAAGTTTTAATTATTTGTGTTCATATTTGTTTGCCTTGTTCAGAGTTCTCCCTTGATGGGCTAGAACGTAAATGAATCAAGGGTTTTCTTGTATTCATTTATGGGTATAATTCACCTTTTCTTGTTGCTGGTCTTGCTCAACTTGGCAAAAAAAAAAAAAAAAAAAAATCAATGGGTTACAAAGTAATGTGAAAAACTTCACAAAAGTGGATAAAAAGATACAAAATATGTTGTAAAGAATGAACTTGATATAGGATATGTGCTGTGCTGCTTTTTGGAAGCTAATAGAGGGAGTATGAATTTAATGCAAAAAATAAAAATGGGAAAAAGAAATGCAACAATCCAAGGTAGGCACGGAGGGAAGACACCAATGGGACAACAGAGGACAGAACATATTGGCAGCATCTTTTCAAATGTGGTGAATGAAGAAAGAAGTGAACTGTTGAGCCAAAGGGTAGCAGTTTCAGTATTTTTGACTGAAAGATAAAAATAAAATGAAAAGATAAAGCGTTGGTGGTAAGAGTGGTTCTATAGAAGACAGCAGAAAAGTAAGAGAAGGATACGTTTGCTGAGAGCATCAGGATAGTACTTTATTTAGTTTTTTGTTTTGACTGTCTGTACCAGCTTATCTTTCCACTTAAATTTTTCATATAACAGCAACCAGCTGCTGCAATTTGCCATTTATCTTTGGAATTCCAGCCATGGTGTCCAGCAGGCCCATAGCATTATCCCTGCTGAGGTGTAGAGGGGAGGCAACCTGTCCCAGCTCAGTAGTGATACCAGGATATTACTCAGTGCCTATTTGCATACAGGGAACTTCCTGATTTTTTCCCATCAGATAAATAGCTGCTGAGAAGTTTAGTAGGAGGTGGAGTTAGAAAAGTATTTGAATGCCTGCAGATCCAACTACTTAGTTCCTTGTGGCTTCAGTTGGGCCAGCCCGCAAAACGGAGGCACAAATAAATGAAAAATGCTAGAGGCTAGCTTCAGAACCTCAGAAATTGCTTTCGATCAAGATTTTAAAGTTTCATGGCAAGTATTTCTAAGGAGTGTATCTTATTTTTGTAAACGCTGATGGAATTTGGTTGTAATCAGTCCCTTCAGTGGATATGGGTCATAGTGGCACTTAGGCTTCAACACTGCAGTGCAAGATACGACAGCTCATTATTTTTAGGAAAAAAGATTTCTGCGTAAAGATTTTTCAATCTTTTAGTGACCGAGGCAAAAGAAAATAATGCCTCATTTTCCACAGTGTGTTGCTACCAGAGCCTAACACTTACTTCACCATTGTTACTGAATTTCTCAGGCATATGTCAGGAGAAATCAGGAATGTAAAAGTCAACGTGTAAGATCAAGTTCACTGAGTAAATAAAAAGTATGTGCTTATCAGCAGATCTTCTGCAAGTGCATACAGCTCAAAGCACAGACAGGACGGCTCACCAAATGACAGCAGGAATAAAAAAAAAAATGAAGTCATTTTGTGTTGCTGATAAATTTGTCAGTCTCTCCCAAGATACTTTTTATTGTCACTTCATCACTTTAAAAAGTAGAAAGTTGTATAATGGGCATCATTGTAGACTCGGATGATAAGAGGGGGAAAGAAAACAACTTTATTTTTGGACTGGAGCCAACGGAAGTGTTAGGCAAAGTCTTGCATGCTCGTTAGCTGCCACATCGAGAGGTCCTGGTGGCAGGTTGTGGTTTTCTGAGGATGGTTGCTGTCCTGGCCTCTACAAGGTGTTGTTGGAAAAGAATTGATAGATGAGGGCTTTGGGAGAGACTCAGAACTTTTAACTTTACAGAGGTGAAAATGGCTTGAAGAGTCATTGGATGTGCTCTGAAACACCTCACGTCATTAATGTCCCAGCAGTTTGCTGTCCTGGAGGTGGATACTTAATATTATTATTATTATTGTTAATAATAATAAATGCTTAAACTGATGTTAGGTGAGAACAGACTCACTTGAATTATTGACAAAGAGGAGGAGCTTCACAAAAATGCTTCTGGATGTACTTGGGGGAGTTGAATTAAATCAGGCTGTTGGTTTGCAGGCATATGACAAATGCTGAGTGCACAATTCAGTGTTTGAACGCCTGCAAATCTTCTCATTTTATCCAGACACCTCCATCATAGAGACGACTAAAGGGCTTTAAAGGTGATGTACAATGCTTACGTGATGTGCAGGTTGAAGTTTTAGGCACATATCAGAATGAAAAAGGGAAGTATGAAATTTTTTATTGTTCATCAAAACACTCTCTCTAGGGTGACAAAGCAATCTTCCCACTTCTCCCCAGACACTTCTGATAATACAATGAGATCACTTTATCTTATTTTCTTGTTATCCATTTGGATAATAGTTACAGTTGTATGCTTAGTGCAAGAAAAAAATGCAGAAAAAAAAAAAAGCCTGGGGGGCTTGGCATGTTTTAATGGAATAAAACTTTGGGAAACGAGGCCAGTATTTTCAAGCTTGGTTACCTAAAATTTGATTTATGTTTTCTTTTGTATGAATTGTCATCTTAATTAGAAATTCTTCTGAGGTGCAGAATATCTCCATCTTTTGAAGTTGGTGCTCAGCTTTTCTGAAAATGAGGCTGTGATCAAAGTGACCTAAGTTTGGTGTAGAGGTTTAAAAAAAAAGAGGGGGGGAAGGCACTAACTATCTGGAGGCAGTTCTAGGACAAAAATATTCTTTAGTGTATTGCAAAGGTATAGAAAGAAATTAGGATACAATTGAAGGTCGTGATTGAAGTGCCATTGTTTGAGATGCTTATAATGAGGCTGGGTGATGCATTTTAAGCAGTTAGTTGAAGTGCAAGCAGCGCGCTCAGTGCTGCTGAGGACTACCACAAAAAGAAGGAAGGAGGTGAGAGTAGATGACTTTGAACTTCTTCCAGCTGTAGGAACTGTATGGTCTATACCCATGTGCCAGAAAGTAGACACATGAGTACCTGTCCATTTCAACATAGCACGGGAATTGCTGTCCTGGCCACCCTGGAGAGTGGCCTTCCATCTTCTTTATCACTTCATATTTTTAGGAACTATATAAACAATATGCGATACTCTTCTCCCAGAAAATCCCTTCCTTAAATTGTACGCATTCAGTAATTTCTGATTATTTCTGTATTCATACTATTTTTTAGTAATTCTAAGTTCTGTTCTAAGTAACTCTAAGTTTTTCTCTAAGTAATTCTAAGTTTTGGAATTCAACTCTGTGTGCTAGAAGTGCACTTGTATGATGATATGTCACTGTGTTTAACCAGACCAGTAATTTCTGATTTTGGAAGATACTTCATTAAAGCTAGTATAACATTTTCAATACATCTCGCTTTCTTTTTTTTGACCTTTTAGGAAGTGAAATGTAAAACTGACAAACCAGTGTTGGTGGACCAGTCGGAAGCAGAGGAGCAGCTCCCAGAAAATGTTTGTGTATTCTTCTTGACCGTTAAGGGGGGCTGGATTTAGTTGAAGGTTGTGTGATTTATGGGAGAGAGGGGCTAACTGGAGAAATACTAAAATCATTTTCTTGGGGGTAAACTTCAAAAATTACTTTATTCTCTTTAAGTGTATCAAAATAGTCCTACAGGCTAATGTCAAGGATGTTCTTTGCTCTTTAAAAGAAAAAAAAAAATTGTTTGGCATGAGAGGCACCACTGAGAAAAGTCCTACTTCCTACACATGATTGCTGGAAGCACAGTTATCCACACATTCTGATTTGCTATTTATCTTCAAAGTGAATGTTTTCAGTTCATCACCCATGCTTCTTACGTTTCCTTTCTGTTGACTTAGTAGATTTAGTGGGTGCGCTGATTGACAACTAATGCATAATTTGCATTTCTGTGTTTGATAACTGATCTGCTTTGCTTCTGCTGTGCTTCAATTTTAGGTTCTCAACCAGATCAAGCAATCTAAATCTTCAACAAAAACATCCGTCAACTTGCAAGAGATACCTCTGGTGTCAGCACCTACTTATCTTCCTCCAGACACAGAAGTCACCAGCCGCAGTATGAACCAGTTTCTATTTTTTCAATATTACTGTGTGGATTAAGTACCCTAATCCAGGATGCTTTATATTTTTTCTGGATAACTTTTTCTGAGATTTTTTACTATGAGCATCCAATGTACTACTTCAATTTACTTTATAAAATGTTTGCACTTTTCTCTCATTTTTATAATTTTTGAGAGCCTGAAGATGTCTTTGCGTGCTTCTCATGACTTTTGTGTACAGAGGGCTTTTGCTCCTCTTTTTAATTAAAAATAAAGACAGAAATAAAGGCAATCTGGGACATGACCTTATCTACTCTGAATGGAATACACATTGCCATCGTGATCTGAATTGTATAGGTTGTATCTGAATTGAGTCCTACCAGACATTCACTCTATTTACTCCTAGAGCTTTGGAGATGGTCTAATTTAGAGACTTCAGAAGTGACTCAGAGTAATTGTCAAGTTTGGTTTAGATTTGTAAAGATGAAGAGCAAAATAAGAAAGCTTTATTAGTTGCTCTCATATGATTCCTTTTTTATTATTATTATTTTCTCACATGACAGTGTGACTTATTTCTTTCCTTTTTCACATTCCTAGGTGTCTTTCCACCTCTATTGCCTGTGGATCCAGCAACATGTCCTATTGTTCCTGGGCAAGAGATGACTATAGAGATATCCAAGGGTCGGTCAGGGCTTGGACTCAGCATTGTCGGAGGGAAAGACACTCCCCTGGTAAGCTTCTTTTAAACTAATATATTAATGTGTCTGATAAAGAATAAGAGGTAAAGAAACGAATTCTGCCATTAGTCTGTTACTACCCTACTGTGTTGGTCAGTATGGGGAGGAGAAACCAGAAACCAGAATCTTCAATAACACTGATAATTTTGTCTTGTATCACATCAGTCATTTTCTGTTGCATTTAAATTGAAAGGTCTGTGTTTCAGAAGTGCTTTCTGCTATGATCAGAGTTTACAAATATATGTTATGTTTTTAACCAGTGTGAATTAAGAGTTTCCTGCAGGTAAGTTGCCAGAATGATTAGACTTAAGGAGTGTCACAGAGGTAGAACGACTTCAGCAAGGTTACACCTACATCTTCAGAATATATTTAGTAGATATTTAAATAAACTGTGATACATCTCCCAGCCAGTTGAACAGAGGTAAATCAAAAGCAATCTTTTATTGTTTTATGCGTCTTTTAGTTTAATCTGCCCTTGGCTATGTTGTTTAAACAAAAATTATTTTCAGCTACCTTAAAATTTATCATTTCAAGTGTAAACTCAGCAAGTTAATTATGCTAGCGCCATTTCTACCTCTGCTGTTGCTGTTTCCACTCCTCTCTACATTTAAGAGATGCTGTACTACAGTGTAAGAGAATGTCAGCTTTTATTTAAATGTCACATTCAGTTCTTTCATTAAACTAGTCTGTTGCAGAGGTTACTTTATTGCATTCTCCTGAATCCATTGCAGCAGAGATGTAAGGCAACAGAGCCTGCTCTGTTACGTGCAATTGTTCCGTTCCCAAAAATATCATGGTTGTTCATCGTTAAACAATAAAGTGCTTTGAGTGTCAGCAGCCAGAGATTTTAAACAGTTGCAATGTAGCAATCTTTTTCCAGACCAAGAAAAAAAGTGGAAGTAATAAGGTGGTTTTATTTTGCAAAGCATAGGCTGTATCTTTTACAGCATTAAAGCTGAAATTGGAAAAGGTTCAGCTTTCTATCCCACTTATCCAAGTCTCTGGATGTGTGGAGTTTGGATGAATTGCTCTGTTTCACATGGAGATAGATCTGACTTATGCCAAAGGTTAAATCAGCCTGTATGGTTTTCACTCTGTCCAGCCGTGCACTGGTTTGTATCTAGTCCTTTTTTCCTCTAGCTTCTCAGTGTTGAGTAAATTCAAATAAGAATTTCAGTATTAGTCATCTCTCTGCTTTTTCATTTAACTGGAATTTGGAAATAATGCATGGCAGTCTGTCAGACACTATCTGGTACATGTCTTTCATGAGATTTTCATATAAATAAATGAAAATTATAAATATCTACTTTACAGAGCAGATGAGAAAAATGCAGAGGATTTTGTTCTTTAAGTTGAGTAAATGGTTTTGGTTAAGTATTGTGCTTTCATTACTTTATTCATTAAAGTGTCTTTGTAGGAGTTTATGATCTATGCAGTTGATTGCAGTAACCGTGAAATTCATGGAAGGAGGGAGGTCTGATTTCCAACATTTCTAATCCTTGCATTTTGGACCCACCAAAATGAGTCCCTGTTTCTTGTCATATTTCTTCATCTGCTCATTCAAAGGCAATCGATGTTGTTTCATAGGAAACAAGTTACAGTTGTGAGACCACAGTCTAATCTAATAATTTACCATGTGCAGAGACCCTCTGTGGGATTCTCCAGAGCTTGCTTGCTTATCCAACCAGAACCATGCATGCACACTGTTCTCCTTACAGCACGTAGCCAGGGAAGTGTCTTCAGCTGGTGGGATCGACATCACTCTGTCTTGTAGTAGTGATCTCCCTCAAATTATTCCCAAACTATTTTGATGCTTTTTTCAACATGTACGCACAAAGAAAAAAAAAAAAAAGAAGAAAAAAAAAAACAAGGAAAGGAAAAAAGAAAGAAAAAATCCTTTAGTAAAGATCTGAAATAGTTTACATAACAGAATGGAGAGAAGTAAAAGAAGATGCTACTCAATGCCTGTCTTTTGGGATTTCTTGGAATAGAGGACAGAAGAAATTACATACATACCTGGAACTGAGTGATGTATTTTTTCTTACTCTACTTCGTTTGTTCTTAACTCTGATATAGATGGACATCTGTCATATTTCAAAAAAGGCAAAATAAATTGCCTTACAGCTTCACTGCTTATGCATGCATTATGCCCAGGTGCCATAGAAGTTTCTCTCTTCCAAAGGGCTGGTCATGTGGCAGAAACTGAGTATCCATGAGCCACTGTTTTCTCCAGTGTGGTGAAGTGATATTAATTAAGCTGTAATAGTTATTAGTTAAGTTAAGCTGTGATTGGTTTCAGCAGTTTTGTGTTTGTCTGTTTCTCTGAGATATTTTTTTTCTTTTTCCTTTTCTGTTTTTGAAATGGGAGTTGTCAAATTCAAGTCAGAGGAATGGGAATAGAGCCACTCGTAGCTTATTTCTGCAGGCATGAGATAGGGATTTACTGCCTTCCGTGCTCATATAGTTGAGGCAGCACACACAGGCCACAGAGGTGAGATGCTGTGATGAGACCAAGGAAATGGTCTCACCAGAGACAGAAAGTCAGAGCAGGAGTAAGTCCGTGGGCTTGGTGCCTGTGTGTGCCACATGGCTGCAGAAACTTGTTCTGCCTGGTTGTCCTGTGAGAAAACAAGACACTCACACCTGTGTCTTTCTCCTTTCCTATTGTGCTATTTATTTCATACCTGCAGAGGTGTGCAAGTGGCTGCTAAAAGCCAAGGCTCTGAACCCCAGTCCCCAGTAGCTCAGAAGTCATTTATCAGCCCTGGGGACGGAGGGAGGCTGTGGTAATAAAATGCACTTCATCTAAAAATGCTGAACTGGCTGCTGGTAGTCAACACTGACACACAGCAGCAGTTCACATGTGATGGGAGGGCTCATTTCAGAATATTTTGGATTTTTTTTAATTAGTCCCAGCTTTTGGAATAAACTTGGCAGGCTGCTAGCGGGACGCTTCCTAATGAAACACGGAGTGTGGCTTATAAATCGTAACCTTGGGAATCCCATCAGAAATCACCAAGTAAAGGTTGTTCAGGAAGTGGGAAAATGATGTCTTAACCCCCATAAAATGTTTTGTTGTTGTTGTTGTTGAGATGAGCATCCCATTAACTTGCAAAACCTTTCGAGTTGCCTGTATTTGCAAGCAAGGATTGTGGCTGCGTACTGAGGGGAGCCAGAGAGCATCAGCTGGAAGGATGTGCTCCTAGAAAAGGCATGGGGAAGAAAGGATTGGCCTGGATAGTTGTCTTCATGTTGCTGGGATCTAGACTGCTGTAGCTCTTAAGCAGTCCTATTTCCTTTTATTCTGAGGGTTGATTTTTTTTTTTTTTCTCCAGTGTCTTTCATTTCACCTTCTCCTGCACCCCGGGGAGAACACAACACATGGCCTCTCCTTTAAAGCAATTAAACTGTGGAGCGGAGCTGGCTGAGGTACAGGGCTTTCAATTTGTGAGAAGATTTGTTTTTTGGTTATAGTCCAATCAAACTTGTAAAAGTAACTCTCAGAGCGGGAATTAAAAAATATAAAAAAGCAGTGTTTTCAGAAACATCCCAAAATGAGGTTTGGGGGCTCTAACTCCGCTCCCCAGGACACCATCCTGCCCTCCCGCCCCCCTGCTTGCTGAACGACCCTATAAAAAGCTCGTCAGCCCCGCCACTGCTAATGGCAGCCATAAACCTGACAGGAGTGTCATTGTCACTCGGCAGCTGCCAGCGCTCCCAGGGCGCCTGCACCGCTCCAGCCGCGGGACGCCCGCCGCTCGGGCCCCATCAATGCAGCAGGGCCTGCCAGAGCATCAGGGGGGCTCCAGGAGCTGGGCAGGGCTCTCCTCGTGCCTGGGCATCCAGCTCTGAGCCCAGGACTCTTGGCTGGACGTGGAGTTGAGCTTTCAGGCGTCGGCAGTCGCGGCAGCCAGCCAGCCTCCGTGGCTGGGTGCCCCCAGGATGGAGGGGGCAGCCTGGGGCACAGCACCAGTGGCACCGCACTGTGGAGCTCACCATGGAGCTAGGAACCTTTCCTTAGCTATCCCGCTTTTGTTTCGGGGCACTCTGCACAAGTTGTTTCCAGGCAAATGGTTTGGTTGCAAGTACTGGGCTTTTTCCTCTGAAACTCTTTTTCCAGAAAGTTGTTAGGAGGTTTTCAGTTTAAATTATCTGATTCCCAGGGTATCGAGGAATTGTTTGAAAAAGTTGTCCGTGTGCTCCTGCAGATAGCGTGTGGGTTTAATTCATCCTAACCCCATCATCACCACACAGCAGGTGAATACTGCGATGTCCAGTCCGGTTAGCTGCTTGCACTGAGCCATTTTATATAAAATAGGATTGCCACTTTACAGGGATCTTAATCTTGGCAGTACCCAGAAAAAAGCATCACTCTGAGATAAAGACAGCTTGTTGGTAAGGTGGGAGAGCTGCTTTGCTCCACCCAAGTGATTTAGTAATGGTCGAGTTGATTACGAGTTGATTACCTGTAGTTTGTGACTCTGTGCTGTCTGGGCGATGAAGGTGCTGGGATGTGCCCGAGGGCATTTGGGGATTTTGGGGTCAGCTGTGATTTTGGGAGGCTGGTGCGTGGATGTTCCCTCCGGGTTGAGTTACAAAACCTCAGGAGGGGAGGAGAGCGCAGGGACTCAGGTGGGGCCTGAAACCACAGCTAAGTGCTGAGGAGGCACCTACAACATAAAAGGGAAAAAAAAAATACATTGTAGGAGCGGGCTCTTTGGAGCTAGAGTAGCTAGGAAGGCAGTCAAGTGTGAGATGTGAACATTAGGATGAAAAGAAGCACCCTGTATCCCGTGTATTTTGTATTGAAAATGACAACAAACCTCTTGTGCAGGATTTTTATGCTGGGCTGTCTACTTCGAATTGGATATATAAAAATGTTTTACTTTTGCTTTCAGCTGGCTTTAATAAAAAGCATTTCTAAGGCAATTAACAAACCTTAAGGTACTCCATCTGTAAATTAAAGTGATCCACAAAGCCAGGGAACTGGAAAACTCGAGCAGTGCTCCAAGAAGTAACAGAATATGCCTGCGCTCGGCTCTGACACCGGTTGGTGCAAGAGCTGGTCGCACAGGAGTCAGAGGAAAATCTTTCCTAATCGCCTCTGCTAGCCCAGAAGGCTTTCTGGCTTACAGCAGGGCAGTGGGGCTTTCGTGGTGGTTGGGATGCAGTTTGACAGCAGCGTATTTAGATTTATTCTGTCAGTCCAGGTGAGTCAGACCTTGCATAAACCCCATCTGTTACGGAGGGGCAAGGGAATAATCAAGAAAACTGTGACTTGGAATTGCAGCTGTTAGGACCCGCTGTTTGCCCCTGGAGCTGTGCGGGCTAATTACCCTGCAAGGATCTCGGCGCTGCCAAAGCCAGGCTGGCGCTAACGCCGAAGCCAAGCGTGCTATCTGTGCTTTGTGCCGTGCTGCACGTTCAGCAGCGGGGGGCACATCCGAACGTGAGGGCTGGTGCGGCTCCTGCCTTCCTAAACAAACAGGTTGTCCCTTGGTGGAGCTTTCTCCCACCTCAGTTATATTTAGATTCAGGCAAGAAATAACTCCATCGGTTACAGACAGCTGAGGGCTGAGCAACTTTTTATACGGTCATCAAGTACAGCTAAGACTGCAACCGTTTTAGTGGAATATGCTTACCTTGTAACTACAAATGAAAAGCAAGCTATTGGCCTCAGGAGGGTTTTAGCAGTATATTGCCTATAGATACAGATGCTGTTAAATCTATTACACGATGAATGGAACAATAGAAGAAAAAATGGTAATAGAAGTCCGAAGTTTTTAATCACGACTTGGGTATCGTAGGGGAAAAGCTTGTGGTTGGGAGGGAAAAACATTCAGTCACTTGTTAAGCATCACTGACGTTTATAAAAGAGAAGGCAACTTAATGACAGTGGTAAACGTAGTTAGCTTGAAATTGTGAGGAATTGCTTTGACTCCTGGTTGCATAATGTACAAATGAAGTTGGTGGATTCATCATAATTCCAAGAGGACATTAGCTCGCAGCAGCATGAAAAAGCAAACCGCTTTGTACATGAGTTATCGCAAATGGGAATTAAAGCAGTAAGTTTTGCAAATCGTATATTTGATAGATCTTTGGCAAAGGTTTCGCTGACTGTATGGCGAGCAACGTCTTGCTTGAAGAAGCTGGTGTCTTCCAGGAGTGTAAATCAACCATAAAATTTAAGCTAACAATATACAAAAGCAGTAGGACATATCAAAATGGACTTCACGGGTATCTTGCTTGCTGGTAGTTGAAACCAAAGGCTTTTGGCTTCGTGTCTCAAATGCATTCAGGATCTCATGCATTCTTTATATCCCGTGTTATGCACTGTGCACTGTAAATTTTCATTTATTTTTTTTTATTTAATAAAATAATGAGAGTGAGAGAGTTAACATTTTAATATGTAGCTCTGTGTTTTATTATTCCCTCTAAAATGAGCATGTATACTTTTTGAAAAACTTTTGGTTTGCTTTGGCATGTGATTCATAGAAACATAGCTCTTTCTATCATTCTAACTTAAGTCATATATTTTTACACTAAACATCTTATTACCTTAGTTTTATTATTTCAGAATCAAAGGAGAGCTTGCAAATGTCTATGACTGCAGACCGAAGGAATGTTAATGAATAGTGCCATTGAATTTTCAGGTTTGAGCTTTTCTGATCTTAGAGAATATAACTGTAAGCAAAAATATTATGCAAGCCGAATAAAATTTAAATAAATAAGGACCAGATGTAACTATAGGGGCCTATAAAATGTAATACAAATATTATCCACTTCCTTAAAATAAATCTGTATTTTAGTATGAAAAATTATATTCATATTGATGTTGTGGATTAATCTTTTTTATGAAAGTTGGCAAGTGAACACCATCTCTTGCAAGGGCTTGTTCTTAAATGGGAAACAGACCTTTTGTTTTGACCTTGAGTAGAGAAGTTTTTCGGTATCATGCAATGGTAAAGCATTTTTACATTAACACAGTAATACATTTTTACATTATATAGCCTGTTTTATTACAGTAGTGTTTGGCTTGGGATTTTGGGTGCCTGTTAATGGTTTGTGAACGCTAGCAATTGCAAAATATTTGAGTGTTAGAAGGAGGTACATGCAGCATGATGCATTAGGTAAACTTCTGTAAGAAGTCAAGTGATTTGCTTTGAGTTGGCCTTCGTTTTTTGTTGCTGAACTGTTATCTTTTAGGTTCCGTTTAGATCTGCAAATGGAAGATCATAACAGAGCTGTTGTAATTTCCTCTGCCTACAAGGAACCAGCAGCTGGATTTATTTTAACTACTGAAAGATTCTTATATGGGACTAATTCTTCAACGAAGCACACTGTGCAACTAGTTGACTTCTACTTTATCTGTGAACCAGCCTGTAAAAACGAAATGACAATTTTACTACTCCGGACAAAGTATTGTAAAAGTTGAAAAGGAAATAACTAATGATATTTTACTTGCCCTGGGAAAGAGATAAGTCTGTAATCCTGCAGTCAGCAAAAAGCCTCGTAGCTTTATTATCTATACTAAACGTTAATTTAGTGTAACGTTTGTGGCTATGTAGGAAATCTGTTGGAAACGTGTAATATTATCTTAGGAAAACACAACTTGTCAAGTAAATCCAAAAACATTTTTTCTGAATGTTTTTTTTATATGCAGCTTACTTTTTTGCTTCCTCAGGAAAGTAATTCTCGCAGAAGGCCTCATTTCTTACACCACGTACATTATTATGGTAGCGGTAAGATTGCACCTAACTACAGACCAAATTGTGATATAGCCACTTAAAATTCATATAATTCCAACAGTTTGCTGTCTCCTTTCTATCACTACTCGACCATATAGGTTCCTCAAAACCTGTTCTCTCTGTGTTCTGACCTGGACGTTCAGCATTACCTGTCCATACTGCTCAGAAGAGTCTGTTCAGGGAGGACAGGTACCTCTTCCCCGTGTAATGCTCTCCTGGTCTAGGACAAGTGCTGGCAATGTCTATGGGTCTAAAGAGAGCCTTGTAGCTGTAGGGGACAGAGCTATGGATCTGGTTTCTACTCCCAGGACTGTTCTGGTTTTTGTCTGATGTTTACAACTTTAAAACTCACATCTTGGAAAATGCACTTGGGGATTTTGAAACAACTTATTTCCAACAGAGTACTCAGTGTTGTTTTGTGCTTGTGGCTGTTGCAGTCCTCCGTGTTCGCCTCGCTCCTGTGAAGTGCCTTTGATCCTGCCAAAATAATGGCTGGGTGTTGTAGGCTGAAGTAGCACAGCAAAGATGAACTCAAATTTAATATTAGTTCAGTTAAAGGAATAGTTTGATGTGAATGATCTGCAGTAGCTGTTCACTGCTATGGCAAGAAGCCTCTTTACCAGAATTCAGGCCTTTTTCCTTTCACATGCAGTCAATACCAGGCGTGTGGGGATTTCTCTGTTCCAGTTATTCTGAAATCCCCCCTCTGGCATGCTCCTACACCTTTTATCAGATGATACAACTTCATCAAAATATCCACAGTGTTTAATGTTGAGCCTTCTTGCTGTCTTGTGCCCATTTAATCCCTCTGCTTCCAGCGTTTGCAAATAACATAGTAGTCTAGGGTTTGATTTTCAGTGGAAAAGGGCACCTGCACGGAAAACTGCTGCTTGTCCTTCTGAAGAACAGCTGCACAGAAGAAAATAAACTGGCTCAGATGCTATAAACTTGCAGCAAATATGTGAGCAGTCCCAGCCTACAGCCAGACAGCTTGTGAGCCTTTCTCAACACTGTTTATAGTCCTGCAGGCTTTTAAGGTTTGCTTGGTCAGTGATTTTCCTGAATAGGCAGCTGACATCGCCACCTTTCTACCGAAGGTTCAAGTAAGACAGTGCTATGTGGTCATTGCCTGAGGTCTCTGCCTTAGCGGTTCTTGACATTTAAGATAGAGGGATTAAGCTGTCACTCTTAGCGAATGTAATTCTTAATGGGAGCATTTCTATTTGTGCTCTCTGCTGATGGGTGCGTTGATATGCTTCCCCTGCCGGGTCTCTGAAGTTGTTATAAATCAAGCAGAAAAAATATTCACAGTTGGGGTGGAGTTGAGATCCAATTTCCCGAGAGTTCAGGGCTATTCCCCTCCCTTAAAAGAAAACACAATGTAGATCACACTTAGCATGTTTTACAAGCTGTATTTCCCCTACGTAGATTTAGCTAAGCAGTGGCAGACAGCTTCCCTTCTACTTGGACCGAAGTTTTCTTGGTCAGATGTTCACACCTGTGAGCATGGACTTTGTTTAGCATAGAATTGTGCTGGTTTTATGCCCTAGCTTGTATTCTGCATCCTGCCTTCATGGACAGGGAGATGTTAAACTTTGCATTAATTCCTGATTAATGGTGCCAGACTGATGGAGTAGTCAAAATATACAAAGATGAAAGCTTTAAGTTTTTTAATATATCTGTAAACCTTATGACGTGTGTGCTTTCAGCAACAAGATATCTTTCTTTAAATAGCTGTGTTCTTGATATGGTGAGCATT
The DNA here is from genome assembly GCF_047663525.1 of Anas platyrhynchos. Classification (NCBI taxonomy): domain Eukaryota; kingdom Metazoa; phylum Chordata; class Aves; order Anseriformes; family Anatidae; genus Anas; species Anas platyrhynchos. The sequence continues at coordinate 36,802,434 of NC_092594.1, forward strand.
TTTATTTTCCCCTTCTGTGCTGAGAGTTTTTGTGGACTGCCGTTATCTATACGAAACTAGCAGTGAGAGGAGGTTGTGAGGGATGGGAATGAAAATCTGTCCACAGCCACCATTAATTCACAGCCTGTAGTTGGACATTGACACCACTTTCCCTCCCTCTCTGTTTTATTGATTGACTGTTGGGTTTTTTTTTGAACTATTAAGGACATGACTTCTCAAGATGCTGAGCACAAAACTGAATTTGAAGCTGGTGAGTAGGAGCTGCAGATGTCCAGTAACCGAAACCCATCCTTTAAATAAATGTTCTGTATTGGTTTAGTCGTGATAGATCCCAGGTTGTTTTCTGATGCACTGAGATGAGTGTTACAGCTTAAATCTGTCATTACAGATCGGGGCTTAGTTGTTAGATGGCTGGAATAATACATTAAATCACTTTACTGCATGTTCAAGCTCTTTTTAAAATGTAGGTATCAATAAAATATTTAATAATGTCAGTAATTTCTAGTGATTTGTCATGGATGATCAAAACTAATAAGGCCTTACCCAGATCCCACTAGGTTCAATGGAAAAAGATTACTTCTGGGTTAAATTTATATTGAGCAGATGCCAGAAATAACAGAGGTAAGACGTCTTTTGTCACAGTTTATAAGCTAAGGAAGGTAAGACTTATGCTATGGACTATTTTAAAATCTTGAGAGTACATTGCAGGCACATTTCTTCATTCTGCTTTTAATTGATTTGATAAGCCTCTTTCAACTATGCTGCTTCAAAAAAAAGCTCAGAAAACAGTATGTTGGCAGGTCAGATGGATGTTTCCTTCTTCAGAGTAGGCTCAGACTGAACAGGAATGTAACTTTTCATGCCCTATGTATTCTTAGTTCTAGGTCTGGCTTCTAACACGTGCAGGAACTGCAGAGTAGTACTGAATTGTTACCTTTGCAAATCAATGGTGTGGGTTATTCAACTGAAAACACTTGGTAATTCCTGAATCTAAGCCATAAGTATATGTGGTTTTACATTCAGTAATGTGGTACTGGGAGAAGCTGGTAGCTGTTACCAATGGCACATGCAATTTTTTCTTCTGAACCTCTTATTCACCCACTGCCCTCATGTGCCCTACTTGGATGATGCTGTCCTGGCAAGCTGGTCAATATTGTGTGTTATCTTGGTGATTTCTAAATGCCTTCCATTATAAAAGTGTTTAGAAAAGTAAAAGTGAAGCGTGCTATTGAAGTTCTAAAACCAAAGACTCAGCTTTTTCTCAAACTTACCCATGATCAGCCTTAGGTGAAAAAATATACATAAAAATATACATCACTGTCACTGTATTGGCTTCCACCCAGACGAACGTCTCTTGTGTTGACTAGAGTTACAGGATCAGTTTTAAAACAGCGGTAACAAAAGAGGGGAAAAAAAAAAAAAAAAAAAAGGAAGATCTCAGATGTGTAGCAGAGAAGTTCAGCAGTGCTGAGACGGACGTGAATGTGTTACTTGGTCCCACTGGTAATTGCTGCTCCAGTTATTTCAAGCAAACCCTGTGGTTGCCAACGGTATATTTTTTTAAATCAAACTGTTCTTTTGATTTTCTTAATTACCATGGTACACAGCTCATGGTATTTTGCCTTCATTTATGTAGATTGAAATCTCTCTTTCCCCATCTGGGACGCTTGTATCAGCTGTAATCCATTTGTGATTAAAATCCTTCAGGCTTTTTTCAGTGACTGGTGTACATGTATCAAAGATGAAGCTTATGACAGTGGTGCTGTGCTGCAGCAGCAGCAGAGCGGCTGTAGATACAAGTCCACATCATTAAATAAGGTGTAGTGGGAATGAAAGGGAATAATGCTCTCAGTGTTGTCTTGATCAGAGCGTTAGCTTTAGGGCATCCGCGCTCTCTTTCTGTTCAACGTACACCATGTGTGCTGGGGAAGTATCACAAGGCAACGTGGGGGAAGTTAACTTGGTGATGAGAGATGTAGTATCTCACAGTGTTTGCAAAACACGAGCGTGCTTTGTTCTGCCACAGCAGCTATTTCCTGCTCCTGCCCCAGGAAGGCCGTGCACAGGGGGCTCGCACCCTGCTCACCTCACAGCCTCCTGTTGCGCACACCGCAGAAAGACGCGTGTTCGACTGCTGTGTCAAACTTGACAAAGGGACTTCACAGCCACAGCTTTTTTGTTGGTCGTGTTTGTCTGAGAATGGGTTATCCGATAACCTGAGTAGCTAAACTAATCACGGAGTATTTATCCAGAGCAGTTTTAAAGTTCTTCCTGACATCAGGGATGCCTTTGGAGAGGGCAGCAGCCTGTGCATGGTGCCCGTCTTTTTGCGAATGCTGGTGGTTGTCAGAACCACAGCTGAAGTGCTGTAACAGGATGTTCACCTATTTGTTTCAGGAGGCGAAAAAAAAAGAAAAGAACAATGCAAAAGGAAAGCACCAGCAAGAGAACAGTATGTTCTTTGTAATGCTTTTTCTTCAGGGACATCTATTGCTGGCAATAAGATTAAATCACTGAAACCTTCCCTGAAGCTACATCTGCCACTGACTACATTTTCCAACCTCAGTAATAAACTAACATTTGCCATTGTTCGTTTCTTCTGGATTTCATTTCTTACAGATTTAACCAGCACTATTTACCACAAGGCATTCAGCTCTTGCTTAAAGCTGAGTTCTATGCCAAGTCCCTAAAAATATTCATAGCTCCAAAGAATCTGGTTTTAAATAATATCATAAAAAGTAGATGATATTAATACCCCAGTTCACACTGAGTTCAAGTATTGCTGATGCCAATGTATAAAAATGATAGAAGCCCAAGAAGCTCTAGGCGAGCCTACCCTGAAGTGGGGAACAAAATCCTTTTTACCCTATTACTAGCTCTCTGTATTGTGACTGTGGCAGTCATTTTCTTATCGGAAACTCTTAGAAGTGTCTATGTATCTACGTGAATGCATTTTCTCCTCATGTGCTGTGCCCTCTTGGAGCAGAGTGTCGATGGGCTGTGGCCTGGTCCGGCACTGCCGGCGCATGGACGGGGCGTTGATGAGGGAACTGACTCAGCCCTCTCTTCCCGCAGGATGCCATCGTGATCCACGAAGTTTATGAAGAAGGGGCAGCAGCCAGAGATGGCAGGCTTTGGGCCGGAGATCAAATCCTTGAGGTAAACACGTCTCGTCATTGCATGCGCTTCATCGCGTCTTTGTGGTGTAGATTTGTGTTCGGTTCAGCATAGGTTTCCTTCAGCGAAAACAGAGACCCTTTGCAGGAGCTGTACTTGAAGCTGCTTTTCTGCCACTGAGACCATCCTGACAAATTCCCATTTCCTTACATATTCACATAAACTGAAGGGACAAATTGAGAATGTATTAAATTTAATTGAGCACGGCAGTTCTCGAATTACATAGTTCAGCTGTCATGTCCAATAGCTCGGCGTTATTCATCTGTTTAATCTTGCATTCGGAGGCCTTTCGTTCGCTGCGGCCGGAGCTGTGGCATCTGCTCTGCCCGTGCGCGAGGCTCAGGGCAGGACGGCGATGGCGGCCACAAGGCCTCAGGGCCGCCGCCATCCGCGGCCATGAGCGCTGCCGGCTCCCTCAGGCCAGGCCTCCTCACGCACGGCGCCGCGTTCAGCGAATAAACGTGGTGTTCCTGCAGCAAGGATGGAAGTCGAGGTGGGAAGGGGTTAAGAAAGAAGTGCTGGTCTGCAAATGAAACTTGCGTCAGGCAGCGGGTGCGCAGCTGTTTACAGTGCCTCGCTGTCAGATCAGGACAAATTCCCAGCATGGCCATTAAGGCGTTAGTGTGTAGGGTTAGAAAAATAGTGAGGGGCACTTGGGGAGCTGTCTTTACAGCTCTTGCACAGAAAATGTTTTTTTTAGCGTTAAGGCTGACTGTTATTTTCATTTTATAAATAACTGTGTATTAACAGAGTACGATAATTAGCCAGGGGATAAAAATGGGGAAGGTTAATTAATTCTTCACTGGCCAAACAGGAAAGTGCTAATGTTTGTGTGCCATAATATTGTTATTATTTCAGCTTTTAAAAGCTGTACTAATGAAGCAGAAGGATGACTCTGAATGAGTTTCAGATTGGTGTGATAAAGCACACATAGATGCCATGTCAAGGAAACAATACTGAGGCAGTGTATAAATAAATGACTACAGAGTTAGTACGAAAAAAAATACAATTACTGTAGATTAGGCTTAATTATCTTAATGCAAAATCAAGTATGATTATAACTTTGCATATTTAGAAATACAGAGAAATATTTCCATTGCCTTAAAACTTATTATTTTATGTAAGTAGATTACCATTGTATTGTTATTCAGCTACAGTCCATGCTGCTTCCTAGCCAGACTTGGAAAACATTTATGCGTTGATATTTGAAGAAAAGAGATTTTTGCCCAACAGAGTATGGGCAAACACCTTACAGGGCATCTCTGTGTCAGGCTTGGCAAAGTTAGGAGATCAGATTTCAAGTTTCGATAGTTTTTTCAGGTACTTAAGCATTCAATCAGAACTTTTTGTTTGATTTGATAATACTGAAACATTTCCAGGTTACTGTAAGAGAAATGTGATCAAATGCTACAGGAGTGGTCTTGTGTGCCATCTATTGGAATAAAGCAAAATAACCATTTAACGTGTCCTGCCTCGGCTTCACCATGGCCATTTGCTAATGTTTCTGATTCCTGGTGTCGTTGGCTGGACAGTGTTACTTAGCCAGGGGAGGAGGAATTCAAGCACTGGTACCTGTAAGGAGAAGGAGTAGAGGCATAGGAAGGTTGAAGGGAGCACGTCATGCGTTGTCTAGTTGTAAGAATGTAAGCACTGTTCAAGATTCCAGTATTTAAAAAGAAGGACAGAATATCTACAGAACTTATAAGCCCCAATGTTTTGATTGTTTGGATTTAATCTAGACGGTGGCAGAACACGCGCAGTCTCATTCAGCAGGAAAGCAGACACTCAGCCCTCTGGAAATCGGAGCACTAAATTAGAGTGCCAAGAGGTGTCAATTTGACAAATTTGTCCTGTCACACAAGGGTAGGATGTGATGAAAGGATCATTCGCATATGTCATTTGGAAAGAAAACACTGATTATTTCAGGTGAACGGGATCGATTTGCGGAACGCCAACCACGAAGAAGCTATCACTGCGCTGAGACAGACGCCTCAGAAGGTGCAATTGGTTGTTTACAGAGATGAAGCTCATTACAAAGATGAAGAAAATTTAGAGATCTTCCATGTAGATATTCAGAAGAAAACAGGCCGGGGACTAGGGCTCAGCATAGCTGGAAAACGGTAAGAGCTTCTCTTTGATCAGACTGCGCTACAAATGGGAAATACTTTGCTTTTCGCCATGTGAACAGCTGTAGCCATTAAATGGAGTATGAAATAAAGGAAAAAGTCCATGAGCAACAAGATTTTGTATCTGAGTATCTTCAAGGATGTCATGGGGTTGCGATCCTTACTTCTCTTAACAGAACAACAGCAGACCTGTGTAATAAAGGCTGCTATTCCCTGGGAAAACTCCCAGCCTGTGGCACTGTGTCCCACTTTGTGCGTGCCCAGGTGAGCACATGGAGAACTGGGGAAAGCTCTGGTGGCTTAAACAGAGCTGTGGCTGAGCCCTTCTCTGACTTCAACATGGGAAGAAAACTTTCCTATTTCAAAATACGAGGATGAAAATGGATTCATCTGTTAGATCTATAGCCTGCTCGGTTTCAAAATGACCACTTTTGGTGGAAGGTAAGAGGCTGGTAAAGATTTAGACCCAAATCATGTAAGACATGTGAGTGACCATACAACACTACAGACAGTGGTTCTGTGAATAGAAAACAGAATCCAAGATACTGCGGTAGGTAACAGCTGCTTAATAAAATCTGACTTCTTGCTGATATATTTCTAAACCAGTGCTATTAGATCATTCAAACTAGAGCACTGATAGATTTAATCTTTCATTGCTAGAAGAGATTTACAGCACGACACAGGCGAGCACTCATTCAGCTCTGGTGGGTACGAATCGTATGGTTGCTCTTCTGCATTGCCAAAAAAAATTTATTTTCCCAATTACAAATCATCATGTCATTATCCTGACTGCGTATGGTCAGTGAAGTTTCCACAGCAGTTTTTTTTTCCTTTTACAAGAGTGGTGATGTTTAACCCAGGTGTTGTGAGCAGATTGCAGGTTGGGTAATTAATATAGCTTATGTAAATTACCCTACAGATGGTAATACAGACTCCAGCCCTCCCTCGGCTGCTTCTGTGCAAAACTTCCTGTACTGTTGCTAACTGCTTGCCTTGTGGGGGTTTCCACCTACGAGGCAACCTCCGATCTGAAGTTGATCTGATGATGGCCAGCAATCAGCCAGTGAAACCTTATGTCCTGCAGGGTGAAGGATCGATCCCAAGCCCGTGCATCTCAGCCCATACCAGCTCCACAGTGAGCCCTGGTAGCTGGGGCTGGGCACAGAGGGGTCCTGCAGCATGGGAAGGGAGCCTCCTGCTGAGGTTGCAGCTTGGGAATCTGCTCACATGCCCCTCGGCTGCCCGACTGCTGCTTTCCAGTTCTCGCAAGCCTCGCTGCAGGCAGACAGCCACAAAGCTGGATTTTCTGCTGCATAACTCAGTGCAAACTTAAAAGTCTTCTCTGCAAACTTCTCTCCGTTTGGGGCCTCCAGGGTTTTAGAGAAGAAACCAAGCTGAACCTTTAGGGGGAATATAAAAAGTAAAGTAAAAAAATCTGAGGCTGCATAATTCAGATCAGGCACATGAGGGGATGGTTTAACTCCATCTTAGTCTGATCCTTGGCTTTTTTATTTATACAAGTGGTATTTTTCATGAATCTTTATGGATTAAACAGAACTAACAGGAAAAGGGGAAAGACAGCATTAAACGCAGCAAAACATGCCTCAATTTTAAATTTCAGATTTTTTTTACACTCAAAGAGTTGAATGGGGTATAAAACTTGTTCATGCTCTTCTCACAGGTTTCCTTTAATGTCTCTTAAATGCAAGTAATCTAAATTGGTCTCCCAAAGAATATTGGATTGTGTAATTAGCCATATGCTTCTTGCATTGTTAGAAATGGAAGTGGAGTGTTTATCTCTGACATTGTTAAAGGAGGAGCTGCAGACCTAGACGGAAGATTAATTCAAGGAGATCAGATTTTGTCTGTTAATGGAGAGGATATGAGAAATGCCTCACAAGAGACTGTTGCCACTATACTTAAGGTGAGTACATAATACATTTAAGATATGGAATTGCAGTTACTGACACTGTGCGAGGTAATTATCCTGAAGTGCTATTTACTCATACACAGGACAGCTCAGACTGATTACAAAGACAGGAATTTCATCTGAAATTACTGCGAGAGATTCATTTAAAATCACTTCATGTGTATTTAGAAGTGGAATGGCATGAAATGAGAAAACAAAGACATGTATAATATTTAGACATTTATTTGAAGATGCAACTGTATATTTCATGAGCTAGAAAAATATTTTGAAACCTGAGAGGCATACAAATGAGAGCTGCCCTGCAGTAAAGTGCCTTTGGCTTTGCTGTACTAACCTGCAACTATAAAACTGCAACCTCAATCCGTTTCTGCACAGCTTTTCATCTTGCAGGGGTGGTTGTATACTTTGAAGTTGTGTGGTCTGGGAGAGAATTTGCCTTTTTCCGTTAGAAAGCATGTGGCTGCTGTCTGGGCTTGAGAGGGAGGAGAGGACCTGGGATGCCCCAGCCACAAATTCCCATTGTCAGCTCCTTCATCAGGGCTGACAGCCTGGACCAAGGGTGAAATGAAGGGTGGGAGCGCTGCTGTGGGACCCACTTGTATACAAAACTGCATCTGGAGGCGAGGGATTTTTTCCCTGCCATCACCACCAGTGTTCCTGCACAGGATTCCTTTCTTTCTGGAAAGGGAAGGTTAATTATTTCCTTTTTTTTGTTTGTTTGTTTTTATTTTTTCCATTCATGATTGCTACTTAGCCAAAAGTACTTTACCTATATAAGGACTGGAAATTGGTGATATGAGGGTATAACGTGAATTTGAGCCCATATTTGTTAAATTCACCCTTTTCTGTGGCTTTTCCCTCTGAAGTCTGTTTCACAAGTATTGTTTGTGACAGACTTCTGTGGAAGAGTCGGGAGCTTTTTATTTGTTTTAATTGTGTAATTGGCCATCTGCAGTGTGACCTAAGAACCCTTTGCCAGTAGAAACATTCATACTGACTTCAGCAACCGGGATAAACCCCAGTCTGGGGACAGGTACTTCTTATACAGCCCAAATGAAAGCGTTAATATTTTTAGTATTCAGCACATTGTGGTTTTCTTCCTGGGGTTGTGGTGCTGAATATAAACACAGTTCTCTCCAGGAAAGCATGAAATATTATATGTCTACTTAAATGCTGTACGTTGTGGTTCTTTTTCCCAAGTGTGCCCAAGGCCTAGTGCATCTCGAGCTTGGGAGGTTGCGAGCTGGATCGTGGCTGTCAGCACGGAAAACATCCCAAAACAGTCAGGTTAGTGACAAATTCATATGTATAAAATAAAGCTGTGAAGGGCAAGGAATGGGAACAGTGCACGGGGTTGCACACGAAGCTCAGTTCTTCTGTCATTTACTGCTGAGGATGTGGAACAAAATACTTTATCACAATAATTTGCTTTGCTCAACTGCAGAAAAAGCATCATGCTGAAATGCTGAATAAGTGGAAGAATTGGATAATGATTTTTTTGTTTGTTAGTGTCTTCCCGAAACGCATCAGAAATATGTAATATCTTTCTCAAATGATGATGCCGAGAAGTTTTTTAGACCTGCAAAAAGCGCTGAATGCATTTGCTGCAGCTGTTTTGTCAATCAAAATGAGTTAATGAAACTGAACTGTATCTTCGCCTATCTTATGGCAGAACCACATGAGAGCTGCTTTGCTCTCAAAGAAAACACAGAGCAATTTCCTGCTTCACTTGCTTTTTACCTGAAGCGAGGACAACAATTCATTTTTCAATCAGTGCAGGGCTTTCCCCCTCTTCTCGCTTCCCCCAATCCACTCAGACATTGATACTATTAGTATTAAAGTTTAAGTACAGCAAGGAGGAGAAGCAAGGCTTAAATGACTTAGAAAACTGGTTTTTAATGGATTTTTCCTTCTGAAGACTGACTGTTTTGCCATGATATTGAAGTTGCAAACGTCCCAGAGAGAGACAAGCTGTGGTTCACAGCAGTGCAATTGCTATGAGTGTTTTGCCCGCTCTCTGCACCAGGGCAGCTGCTGGGGACATCAGGGACGTTGCCAGCACGCCTCCCTCTCCTCAGCATGCAGAGGCTGAGCACCAGTGGGGTCCAGCCCAGCCTCCACAGATGCTAAGAGAAGGGGCTTGGTTTTGGAAATGGCGAGGAGCAATAGGAGGCTTAGGGATGTACTTTAATGTAGGAATGTTTTTAGGGAAAAAAACAATCCTAGTGATCAGGTTGGTAGGAGAAGAGGCTTGTCCTTGATTTTGTGCTTGAACAATCCAAAAGGGTGCCAAAAAATCATAGTCATGTGGCATGATTTCTTAACTTTATGAAGGCCTGCAGTGATCCGGTCTGCTGTCTGTGTGGGTGAAGTGTCGGGAAGGGCTAAGGAGCCCATAGCCATGTGGGAACAGCTGTGCTAAGCCCAGCTTTAAAAATAATGCCTAAATATTGTTGGAGAAACATCTGCATTCAGGCAAGGAAAAATGAAGCAACAGAGGAACATGATACTGATTGCATTAAGTAAAGACAGCAGTCGTGATTATTACTTTTTGGGTTGTTTTATCAACAGTTAGCATAAGCAAGAGCTCTGTAATCAAAAAGTGATAGTTAAAAATGATTGCGTATTGCAATGTAAACTCATAGCTGAAGCAAAATGCCAGAATGTTTTTCTAGGTAGAAAATAAAATCAAATGCTAACAATGTCATCTCCCTTTCTAGCATTTTGTAGCTTTTTCAGGAACCTGTTAATTTCTGTATTTCTTTTAATACGAGAAGTCTTAGCTGCTGCTCTTAATGCAGAGTCATTGCAGAGCCTGCATCTCTCTGCTCCAAAGTGACTTGGTGATTTTGAAAATGGAATAAATGTTTCTCAGCAAAACAGTTCCAAGAGTTATAAAAATCTTGGCAGATAATACGGCAAATCAGCTTGAATGATTTGCACAACTGTGAGCGATGTGTCAGAAGCTGCTGGCCAAGAGCATCCAGAACTTTTGTCCTCACTTGGCTTTTTTTTTTTTTTTTTTGGTCTGTTGCATACCTTTAACAGTAGAAACATAAGCCTCGTGGTGCAGGACAGTGATTTCTTTCACGCACAGTGCAAATTGTGTTAACTGACCCATGAATTGGCAACTAGACGTGGAAATTGTGCTCTGCCTGTTGTTCATCACTGACAGCTGCACACTGGTCAGTTAGGATGAATGCTGCCAGAGCTTTTGATTCGCCGCCTAATGCATTTAGGGGAAGAAAGCTCTGCTGTGCGCCCAGAAGTGTGGAGCAGATCTTTGTTTCGTATAAGCCAGCTTAGTCAAAAAGGTCTGGCTGCAGTGAAACCTGTTGTTCAGACACATTTCCTAAACTGATAACGACGTTTTCTCCGAGGGGGAGCAAGTCTGAAGATAAGGCCAGATACAGAGATAGGGAAAAGTAGTGCTGGAAGGGAGCGGTGCAGTGCCGATAGCGTGCACGAGCAGCTATCTGCCAGCTTGTCCCTCCTGTTGGCAGTAAGACACAGCCGTCCTGTGCTGCATGCACCTCTGTTGTTATTCTGGAAGTGGGCGGGGATCCTGGTTGAATGGTCGTGGGGAAGATGCCCACCAGATTTATCAGCAACCATTATTTCCCCTTGTCCTCAAGCTTGGAGAGAAACTGGGAGTAAGCGATGGAGGAGGTTAATCCTTCGTTATGACCTCTAGAGCAGATCACAGAATCGCAGAGTGGTTGAGGTTGGAAGGCACCTCTGGAGGTCGTCTGCTCCCAAAACCCCCAAGAGCCATTCTGTAGTACCACTGAACAACTCTACACGTGTGCCCACAACGCAGAGACAGATTGTGGTAGGCTCCATCAGGGGAAATGAAGCTGGAGGTTTCCACTCATGTGGCTGATGTGGCATTTCCACTCTGATTTCCCAGAGGACGTCACAGGAGCTGGTTTGAAGTTCACGTTTGGGTTTGACTCTCAGGTTCTGATTTACATTTAATTTCAGGCGAGCCAACAGAGTGCCCACAGCCACTTCCACCCCGCGCTTGCTCCGGTCCTCTCTACCTTGCAGAATTTTGTCAGCACGAAAAGGTCTTCAGCAGATGTCTCTCAGAGAAACTCAGGTATTTTCCGGACAGCTGTCAAAATAGCTGCATGTTGCTTGCACTGTTGCTCTTTTTGTACAAAAGAATACTTGAATACTTGAGCCTGGTTTTCCTACACAGCCTCCCAGAAGACGCACCACTGATGTTGTAAGACCCTTAACACTTTCCTGCAGATGACATTGCTTTCATGTCCCGTCGTAGAGTAATGGCTCCTCTATTTTAAATGCAGATTCTTGCACCCTGCTATTCCCCAGCGCCCTTGTCGGAGGCTTAGCACAGGCAAGGTTCTTGTAGAATAGTTTTTTTTCAGGGAATAAAGCTGCCACCACTTCATTTATATCTGTGTTGCTCTTGAGCGTATAAAAGGGTGTTTTGTAAAAAGTCACAATGCCCAGATTGCAGTTTGCAGATTTAGCAAGTGCTGAATCTATGACTTGCAGGAACTTGCAGAGGGCCTGCACGTTTGTGTGCTCTGCACTGAGTCAGAAATTTGTAACCTTAGCTTGTGGCTGACCATGGGCAGAAGACGTTTCCTCTGGCTTTTTGCATGCACTGGAGGAGACGTGGCTTTTTGGGCAGCCTTCCTTGCACCATGTTGATGAAGGGCCCTGCAGCTCTAACAGTGCACGTCTGTGTGTCCTGGCTCAGTGTCCCCAAGGCTGCGCTTCCCATGGTGTCGGACCTTGCAGCACCTCAGCAGTCCTGCCTTGAGCACTCATAACAGATAGCTGCACAAGCACACACGTGGCAGTAAGAAATACTGATATGTATTAACAAGAATCTTCGAAAAGATTCTTAAAACAAGTTAATTAAAGCTGGTACAATTACGGATTATTCTAGCACAGCCCAGGACCTGACTACACATCAGCTCTTAAGCTATTTAGTCCCAGTCAAATGATTCATTTGCAGTGTCCCTTTTTCTTCATTTTTTTGAATCTTTTGAGTACTTTTAAATGTCCTGTGGCTAGATATATGCCAGCCAGACTTCCTGGCTGTCTATTATTTACAAATACGGCACAAATTAGAACAGGAAATCAATGGAACCTCAACAGTCTGAGACCAGCCGTGTGCCCTACCCTTTGTGGTGGGGACACTGATTTATGAATAATAAGGCAATCTTTAATTGAGTGCAATGCACAATAGGGCTTTTCTTCAGGCCAGCAGAGTGCTGCTATTCAAGAGATTGTGGTGAGCAGTGGCTGTGCTACAATGGGTGTCACAGTGGCATCCGTCAGGCAGAGTGATTGCATCCGTATTCATCTCCTGGTGAAACAGCAATCCTGTCCTCCTCACGTGAGCACTGCTGCCTGATTTGGCACAGGAAGGGCTGTGCTTCTGCTTGGTGATAACTCTGACTAGGCAGCAAGGGACCATTGTCACCTGACAGTGTTATCTCTTAATTATATTATCTCTTAATTACAGAAGCTAATTGTTTGTTTCTTTATTAGTAGGAGCAGATACGGGCCCAAGGACTGTGGAGATAACAAGGGTCAGTGAGTTATTTTCTATCATTTCAAAAAGCTGACACCTTTGACTGAAGTTGTTAATTTTTGTAGTGTTCCTCAGAATTAAACTGCATTTTGTTTGCAATAGGTTGTCGAATGTATGTCTGTGTAATGGGAGCTGTATGTGCATGTCAAACGTAGCTATTTTCACCATATTGCATAAATCAGATGGGTCTGGTATTGTTGTACCCTAAACATTGACCTCTGTAAGCGGGTCCCAGTTAAAAATGTGGGGTTTTTTTGTTTTGTTTTTTCTTTTAGGGACCAAATGATGCACTTGGTATCAGTATAGCAGGAGGGAAGGGGAGTCCTTTGGGAGATATTCCCATCTTCATTGCTATGATTCAAGCCAGTGGTGTGGCTGCACGTACCCAAAGACTCAGAGTGAGTAGAGGGCTCTTCTCAATACCTTCTAGTTCATCTGTTTTGTCTCAGAGAAGGAGCCTCAGGTGTTTCTGCATGTGTCCTCACTTTGGTAAAGTCTCATAGGCTACTCTGTCTCTTTTTAAAAACAAACACACAAAAAAGCTCTGCCCCTCTCTTCCCCTTTTGATTATATTGCATCTGGGGATAATTGTGATTGCCTACATGGCAAAGATATGTTAAGAGAACATAAATACATTTGCAGTAGTCTTTGAATGTGTTTGAACAAAAATAAATAAGCTGGAAGAACTACAGCATATGTTCATCCAGACCCAGGGAGGACAGCAACAAGCTCTCTGGAAGTAGCAGATGCTCTGGAGACTTCAGATTGGGCATTGTTTTGGAGCTCAAACAGGACAAACAACATCAGAAGTTAGTTGTTTGATCTCAAAGCCCTGATAAAGGAATGCAAAAATAAAATGCTTATATCAGACACACAGGATATGTGGGTATTTCTAGGAATGACCACTGATCATTTACCAAGTTTGGAGACCATTTCAGGGAATCATTAATATTGAAGAGAACTTAGTATGCAGTTGCATAGGAAAACTTTGGCCCCTGAGGTTCAGTAGCAAACAGTGCTATATCCATGCTGTGTCTCTAGTAAAAATACACAATAATGTTAAGTGCCAGGGTCAAAATCATTTTTTTTTGTGTAAAGAGAAGTGCCTGCTTTCCTACAGTGCTTTCATCATGTGCCTACATAATCTATAAGAAAAGAACTTGTCCGCACAAATGGCCACAAATAAGTCCTTTTTGGATGGGAGAAGAGCAGTCAATCTCACCCTCTCTGTTTGCAAATGGAAACAATAAAATACAACCCACCTTTGTTTCTCTGATCGCATTGTTATTTAAAAAAAAAAATGTATTGTGCTTGCTCTGAAGAATGGGAAATGATCACTAGCAATGTAGAATTCTCACAAAAGCGATCCTGCAAAAGAGAAGCATGACTGTGCAGTGCCAAGTTCATGAGGAATTTTAAGCATTCTTAATTTTAATTTTCCTTAATGCTAGTAATTTTCCATTACTGTTGTACTTTTAGGTTGGAGATCGGATTGTCAGTATTAATGGGCAACCTTTGGATGGGCTGTCTCATGCAGATGCTGTTAATCTACTAAAGAATGCTTATGGGAGCATTATCCTGCAGGTATGGTGATAAATTGAACATGCAGCTGCATGAGGGTAGATAAATGGCATTCAGGAAAAAAAAAAACACTAAGCATCACTGGCACAAGGCATCACAGAATTGCAGGGTGCTTGCTGATGGGAATTACACGGAATGAAAGCAAGAAATAATTTTCATTCAAAAATTATTTATTGCCACTCATACAGGCTGTGAGCATGATTATATAAAAGCGTAACAAAGAGAACAAAGTAACTTGTTGCTACACATGATAAATCAACAAGCTTCCAAGGTTTTTTTCATCTGAAGTTAGCAGGAACAAGAAATTGTGTGTGTGTATGTGTGCGTGCATGCCACTAGACTGTGACCAAACTGTCCACAGTGTTAATTTCCTTGCTCTTGAAAGGGGGAGAAGGAAGAATATTAGCAGCACTTAGTAAGAATGATAGCATCATCATCAAGACAGTGCTGTCTAGAATTAATTACTCTACAGGTAATGAATAATAACACTCAAGAGAGAAGAAAGAGTTTATCACTGCCACATTTATATGAAAGGAAGATGTGTTCTACCACTTTGGTTCTAATTGCTGCTTGCTAGTATATCCGTCTTTAGTTTATTTTTATGTTTACATGAAGAAATGGGAAAAATACTTGCCAGAGAGAATTCAAAACACTACTCATTTGCAGAATTATTGTAACAATTGGAAAATAAGCTTAAAACATACCACTAAAATCTAATTTTATCATCAACATATTGGACTTGAACACATCTTGAGAAATTTTTGCGGGCTTCTTACTTTCATTACAACTTAAATGTTACTATAAAAAAAGGCAAAAATGCGAGAGAAGGGGGGAAAAAAAGAAGAAAAGGAATGATAATAAACTTACTTTTAGACTCGTTTATTCTTTGTTTTGTCTGTCCATGAACTGCTGACCCCCTAAGTGATGAGCCAGTTCCAGAGCAGATGGTGTATTTGTGTAGTTCCATTGAAGTCAGAGGAACTACACAGATACACAGCAGCTGAGGATTTTCTGTTAAATTATAGTTATCATATTGTTACTAACGTTGAGTAATTTCACTTTTCATGTCAACAGTATTCCCTGAATAGAAAATGAAAGCTTGCTGCAGAACCCCAAATTGCTAATCTTGAAAGCTGTAATACAGCGTATCCCACCTCATCAAGCATTTAAAAATATTCCTGATGAAGCACGCTGTCAGTTGTTCGCTCACATAAACAAAGAGGTTGTTCTAGAAATGTCTTTGCTTTTTGTCACTTGACAGTTTTTCTTCCACGTTTTCACTGTCTGGCTCAAAATGTGTTGAATACTTTTACAGATGATGCAGGGTTTTCTGATCGAAAGGAGTCTATTTTCCCCTGTTCAGAATCTGCTCTGGCAGGCTGTGTTTTGATCTAGCAGCAGGGAGGTAGCAGAGCAGCCCCGCCGTCAGCGCGGCGATACGGGCAGGTTACAGGCTAACTGCAGGTACTTCTCAATCACCGGGCTGCTTTTTTATTAAAACAATCTAACTGAAATAATCCTATCGCTGCGATAATCATGACTGATGTGTCATTAAGTAATTCTGTTTATTATCGGGTTAGACCACTTCATGGCAAACTGCTCTGAAAGGTCAGATAATTGCGTTCAGTGGTGTGGAAAGGCTTATTATCAGCACGTCCTGGGAAGGATGGTAAAGGAGTTTGCAAATGCTGTTTGCAAATGGGAGATTAGGGTCTCAGGGGAACAATCATCCCTTCCGGCTGTTTTGATGCTTTGGTTTAATTTAATTTCTTTTCTGCAGGTGTAGTAATGAGATAAGGAGAAGCTTTTTTACAAGGTTGTTGAACTCTGATACATTCTTACTGCCAACTGAAGATTTTTGAATATAGATTTATTTTACTCTATTTTATTTAACAAAATATGACAAATACTGCCTGGCACTCTTTCCCCTTCTGCAATGGGAAGGAAAACTTAATGGTGCCTTTGCTCTCGGAGCCAGGTGCAGCTGCCTCCTCTGTGGCCCCTTTCATTAAGGGGATCCTTAGTCCTGGGATGGGAAATTTGCACTAGAACTAAGCTTTTTTTCCTAGAAAATGCTACCACCCTCTTGGTTCCAAATGATTAGAGAGAGGGGAACACTGTCATGGCAGAATTGTGAGCGTTCATTTAAAATGGGGGATTTATATAATGGATTTTTTTTTTTAATTTCAGAAAGGTACGTTTCCCTTAAGCCATGTTCCCAGCGAGGAGTGGAAAAAGTCCCTGTTAATTTTGATAAAATAAGGCCACAAATAGCTAGAGAAACTACTGAAAATGAACTTGCTGGGCACTTGTCACTGTCTCTGAACCAAACCCCTGCACAATAAGCATCAAGCAGAGATGAGCATCTCATCAGAGTTAGGGATAACCACTGCATGTAGCTGTTAGGAATTGTGTGTTTAGCTGTGAATTCTTAAAATCAAAACACTTCTAAGTGGCTTCCTCAAATGTTTTCCAGAAAAACAACAGAAAACTAGCATAGAGTGAAAGCCAAAATCTAGAGTGGGCCTCGACACTGTGTCTTTAATGATCCCCATCAGGCCTGCATCCTGCAAGCTGTTCCCTGGGAGACCAGCTCTGGGACCAGCAGACACAAACTTTGGAGTTCAAGGCACCTCTTTCTCAGTGCATCTCCAGCTGGTTTTGTACCTACCCTATGAAACATCAACGTGGTTGTTTTAAAAAGCCTGAGCGAGCTTGCTGCCTCATATCCCATCTAATGTTGTTAGCTCTGTTAATTAGTGTGTCGTGGTAATTCCTGCTGATTTCAGAACTATGCAGGGCCATAACTGGGCAGGTTTCAGAATCGTGTTTGTTGCGTTTAGTTGAAATGCTGGAGAAACTGCAGAGAAGCTGAAACCGAGGATTCATTTCTCCCCCACTCTGCAAACAAATCAATCTGAGGTGTTTCAGGACCTTTGCCGGATAAAGAGCTCCAGAGCAAAGTTTCAACCCCAGAAAAAGGTGGCTGTCCATGATTTTTAACACCGTTATTTGAAAGTATTGCATTAGTAGGAAATTTAAGAAAGTAGGGCTTGTATTTGAAATTTGATTGAAAAACATAAGATGTCTCTGGTACTAAGTGAGCACACACAGCATTTCATTGCCTCCTTTCTGCTTAGGTTGTGGCTGATACCAACATCAGTGCTATTGCGACCCAGCTGGAGAGCATGTCTGCGGGATGCAACCTCAACTCTTCTTCTGAGCATGCTTCTGAAGATCCTGAGTAAGTCTGTGACAGTCTGCATAAGTGAGATGGATTTCTGTGCCTCATGCAAGGGAAAAGCCTAGGGTGGCGAAGGAGGTCTCTTCCCATTGCTTTTCTCTCTAATTTTCCATCACCTTTAAAATGGTAACTGTGAGGTTCTCCAAGCTGATTACACACCTGTGTCCATCTTTACCTGGTGACGGAAATTGTCTAAGTAAGGACACAAAATGTGTTTCCAAACACTTGCCTTATCTTGTCCTTTCTGCTGGTTATGCTGACATGGTAGTTCTGCATTTGTCTGCTGGCCTCTGTGCCTGAGAGGAGTTCTGATTATAGCAATTCAAAATCATTTGTCATCGGCACACTAAGAAAGAGAGATTAAAAAAAAAATGGTATTGGAGACAAATCTATCAAAACATGTCCAAGAACTTTGTCTTTTTCTGGCTTTACAGTTCTTAAAAAGTCTCACTGAATTTTTTCTACCTATAGCACTTCTGTACAGTGATAGAAGTTAGAGACCAAGCCCTCCCATGGCCACGCATCATTACCCATCACGTGCTTTTTAGGGTGGCTCATAGCATTCCAGTTACCATTTTGAAATTCATTTTCATTTTGGTTTATTAGCTTCATTATGTTCTTCATTTTCATTCTTTGATTCATTATATTTACTTTAAGAAGCTGAGATGCAAGTTGCTGCCCTACCTCGGGGGATTTTGAGTATAAAACTTGAGCTATTTATGCTGCATTCACTAGTTGTACAATGTGAGGAACTGTTTTTATTGCTGCTCTCAAAGGAGAATTGCTTATTTCACAAAAAGATCTGTATTCTCATTTTATATCAAAATAGTAAGGAAATTTAAATTTGAAAATAGGAAGCAGAAATAGGTAGGCGCATGCATTCAGTCTGTCCTAAAGAAATGGCTAGGTACTAGTCTTCGTGAGCTGTGTCTTTGATTAGGCAGATGCCAAACAGAATTTGTCCATAATGGTTCTTTCTAAATATGTAGAGATTACTTTTTCATATTTGAGGTAGATACATAGATAGAGCAGTCTGGACTCCACCAAAAACCTTGCTATGCAGACATTAACAGCCACTGCAGGGTCTAAGCAAGGCGCTGAGTGAGGGGCTCTCTGGAATCAGCCCCTGGGGTTACAAGGCACAGGGATGGAGTGCGATAAAAGTTCTCAGAAATCACCCAAAGACCTTGCAGTAGAGCTGAGACTACAAACATGAGTGTTCCTGGCTGCAGCCTCATCCCAGTGAAATCATAAAATCAAATGACGCTGTGAGGAAGCTGCTGCAGTTGCCACTTTCCCAGAGTGAAGATGACAGCCTGGCTGGTAAGCAAGCAAAATTTCCTTTATGTATGCACAGCTACTGCAGATTAGAGAGGCAGCCCTCCTGCATGAGAGAGAAGTGCTCTTGGTGAGCTCTTTAAGTATTTTCAAGTATTTTTTAAGGGAGGAGCTGAAGCCCACAGAACAGCTTGCGAGCTCAGGGCTGTGCAGGAGTGTGGCTGAGCCCAAGGCCGAGAATCCTGCTTGGTGACTGTGTGAAAAACTTTTTGGTAGATAAATATCTCTGTAAGTGTTCCTTCTGCGGAAAGTCCCCAGAGACAGCTGTTGTTATTCTAAGTGATATTTATTGTGTTTTCAGAGCACCTCAGCCTAAGATTATTACTTTGGAGAAAGGCTCTGATGGACTGGGATTTAGTATTGTAGGGGGGTATGGAAGTCCCCATGGAGACCTGCCCATTTATGTCAAGACTATATTTGCCAAGGTATCTCTTTTTGTTTTGTTTTCTCCCTTTTTCTTTATTATCTTTAAAAATAAACGTAAGATTTGGCTTGGGTAATATATATGGAGTTGAAAGCAAAATGTACTGTCTAGGTACGCTGATGTGAGCAGCCCCAGAACGCACAGCTGGCTTCTCAGTTTATATTTCACGTTGCTGCTGGCTGAAACAAGACACTTTATCTCAGCAAAATTGGTCTGTGTACTTCGGAAACTTGGGTTTATACGTTAAAATATTTACAGAGCAGTTTTCTATCTGCAAATCTCGGTGCCTTCCAAGCAGTGTGGAGGCACCGTTTTCCCGCTGTCCACGAGAGGAGGCAGTTGCAGAGATGTCGTGTCCTGGAGCTTCAGCTGCAAAGCCCTGTGCTCAGGCGGTCAGCTCAGTGAGAAGTACACCATACCACGTGGCTCGATGATGAATTGGCTTCCACATCAGTCCTGGCTTTAGTTATTCTCCCCTGCTTCCAGCTTTGCTCTCAAGCCCTCTGTGAGCGCTCCCCTCTCTGCTTGTTTGCTGCCTGAGCTGCTCGCGGTGCGGCTGCCGCAGCTGGTCCTGGCCCTGAACGTCAGGGGAGGACTGCCAGGTACAGCAGTGGCTCTGGCCACCAAGGAACCTGTACTTTGCAGCCTTGTCTCGAGGCAAATTGCCCCAAAATGGCCACAGGTGTGGAGGGAGAGATGCCCCCTTCCTCCCCCCGTCCTGCTGCTGAGAATGCTCTCTGCACGTGCCAGCAACATCCTCTCATGGAGCCACGACTGATGTAATTCTGGAAACTGGGGGGAGAAAGCAGTGGGAATTAGGGGTAGTTTACATAAAGTGACTTCTCAGTCAGACACTCAAAATTGTTTGTCCTGTGCCCACTTGCTGTCAGTTGTGCCAGCGTTTCTGACAGGGCAGGTGATATTAAAAAATAAAATAAAATTAAACCTTCAACCTTGCGTTGAAGTTCAATCCACAGATATCTGCTCTTCTCACAACTTGCACTTACGAGAAGATTCTGTGCCTTTAAATGGATGCTCAGATTTACAGGCTCACAGAGGTGAGCACAGCTGAGAAACCCCTAAATCCCAGATGGGAAACACCACAGCCGCTGATGGGGCTGTGTAACAGAGCCAGACACCACGAGCCAGCCTCTGGGCAGGGCAGGGGCTCAGGATTTGGGCAAAAGAGCCGTGTTCAGAGCTCAGAAGAAGAACAGCCACTTCTAAAGCTCTGTGCGAGCTTCCCAGGACTTTCAGATGAGCCCAGCTCTTTCTGGGGCTCGGGGCAGTGCCCAGGCTGTTGTCTCGGATGAGCTCTGCATCTCCCTTCCCACATTTTAACCCATTTCTCAGCTCAACACTGACATACTGCTTTAACAAGTGTCTGCATGATCATAAAAGACAGAACCAATCTTTACACTGCGTTGTTTCCAGGGACTGAGCTGATTCCCCTTTTCCCCGGGGTGTAATTCCCCCCTGTGCTGCCCCAGAGCAGCAGGGACCGGGTAAGCAGTGTCAGCAGAGGGCAATGCCCAAGCATTCCAGCAGATTTGGGCACTGCACAACAACTCTCTCCTTTTCTGTGTCCCCCACCCAGCTACGCTGGGATTTCCAGTGCCACATCCCTCCTCATTTCATCCATCAGCATCAGGAGAGGCGGGAGGGCTCGGTGCTACCAGCCGCTAACGTTTCCTTTTGCCATTTGCAGGGAGCAGCTGCGGACGATGGCAGACTGAAGCGTGGCGATCAGATTTTAGCGGTTAATGGGGAGGCTTTGGAAGGTGTTACTCATGAGCAAGCTGTAGCTATTCTGAAGCGCCAGAAAGGAACTGTGACATTAACGGTGTTATCATGAATGTCATTGCGCTTGCAGAGATAAATACAATTATTTTAGAACATCAGTAGAGCTATAATAATACCGTTCAGCCCTGAGCCGGATGTAAAGCAAACTCTGGCGAAAATTAATCAGTATTCACCCCATTGCCAGAATGGGTAGTGTGCATCTTGAGCTTCATTTAGCCTTCCCCATCGATCAACGTTTTCCCCACCCTCCCCTACTTCTGGTGGCTTTTAAGTTTCCCCTGGACAAGTCTAATTAAGAAACTTCAAAGAATAACATCAGTTTTACGTTCTGCTTCAGTTTATCCCCACCGGTCTGAACCCAGATACAACTGCTGAACCTGGGCTCTGTTCGCACACAAAAGAGAATTTAGATCATCAGCTGATCTCATCTGATGAGCAGAAATAAACGCTGAGTGACTTGTCATCTCACTCATGATTTACTTATGCTAATTGTCCTTTCAAGTATGCCAGAAAACATTAGCAATGTAATTAAATTACCACTGTTCCAAATGATGAAATATCAAATTCTCCTCTGGGAAATTATTTGTGCTCGGCACAGTAAGTCTGATAGTCAAATGTGAACTTCTCATGTTTATCTCTTTGGGTAGGTCTATGGAAGTTAGTCAGAGGTAATTACTGTGATGTGTCAATTTGCAGCCTTTAGCATGAAAAATAAACTAGGGGAGAGGCGATTTTTTTTTTTTTTTTTAGGCTTTTAAAACATTTGAGCCTTTTCAGATATTTAAGCAGCATGAACAACAACGTATCTCGTTCTAATTATATTTTTAAAGGAGAAATGTGCTGATACACGCCAGGCATGTTGCATACAAAGGCAGTTGTTGTTGTGCCAAGTTGCAGCATAATTGTTCATCCTGAAACTTTAATGAAGACAAAAGTTTGCTTAGGCAACGTGACCCAATAATTCTAGTAATGATGGCGAGCTGCCCCTCTGCACATTGTCTTTAAGGCTAGATGAAGTTAATCCAAACCAGCAAACCATTTCCAGGAGGCTCCATGGGAACAGATAGCACAGGAAGAGGCTGTCATGGATCACGGAGGATGGCTCCCTCCTGGGGGTGCCGGGGCTCAGGTTTGGGTATTCCCACGTAACACCGGGCAGCCGTGAGCTCTCCTGGGCACAGCACGCTGCAGGGCTCCACAGCCTTGCCCCCCAGGTGCAGTCAAAGCCCCTGGACTTCTTTGCTTTGACCTCAGCCAGGAGAGAGGGCTCCGAATCCTCCAGGAGCCCTCCCGGGGCCCTCTGAGCACTGGAGGTGGGGTGCAGCAGCCTTCAGACGAAATTCGGTAACTGGGTTAGGTGCCGCAGCCCTTCCTGCAGCAATTAGATGGCTGCGGCCTTGGCGATTTAGAAAATGAGTTTGGCAGGCAGATGGATGGCAGTGCCAGTCATTGTGGTTTAATCTGCCCGTGCGGAGGAACAGCGGGGCTTTGGAGGAGGCAGCCCAGGCTGATGCGGGCTATTTGGTGTAATTTATAATGATGATGTAGCAGGGAGAAATGAAAAAAGGGGGGGGCGGGGAGGGATCAAAACTGGCTGTTTGATGTGAAAAATCCTTAGAAATAAATGGAAAGAGAATTCGGAAGCTGTGCTGCAATAACCGAGTAGCCCAGGCTTAGCATTAGAAGCGCAGTTGGTGTGCACGCTGCAGCTGGGTGGCTCCTCCCTGGTTTTGTGGAAAGCACACACTGACGTGGGATGAACCACGAGGAAATAAGCAAGCTGCGATTCGCCCTAACTGCCGAGGTTTTCCTTAGTTCATTTAAAAGTTTTCCTTCGGAAATCACAAAGTGCATTTAGCCTGCTGGAGCAGTCAGTGGGTGTGGTGTTAATGGTATCGAGCCGAGGAATTCGTAACAGGCTGCTCTGGGTCGCAGAAGCATCCGAGGCACGCAGAGGTTGAGGCAGGCAGATGAGATGGGAAGAGGTGCCCTCAGAAACAGCGTGTGGGATTTCTGAACAAAACGCAATGATTCCTCCGATCGTTTTTAAAGCCATTGCATTCCTACCTTAAGATGTTGCTGCGTTTAATCAATGAAGTTTTACATGGCTATTTGTTAGCCTGTTCTGCACATCCTGCTCATACTGCACATAACGAATAGGATTTATGGGCTGGGATATTTTGCACTTCTCATTGCTCAGAATGAGATAACATTTTCTGCTTCTTGTAATTTGCACTTTGTGTCTTGAATATATTACTGCCAAAAATCATATTGCAACTAATTGATAAACCAGTGACCATGCGGAGAAGCGTGTGCTGTTGTACAGGACCAAGTTAGATAATTAAATTTGCATTACGCTTGTCTGGGTTGAGGTGTTCTGGTTTGTTTAAAACTTTATTTCTGTGCAAGGGAAAAGCAATTAGACCTCCTGATTGTATGTTTACATATATCACTGAAATAAGACATTTTATGACTTCAAAGATTCTAAATAAATCTCGGTTACCTAAGTAGCTGTGCATTATTTATTTTTTCTTAATCATTGCAGAATTGTATTGCACGAGATGTCTTTGTTTGCTCGTTATTGCCTTCCTCGGGGAGCAGGAGCCGCCGCAGCTGCAAGGAGCGACCAGAGGCAGCAGTGCCAGCCGGGGGCTCCTGCCCAGCTCAGCGGCTCGCTCCGGAGCGAGACCCTCATGGGGAGGGAGCCCCCCTGTGTGTGTCTGTGCTCCGTCAGAGGGCTGCTACTGCCTTGCAGGTGGTAAAGGCTTTGAATCAGGGGAACTTCACAAAAGGTGGCTCACGTGAGAGAGCAAGGGTCCAGTGTGCAGGCATCAAAACTGGGGGAGAGGAAAAGGGGGTGAAGGCAAAGGCCCAGAGCGACTGGGTTGTGACAGGAGGGCTCAGACTCCACGGGAAGGGTGCCTGCAGCAGGAACATCTCTGCTGTGGGTGTGCTCGCAGCCTTTTGGAGGTGCTACAGCACTGCTCGAACTCATCTGTGCTGGTGGTGTGCTCTCCTGCCTTGGTCTGAGGACTCCCTTGGCAGAGCCTTTTCTTTTAGCAGGTTCAGTCCCTCCTTTATCAGCATCAAGCACACCCTTAGCAGCACCAGGAGCCACCTCAGGGCTGTTTGCATTTCCAGACCAAAAAAAAGTGCAAGTTACATCTCCTGTTAGACTGAGATTTGTCATCCCCCGGGTGAGCTCCCTGCACGCCAGGGCGCGGAGCCTGTCCAGAAACCACCCCGCCTGTGTCAGACTGTGCTGCTGCGTAAGGAATAGCTGAAATGCCTCTAAATTCCCTGTAATTAATCAAAGGGCGATTACCACCCTCGTAGTGTGACACGTAGAGAGCCCGTTGAGGTAACGTGATTACGCTGAGATGGAGCAGTTAATGTGCCTTCACCTGGAAGAGCTGGACTGGATTAATTTAATGTTACACCCCTATAAAACGGGAGTTTGTACAGTTGTGCCGAGCATTGATAAATAATTCCATTATCACTTTTTCCACGGTTTCGTACTTCCACATCCATAATTTAGCTGTATTTACATTCTGGTTAAGCATTGTCGTGGTCATTGTTTCCCAGCAGCAGAGAGCCTTTTGTTCTCTCAGGCTCACCTCTTCGGGTGGCGACACAGCGGAGATGCCCCGGTTCTGCAGCACCCCAGGCTGAAAAGGTTTCAGGAGCACCTCCCCTTCGCCTTCAGCCTCGTCACAACAGGCCCTGAGCTCTCTGCTCCCTGCACAAATGCAGCAAAGCCAAGGGCTTCGAGCAGTTTGTTCCCGAGTCCTGCACAGGAAGGTGCAGCGGCAGCACGAGCGCTTCTCATCCGTCCCTGGCACCGCGGCCTCTGCTGGAGGTGCTGTGCCTCTGTGAGCGCTCGCTCAAAATTAAAAATTACATCCTTATCAAAGTAATTGTGCCAATTAAAACCACATTTATGGGGGTTATTCCGCTGTGCTTCCCATCCGGGCTGCCCTGGGCTGCCTGCACACCGGCTGAGCACAGCACACGCTCTCTGCCGTGCCCGACGAGCTCTGTTCTCTCCCGGCACCAGGATGCAGGGCTGCAGCTGCTGCTCGAGGCTCACCAGCGAGCTGCCACAAGGAGAAGATAGAACAAAAAAGAAGAGGGCTGCGAAGGCCCAGCGATAGGTTTCTTCTGAAAAAAAATGTGGGTTTTGGGAAGGGCTGCTTGTTTGCACTTTGAGTGCAAGGGCTCTGTTCAGTCTCTAAGCTTTCTGGCTTTTTTTTTTTCCTTCCTTTTTAGCGCTTGAATGTGCTTAAACATAGAAACTTAGGAAGTTTAGAAGCTGGGTTTGGGATTCTCCTGGTATTCTGGGAGCTGTTTTGCTGCAGGTCCTGGTTAATTTGTGCACAGCGAAGCAGGAGCTCCAGCTATATCCCACGGTAAAGCAATAAAAGCCAGAACCTGCATGGATTTGGGGAAGGGAGGGCTCTCTGCCTGTGTTTTGCAGCTTTCTCCAAGCTGCGTTTGGGCTTGAGTGAGGCCAGTGCCAGCAGCCCCTGCCCCGCTTTCTTTGCAGGATCCTGCAGCTTTTTCTGCCGGAATGTCACTAGATGGAGCAATTGACAAAATATTTAATTTCCGCTGCCTTCATCCCCGGGGGGATCCCGCTGGGTGGCCCTGAGCTGCTCCTGGCCTCTCGCTGCGGCAGCGCCTTCCCCTGCAGCAAATAAATCTGCCTGTGCCGAGAGGCTCATCTCCTGCAAATATTAAACCCTAAATTCTCCTGCCAGTCACCAAGCTGCCAAAATCCAGCCTGCTGACCGGGCGCTTTCTGCGTGATAAACGGGGAGGTTTGGATTTCCTCCGGGTGCGGAGGAGGAAGCAGCGCCCGGTGTCTGCGCCCCGTGCTCAGCTCGGCCTGGCCGCAGCACCCAGCTGCTGCCCGCAGATGTCGAAGGAGCCGAGCCAAGGCACGGCCCGCAGGCTGCCCAGTAATTTAATTAACGGCACCGAGCCCTGCGTGGGGGTCAGGGCGAGGTGCTGTGCGCTCCTCGAGCTGCCCCGGGCCCCTTTTGGGGGCCGCCCTCGCCCTGCGCTGCCCATGCCAGAGGGAGGTGGAGAGCTGGCGGGCGCAGCACCAGGAATGAGCTAACTAACCCCTGACAGCAGCCAGCCGCAACGTTTCAGGCAGCCTGGACAATGTTAGCAAATTACTGCGATCGTTTCACCCCCTTCCCTGCAATTTATGGTCTCGAGGCCGTAGCAAGCAGTGGTGGTGCCCCTGTGGGACAGACGGAGCCCAAATCAATCGCAGTGGCCAAGCTTTGCTGGGGTGATTCCATTCCTCGCATATCTCGGGGCTGATGTCACGGCGGTGCGGGGGCCTCCAGCCTCCACCAGCCCCCCACAGACCTCGATGTCGCCTCACAACCCCAGCAGGAGCCCCATGCATTGGTCCCTGAGCCCCCAGGGGGTTTTGTTGCTCCCCTGGTATTTCCCCGTCCCATACTGGTACCCACCAGCTCCATGGCTAGCACACGGACGGACAGCCCTGGTGCCCCCAGGACTCCTGACGGGATCATGTTCGTGGGGCTGGGGGACAAAATCTGTGTGCCAGAGGGCTTCCTCTGAAGGTTACCCATGAGCGAGAGGAAAAAACAGCAAATCCTTGGCAGCCGGCCCGTTTTCATCCCTACTGCGACACTGAGGAGCGACGCGGTTCCCACGGCCGTGGAGATGCTCCAGATGGGGCCATCGGGTTCCCGGCTCCCCTGCGTGCCACCGAGGGAAGGGACACGCTCGAAATGACCGTAAGGGGAGTGGAAAAAGCACGTGCAGCTGAGTTTCTCACCATTCTTCCCCTTTGGAGCTAATCAGCTCCTCGATGGTGAGCCTGCGAAGATCATTAGATTAATTTCTTTCCTTGCTGTGACTTAATTGTCTCCATTTGTACTGCTCAGAGCTCGTGCTGGGGATGTGTTTTTGCTCGGCTATATTTAGTTCGATTTCCACCACGCTATCAAAATATAGAAATTTGGGCTGGCTTCATGACATTGAGATGCTGGGGATGATTTTCCAACTGGGAGCTGCTCCAGGCCCCCCCCACCCCTCCCCTGGGTCCCACGCTGCTTTTATGACTTTTGCCTTATTTTACGTAGCACCTGGGCTGCTCCCGCCCTGGGAGCGTCTCGCAGGCTGAGAAATCCCCCGGGGAGAAAGTTTGAGGGGAAAGGAGGAAATATGAGGCCGAGGAATGAAAATAAACATCCGGGGGCTGCGCGCGTTGAGCAGCCCGGGCTGCGGGGACAGAAACGCGAGGGAAGAGGGGAGGCAGGGGAAGGGCTGCAGCCGCTGCGTGTCCTTGGCGTAGAGCCATGCAGCACGCCTCGAATTGGGTGTTCTGTCCCCAAATTGTGCGGGGGTGAGCTTGGCATCCCGAGGGGTCCCGCAGGCGGGCAGCTCTTCTTGAAGCAACCCCAGTCCTCCACAGAGGCTCTCCCACGTTCCTCACTGGAGCCAGGAAGTTCAGCTCCCGCTGGGGGGCAGTGGGGTCAGCACCGAATCCCTCCCACACCCTCGGCACCAGAGCCACAGGGAAAACTGGGTGGAAATGGTCACAAAATGGGGATTGCGGATTTTTGTTTGCGGCTGGGACCAGTGGTGAAGATGCACGGAGGGGCAGTGGGTGCTCAGCACCCAGGAAAGTAAATAGGGTAGATGAAAAAGGTAAAAGAAAAAAAAAAAAAACAAAAAACTTGTCTGTGCTTGAAGACACTAAAAAGTGAGAGATTTAATGAAGCGTGTGTATGTGCAGCGTGCCAGGGGCTCCCTTCTTGCCCCTTTTGCTTTTGGAGGTCTGCCTGTACGTCTGTCCATCCCTTCTGCTTCACGCCCGGCGAGTGCTGCCCTGAGGGTAGCAGGTACAGGAGCAACCACAGGTGGAAGTTTAACTCGGGTTTATTCATACAAGAAGGAGGTAACTCCACTGGGGACGGGGTAAAAAAAAGGCAAATGGACATTCTGCGTGGCGAGCACCTCTGCTTAAAAAAAATGATAGAAGCAGTGAGAATGGAGCAGACACCAGATGTCAGCTGAAAGCAGATTTGATTTCAGCAGAGGAGATCCACCTTCACGGTGCCATAGTGCAAGCTGTCAGCTAGGGGACAGTGACAGCATCCAGGCCCTACAGGGAGCATCCAGCGGGTGCTGACCTGCTGGATGGAGGGGACCAGACCCCTCCATCTTTCCCTACCTCCTGGGCTGAGGCCACAGTGAGGGGAAGCACGGCACCGTGCCCACTTGTCACCGTGTCACCCCACGCAGCTGCTGGGCGATGCCAGCAGGGACCTGGCCGGGATTGCTGCTCCTCACACTGCGCCCGGGCTCTGCACATGCCGACGGGTGACGTTTCCCTGTCGGCTCAAGCTTAATTAGAAAAAAATTAGAGCCATATGGTTATTACGAATCCAGGCAAAACAATGTCTGTGTGTTTGGGTCTGCTGTACTCAAATATTTTCCTACAGCATTAATTTTTAATTCTTACATCGGGCCCGCATAAGCAAACACGAATAGGATTTTGTGTCTCCCGTAATCCATCCAGCTTGTGTTTGTTGTTACCTACACTGACTAATCACTGCCACCTTCTACACAGGGAAGAGCTAATAATAAATATTAGGACACAAACTTACAAGTTAAATGCGATACAGGTAAGTGCTTGATTAAAAGGCCAGCCGCCGCCTAAGGCTACCACAACTAAGTGTTTTTTGTCTAACGGGCTTTTCTCCTTCGATTCGGCCGCCGGAGCAGAGCACGGTGAGCGTTAACACAAGGCAATCTGGAAACTGAACTCTCCAAACCACCATTTGAGCCACTTGTGGCAACAGGCATGGCTAAGGCTACAGAAGCAGGTTAATGAGGAGCATTAGGCTCCAGGCATGGCTGCAGGTCACCAGTGCCATCAACCCCGGCATGCCGCTAGATCCTTGGTGCTGTGAGGCCGAGCCTCTCCATCCCACTCCATCTCAGCCTCCTCTTCCTCACTCGGTGTCAGGCAGAGGTGCTGGGGCCATGCTGGGCACGAAGCAGCAGCGCAGCGATGTCCCCGTGGGCGCTCCGCTGGGCGAGGGACAGCGCCGATTCTCCGTCCTGCGGGAGGGACGGGGTCGGCACACAGACAGCCAACCCGTGTGGCTGCAGCCCACCCAAAATCAATTAACCCCGGCCAAAATCAATCAGCCCGGACAAAACAATCATCCCACGAGGTGCAGCCCTGGGGCTGTTCTGAGGGGACCGCACCACGCCGCGCGCGCCTCACCTTGTCCGTCAGCGTGAGCTGGCAGCCGGGCTGGGCCAGCAGCAGCCTGACCATGTCAGCGTTGCCCTGCCGGCAAGCCACCATCAGCGCCGTGGTGCCCTGCTCGTCCTGCAGGTTGACGTCGGCCTGGCAGGACAGCAGCGCCCGCACCATGTCCTCCCGCTCGTGGCTCACCCCCAGCATGAGGGCGGTCTGGCCTCCCTGCGAACGCACCCGCAGCTCAGCACCGCACACCTAGTGCCTGCCCGCTCACACGGGTGTTATAACAATGCATATATAGTAATATCTACTTCATATATAGTAATATCGCCTGCTATTACCACATATATATTAGTATAAACCACATTCTTGTTGCGTATATACTAGTGCATGTTATTGCGTACTGCCTATTGTGTTTATATTATAATCATGCATATTCTTTTTGCATACCATGTGTTGTTACATATTGTTGTTATTATTGCCCATTATTGTATATTATTGCATTCTACTATTAAATAACACTGGGGCCTGTCAGGAGGTACTGGCAACAGACATCTATCTACTTGTTAGCAGCACGGCCGCACAGAGGCTCTTAGCAGCAGCAAAATGTCACCCAGCTCCCAGCTTGTCCCAGCCACGGGTCCCCCTCACCCCACTGGACACTTCACCTTAGCCCTGCACTAACTTTTAGGGCTGTTTGAAGGCAGAGCTGGATGAAGGCACTGCCACTGCTGAGACCCAAAGGTGTGACTCTGCAACAAAATGGCCGCCTGCCAGTGAAGCGGGCCCAGCTCCCATACCTGAGGGCCACCCTGAACCACTCCTCCCCGCTTGCAAAATTTACAGCCTTTTTTTTTTTTGTTGTTGTTTCTTAACATTTATCCAGCTCTTCACATGGAGCTGTGGGGTGGCCACTCTGCAATTTAGCTGGGGTTGCTTTCGTAATTTTGGGAAAACAGCAACTCCTACCCAACATCTACCTCTGAGCCTCAGCCTGTGGCTCATTCACTACAAGCCACTGGAATTACACCCCCTGGAGATGTGCCTGGGGACACAATGGTGACAGGATTTATTCCCTCACCACTGTGTTTTGCTCAGCCACAGGCTGAATTCATGCCACACCCGCCCCCTGCGCTGCCCACCCGCTCAGATTTCACCAAACCCTCAGCAAACATCTCCCAGAGCCGCTTCCTCCGGCCAAACCTCCTGGCTCTCCTTCCAGCCTGACCGACTGTGGGAACAACAGGAATTTGGCCGTTGTGGTCATAAACAATGAGCAGGAGCTCGGCCGGCTTCGGTTTGGGAACATTTCTGCCAACCACGTGAGCCCTGCAGACCCCCCCGCACCCCACGCACCTGAGCGGCTCGCACGTTGACGTCCCCCTCCTTCAGCAGCCTCATCACCACGGCCATGTCCTCGCCTGTCTCGGCGGCCGCCAGCGGGGTGAGCATCACGGCCGTGTAGCCCGCTCGGTTCGGCAGGTCCAGGCGGCAGACCCCTGGTGGGGGGCACAGCGGGGACGGGCAGGGTTCAGCCCCACCAGGAACCACCCAGAGGAGGGAGCAGAGGGAAGGGAGAGCAAAAGGGAGACACACGATGTGTGGCGTCAAGAGGAAGGTGGCCGAAAGGCCAGCAGTGCTGCCTGAGCTGAGGGGGAAGGATCTGACCGAGAACCAAAGCTCAGTCAGCAGAAATTTCCATAGTTATACAGGATTGAGCCTTATCTGCATTGCATATCCATTCATTAAGGGTCTTGTGAGCACAGCAATAAACGACCTGTATGTATGTTGCTACATTTAATTATAATTCCTGAGGTCAACTCAATTAACTTTGATGACCGAGTTATAGCCTAAAACAAAAATGATAGGGGATTAATTTCTGCCCTGGGCACCCACCAGGTGTGGAGCTGTTTGTTTTACCTCCTCGAGGGTGGGAGCAGCAGAAAGGTGAAGGTCACGTAAGGGCACTGCACACCTCATCTTGCCACGCTTTGTTCATCGCTGGGGTTTAGCAATGTCAGCTCGGAGGAGCTCTGGAAGCGTTTTCCAGGCTCCGTCCTGGTGGCTGGCACGTCCACAGGGGATTTGGGAGCTCAGCGCCATCACGTGCATTGCCACTGAGTGTCCCAGCGAGGAGCACTCTGTGCTGAGCTTCTCGGCACCAAAAATCCTAGAGTGTTTTATACTCTAGGATTTCAGTCCCAGTTTTTAATCTGTTTAATTTCCAGGAAAGGCTCTTATGCTGGCAGCCTGACCACCGGATATCTCCACAGCTAATCAGTGAAGATATGGATGAATTTCACAGCAAAATGCAGTTTTTACTGAGTCCTTTCTCGTGCTGTTCTCAAGCACTTTATTATTTTTTTTTTCAAATCGAGGGGCCTGTTTCCAGTTACAAGGATCCCGCTGGCACATGCTCTCCAGAAGCACGCTGCTCCCCGTGTTTTGGGTCAGGGCAAGCTCCTGTGACAACAAGCCAGCAAGCCTGTGACAACAATGGGCACATAGATGTGTATGATAATCTGCCATTTCCCTAACATTTAACGGATTGTCTTGCCCATGAAAAGAGGCCAAAGTGTCTCTATTCTTTCTGAAAGCGCGTGCATTTTTTTTTCCCCCAGTACACTCTCAGCTGAAAGTCTCTTTCTTTGCAATGCGAGCTGAAAGTTCAATAGTTTAAAATGCAATTTTCCTGCGGTGCTGTGGGGTTTGTTACACTCGGGTCTGAGCCCCCAGCTCCAAGCCACAGCATGGCACTGGCTGCTACAAGATGCTGGGGGAGCCCCTGGAGGGACCGAGCAGTGCCCCATCCCATCCGTACCCCTTGCCCACAGCAACCCTGAGCCATTTCCAAAGCCCTCAACACTAATGAGCCTTAATGTGCTTGATGGGCCTCAGCTGGGACCCTCACACACATCCATAAGCTATGCCAGAGGGTGCTGATCTCCTGCTCAAGCACATCTCCTGCATGGACCATGGCCCCAAGCTTGTCTGCTGGAAGGCTCCAGGGCATGCAGGTTGTAGTTGGTCCCCAGCCCACCTCCCTTTGCTCCTGACTGGACTCCCCGTGAGGTCCTGGGACCTCATTCACCATTTGCCATGCTACCTGGCTCTGCCCACCACAGTCAGACCGGTGGGACCTTGCCCCATTGCTGAGAGCAACCCAAAATGTCCTCCACACCCATACCCAACAAGCAGCAGCACCGCTGCTCCTACCTGTGTCCAGCAGGAGCTTTGCAATCGGGAAGTTGGAGTGGGAGACGCTGTAGTGAAGAGCCGTGTTGCCGTTCCTGTCGGCCAGGTTGACCACCACCTCCAGGAGCTGCGGCTGGATGGCCCCCAGCGCCTGCAGGTAGGCTGCGACCGCCTCGGGGCTGGAGGACTTGCGACTCGACACCCGGAACCACTCCTGGCAGACGGTGCTGAGGACCTGCCGCTGCAAACGCCACCGTCACCTTACCCCTGGGCTTTGGGGGAGCCAAAACCCGCTCCCCGCCTGCCCTGGTGTCTCACGTGCTGACTGTATGGTGAAGCACCCATCCCTCACCCAGCCTAGCTCTTAAATTCATTCCTTTTATCAAAATAAAAGCAATAAAATGCCCCAAAATTGCTCCACCACCTCAAGTCCCCGGTGCCCACTAGCCCTGTCCTGCCCCAGGAGCAGACAGGCCACAGTTTGGGGCCTGCACCCCACATGGCACGGACCATGGACACTCCTTCTCCGCCTGATACAGCAAAGCACCTCGTGAGAGAACCACCCTTAAAAAATAAAGTCCAAAATATGTTAAAGCTTAATGAGCAGCCACTGGAACCAATTAGTCACAGGGAGTCTCCCTGTAACTGTGTGTACAGCCTGTGCCATCGCTTCTCAGAAGGGCTGAGCAAATTGCTTCCTGTCCAGATGGAGAAAAATGGGGGAGAAAATGGTGCTCTGGGTGGATTTAGAAGGATGGTGCTAAAAATCCCTTCCCAGCAGGGCAGAGGGGTTGTTGCCATCCTGCAAACCTGCCGCTGCCCCGGCTCCTGCACCACTTTGTCCTGTGCTCTGGCATCCTCCAGCCAGTATTCAGCTTGTGGTTTTGTGATTGCTGTTATAACTTAAGGGGGAAAGGAATTTCCTGTGGTAACATGAATGAGTAATCAGAGAAACCTTTCATCTTCATCTTCTTTTTTTTTTTTTTCTTTTTTTTTTTCCCCTTTCTTTTTGGCTATTCTAAACCAACTCGGAGTTGTCCTGTCCCATCTCCTGACCAAGCTGTCCATGGTAGGGCACAGCCTGCAATGCACCGTTAGGAGAATCTTATCCATTAAACATAACACAGAGTGGGAACTGCATTTGAAATTTGATCGAAAAATATCTGTACCAGATGCTTGTCGCTTGTGGTCCTTATTTCTGAGAGGTGCTGGCTGAGCAGCTGGCAGTCGGCAAGGAAATCTTCCGAGGGTTTGCATCTAGAGGGAAAATACTTTTGTAAGCCCAACATGAAGCAGAACTTGCAAGTGGCATTGAAGTGGGAAGGATGATGCTTGCTTTAGGTTAGAATGCTTTAAACGCGTATTTAAACACTTAGCTTTAGGGACACAGCGTGTCCCATTGACCTGAATCAGATTTCAGATACAAAGCCAAGCACTTTTTAAAGTCTTCAAGTCCAGAGTCTCATATCTGTACAAACTTCATCTTTTACAAGAATCCTTAAGCTGGAAAAAGAAATTTTATTCCTGAATCTGCAAAGCACTTGACTTAGAAAGTTTACTTGAGGAGGGAGAAATGAGCTAATTCTCACCAAATATGACTCACTCCGCCTTTTCCACAATCAACTGTTGGGCCTGAATCAATCCCCACTAGATTGTGTAGTAACTCAGAAAATATTTAGCTCTTTGAAAGGCTTTTCCCATGTCTCCAGAAGCCAACAACTGCCTTTCCACTGAGGACATGAAGCACCATCCCCGGCCCTCCTGGAGTGACCAAACAAAGCGCCGCACCTCCTGGGGGTTTCGAAATGCCATGGAAAGCACGCTCACTCTTGGCTTTCTGGTTACCTGTCAGCCTTGTGCTCAGCACCAGGCGTTGCTTCTGCCTCAGGCTCCTGCCGGTCATCATCTTCATGTCTCTCCTGCAAGGAGGGCCCCGATGAAGCCCCCTCACTTTCTCCTCCACCTTCCTCCTGTGTGGGCTCCAAACCGCCAGCTCTCCTCTCTGTCTCGCTCTCCGCATCCCCCTCCGATGGGCTGTCTTTGCAACTCGTGTCCTCGCTGGAAGTCGTTTCGTAGCTATTTGAGGACACCACATGTTACTCACTCCTCTCCCATCAGCAACCACAGGGCCTGACCAAGACTCATTGAAGACACCCCCTGACTCCAATGGGCCTTGGGTGAAGCCCGGCGTGATACACAAGCTAGAAGGTTAGAGCCACAGCCAGACCTGGGGTTAGTCTTTTTGTCTTCTTAAGGCAGCAGGAGCACAACAGAAGCAGTTAATTAGCAGCAGGCAAGGTTACTTCAGGGACTGCCCGGTTGGTTTGAAGGGATGGCCACCACAGCAGCCCCAGCATGGCCAGGCAAGGGCTTCGTGTCACCCACCCACCACAATAAATATGGGCAGGTGGAACGTTTAGGGGTGGAAAACTTGAAGACCACTAGGCAAAAACCATGCTTGCTCCTCCAGCAGGGACTTGAGTCCACCTTTCAGGTAGCCCTGCTAGAGACACC
This sequence comes from Anas platyrhynchos, assembly GCF_047663525.1. Lineage (NCBI taxonomy): Eukaryota > Metazoa > Chordata > Aves > Anseriformes > Anatidae > Anas > Anas platyrhynchos. Next base: position 36,837,604 of record NC_092594.1, read on the forward strand.
TCTCACGTGGTTGTCCAAAAGTATCACAGCAATTCCATGAGACAGAACATTTAACTCTGATGGATCCTAAAACCTCTCAAACTCATCAGGATTCCCCTACTTACTACCCATTGTACCCATGTCAGTGACTGTTTGTAGAAGCTCGACTCAACAAGAGTGAGTGAAACCTGATGAAACCAAGAGCAGCAATCACAGAGCTGGAAACTGGGTGGGGAAGTGCCTGTGAGCAGCAACCAGCATTTAAACCTGCACGCACAGCTGTGTGCTCAGGGAAGGGAAAGTGAAATTTCCGCCCTCTCCAATGCCAGCACAAGGGTTTCTTGGTAGAAGAGGTGCCCGTGCTGCAATCAGAGCCGCATCTACAGCACGTGTTGCTGGCTCCAGTTAGCTCAAAGGCCAAAGCAAATTCGGTACTGGATCCACAGGGAACTAACTGCTTATTGGAGCACAACTAAAATACAGACCTCCTTCACCCCAGGACAATTGCTCGTTTACTGAAATCGTTTTTTCTCTCTCCCAGAACCAACTTTTGTTGGCCGTTGCTGGGGTGCAGGGGTAGGTTAGTGGCAGCGTGCCCACCCAGGCAATGCAGACCTCCTCCAAACCCACCCAAGTTAGTGGGCATCGTCCCATGGACCCAGCTGGGTTTTGGATGAAGCCCCAGAAGATTGGTGTGCAGAGTTTCAGTCCCCAGAGAAGTCTCTCAGTGCCCTGAAAACACCAAGGTCCCGGTCTTTTCTACAGGGTTACTTACAGGTTATCAGGTTAAAGAAGGGAGAAAAGAGGCTCCATTTCAAATGGCCTTTTAATCAAGAGGTTTGGAGAGGAAAAGAGGAGAAAAAGAATGACTTCTTCAGCGATACAGAGGACGTTACATGTTAAAAGGCAGTTTTATCTTCTCAGCGGATGCTTACCCACCATTTACCCCAACAAACTGAAGATTCTTTTTGGTCCCATTGCCTCCTGCATGGAAACCATAACCTTTCTTTTTCATGATAGATTTAAGACTTGTGGTTGGAGAGATTTCTAGCAAAATACAAAATAACAGATTAATTAAGCAGATGTGCCATAATTATCAGTGATTATTCCCAACCTGTAGCAACAAACTACAAATCGTAACCATAAGCATCTTAGTACTTCATCTTACAAGGTTCCTTTTACACCTGGCAAAAAAGCTGATGCATCTGGCCACAACCTGAACCTGCCCTGACACCTTAAAAACACAGGTCTCAAACCTCTTCAGGTGGCTGGGAATAGGAAGTGACTGGGAATTATATATGTGTTCTGCGAATATAAGTAGGCTTTACTCTTGTAATATATATATTTTTCCCAATATTTATGTTACAGCCCCGCCTATAATACTATATGGATGAGTCCTTCCATCGGAGTTTGAATCGTCTCACTACATATTGCTATTGCAGGTCACAGCTATTTGTGAGGTCCTTCGGACAGTGAACAGGGAGCCTTCAGTTTTGGCTTCTCAGCTTCATATAAGCTAAAATTATTCTATCTGAGCAGCTGTGTGACTGGGACAGGTCTGTTCCCAGCCCAGCTGCTGTTAGCTTGAACTGGTTCTGGTTCTGGTGAACTCCTGATTTACCCCAGAGCATCTGATCCCTGCACGCTTGCAAATTGAGGTGTCCAATTGAGAGAAATGGCAAGCGGGGTTATTTGGTGGGACAGCCACAAGGATGGCCACTTCTGGAAGTGATCCTGTGTATGACTGAGCCACAGCTTTTACTTGCTTTTGTTTCCTTTTTAATTTATTTATTTTAAGGTCGCGTGGCTTATGAAGTGCGGAGATTCGCCTTCCTCAAGCACACATTTTTAGGAGGGGCTATTTCTGATCTCTTGGCCACCAGTCACACCTCTGAGCTCCACTGCATTGCCCCTGCCTGACGCTCCATTAAAATGGGGAGAGATTCAGCCCGGACACGTTGAAACCCATGCCAATGTTATTTACCCAACTGTTGATAGTGCGTGTTCGAATTCTCCTTATCTGCTGGCCTCTGCGTAGAGTAGGCAGACAGCAACGAGTTTAAGGAATTAACTAATTGGTTCTGGATGGAGCTGAGCTTGGAGGCTGGCTGTTTGATAGCGCTTGCTAGCTCGGGGTAGCCGTGCTCCAAACACATCCACTGCTCCTGCAGCAGCTCCTGGATTTTCTTTACGTATTGGCCTATGGGGTCAACAGCAGGGAAATCTCTGTGGTCAGGGTGACCGTCATCTTCCATCCCATCTTCAGGTTTGTCTTCATCGAAGCCTGCCTTGGTTTTGCCTGTGTTTGAGTCAGTTTTTGTTGCTCGATAGCTTGCTGCAGTCGCTGCATGAGCAGCGAGACCCTGGGTATCGTAGTTATTTCTCTGGTTTTGGTTGTCATCGCTGAGGTGCTCGTCAATCTTCAGCTCAGTTAAGCACGGGGCGTGAAGGCCAGGCTCCAGCTCAGCTTCGGTCTCTGTGAGCTCAGCAAAATGTCCAGCTCCCTCCGTGCCACCACCTGCCCACCCCTGCTCTCCCTGAGCGCTCACCTCCCCGGCCGGTGAGTTCACGTTGTCCACTCTGTGCACACCACAGCCTATGGATTTGGTGGAGAGCGGGATGTTTACGTTCACACCCTTGTCGTGGGCTTCCTTGGAGCCGTTCACGTGTGAGGGCTCGGTGTTCACCGCAGCATCGTAGTACTGCAGCGTGCTGCTGCGCTGGCCAGATGGTGCCGAGGCTGCTTGCGCGTTCTCCCGGCACAGCTGCTCCTCCAGCTGGGCTTTGGAGCTGGCCAGTAACCTGATGCTCTTCTCCTTCTCCTTGATCTCATGATCCTGCTGCTCCAACACCGCTCTGATCTGCTCCAGCTCCTCTTTCTTCTTGCTCAGCTGCTCCTCCAGCGTGGCAATGTGCTGCTTCAGAGCAGCGATCCCACCAGGCTCTCCTGCCTCTCCTCCCCGCTCCTCCTCCCCTTGAGTGCGGGCATCTTTCTTTGGCACATTTGGGGTGATTTCACTCACGCTTCCCTCCACTCTCCCAGGGCTCGTGCTTCCCTCTGCGAGCCGGGGGGCACCCGGCGAGGCTGACACCGCATCGGCAGCATCACCCTCCTCAGCCCTGCTCTCCACCACCACCTGCAGCTGCTGCACGGCGGCGTGCTGGCCCTGCCACGGGGGCTGTGCGGGTGCCCTCTCCTTGGGGACATCGCCGTGCCAGCCCTCCCGCACGGGGCTGCCTTTCCCCGGCTGCTCCTGCTGCTGCGAGGACGAGTCCTGGGGCAGGCTGGAGGTGATGCCATTGGGTGAACGCAGCGCGGGACCAAACTTGCTGTCTGGGCAGCTCTCATCATCACCAGGCTGGGAGGGTGACCGGAGGGGACACGTCCCATACCCGTCCCCAGCTGGGTGCTGGCCGGGTGGCAGCGCCGCGGGCATGCTGGAGGCTCGCAGCAGCTGCGGCCGCCCCTGGAGCTCATCCTCCTGGCGCACCAGCTCTGCGTGCCGCCGTGTCTCAGCCAGGAGGGCTTTCCTCCGGTAGCTGGGCTCCTCGCCGGGCACGGGGGGCCGTGGGGTCTCCTCTGCCCCCAGCGATGCCTTGCGCTGTGCGCGGCATGAGGTGGTCAGCCAGCCCGGGCCGGCAGCGGCCGCGTACCCGCGGGAGCCATTCTCGGGTAGGCTGAAGTTTCGGGGCAGCGTGCTGAATTTCGGCTGCTTGGCTTTGCGGTGGATGTGGACCCTCCTGATGGTGTTCCCCTTCTCGATGTCGTCCACGTACTTCAGGAAGTCCAGGTCCAGGTGGAAGCCGTACGGTGTCTCCACGGAGTAAGGGAGGCTTCGGGGCTGCTGCCCGTCCCCGTCGGGCTGGGGCGGCTGGCTGGTCGCTGAAATAACCACGGGGAAAAGAAAAAAGATTGAATTTTGGAAAGCTGGTAGGTCAAAAATAACAAGAATTAAGTGTTCAGAGCAGGAGGGAAATGACCACGACAAGCCCTGCTTTGATACTCCTGGCCCTAGTGTGCATCTACAGAAAACAGTTAATCTACGGTATTTCTGGTAAGAAAATTACTTCCGGGCTTTTCTTTTCTTTTTTTTTTTTTTTTTCTTTTTTTGGTGTGGGTTTGTCAAGAAACAAACGAGGAAACAAACTCCCCGTGACAGCCGTACCATCTGTCTTCTCCATGGTGTGGTCTGGTCAGGCTGTCAGTGCCCCATCCTCTGACAAGCTGCGGCAGATGAGCTGGTTCGCCCTTGAAAAAAAAAAGAAACAAATCATTTTAATGTAAAAAAGCCCCATCATCTGAACTTAATCCATCCTTAAAGCCTTCCACTTCTTCACAGGACCCCCCTCGCTTCCTGTGCTCTGCAGCCCGGCTGTGCCTGCTCAGCACTTCCAAGCGTGCGCGAATCAATAGCTCCTTCGCCAGCGGGAACCACTCACAGCCACATCCCAGGGAGCTCCTTCTGATGAAATATCCCCGCATTACGGGTGGTTTTCGCTGTGAAAGAGAATGGAGAGGTGTTTAGGAGAATTTCGGTTGGGTTTGAGAGGTGGCACAGGGACTCTTCGCTGATTGCTGTAAGCTGAATGTAGTCTGCGACAGATACCCTACATAAAATATCATCTCCTCTGAAAATAGCATGGGATAGAAACTACACACAGAAGTGACTGGGTTGTCATCTTAAAAAGAAATGCTTAACAACCAAAGATTTAAAAATAATGTTAAAACAAAATTCAAAAAAAAAAAAGGCCATGAGACCTCACCACGTTGCACTGAAACACAAATTACGTTCCCATCAGGGAGGATCCTCAGGTGGAGATCTGCCTTTATTCCTGCTACAGGGCAACAAGTGAGTTTTTCTGTTGGAGATTTTATTTAACACGGTTCCAGGCCAGCGATGGTCACCCAGCAGCTGGAAGGCTTCTTGTCCAAGCACATCCATGAGCCCCGGGGTATGGCAGGGCAGGGCCACACAGCCCCCAGCCCGCACCAGGCCGGCCAGGCAGCTGGGAAGGTCGCTGGGGCTGCTCGTTTCAGAGCTCTCTGATCAAACTCACGGGGTCTGAAATCATTTTCTGCCTCGCTGGCCTTCTCCAGCCTGCGTCTTCCCCATTCTCTTTTTCTTCCACGGTCATTTTTGCATTTTGTAGCTCCTTTTGTAGCTCCTGATGGAAACGGCGAGGTAAATGGGTACGGTACACAGAGTACAGAGCTGCTGCTGTTATTCTCCACTGGAAGCACCAAAATGACTTTTTCACTCAACGTGTTTTAATGAGCTTTTAACTACGACAGCGACCAGCCGGGAAAACGCCGTCACCGCATTGTTAGCGCGGGATGGATGCTTGGAGAGAGGAGAACCTGTCAGAGGAACCATCGCCTCTGTCCTTACGCCAGACAAGCTCACGGTCAGTTGATAGCCCAGATGGGAAGCTCGGAGGGTCCCCAAGGCAAGGAGAGCACCAGAGCTCTCGGGAACACCTCCGGGGCCAGCACCTCCTGCCCCGTGGAGCCAGCACCGCACAGACCAACAGACGCCTGGTGTGTTCCCAAATTAACAGCGCCTTCGCTGTGAAAGGCAACGTCTTCTGGCTCCTGCCAATAAATAGCAGGCGCCAAAACGAGCGCTAATCTCTTCCTCGAATGTTTGTTTTATAAGTTTTCTGATTGCAGTCAATTACGGAGCAATTAGGAACCCCAGCTACAGTCCAACCAGCCACATTTCACTCCTCTAGGTCGTTTACTTAGAGGGAGGGGGAAGGAAAAAAGCCAGGCAATAGGATGCTTCTTAATATCTAGATAATTACACCTAATTGGTTCCTTTATGAACTGGCTGGGTCCCAACTCTGCAGTCCAAATTGCTGCTACGACTTTTCTCTTTTGACCGATCTACTCCAAAATCGCCTCGGAACAGGACGTGGAGCACCCCTGGCAGCCTCGCTGGTGCTCCCGCGTCCCCCCTGAGCCGTCCTGGAGCAGCAGCAGCAGCGCCCTGACCCCCCTGGGGCACTCGGTGCCTGTTCTGGTGCATGGCAATGTCCCCGTGCACGGTGGTGTCCTCGTGCATGGACGTGTCCTCGTGCACAGCGGTGTCCTCACCCTCTCTTCTCACCCCCTTGGCTCTGGGAGCGCTCGTCCTCACTGCCACCAGTCTGGAGGAGCTGGCCAAGACTCGAGGAAGCACTTTCTAGTAAGTCTCCGTCCTGCTACGCTGAGCCTGGGCCAGGTTTTGGGTTTTGCTGGCTCTCCCCTGAAGGACACTGCTTTGCTCTCCGGGCAGGCAGCATCACGCATGCTGCAGCGCTGAAATTCAGCTTTAGCGGGCAGAAAGGCAGCGGGGACGGCCAGCCCGGGTTTGAGCGGCGTTCCCTTTCTCAAGGCAGCACAAATATACACACAAAAAGGGAAATCAAGAAGGCAGCAGTACTGACCGAAGGCATCTCATGGCTCGCAGTGGCTCTGTGCCTGATGCTGCCCCTTTGCAGCCACGTTTAACCCTTCCTTCCCCTGCACCCCTCCCTCGCCGTTCAGCCCCTCCCGCACGCCAGCAGAGACGAGAGCAGCACCACAGCCTGCAAGATTTACAGAGCAAATTAACCGAGCCGCAGAGACGAACAGACACGGATTTCATCCGCTGTGAGCATCTTGCTGCTGGTTTGAAACGAGCAACACTTAACCCTGCGACTACAGCAAGCAGATAACTCACCCCCGCTGCGCGGCGCGTTAACACAGCCTCATTAGCCACAACACAACGTATATTATTATTTTTTTTTTCAGCTCTGCTTGGCGTTTTCTCCTGCACTGCAGCAAGCAAGCGGCGTTCGCACCTTGTTGCAGAAGGGGAACGTCTGCCAGCACGGCGGCGTGTCCCGTTACCTGCTCGTGCCGCCCTCCCCGGGGTCCGTCCCCGCGCTGCGGGCAGGGGCTGAGCGCGCCGTGCCGCAGCCGCGCGGCTCCAGTTGTTGGAAAGTTGTCAGCTGACCGGTGACCTTGCTGGAAAAAGCAAACACAAGTTCACGACAAGGAGCACAAAAGAGGGCTTCATTCTCCAGCAGCACGGCGCATCGATCACGCCGTGACCTTCCTGAGGACAGCCCGAGCCTGCTGCATCAAATGAGCCGCTTTTCACGGCGCGTTCGTCTGCTCCACAAAGACCACCGGCGTGTCCCCCTTACCGGGCAAAATAATGCAGAAAAAGGTCAATTATTAACGAAACACCTCCTGTTGTACCTGATGCTGCAGGCTGCGCCCCGGGCTGGCTCTCCGCAGGCTGAAGGCATTAGTTATTCTGCTCGGCGCCGCGCGCGGAAGCGCAAGCAGATGCCACAATTAAAAGGCAGCCTCTTGATTAGCAGCCGCAGTGGGCTCGGCGGTGCCATCAGTCCTGCTGCAGCCCCGGCGCTGCTGACCGGAGCAGGACGGGGCGAGTGGTGACTACAGGGAGGCAGGGGCACAGCCCCGTCCTGCTGGGGCCAGACAAATTAAGGCACCTTTTTGCATCGGGGGTACCGGTGCCAGCCTCATTTGGGGTGGGGAGCCAGCCCCCAGGGTGGACACGGCGTGGTTTTGCCTGCTCGTGACAGTGCACATCCCACAACCCTGGGGCTTCTGTAGGGTTTTGCTGAATTGCTGACACCCCCAGGCTGGCGACAGAGAAATAAAGTCAGCTTTTGCACTGAAGTTGCCCAAACTTGGTGCTTTTCAAGGCAGAGCCTCATCCACGTGCACACCCGGGATGCCAACGGGCCGGGACAGAGGATGCCTGGAGCGGGGCTGGCAAAGCGGGCTGCTACCAGCCACAGCTTCAAGAAAAGCAGAGCTCTGCCTCTGCAGGAAGCCAAACCGCCAGGAAACGTGCAGAAACGGAAGCAGCACGGCCTTGCGAGCTCTCCCCGAGGCACGGACGGGTTAATTTGCACTCGAGAACCGCGGGACGAGCCCCGGAGGCTGCCAAGCGCCGTCCTTCCCACGCCGCCACCGTCGGCGCGCCACGCAGCCGGCTGCTGTGCCCAGGGCTCCAAGCGAGCTTCGGAGCACGCTGTTGAGTGCTTCCTGCAAGGATTTTGGGGCGGATTCCTCTGGTTTGGTTACACTCGCACATCTTTTTTCAAGCGTGTTCGCGGGGGTTTGTTGTTATGCTCACCGTACAGAGCAGAAGGACGGGGAAAGAAACACATTTCTGCGCGGCACCGGTTTTAAAGTAACACAGAACTGGGCTTTTTTTTTTCAAAAGACCTAGCAGGAAACTTTCGTTCATAGCGTTTCCTCATTGCAATCACACGCCTCAGACCCACGTTTTCTGCCAGATTCAATCCCCGTGGGACTGGCGAAGGTCTTCAAGCCTGTGTCGGCTGCTCCCATGGATGACAGGAACCAGACGTCCCCAAAACACGCCTCAGTCCCTCCCTGTCCCTGCCGGGCCCACTGCAGCCCCGGGGTGCTGGATGCTGTGGCAGGGAGCTCAGCGACCACTCAGAACTCCATCCAAAAACTCCATGGCACTAAAATAAATCAGTCTGAAGGCCCGGCTTGCCTTGCTTGATGGTATAATTACCAAGGTTTGTACAAAGGGTGAGAAAGCAGGGTTCCAGTGCAAGCCACCTGAAGCCCCAGGGGCCAGGAGGTGGCTTGAAAAGGTCCCCGTGCCTCCTCTTGGAGGGGCTCACACCAGAAACAGCGATGGGCACGCCTGCAGGAACGCCGGCAGCCAAATAATTCGCCCAGCACCACTTATTGAACATCCCAATGGCTTCCAGCGTACCCGTGCAGCTCTCCAAGTCTGGTGGCACTCAAGCGGCCACCCCAGGCACCCTGTCCCCCAGCGCACAGAAGGTGCGGATACCCCGATTTGATTAAGCTGTTTAATAACTGCAGCGAGCTCCCTGCCAGCACCTCCATTAGGGACGGCTCAGGACGAGACAGGGAGGATCAGATGTCCCGGCTCCCCCTCTTCTGTGGCTCACCGGCAGGGGAAAGCGATCACGTCCATCCCCTGTTCTGATAACCTCTGTGAGCTGACCTTCAGCTCGCTCCAGCTATGGTCTCAGGAAGGCTTTGGTCGGTTCTCATGGTTTTATCACGATCCTTGAACCTATGGCCTCCTTTCCCAGAGCCAGGTAACCCCAAAAAGAGAAAACCACCTGAAAACACGGATCCAAAGCGCTCCGAAGCCAGAAGGCAAAGAAATTCGGAAGTTTCTCATTTCTCCTGTTTCCTCTTTTTGCCTCGGTCCCCCCAGTTTGGAGGCTTCTGGCCCTGCCCAAGCTGCTGATTTCCTTCTCCTTGGCCAGGGACCCGTTGTCCTTCACTGCCCCGTTACCAGGTGTGGCCATCCATGGGGTCAGAGAAGCTGGTAGCCACCCAGCGGGGTTGTCCTCGGCTTGGCTAAGATTTGGTGTCCCCGGATTTGGTGGCGGAGGAAGGCAAGGGAGGGTGCCCTGCTGCATCCGCTCCCCTCGGGGCTTAGTCAGAGATGAAAACTCTGCGTTTGTGGAACTGGACAAACCCGCAGCGATACATAAATAACACTTCCTAACCCCAGACTGAGAAAGCTCAAAAAAAAAAAAAAAACACTTGTGGTTGCCCAAAGCGAGCTGTGGAGCTGGGCTCTGTTCTGCCTGGTGCTGATAAAGGTTCCCTCCATCAGCACAGCCCATCAGCTTCGGGGTGCTTAAACCCAGAGCAGTCTTAAAACCCTCTCTGCAGCTGCACAGGACCCCGGTCACTGGAAACCCCTCTGCAGGCTGATGGGGACAGCAGGGGACGGACGGGCAGGGGGGCAGCAGTCGGGGCTCTGCGCTGGGATTTTTGTCCCAGCTCACGCTGCCGCTCCCCTCGGTGGTGCTGAGGCTCCTGTTCAACAGAGGAATGGGCTGAAATTATAGATTTAAACCAAGCTCATTCAGAAGACCGGAGCCACCCCGTGTTTCACATTTCTGACTCCAGCAACCCTTCATTTTGGCAGCGCATTATCGTAATAACTTGGTCCAGCTCCGTTTTCATGTGAAACCTCAGATGCGTAGGACTTGCAGACTCTGGAAACATTAATTCCACCGAGGCCTAAAATAAATACGGATTAAGAAGGAGCTCTCTGCATCTGGTTCCTCCCCGGCGCTTTGTCTCGGAGACGGCCGCGTGCGAAAAGTTGGAGCTGGGACTTTTTGCTCCCGCGCCCCAGCCAGGCTCACTGTGTTCTTCGGGACCGACCGAAACCTGCACCTCGCTGCTCCCGGTGCCAAAATCGGGTGGTGTGCAGGGCGAGTCCCTGCCCCTCGTCCCTGGGGGCTGGCCGCTCCCTTTGCTTTGGACCCAGAGCCACAAAGAGGTGCTGTGAGCTAGGAGCATCCCCGGCACCGCGACGTGCCAGGGGGATCTGTACCTCCATGACCGAAGCAGCAGGGCACGGCCCGGGTTCCCCCAGCTGTGGGGCTTGTCGCTGCTCTTTCTGTTCACAAATAACTTGGAAACTCTCAGAGCAGGGAACGGGAGGGCCCCCGTGAGCACAGCACCAGGCTCACTCACTTTCGTATTCCGGTTTCAGGATTATTTTAATTTATCCGCCACCCAATCGCCCTTCAACCACAAGCTCTCAGGCAGCGAGCCGCTCACCCCCCAGGCCGTCGTTCTGGCCGATGTTTTTACTTCTGAAGTATTACAGCCAAAGCGACAGCTAATCAATCACGGAGCTGAGGGCACGGGCTCCCCCCTCTGCGTGGCCGTTTCGGGGAAGAGATCAGATTTTTTCCGCCAAGCCCATCCCGACTGGAACGCGAGGAACTGGGACATCTGCGAAACGGGCGCGCAGGCGGACGCTGGCATTTCCCCCGGGGCTGCCCCCCGCCCTGCCCTGCTCCGCAGTCCCTGCGCTGCTGTGCGTGATGGATTTTTGGATGCTCAACCTTTCGCTCGGAGCTTCGCGTTTGATTCCTGGGTTAGCCAGCGGACAAAGGAAATGCATCCCGGTGGTGCCATGTCCCACAGCTGTGCGCTGAGGGTTGTCTGCGTGTCCTGAACGGGGGCACCGGAGACAGCCCCGTGTAGGAACACCCTTGGGGAGGTGACCATCGCGCCTCGAGCCCACTGGAGTTGCTCTTGCAGCCGTTCCACCTCCTGCTGCCACCACCCCACGCCTGCCCAAAGTACTTGGGTGCTCCGAGCACCCAGCCTCTGCCATATGGACCTCAGCGACCCGACCACGGTCCAGCCCCACTTGGCAGTGGGATCCAGGCGTCCCGGAGAGCTGAGCACCCCAAAGTGTGTGCTGGGGTGGTCACTTTGGGGAGGCTGTGCCCGTACCCCCACTCGCTGTGGGGTGCCACGAGTGGGGTCCCACTCTCAGCCCCCCAAGGATGCGATGCCTGCAGCCAAGCCCCACGGGACAGGCGGCTCGTGGAAGCGGAGGCAGCAAGGAGTCAGGGTGCCAGGAGTTTCTGTAGGGAACGGGGAGAGGCTGGAGGACACCAGGGACCCCCCCCCCGTACCCCAAAACCCCCCTGCAGCATCCCCGCGCGCCGCGCATCCCCCTGCGCGCCCCCAAAAAGTACCCCAGGCACTTCTCCCCGCCCCTCCCCGGCCCCAAACGCGGCTCCCCCCGGGACCACGACCCCACGATCACCCCCCCAAAATCCCCCCCGGCCCCGGGCCCTACCTGGCAGCGGCCGTGCCGCGGCCCCGCTGCCTCCTGCGGGCGGCCCCGGGCGCGGGGGGGGCGGAGCGGGGCGGGCCGGGGGCGGGCCCCGGGGGGGGCCGGGGGGAGCAGGACAGAAACGCACTTTTTTTTTGTTCCTTTCCTCTTTTTTTTCTTTCTTTTTCTTTTCTCTTCCTCCACCCTTTTCCCCCTTTTCTCTTCCTTTTTTTTTTTTTTTTTTTTTTTTCTTTTCCTGAATGTGTTATTGTCCTCGGTTCCTTTTTATTTTAATTTTTATTTATTTTTATATATTTTATTTATACTTTTCTAGCCCGGCGACTCATCCTATTTGCACACATGCAAATCAAAAGCAGCGGGAAGGGGAACCAGGGCCTGGACTGCATCTGCGCCCACTGCACCCACCCGACACCACCCACCCCGACTGGGTCCCACACCCACACCCTAATGGGGTAACATGGAGAAAACCTAAAGGCAGCACGACGTGAGCCCTGAGCCTCCTGGGGCATTTGTCTCACCCCATGCGATCTCCCTACTTGTCAGCTGCCCACCCACAGCTGGCCAAAAGGCCAAGGTGCTGGGCCCTATGGTGCTGGGCCCTATGGTGCTGGGCCTTATAATGCTGGGCCCTACAGAGCTAGGCCCTACAAAGCTGGGCCCTACAGAGCTAGGCCCTACAAAGCTGAGGCTTACAAAGCTGGGCCCTGAAGAGCTGGGCCCTACTAAGCTGGGCCCTACAAAGCTGGGCCCTACAAAGCTGGGCCCTATGGAGCTGGGTTCCACAGTGCTGGGCCCTATGGTGCTCGGCCCTACGGTGCTGGGCCCCATGGTGCTGGGTCCCACAGTGCTGGAGCTACAGGCTGCAGAATATGGCCCCTGGCCCTCATCACACCTCCATGGAAAAGGATGACAGGACAAGAGGCAGCACCCAGGGCAAGGTGTCTGCAGGCGAGCGATGTGGTCAGGGCTCCCCAAGCCAAGCTGGGAACAGTGCTCCCATCTCCCCACAGCTGCAAAGAGGGTTTTTTTCTTCACCAGAATCGCCATCTGTGGAGGTGGGAGATGACTCCCACATAACTTTCTCCTCCCGTTCCCAAACAAACACTTCCCAACACCGCAGCAGGGCCCTGAGTTTGCTTGGCCACAGCCCGGCCCCGTGCTCGTGCCCAGAGCCCCGGCGGGTCCCTGAGCTGTGCTGAGAGTGACGAAGCCGATGCAGCAGGCACTTCGGGCACCTACAGGAAGCCCTTGTGGTTGCTGGCATTCGGCTGAGCTTGTGTTTTGTTCTCCTTTCCCAGGGGTTAGATTAAAGTGCTAAAAAGCGTTGGGGGGAGCTGGGTGAAGAGGTGAAGCGGTGGCAGTTCACAGCTCTGCGCACATCTCTGAGCAGGCCTGAGGCGGGCCGGTTGACAGCAAATACCCAAAAAAAGTGCTTGAGCAAACCAAATATAAATGAGTTCCCCTTTTCAGTCATTTAGGTTTTACTCGCCCGATATCCTGGAAACAAAGAAGCTCTCTTCCACGTACACAATCACAAGGTTTTAAAAACACCCTGCCCCATTCGTTTTGGACAGGCCGCCCACTCCAAGGAAAGGTTGGGAGCCATTCAGGGCCGTCGGGATGTTTATTTGTCAAAGCCCCAGGCCCTTCACATTACTTCTGGAGCCAGACAAAGCCTCTCGGAGGATTTTTCTTCCTGCTGCAGAAAATGCTGGGTGAAATTCCACGGGAAGAGGTCAGCCCAGCCCCTGCCGGCCCCGCTGCCCCCAAACCCTGTGGCCGGATCCTGCTTGAGGGCAGGCACCAACCCGTATTTGTAGCAGCCTCAAAGGTTGATCTGAGAGGGGCAAACACCACCGACCAAACCATGGGTCCCTAGGGTCTTTCAAGCCCTGGCGAAGCTTTTGTTAGGTGTGTTTTTTAAGGGCTTGGCCGTATCCCCTGCGGGTAGGGAGCGAGCAGGCGGGGCAGGAGCAGCGGAGGTCAGAGGTGGGGAAGCTGTGGGCGAGCTCCGAGCTCTTTAATAGCTTTCGGATGCTCGTGGCAGTGTTTTTCAGCACGAGCAGTGCTAACAACCAAACCGGGTGTGTGGCGTGTGCCACGTAGGAACTGCACGGCCTTTGCCCGTATGGAAGCCGTGGCTACCAATTTTCTTTAAAAGCAGGAGCGGTTTGGATGCTAGGGAAGGGGTTCCCTGGGGAAATTGTTTTCCCTCAGGTGGTGGGATTTATTCCTGCAGGAGACCTGCCCTCGCCTTCTTTGCAGTGGGCTTTTTCCCTGGCATCTCCAAAGTGCAGGCGGACAGGAGCGGGCTGAGGCTGGGAGGAAGGGCTTTTCTCCATGTTTCTTCCACACTCTGTAACAACAGGACCAGGGGCTGATGTGAACGAGTCCTCTTGGCAAGGCAGCCCCAAATCTCTGTTCTATAGCATGCTGCACTTGTGCCAACATCCATTTTTGTAGCAAAAATGCAGACTGCTCCCCCTCGCAGCACGAGCTCTGCCTTTTACGGTCTGCGATGCTAAAGCCACGTTCACCCATTTGGCATGGCCGTGGGCTTCCACGGGCACTTTTTGGTTGGGGCAAAGGGGCAAAAGGCTGCTGGAAGAAGGATCTCGGTGCTGCAGGCCTATCGCTCTTAACCTAGCGAGGTGGCTCCATTTGGGAGCAAGCTGGATTCAGGGGGAAAAGCTCGGTGGGCAGCTGGGAGGAGAAGGTGAAGCCACCAGGAACCAACCTCGTGCTCCATCAAACACCAACAGCCCGGTGCTGAGCTGTGCACGTCTGCTGATCCCCAGGCAGGGATGGAGAAGGCTTCTTTTCCTCCCAGCACATGGGCGACTCTTGTAATGTTCAAACCAAAACATGTGAGCCTGCCTGTCAAATCAATTCGCTGCAGCCCTAAAAGAAATTGCTTTGTCTTTGCAAGCACAGCCAATAAAAGGCATTGCACAGAGCATGGTCAGCATCAGCGCAGCTGGAAAACATCCATCTGCAGACCCCAAATCTACTTAGGGAAAGGGAAATTTTTATTTCTGTTAAACATGCATCTTGTAAAATACAATGATTTCTTTATTTATTTTTTTTTCATAAATCTACTTTTATGGTTGTTTTCTGTTCCTGCTTTCCATCAGCCTGAATCTCTGAACGCTGCTTATCTCTTAGGGAGTGATTGTATTTCATGTTTCTGCACTAAAATGAGGGTAAATTGGGGTGAAGCCAATCCAGCTTCACGTGTGTTGCACTCTTCAGGTGAAAGAGACCACATGAGTTGGATGCCAGGAGGCTTGGGGGCCATTTTCCCATAAGAGCATTTCCTCCCACCCCCTGCACTTCCACCCTCCACCCTGAAGGATGACACGTGAGCCCATGTCATCGAGACCATGCCATCACTACCAAGCTGCTCCTACATCCCTTCCCATCACAAATGCCTTAATAAAGTTCCTCTTGTACCGGGGTGCTTCATCTCACCTCAAGCACGGTGTCTTTGGCAGTAACACTGTCTGTGTTGCATTTTCATGTACCCGAAGTGCCCACGAAGGGCAAGGAGCCCAACGAGCATCACTGCATCCCACCCCTGCGGTCCCCTCCACGGTGTGGCCGTGCCAGGTTCATGAAGGGCCTTTTGTGGTTTCCTTACAAACTGCAGAAATGCCTCTCAGCAAACTGAGTGCCTGAAGTTTGCATTTTTACAAACGAACCATCTCACCCTGATGTCTCACACCTCCGCATGTGGACACACCACCCGGGTTTGAGACAAGCGAAGGCATCTGGTGGAGGTGGCTCCCTGAGCAGAGCTGCAGCCAGCAGATGGTGCAAGAAGGCTCGGCTTTGTGTTCGGCAGGGCTTAGTGCCTCCTGCTTCGGCTTCCCAGGGAAAAGATATCCCAGATTACAAAAAAAGAGACAAGGAGAGATTTTATTTTGATTCTGTTTTAATGATGGGTTGCAAATACAGCACCTGGCTTCTCGTTTCTGTTCCTGCCCATAACGGAGAGCTGCACCTCTGCTGCCAGCGGGGCTGTGGAGCCAGATGTTACATTCCTCTGCTCAGCAGGCTGCAAGTTGTGAAATAAAATATGCCTGGGCAGACAAAAGATGGGGGAAATACCCCTAACAATGCAATGAGACTGCTTATAGAACATATTTTTTTATTTTTTTTTTCTTTCCTGCAGTACAGGACTTGGCGTTCAGGAAGACTCAAGGCGAGGGGATCTGTCTGGGACCAGCTCACAAAACCCTCTCGTGTTTGGCAGATTTTCAGTGCACAGACCCCACATGTGCGTTATTATGACCTAACCTGCTTTATCTCTACGCTATGGGTGTCATCGTTGTTATTTTCTTAAGTGTAATAGATGCACGTGCAACTCGAGGGGGTTCACAGATCTCATCCGACTGTGTTTTCTCCTAAGAAAGAGAGAAACGAGAGCTGTGGCTGTGTGCTGCCTGTGCTGTCAGGAGCAATGGATCCTGATCTCAGCAACGACAAACTGCAGCCCGGAGGAGCACACTACTGAAAAGCTGAAGTTTGTGTACTGAAAGCTGATGTTTTGTGGCTCAAGGCTCCAGTTGAAGTTCGCTATTTGGCAGCTGAAACGAACAGGAGCTCGCTGCAGGCTTTACCGTGGAGTTTACAGAACCGTGGCAAGTTCTGATTTATGATTTCCTGCGTTTCCTAAAGTCTGTATCTTTAAGGGTGCCTAATCTGAAGCTCTTTAGGCAACAGCTGGCCACACTCAGGTCAAACTTTCTGGCTAGGTTTTAAAAGGAAGGGACTGGAGCTGGGGTAACCCCTGCCTCCCTCCTGGTGCTCGTGCCCTGCACAAGCGGCTCTGCCCTCAGCATCAGCCAGATCTGGAGGGGAACATCCCATGGCCAGGATGAGATGGCAGCTCTGCTCCTGCGGACACCAAGCCACAAAAAATGGACCTCCTGAGTTACTGCAAACCAGGCAAAACTCTGGTGAGTCTCCTCTTTCAAAGGCTCTGTGTTTCTACAGCAGCCAGATTGTTCCCATGTGCACCCACGTGGTATTTTCTGGTCAGTATTCTCATTCTTGTGAACGGTTTCGTATTTTTCCAGCCATAGGGCATTTATCTAAGAGTTGTATTCCTCAAAAATGAAATAGATTTTGCAATTGTGACCACTGGAGAGCCAAGGGCAGGTTTCAGATCTTCCTGCTCTGAGGTCTCCAGGAGATGCCAGACCTCTAATTTACGTAGCTCAGCAACAACTCGAGATCGTGGGGCTTTTCCCCTGCAGGGGACAGTGCTTTGTAAGGAAGCCTTCCCCCAAGAGTCCCCCAAATCCCATCCCCTGGGAATCTGTTCTTTCCAGGCATTTCACCTGGTTATTTTGGGCTGTGTCCGTGGAGATTTCTCATCTCCCAGCGTGGTCATTTTTATAACACACGGCTGCGAAGTCGATAGCGCTGGACATAATTCAATCTCGCCCATTTGGGTGTCTCAGGACCGTACGCACGCAATTACTGCCTCTTGCACCTGCTCCCTCGTCGGGCCCCGTTCGAAACACTCCTTCACTGTAAGAAGCCCGAGCTGCAGAACCTCTAGACAACAGCTCCTTTATTGAGCTTGCTAAGCAGCCATAAATATTTAATTAGGTGTTGCTCTATTTCTGGAGAGATACAGAAAAGAAACCAATTTCCTTACATTTGAACAGAACACCACCCCGCTGGAGAGACTTCCCCGCATTGACTGGTGACAGCGAGCCATACATTAAGAGGGTGCATAGAAATTTGTGCGAAAGGCTGGCAAAGAGGAGAGGTTTCTCCTAAGAGTGGTGGTGTTGTAGTCCGTCTGATCACCTGGTGTGGGTAGCCTGCCTCTGCTGTGTCCTTGATTTCTTGTCCTTGGCTTTCCCCCAGAAAAAAAACTCATCTCCGCGACATCTCTCTTCATCTTCCTGATTCCTACTCAAGAACCATCTGATCATTTCCCCCTTTTTCATGGTTGAAAAATAAATAAGGAGATTAAAGAAGCAAATCCTAAAATGCTGCAACTGCACTGACCTCAAATCATCATTTGATGTCATAGAATTAAAATTAAATGCACTAAAATCAATAGTAATTAATGTTTTAATGAATATAAAGTTTAGTTTAAAAATATGCTCTTTGTATTGTGAACAGTGAGGGGAACTTAAAGATAATTCATCCAAAATATCTCTTTTAATTATATTGACTTTAGAAAACATAACTGACTTAAAAGTAAAGATTAAAAATTATGTTTGGTTTGGTCAAAATAATGATGATGGGGAATTAGCTAGCAGTTTATAAGCATGTTAAGGGAGAGAAATTATTTAGGGCAGGAGAAGGTTTATAAATGATCAGGTGAAATTACCAGTAGAAAAAGTACAATGCACTCAGGAGGAGATCTGCCACTGAGATCTACCAGGCTGCACATCACGCAAATGGTCTTATATCGTGTTTGTTAAAGCAGACAGCAAACCATGCACTTGACAGGGTAGACTTTTATTGAAATGCAATACAAATAAGTAAGAAACCACTTCGGTCATGCCATTTGACAGGGATGTACCAAACCCAAGGCTGCCTGGAACGACCGACTCCTGCCCTTGGAGTTTATTCCAGCCCAGGATTGATTCAAGGTCCAAACACCGACAGATTTCACCTGGTCCCAGTTGCATGGCCCTGTTACTACCACGGTCCTAATTGCCCAACAGCTCCCAGCTCCTGCTGATGGGGCTGCTCAGATGGCCACTCAAATGGGCAGCATGAGGCAGATTTAATGAAACGTGTTATTAAGGAACCAAGCAGTTACGTGGCTTTGGGGCACCACCCACATAGACAAGACTTCCTAAGACTTCTTGTCTCATATGAGACAACCTCTGCAGAGCTGGGTGTCCATGAGCTGGTGGGGTCACCAAAACCCATACGGGATCTGCCCACGGGTGCAGGGCAGGGCAGCAGACCCCAGACCCCTGAGGCACTCGAACAAACACAAAATCCATTTAACTTCCACTGGGAGCTCTCTATCTGGCCAGCTTTGAGGCATTGTCAGTCCCACTGGACAGATAAATAAGTTTTTAGCTCAATATCTACCTTGAGCCTCTGAACTTTGGTTCCTCAAGTGATGGGCCTGTCCATCTGCAGGTATTTGAGTGTATTTTGCCCTGTAAGGGATAGCCAAATATGTGTAGCTTGTGTGTGCATGACTGTCAGAGTATTTATCGTTTCTGCCATGATTCAAATGTATATTTAAGGATATTGATTTACAGTAATAATTAATTCATGTAGCGAGGTAAAAAAAAATCCAAAAAGATCGCAAAGAACTTTTCAAAATTAAATTGCTATAAAAAACATTCTTTTGTCTAAGAGGCAGGCTTCCAATTTTGTTCTATCACTTCCACATCTGCCACAGCAAATTGCAAAGTTATCCATTGCTGTGCAGGAAACCCAAAGAAAGAGCCCCCGGGGAGCTGCCTGAGGGGGGGGTAAAACACAGGCACACAGCAAGGACGGGGCCAGCACTGAGACCTTTCGGAAAATGGTGTGGATCTAAGGCCAGTGCCTGGGCATGGCTGAAAGTCAGTTGTGAGACTAATTGGGTAAAATATCTTAGTGAATAATTAGGTTTTATTTATTTATTTATTTAAGCAAAGTTTTCCTGTGAGTCATGGGTGTGATCCCAGCAAAGAAGTGTCCTGCCTTACCAGGCTTTTCTCGTAATGCCACTGGTAACACCAGCGCCTAAAAAGTCCACCTGCCACACAGAACTCCTCAGTTCTCAGAAAAAAAGTGAACTTTTGTAAGATTTCTGGCATTTTGGGTCAATATTCAATTCTACGGTGTTGTAGCCTACAGACCTAATATAGCCGATTTATGCTTCGTAAGATGTGTGGTGACATTGCTGCCACAATTCTCCCATCTCATGCTAAGTCCCACGAGAGAAGAGCTGTGAGGAACCGGCCTTATAAGGCGTAAATATGGACCGATTCTCACAAATTTGTGAAGCGTGCGAGTGGCAATGGGTGTATGGGCGAGAGCTCATCAGCAAGCGGAGCCACGAGCGGATTCCTGGCTGAGCAGGGCGGTTCTGTGTTGTGCAGGTGTTCGTTTCGCGCACTGCTTGGGAACAGTTTTTTTTATTAACACTTTAATTATTTTTATTAAAACGCCCGCACCACGCGCGTCCCCCCCCGGCTTCTCCTCAGGGCGGCAGCTGCCGCGCCCCCCCCCTCAACCAGCCGCGGGGGGGCGCTGCGGGCCGGCTGCCGCCTCACGGCGCCTCCCGCCGTGATTGGCTGAGGCGGGAAGGGGCGGGGCTTCCCTGGACCAATCCACCTCCCCCTCCGGAGGGGGGGGGCGGGGGTGTCTCTGCGGAATGGTTCGGCCCAGCCGCTCCTCCCCCCCCCTTCCTGTTCCCCCGGCGCGAGTCCCGGGCCTCGGCCAGGCCTTTACCAGCGCCCGCGCGCGCTCAGGCAGGACCCCGCGGGCTGCCCTTTGCACTGCCTGATGGCGGAGACAGCGTTTCGGCGCCAGTACCACCGGCAGAGCGCTCGCTGGGGCATCTCCTCCCCTCCCTCATACAGCGAGCGGACGGATCTCTTCTTCCACATTGCCTCCGCGCTTCCAGCGCGCTCCCACCTCTCCTCCTCCTCCGGCGTTTGACGCGGGCAGCCCGCGGCGGCTGGGCGCGAGGAGCGCGGCGGGCGGGGGTCCTGGCGGCAAGGCAAACGCGCCAAGTTTCCCGTGGCGGGGCGGGCGGCGGGGCCGGGGCCCGCGGGCTCCAGAGCGACGGGCGGCGGGGCCGGGACGGGCCGGGAGGGGCGGCCATGTAGCGGTGAGCGCCGGGGGACGGCCACGGGGGCGGCGGGGCTGGGGCCGAGGGGCTGTGAGGGGGCTGAGGGGGCTGTGAGGGGCTGAGGGGGCCGTGAGGGGGCTGTGAGGGGCTGAGGGGCCGGTGCCGGGCTCGGTCCGGGCCTGACGCCGCCCCCCCCGCTCGCCTCAGGCGGCGTTTCCCGTCCGGGAAGATGCCCGGGGTGCTCCCCAGCGAGAGCGGGGCGGCGTCGCGGGGCAGCCCGTCGAAGCGGAGCCGGCTGTCGCTGAAGCTGTTCCAGAAGAAGGAGGCCAAGCGGGCGCTGGACTTCGCCGAGCCGCAGGACGGCGGCGGGAGCAGCCCCGAGCCGCGGGGAGGAGACGTGTACGTGGGGAAACACCGTGTGTGTGTGTGTGTGGGGGGGTGCAGGCACAAAGTTCCCCTGGGTTACCTCAACAGAAGGCAGTTTCCTTTATTGGCTTTATTTTAGCTATCAAACTTCTTACAAAATGAATTCTGTTGAAAGAACACCGAATATTAAAGGTCCCTTATGCTGGGAGCACAAGCACCGAGCGTGCTGCTCGCTGCTGTGGGTGAATTCATCCCCTCGCCTCCCTGCAGCTCGCGGGGATGTGGGATGGGAGGAAGAAAAGTTGCCTCATCACAATCAGCCTGTTGGAGGCTTTGAGACATGGGTCTGGTGTATCAGGATAGTACATCTCTATGCTATACACATCGCTATGTGTAATGCGCCAGGTTTTTTGTTAGCTTTTTCCCCCCTTCTATATTTATTCTCAAGTTATGCTCCCAGCAATGAGTGATAAGAATCTGGAGTGAAGGGCAGTAAGAGAAAATACGAGCTAGACCCATCGCACTTCTCTTGGTCCTGCCCTAGGAATGAACAAAGAGCACGCAGAAGTATTGTACGGAGAACTTTCCTGATGCCCTAAATCACTCCACTTCTTGAGAGGTGGGCGTTGAGATAATTGGCAGGCACACTCGCCTCTCATTAACCTGCCTCTTTTTGAGTAGGTTACTAGAAAGAAGGGTTACGGTTGAGTTGGCCTGGCTGTGAGTACTTCGAATAGCCATGTGGGCATTCTCGGAAATGCTTTGACACCGTTTTTATTTGTGCTTATTAGTCATTGGTTCTGTTTGCACTGTTTTATAGTGACCAGGTTGTTCCTGCAGCACAGCCTCCCTCACTTGTCAGCTGCGAGAGGAAAGACAACATGTTGCCTTTCGTGGGCCTGAATAATCTCGGTAACACTTGTTACCTGAACAGCATCCTTCAGGTAAGAGCATGTCACAGGGCCTCAAAACGATCCTTTTGTTTTGGTTAAGTGCAAATAGATGGGATTCTTAGTTTGACATTTTGTAGAAGATATCTGGGTGTTGCATACAGGGAATCTAATTACAGTTAGGGGAAAAAAAAAAAAGAGGATAGTGCAGGAAGTGGTGCATACCATGGATTGCCTTGAATAATTAATTTGTCAGTTTAAATACTTGAGCCATGTCCCTGCCCTGAGTAATCCCAAATCTTTGCATGCTGTGCAGCAGCCTTGGGAGATGTAAAGCTAGGTGGATTGTAAGCGTGGACGTGTGATGTCAAATAACTTAGCTCACCAGTTATTATTTTGTTTTAAACTGTTGCTTTTAGGTGTTATATTTTTGTCCTGGCTTTAAAACTGGAGTAAAGCATTTATACAATATCATTTCAAAGAAGAAAGAATCATTGAAAGAAGAAGGCGAGCAAAAAGCAGACAAGGTAACGTATCTCCCTCCGTGTTCCTTTACTTGTATTTGTGCGGGTGAGGCTATGTGCCAGGGCAGTACTGAAAATAGAGCTGTTTCCTTCTGTTTGTAAAAAGTTTTGAAGTATCGGGCTAGATCAGGTACAAATAAGCTTGAGAAGTTTTGAACTTGTGTTCAAACTTGGTAGTGCTCAGGGTTTCTTTTCTACTGGCAGAAGAGCAGTACATTGACCTAAGCTTACTCATTTCCCATACAGGACAGAAAATCTGTCACATCTGTTAGAAAACTAAGTGGGGACAGGAGAAAAAGTTTAACTGCTTGTTACAGACAAAACTGCAAATATTTTACTCCTTTTACATTGTTATTGCAGGGAAATTGTAAAGAAGATCCCCTGGCAAGTTCCGAGCTGATCTGCAGCCTGCACTCCCTGATTCTTTCCATTGAGCAGCTTCAAGCCAGCTTTCTCTTAAATCCAGAGAAATACACGGATGAACTTGCTACTCAGCCACGAAGGCTACTCAATACCCTTAGGTACAGTTTGTCTTAAACTCTGTCCGAATTTTCACCTCAAGTTTGGAGGTGGCTGTGATTGTACGGTACAGCGATAGAGACGTGGGGGGTAGAGGATCTTAAACCTGGGGCCTCATTACATGATTGTAGGAAGGAAGTTTTCCTACCTTTCAAAGGGGAGGTTTGTGTTTATTGTTACCTCTATGGTATCGTAAGTTTGGAAGTGAATTTTGTTTTTGTAAGAACATGATTTCAGTCCCACAGTGGATTTAAAGCAGTGGTTAGCCTGAAGTATGTAAGTACTGTTGTTGTCCCGGGAAGTACCACTGCGAGGCTGCAGCTGAACGTAACGTGTGTTTAAGAGCTCTTTGGCATGAGGCTGTGGCTACCTTCCCGTGGGAATCTGTGAGAGATGACTTCTTTCTAGGCCTGGAGGGGATCCTCCCCTGCTTTTGTAGCGAAACTTCTCTAATTTAAGTATCTGGTCATGTTAGCTGGCTAGTAATCTGCTCATCATCCCTTTGCTCCTTTACTTTTGCCTTTAACAGAGAGCTCAACCCTATGTATGAAGGCTACTTGCAGCACGATGCCCAGGAGGTTCTGCAGTGTATCCTAGGTAACATCCAAGAAACGTGTCAGCTACTGAAGAAGGAAGAATTGAACAAACTCCCTTTGGAAGAGCCTGCAGCTAAACTGGAGGAAAAACTTGATGAAAATGTTGAGAGCAACGGAATTGGCAACTCTGCTGAGGAGGAGGACAGTGAGCCGAGTGGCCCTGTGGGAGAGGTGGCCGAAGATAAGCTGCTCAAAGGGAACGGGAAAAGAAAAAGTGATGCCGAAGGCGGCAACGCAAAGAAAAAATCCAAAGTATCGAAAGAACAAATTGCAGCAGAAGAAAATCAAAGACAAACCAGGTCGAAGAGGAAAGCAACGGGAGAAAAGCTCGAAAATCAAACAGATGCCATTGCCAAGTGCTCCACTGAAAGCGAGAGTGCAAAGCCCACACAGAAGAAGTCACGACTTCGGTTAAACTGGTTAAAATCTTCGTGCAAACAACCCAGTATTCTGTCCAAATTTTATAGTCTGGGAAAGTTGACAACAAATTTGGGATCCAAAGACCCAGCGAAAGAATACGATGACTGTGAGCTTGAAGAGTCTTCTGTGAAGAGTGAAAATGGCAATAACATTAAAGAAGAGGGTCATGAACCAGCATTTGCTGTGGAAAGCCATAATGAAAAAGGAACTGAAAAAGAACCAAAAAAGGAAGGTTGGTGAACAAGTGTATGGGCTTAAATGATATATAAATGATAAGGGAATTGCTATACATTGGAAGTCAACGTTCAGGCTGCACTGCAAGCAGAGCTCTCTAAATACAGAATTACACTCTCAAAAATTGAAAAAGATGTTTTTGAAATTGTTTTATACACTTGTAATTTTTGTTTTATGCCCTGGCTTGTTTAGCTTAGATCTAAATAGGCCTTTCACTAATGTCATGTAATTGTTATTCTCTCTCTCTATATATAAACATATTACCAGGTTTATATTCCCACTGTTTGTCATCTATAGAAATAGGAAGTGAATTCGAAACATAAAACAGAATGAAACCCCACAGGCAATGGGTGTGTGTCCTAAGCCCTTACAAGCAATATTCTCACCTTCCCTTCCTGTTCTTTAGTCCTTCCATGTTTTCAGCCTTCCCAGGAACTAGGAAAGCCTCAGGACATATGCAAATTGGCTGGCAGGTGTGAATTTTGAGTGTCAGCAGGACAAGGTAACTGTTGAGGGAAGGGGCACAGTATGCGTTTGTAGTCACTAACGTGGAGGTTTTTTTCTGATCTAACCACCGATTTTTATGAAAACATCTGAAGGAATGCAGAATCTTTCAAGATCCTCATTTCTTCATCAGATTTGACTAAAATTGGCCAACTAATCCAGGTAAATATTGGAGGAGAGGAAGTGAGACCAAATACAAAGCAGGCAATAATACAAGTGTGATGCTCCTTGAGGAGGCTGACAGTCCGTACAAAGAAGGTAGTGAGTGCACTGATGGCAAACACTGTCTAGAATGTGACAAGTGAAACTTCAACTATAAAAGAAGGATCTAATCTTAGAACTTAGAAGTTTGAGAGCAAAGAGAAAGAGGCTTCCTGTTCAGTAGTAGGTAGTGATACTGTGAAAATTCGTGTGATAAGCAGGGCTTTTTTTAAAATTACTCCTCTGTAGAATCCCTGAGGCACCATATATCTGACACTGTGATTTTTTTTATCCATAAAGAGTCGCCAGGTTCTGTAGTGTCTGTTGAACAAAGCACACCTAAGTAAGTTGTGTGGCATATACTCTCTCTAGGTACGGAGCTGGCTGTTTTTGAACTAGTGGAGAAATTGTTCCAGGGCCAGTTGGTACTGAGAACAAGATGCTTGGAGTGCGAGTGCTTCACTGAAAGAAGAGAAGACTTCCAGGACATCAGCGTTCCAGTGCAAGAAGATGAACTTTCTAAAACTGAAGAAAGTTCTGAAAGTAAGTAATTACCGAAAAGGGTTGTGGTTTGTTTCTGCTTCAGACAGCCATTGAGGAAGGCGTTGTTCCTTGACAGTGCCGTATCTATCCCTTGTTTGTGCTGGTTAAAATTAGAGGCTGTTCTGTTATCTCTTGTCCTGATTATCAGCGTTGTGTTTACAAAGTCTAAAGTTAATGTAGACGGATCCAGACACTATTAAAATCGCCTCAGATCTTAACGCATACCAGGCTGCTTACAGTCCTTCTCTCATGTACATATTTTCCTGCTTATAAATGAGTATTTTCTTTGATTTGGGTCTGTCCTTTCTTCTGTGGTAAGATTCTTATAAATGCAAGATTAAGCGGAAGAAATCTTTTCTTTATTTTTCTTATAATAAATGAATCTTGCTTTAAAAATCGATTTTTATATTATTTTTAGAGAACATTTTTGTCGTTAGCTTAGTACTGTGTGCTTTACATTTGGAAACGTTAGTCCTCTGGTGTAAGCCACAGCTGGTAGCAAGCCGTGCCTGACTTTTACCTACTCTCAAAAGTAAGCAGTCAGCATGGCAGCAAGACACTGTGAATTTCAGAATTTGAAATAAATCACTTTTAGTGCTCGTAGACTTAATTCAGAGCAGCTTTCACTATTTTTGCCCACCCTGTGTTGCTGAAGCGCTTCTGAGTTCAGTGTGTGTACGTGGTGGTGTTTATGTGTGTGTGTATGTTTCAGGTAAGAGCATCCATTGATTGGTGGCTGCATAATTTCCTGAAATGATTCAAAGATTGCAATACTTTTTCTATTTCACACACATCGGGTATTCTTCACAGTGTCGTTGGTAGTTCTTGTTTTGTTTTTCTTCTGGTGGGATGCATTGGAAATAGAAATAACCATGTATGTATGAATGTAATGATTCTCTTTTCAGTTTCTCCAGAGCCAAAAACAGAAATGAAGACTCTTAAGTGGGCAATTTCGCAGTTTGCATCAGTGGAAAGGATTGTGGGAGAGGATAAATATTTCTGCGAGAACTGCCATCATTACACAGAAGCAGAACGCAGTCTTTTATTTGATAAAATGCCTGAAGTTATAACAATTCATTTGAAGTGCTTTGCTGCTAGTGGCATAGAGTGAGTATGCTGATTCGCTATGTTATGAAACAGTGCTGTTGAAAGGGAAATCTTATCAGGAGAGATGAAAATGCTTTAAATTCTCCAAAAGCAAGTTTCTAGATTGAAATTAGGGGCTGTGTCTCACTGACTTAGCTTCATAAGGGCTTTTTATTGTTAGAAGCAGTGACAAAAATTTTATCCTCAGGAAAAAAGACTCTTAGGAGGCTTCTTGCCAAAAAGCTTTACCGCTATGCTTAGAACAGCTTCTTTTAACATCACCTGTGTGTGAGAGCTTAGAGGCATTTTTAAGTACTTCAGCAGAACAAGTGATGAGAACAAAACCGAATGCTATGCTCACAGCTAGCGGTGCTGTGATCTTTAACTGAACAGCAGTACTAAAACTGGGAGGGGAGGGGTTAGATCAGCACTTTGAAGAGCTAACACACTACAGACAAATTGCTAATGCTCTATTTTAAAGGAATAGATCAATGGCATTCATGTTCAACTGCCAAGCAATTAGTTTGTTATATACTATGAAAATCCTTGTTTTTTTTACCATTATTCATACTGAAGAGTTTAGAGATTTCATTTAGGGTGAGAGACATGATTATATCCCTGCAATAGGATACACAAATAAAACAATGCCGTGACAACTTCTGGCACAGCATTTTGCAGTAGCTCCAGTGAGATTCAAATAATGAGAAATGAGAACTTATAACTGTACGATATTCCCCTAGACCCTTTAGAAAATTGTTACACAACTGATTTGCATTTTTGAGTGATAGATGATTTTATAATACTTGCAGACTTGATCTTTCCTTCAACTTTTTCCAGTACTCACTAAAACGTAGCTTTTGCACTCTGCGTTAACTCTGCTGGATGCTGCAGAAGAAGAGAAACGTGCTGGTTGAGTATCCCCCGGATGGCATCTGTTTGAGAGAGCCAAGCACACTGCGCTGCTGCAGCCTGCCTAGTTTATAACCCTGCATAAACTGAGTGTTCTGGTAGCACCGCTTTGTTCTGAGACTTAACAGAGCTCCTTTGTGACCTACAGTACATTATTTAGGCACCAATTGGCTTGGCTTTTTATGCACCAACTTCCTGGTGCTTAGCCATTCCCTGTAGGCTGGCTTTAGACCTTCAGAGCTATCCTGACAGCAGGATATCTAACACACGAAGCCTTCAGTGGCATTTTCTAACCATTGTGTCACCACTGGAAGTGGGTAGGACCTTTGGCACTAGACACAAAGTATGAGTGGAGTGACTTGTCACTGGACACGCTGTGAACTGATAACTGAGGTCAGTATAAATCCCATTTGTGAAGAACTATTTTCAGGGATTCTATGAGATACTTTTTTACTAGTAGTTTACTAAGATTTTTTTGAAAGTGGAATTCTCACCCTCAATTTTTAGTGCTTGTTGTTAGGAGTATTAACTTTCTGACTTGAGTGGAAAGGAAAAAACTTCCTCTTTGTAAGTCTGCTAACATTTCTTCTGACAACTGTAATGTTACTGGGTGGCCTTTGATGTGAGGTGGAATACTGGTATCGTTAGAGGTTATTCAAAAAACAACCTGAGAGAGAGAACCTGGACGTTACCTTCAGCTTGTGCCTACCTCTGCTACCTCTCTGTTTCTGTGAGGAAGCACTTGCAGCTTACAGGCTAACCAGCTGTCTGCTGAGTCACTTACCTCTTCTGTCCTGGCACTCTTCAGGTCCTTGCTCCAAAAATATTAAGACCTGTACCCAGGTCAGAGTGAATCCAGCCTCTTGTGGTCTTCCTCCTGTGCCCTTTGAATGTGTCCTGTGTTTTCTGCCAAGCTCTAGCAGCCAGAGGTTGAGGAAGTAGAAGTGGAAAAATCGAACGTAGTCCTGGAGGCAGTGATGAACCAAACTGCGTGGAGGATCGCTTCTCGGTTTTTGGCTTGGACTTTTTATCTTGGACAAAACGATGTCACTTCTAAACATACTGATTTGGAGTAATAACACGCAGCTGCAAGTCAAATGGGGAAAGAGCCAAAAGAGCCAAGGCTAGTAAATAAAGTGCTGGCTTCCCCTACAGTAGCTGGAGTTGCTGTTATTACGGCGCGTTTTGCACTACAAGCTTTGATGGAGCTTCCCCCAGCTCAATTAACTTGTAATATTTATTGTAAAAAACAAAAACAACAAAAAAAACTTGTTCTCCATGGACAAGACTGCCGTAATTTGTCCTTAAAAGTAGTACCAGATGGTTTTGCTGCTTTAACTAAGATGCTTAAACTGAGAATGTTCCTATCACTGTTCTCCTAGCTCCAATAAAATCTTTGAAATCTCGTCTGCTTCTCAGTCATGCTCTACTGAGTTCCCTGACAGCTGAGTTTAATAAGTGAAGAAAAATAAAGCAGAAAGCAGTGGTACTGTAAATAAATATTTGAAGTTAGGAGGGCTTTGCTCCATCTTTTTTAGACTGGCATGCAAAGTGGCTTTTAAAAAATAAAGCACCCAGTGTGAACATCTACTAGCCTGGGGCTGAGTAATGCTGTTTGGCAAGGGTGGGGAGAGGAAGTACTGGGTCATGGGGGTAAACAGCCCCGCGCTCAGATGACAAAGCTATTAAGTGAACTGTGCACCTGGTAACATCTCATTAAGCCTGTCCATGATGCACAACTGGCATCTCAGAGAAAATTGAGGTATTTGACTAGTGAAATGGTATCAGGTAAGAGCAGGTGACTTACTGGTTTTAATGAAGTCTTACTCTGAGGTTTTGCAACTGTCACGTTTGCTAGTTAGTGACAGCAGTGCTTATGCCCTGGAGAATCCTTATTTGGCTTATTTAATGTTTTATGTGTCAGAAGAGTTGCGGTAAAATAGCTTAAGCCTTTAAGGTCTATAATAACTTGAGGTATTAAATCAGTACAGTGGGTAAAGTTCCACGAATTTATGCCTCAGAAATAGAATTGCAGAAGTCAGGTTTGTTGTGTATGAACTACTGTGCAGCAGTCAGAGGAGGCAGAGTACTTGGCATGCAATTTTTCTGTCTTCAGATTATCATTAAGAAGAACAAAAAGCTAATAGGAAAAGATTTCCTCTCTTATTCCCTCCTCTCCAAATCTTTCTGATGCTGGATCTCATTCAGAAAAAAAGGTAGAGCCTGTTTTTTAATGTTTTATTTTAATATGATTGTCATAGTGTGC
The DNA here is from genome assembly GCF_047663525.1 of Anas platyrhynchos. Lineage (NCBI taxonomy): Eukaryota > Metazoa > Chordata > Aves > Anseriformes > Anatidae > Anas > Anas platyrhynchos. Next base: position 36,867,059 of record NC_092594.1, read on the forward strand.
TTGAGTGGGACTGCATTTCTGATCTTAGACTGTCAGTAAGCACTTTCTGAGTATTCTCTTCTGAGTATCTCTTTCTGGCTAATAATAGGGATTTCCAGAAAATTTAAGTTTTATTTCTGATGATCTGCTCTTTTTCTTTTGGTGCAGTCAAATGTTTACTATAAACCTAGGTCTAAAATGTGACGAGGTTGGAGTTAAGTACACTTGAGTGACTGAGGGCACCTGTGGATGTGTGAGTGTGTTTGTGGTTATGAAGGTTTATGGCTGGGAACATCAGCAAAACATTTAAAAGATCAGCAGAATCAAAACCCAGTAAAACCAAAGCAATATTCTGTTATCTCCAATTATGCCTATACTGTTATGTCTGTCTACGTTTCCATTGGATTACAAGTAATTACGAGCCTTTATTATGGGAAAAGTAAAGGTGAATAACAGTACTTGGCTCCTTGATGCCCAAGCTTTGCAGAGTTTCTGTGTTCTGCACTGCTTTTCCCTACGACACCCTGATGTTTGACTAAGACTGAAACATCACTGAAATCTACTGGGACACCAGGAGATATTGTTAAATAAAGGGGTTAATTATATTGGCTATGCAGTATGTAAATCATGTAAAAGCTGAATGATTCAGAGAGGCTAACATGCAAAAGAGCTGATTAAGTCCCGACTTTTTTTCTTTCCAAACTCCTTAGAATTCTTTCCAAACTCTATAGAAGATCCTAAGTGAAAGGACTTAGGAATTTACAATGAGAGAAGTTTGAGCTGAGAGCAAGATGCTGTGTGTTTATGGAAATTCCAGATGCTCTTCCAAAGTGAATCAGCTAGATAACTGCATAAAGAAACTACGATAGGACAGTTAATGAACAATCCCTAGCAATAAGAAAGTTACTTTATTATCCTTAGATAACTGTCCTTTGCATACCATTGGCAGGGCATTAAGGTGATCTGAGAAAAACTACCGACTATTATAAATTCAGTTTCTCTAAGTGATGTTTAGTAAGTGACTTTTTCAAAACCTTTATGGAAAAAACCCTGCTTACTCTGTACCTTGGATGCTAAAGCTCATCAAAGCTGGTAAGCGGGTTGATGTCTGTAAAGAAGTGGAAGTATAATCACAGAAGCATGAATGATAATTAAAACTCATTTTTGTCACTATTTAACGCTTACTTTAAGTAAAGAGGCATCAGCTTCTGAAAAGGGAAGTCCCTTAGTTAAAATACACGGCTATTAGGCTGTAAGGCTTACCAGTACGCATACCTGCAAAAATCTCTTTACTGAATGGGTGCCTGGGGCAGATGCTCGTGATAAGCAAGTAGAAAAAAGTAAGCAGCAGCTTTTCACATTCGTATCGCTCTGTCTCTCATTCATATCTCTATGTTACTAATAGAAGAACAAGAATACAGGCTCAGTGTGTGGGCCTTTTAAAGCAGGATTTATTGTGTGCTGAGGGGGCAAGATGTCTAACTTTGTTTTTCTTCTGAAGGTTTGATTGCTATGGTGGGCTGTCCAAGATAAACACTCCCCTGCTGACGCCTCTCAAATTGTCACTAGAAGAATGGAGCACGAAGCCAACTAACGACACCTACGGATTATTTGCCGTGGTAATGCACAGTGGCATTACAATTAGCAGTGGACACTACACAGCCTCTGTCAAAATCACAGATCTTAACAGCCTAGAGATAGACAAGGGAAACTTCATCACTGACCAAATGTACGAAATGATTAAGCCAGAACCACTGAACGAGGAGGAAGCGCGAACTGTCGCCGAAGACTACGACGACGGCGAAGTCTCTTTTAGAGTCAACGGGAATGCACAGCCAGGGAAAGTTCTGAACAAAAAGAACATGGAAGCTGTGGGACTTCTGGGGGGACAGAAGAGCAAGTCTGACTGTGACCTGTACAATAACAAACCAGCTAACGCTGAGAAGTTTCTTAATATAGTTACTGAAAACAGAAACCCAGAGTCTAGCAATACTAACGGAAGCGTGGAGTGCAGTACGGAGCACAGCGATCAGAACGGGGTTGCCTTCAACGGACTAGAAAACAAAGCTTTGTACGTATTGCAGAGCCTGAAAGAGTATGAAGGAAAGTGGTTGCTTTTTGATGACTCTGAAGTGAAGGTCACAGAGGAAAAGGACTTTCTGAATTCTCTTTCTCCGACATCGTCATCTACGTCAACTCCTTACTTACTGTTTTATAAGAAAATTGTAGAGTGATACTGTATTTTGACTGTAAATATTAAGGATTTGCATACACCTATTGCCTGATTTGCATCAGGACTACCTGGAAGAAACAGAAGTTTGTTTTTTTGAAGCTACTGGATCATACATTTTCTGGTCTTTGCGTTCTGTGTAAGTGGCTCAACTTGAATTAATAAACCATGCCCTAGAACTTAACTCACATAGTAACTTTTATGCTGAATAGCGATATTATCTTTTAGGAATACCGATTTGTATAGTTCCTGAATGATGCCTACAATACACGGTAGTGGTTTTAACACAGCTCTAGTTCTCAGACATGCCTCTTGTATTATTAGCTTTTTTTTAATAAAAGTTATTTGTATTCATATTCTGGAGTAAATGTATATTAACTAGCAGATTTCATCAGAAGTTGTGTATTTTTGTAACTTGCGAAGTAATACTTCATATATAGTCTTTGAGTAATCGACGTGGTTTGCTGATGGCATTCTCCTTACCCAGTCCTATACCGCTCAGTGCATCCCAAAGCACAAGAAAAAGGGGCTTAAAGCTTTGTTTAGTGTATTGGAAGGAGCTGAACTTAATAGAAATGTTTGATGTTCTAATTTACATCTTGTTGCATAGGTGTTAAATGGGCATAAGTGTAAATAGGTGTGATTAATACTTCAAAACAGGGAGCGTGTAGTGTAATTAAAATACTTTTGTACTTCTTAAGAGTAAAGCCCTCTAATATGCATATCTGTTTGGGTGGATTTGGAATTTAGTGGTGATCTTATAACAGTTAATTTGTACTTCGAGCTCACTGAGAGGTGAGCAAACGAAAGCATTTGGCTTGATGCTTTGTTGAGAATGTATATATGAAATAAAAAAAAATATGATATGCATCAGAGATGACTAAGTCAGACTTTGTCTTCGGAGAGGAAAAAGGGGGAAGTGGGAGTGGTTGGGCATCATTACAGAATGGTTGGGAAATGATCCACCTTGAAAAGGAAGATGAGAGTGCTCCAAAGTAGCAGCATTCAGTGTTTTTAACTGTCTTGTACCACATCCTAATTCCACAGGACTTGATGACAACAGTAAGGTTTGGAGGCAATGGAAAAGGAAAACTAAGATTATCGTAAAAACAAACATTTGACATTTAAATGCTAGAGATTAAAATCCAAACTCATCTATTAGATGCTAAAATGTTGAGCAGCGTCCTGTAAACTGCAATCAATCAGAATTTGAAATACATGGCATGGCATACACTAAGCTCTGCTGACGTGACGTGAAGTGCTGCTGCACAGACAGACAAGGAAAGATACCCGGCGTGTAACACACCCTATTTTTCAGAATATGTTTAAGCTTTTTCAAATATTAATTATTTATAAGAAAAGCCCTAGAAACCTGTACCTGTTTATTCTCCCCCCCCCCTTTTTTTTTTTTTAACAATCTCTTAATCTTTTATTATAATGTAATAAACACTGAGATAAGTCCTGAAAATATATTTGGTGTATTTTTCATGTTCTGATGGACTGCTGGTTTTTGTACAGGCCTTGATTGCAATAGGTAAAACATGCTTCAGCCAAGAAAACTTGTACTTTCACTATGAAAGTATAGAAAAAGCTGGACTACCCTTGGAGCTGCTTAAAACCTCATGCTGAACAGCTGTCTCTAATAATTTCTGCGGAGGAGAAAAATCTTGAATTATGAATTCAATGAGATACCAAAACATTGTAATCATACTAAGTAATTTCACTGTCCAAAACAAGAAGTACTTACACTTTAAAAAAAACAAATCACCCAAAATAATTGTAATCTTACCTTGCAAGGATAGCCAAATCACATCAGAATGCGTTTTTTTGTTTGTTTTGTTTTGTTTTTTTTGCCTGCAACAGGGAGTTTGCTGAATTTCAGCCTGCAGACAGAAGTTTCATTTTTCACACTTGACCCAGGACATCTTTTTCTTACCCAGTTATAGGAACAGGAAATGTTCCGTGGGAACAAAATAGGGTTCTATGCAGCAAAATAGTGGCTACAGTGCCAACAAAGGCAGACCCGGCTGCCTTCCATCGTACCACACGGCTTGAGAGGAATGGCCTGTGTAAGCGCTTGAAGGCAGAATGTCACCAGCTGGAATATGCTGCAGTAAAACCTGTCCCCTGGCATAAGGATATATAAAACGTTCTTTCTTGTTTTTTGTTCTTTCATGTTTTTTTTTTTTTTTCCTTGTTCTGAGGTTTATTCAAATAAAGCACTCGCTGCCCTTCCTGAACTAGTAATACACCGCAGTAGCCGATGTCTTGCACTACACGTGACCCCTGGTTTGCTGTAACTGAAAACAGAGTGACTGCTCAATTTTAGCCTTCACTGATACAACACTCGAGTTTTACATACTTGCTGAGCTGGCTGTACTGATAAGCCATGCGGATTTATGCTGAAGGGGGGTTAGACAGTACTAGCAAGGGACAGTTGTCCACAGTTTGTATTAAAATACATTATTTCTTCAGCTAGAAAAGCATCTACAAGAACTCCAGTGAATTAAGGTTTCGTTCTTTCATGGCACTGGGATTCCAACCTCCCCCCAATCCATTTGTAAATATTCCTATTGATCTCTTGCAAAGTGACCTTACTCCCTAATATCTTCCATTATGAGAGTCCCCAACTCCCCTGCTACCTTCAACACCTTCTTAACATCTCCATGCTCTGCAATGAGCTTTTGAAATGAGGGCAAGGAAAGGAAAAAAAAAAAAAAAAAAGGATTAGGTTAGAGGAATAGTTTTTCTTCACATAGGAACTTCCATGCTGACCTTTTGGTGTTACAACCCGTACCACAGACCTAGTTCAGGATGACGCGATCAAGGGAAACACTCAAAGACCCGTAAGCTGAGAAGAGCACCACCACTACGCAGCTGTTGGGAAAAAAAAGAGCATGGGAGAAAACGAGAATCATCAGTGCTGCCTCCCCTTCCTCCTGGCACCCGCTGCAGGCTGCAGAGCCTCAGCCCCTGTCCCGCTGGGGCTCCAAGCCCTGGTGCCCTTCCAGCCCTGCTCAGGAGCAAGAGTGTGATGGGCAGCCAGAAATAACCAAGTGTGACAAGAACAAAAAAAGACCTCACTACTGTGGCACAAAGGTGGGTGCTTGCTGCCGCTACAGGAGCTAAAACAGAAAGGGGGGAACCCAAAGAACCAGCGCCTTGGGGCACGGAAGAAGTCAACATAAAAGGTATTTAGACTGGAAAGGTCAAACTTACGATTTGGAACTGGTGACGTGCAGTGTGATTGCAACCTTAAAGGCTCCTGGCTAAAAAGCATATACATTTTCTTGTATGATTACATATATGCTTACAGCAGGACTTTTATCTATTTGTTTAACCTATATATACATAAATACATGTTTATGTATGTATATTTAGGTATTCATGTAGAGTGAGTAAGCTTGTGTTTAATCACGTACCCTTTTCTCCAAGTGACCTTGTTCGCTATAGAGGAAAAGACGAAGGACTAGATTTAGGAGTAACGCAGTCAGCTCCAACTCTGTTTCCTTCAAGTGCTGTCTTAGTCACCAAAATAACTGCCTTAGAACAGATTTTTTGCTTCACATAAATAGCAAGGTGAGGAATGCCTTCTATGTTAACTCAGTGAAATTGTTTTATCATTTTTTTCCTATTCCCCCACCCTCCACGAATTAGTTTTTAAATTGAAAGAGGGACAGAAGGAGCAGCCTAGTTGTAAGCTGCTAAACCGAACTGTCCATTTAAAGTATGATGGGGTTACTGGGCTGTGTTTGGACTCCCTAGCTGGTGGAAACAGCCATACACCACACAGTCATCATGCTGAAACTCGCCTTCACTGGTACTGGCAGAGGTGAAGTGGGAACAAGGCAAGCCTTAGTTCTTTTGATGGTGACAGACAGAATTACTTTTCTTTGCAGCAATTCGTATTCAGTTACAAAGGAGAAAGTATAGAATGAGTAAAAAATAAAAAAATATCACTTGGTTAAGAAGCATTAGGGTTAAGACTTACCTTACTCTGAAACTTTTTCCCAAGGATGGCAAGCTCTGAAGTCCAATGCACAGGAATTAAAGTGTAAACATTCACATATTTAATAGTACCATCAAAATAACCATCATCACTACATTAAAAACTTCAAAAATGCATTTGCGTATGGTCCTAATATAAATTAAATATATGAACTAAAAGTAAATAAATTTAACATTAGGTAATGCTATAAATAAGGTAAATGCGTTTAGTGTACCTTTGAGTCATAAAAATGCCTTAAAAAACAGGTAAGTTTACAGCTTATCACCAATACTCTGGATACCACTTTCATGATTTTTTTCAAACATCGATAAGTCTACATTTGACAATTCAAAATGATTTTTTTGGCCACTGAACACTTTGATGGAGGAAGAGGTGTGTGGGATGTCCAGGATGAAGTCCGAGTTTTATTTCACAATAAAACTTCTTTGATTCCCAGCGCTGATAGCAAGGCTCTCTCTTTTCAAAACCTTAATTGTAAGTGCTTTTTTTAATTTTGGTTTTTAACTCGTTTAGATATCCATTTTGCGAAGGCTCATCCTGCTGAAGGAGTCTCTGAGGGAGAGAAAATATAACGATGAGCTCGTATTTTCCACGATGAAATAAGAAGTATCTTAATACGAATGATTCTTTAGATAATTCCCAGTATTTTCTACAGCTGGTTACTACAAAAGTTAAGTCCACTGACATGAATTCATTGCAAGTGTATTTGTTAGGGGCCTGTGTCTGGGATAATTCAACTGCTCAACGGTTACCAACAGAAAAAGCTGACAGAAAACTGAATTCACGTGTATGCAAAGAAGCAGCACAAACCATCTGCACTACTTAAATCCTATTGAAGTCCTTCAAGTAAATATCTAAGTGGGATTTGCTTGGAATAGCAAGGGAAAAGTGACTGCAGTTCAGGACAGCTAGCAAGTGGTACGAGATCTGGGGAGCATTTAAAAAGTCAGGAACCCAGGTAATGAGAAAGGCCACCTTTCTGTAACATACACCATACAGAGAAACACATCAAATCCAGCTACAGAAGCACTGCTGAGCATTTCTGTGCAAGCTGGGAACACTCACTTCCTTCTTCATCCTGTACCAAGTCTTGCTGTGTTTACAATGTGAAAAGAGAAATTTGGAAAAAACACATTTTTGATCTTCCTTGTCACTCTTTTGCTCTGAACAACACCTACACGAGGACAAGTTCAAAACCAGGGTTGTGTTCTCCTAAACCAACTGCAGGTACACGAGCTGAAGTCCACCTGCACACAAATATTCTAAAGGATCTGTCACTAAAAGTACTGTCACTGTCCTGCTAACACAGTGCTTCCAAAAAAAACTCACCAAAAACCAACCCACGACACCCACTGGTTTTAGACCAAGATGCCAGGGCAGTCTTGCTGGATTGCTTTAGCCTACCTTGCTAAAAGAAGTCATGGCAGGGTATTTTTCAATAGCGGAAAGGCAAAGATTATGTGCAGAGTACCTGCTGAAAAGTACTTCTGCCCTATTCTTGGAGCCAGAACTTTGTTAGAAGCTGCATCCAAAGTCCCCCTGCTCAGGCACAGCTGGTGCTAGCAGGTAACAGTGCTAAGGGCTCCGAGCTGCTTCACACACTCCCAGTAGCTTTTTTATTTTCAGTCTCATTGCAGAGGAACAAAAAGCCCTGACTCAGCTAACCAGTCCTCCAGAATGTGAAACACAAACAGTTTTTCCATTCACGTCACGCTACGTGCTCGTGGAGCTCCTCATCCCAGTTCCACTGGGAATGCACAAGTGTCAAAGTCCCACCCCACTGACGGTGGCTTTGAATCTCAACAGAAGCAGCACAAACAAACAAAAAAATCTCATAGATCAGAAACAAAAGGGACCAACACCACCTACCATAACTGCTGGGATGGGGATGTGTTCTGAGCTCAGGAAAGAAGGGAAGAGGGAAGGACTCAGCCAGAAGAGAGACACAATTAAAAACAAAGAGATTTCACAGGTTCACCAGGAAGATCAGACAGCCCAGTTTTACACCCTCCTTATCTCTGCTGAAAGAGGAAAATCAAATATCCACCTGTGGCATGTGACTGGCAACACTGCCTTATACAACTGTGGGATCTTTCTGTTTATCAAGGGTTGGAGAGCTTCCTTTAACCGGTGATAATTCCTTTCAAGTTCTCGCTGGTATTCCTTTTGATCTGGACCGATCAAGCTCTTGTTCTTGCGCAGGGCATCTTCACATCTAGAAAACAAAAGCCTGTGAAACTTGGGCATGTAAAAAAGGACATGCTTGCTAGAGACTTGTTAATTTAATAGCACAAAAGCTTTCCTTTTCCTCCTCTGGGATGGCACAGAATATCCTTTTCTATCTTGTCTTTCGGGTAATAAAGGCTCAGTTAAACCAGTTGGTCTCCATGGGGAAAGGAGAGGATGTCACGTTTCCAATTTCCATTTCAGTTCCAGAGTGGCAACTTCTTTTTTATTTTAGCTTCACTCTCCAATTACATTTATACTTACTGAAGAGAAATGAAAAGCTTATCTCTACATAGCTACTTCTAGTCCAAGCAGATTTAAAGATTGATAGACCAACTGCTCTCCCCAGCAAAGATTAATAAAAAGCAGATTATAAAATGTTCCTTGGGAACTCTTCTACTTGGAAAGATGCCATTTAAAGAAAGGTCCAAAAAGAGTTCTATCATCAACACCACTCATCACATATGGAAAAACTACATTGCCACTGGATCTTTTTGCTTGGAACATTTTAATTTATTTTTTTTATTATTATTATTGTTCCCTGGTGCTTACAAAAGATGCTGGATTGAGGCTGTGGTTTGCATTACTCAAGAGGAAAGTACAGCAGCCAGCGCAGTTTCTTGAGAGAATTCTGCCAGCATGCTTCCACTCGGTTTGGAGAAATTCACTTCAGAAGGAAATTAAAACTCCTGGCCAGCTCAACAGTTTCGCCTGACCCTGCCAACCTGTGAGTTCATTCGTGCCAATGTGGCTCGCTGTGTTTCCTGAACCAGAACACTTGTTCACGACTGAGCTGTGATCACTAATTCCTTCCTGATAAACAGCAGAGCCAAATGACTCCAGCACTTGATCTGAGTGAAGTCATGAACCAGCAGTACCACAGGGAACCAAAAGGGCAGCTGAGGAATACAGCTGCATATTGAAACCAAACAGATGAAGTTACAACGTGAAGACTCCTCTCTCTGGACAGCCCCTGTGTTAGTGTACAAGCTCCTGCCTGAGGTGGTAGCAATAAATGTGTCTGGCAGGCAGTTTGAAGACAATACTCCATACCTTTTTGTGAAGTCTTTGAAACAGAGACGTAGTTTGTTATGGTGTCTGAAGAGCTTTGGATCATTGGGTATTTCAGACAAGAAAACTTGTGCAACTTCTAATGGTCCCTTTAGGAGCAAAGACAAAAAGTACATTTTTAAGAACCGTCTGTCATATCCACTCGCTGGAGAAAATTCTTGCACGTAGACACATTCACAAAATGCAACATTTCCTCACAGAATGCTTCTTAAAGAATTGCAGCTGTAAATCTGGCATAAATCACCAAATATCATGACCACTGAATGTCTTCTAGGCATTTTTTAAATAAAACTCTGCTTTTGGAAAACAGTGTGAGAAAGTACACAGATTCTGCATTTGTTTTCTCTTACAATAATTCTTGACAAAGTTTGCTCAACTGACAACTAAGAAAAAGTTTAAACAATGCAGATGGAACTAGGGAAGCCTTCGCCAGCACTGTGAACTCGAACCCAGAACTTGAAACTCCAGCCCTGTTTTTTCCAGCTTGTGTATTAATAGAGGTTTGCTCACATTCCCTCAACTTTTCCTCAATATTTCTCTACTCCAGCTTTGCTTTCCACTTTGTGCAAAAACCACAGCAGGACACAATCTTAGTTCCACCCACCAGAGCCTGCCTAATTGAAGGTAAATCAATAAAACTTCCTTTTTATTTATTTATTTTTTAAACAAAGGAAGAAGAAGCAGGTGGGAATAACTGTGGATGTCAGGAAGGAGCAGGTAACTGAGGGAGAAGGGCTCTCTATCCTCAGCCTTTTTCCAAATCTGTGTTTTCAGGACTCTTACTCAAATTGTAAAGTCACTGAGAGCATCTGGTCTAGACCCAGCAGTGACCTTAAACACATCCCACAGACTGAATGGGAAAAAAAACCCACACAAGGTAACTTAAAAATAAGGCCCAATGCTGCCCATCCACTGAACCGAGTGATAGGCACCACCCCAGTGTCTCCAACTCAAAAAGGATTCTCACCTGATTTACTGTGGTACCTACTGATCCTTGTAGCACCATCTGCAGCATCTTTGGGTCTGCGGGGTCTTGGTGAGTTGCAAAAGCTAATTCCTGTGTTTTCTTCTGCATGTCCTCTATGGCAACTTCAATAGGCGTCAAAATGATCTAGGTAAGCAGACAAAATACGGGATGCTCGTTATGGCTGAGACTGTCAGCCAGCCAGACGTTCAGAAATGCTTTGGGGTGACACCAACAGGACAGATATCCTGGAGAGAAGCACTCTAGAAATGGCATCCTCTCAATCTTAATTTAGGAATATTAAGAAAAAGGTTGTTTTTTAAATGTGCTTCTACATCTGAGTACTCAAAAGCTTTCTGAGATTGCTCCTGAGAGGGCAGGCTGCAGTGTCCCTTAGTGCTTTACCAAATACCTGGGGTTACAGCACTGTGTCAGTGCCCGAACACCTGCAGGTTCCCTGCCTTGCACGGAAATTAATATTTCATTGTGTCTGCATACACTGGTGAAAGAGGCAGTAGGACACGCTGCATCTGTACGTTGCTCTGAATTTGGTTTAAGTTGAATAGGAACAGGAAGCAGTTCAGCAGGAATGAGCTGGTCTGAAGATTAAAATGAAGGGATGTGACACTGTCCCTGAAGTGAACAGTCAGAGTGCCTCAGGACAGCACTGCCTGCTCTTGCCCTGTGTCAAATTTATGCACCTTTAGCAGAGAAGGGAAAGGCGGGCTAATGACAGCCAGAGGGTGCACCTGCATTTGTGTCATGGTGTGAAGGGATGTGGCTGTGGCATTAAACAAAACGTACAGGGGTACATTATGCAAGAGTTTCAGCAACATCCACTTCCCTCAGTCTTGTATAATATTTCCCTTCAGACAGAGGAAACCCCCGGGGACGTCTGCCATGCAGAGAGCGTGCGCCTCACCTCCTCTTTGTGGATGACGTTTATCCTGGTCTTAATGTACGGGAAGGCGTGGGACGTCGTCAGGATTGTTTTGCGCTTGAACTGCTCGTGCAGATCCCCGTGAGCTCGGCCGTCCAGCGTGAAGGGCGTGCAGTACATGAAACGCCGCAGGTTGTAGTTTTTGTCGAAGTAAGTTATTCTGTCCTTCATCTCGTACGTGTCAAAGTAAGGCTCCACGTAGGTTATCTGGATGTAGGCCTGCAGGAAGGAACCCAGGTGAGCGCAGTCAAGAATGGTTCCTCAGGAGGCCACACAGATGAGATGATTTCTACTCCTTCCTTTCTAGTAGTGCAATAACCCAGCTGGCTTTAACTCCTTCCTCTGAAGAACTAGGACTGCTCTTTGTCTTTACTCCAAAAAATCACGCTCATGTTGATGGGGAAACAGGGGTGCCTGGTAGCTGCTCAGCACTTTCTGGACTAGATACGGCACACTGCCCCTCTCCCCTCAAGTGTTTCCTTCTTTTCTTTGCAGATAATGCTTTGCCCTCAACTGGAGGCTTGTTTTCTAGGCATGTTCCTGTTATTTTTGCTATGCTTAAAGGACATAGCACAAGAATGACAAAATGCTACAGCTGCAAAAAAGCCAGAGGCCATTGAATGGAAAACTCCCTTCCTTCCTTGCATTTAGCAGAGATTACAGAGAAAGGCGAACGCAGCCTGAGTCTGAGCTGTCCCTTTGTCTCTTAACCTTCCCTTCCCACCTTCCCAAAGGAAACGGCTAATTCTGCACTCCTTTGCTGGGATGATTTTCCCCAACTCTGTCCCCGAGCAGACACAAGGTGCTCTCTAGCTCTCTACGTGAATTCCATTGTCTCCTTGGTGGAATTCAGGGCAGGATTGGGCCCGTTACGTTTTTGTACATTCAGGACCAGTGATACTGCTAAACCTCTGCTTGTATCTTACCTTGTTAGGATCTAGTTTACATTTGTCCACAGGGTTTGAGTCCTTAATCACTTCGAGGACATCTTCACCAAACCGTTCTCCATAAAATCCCTACAAGCAAGAGCAAACACATTGCAAGAGAACATCAAATGCAGTCATCAAAGATGGAGGCTGGGGAGACAAAGGCACATTCAGGAGAGGTGAAGCCCAAAATGCCTTCAACAGAAGCTGTGCCAGGGATGAATGGGATCTGCTGAACCCAGGAGAATTCAATCAATCACATTCCAGGGGCAACAGGAAAAAAACAAGCCCAACGCCCTGGAAGCCAGGCGAAATCGGGAGCCTTCCAACAGCACACACACTGCGTGGCTTTTAACAAGCCTCTGAGCTGGCTGCATGTCTGGGAGCTCAACTGAAAACCGGGGTCAGTACAGGATCTGCATGGACATCAGGTGCCACATCACAGCGTGGCTTTGCTGGCCTGGGTGAATGGCCGGATCTGAGCTCAGTTTCATGTGCTCAGACCTCAAATAACACCGCTGCTCTCAGTGCCACGGGACAGCAACTGAGCTGTGAGCAACAACAGGACGTCAGAGCTAGTCTAGCAAATAACACAGGGCCAGGTCTGAGGAACACGTAGCATGGCACCACCCAGAGTGGTGCTGCTGAACTCTTTGCATCTTCCAGAGGGGATGGCCTCATCTGTGCACGGTGCTGCCGGGAAGTCTCTGACCCAAGACATTGGCTAGGTGCATGTTAGTTGGCACTGAACCAGGCTAACAACCACTCAGTACAGACAAATGATCTCTGGGTGGTGCCTGGAAACACACCCAAGCCCCAGTTAGATTCATCAGAGTTGCCTTTGTGTGTTCATGGCTGAAACAAACTTCAGAGACCTGAGATACCCCGGTTTTGGGGGCTCTGAAAGTCAGACTCCTTCAAGGGCACGATCTCTAGGAGCAGAGAAACATGATGTGGGGGTAAGAAACCTGATGGTCCTGTGCTTTGGGAACACAGCTCTTAAATAGCTGATAGAAAACAGTAAAAGTACAATTCACAGACAGAGTTTGAGGTCAGCCACAAGCATCTCACCTCCAGCCTATGGGAAATCTCAGCTAACTTTGTTATCGCCGGCTCCTTGTAAACAAACTCTTGTTCATCCAGGTCTCCAAACTTAGTTCCATAAAAACCAACGCGGAAGTAGGTGCCAAACATCCTCTTTCCATCCTAGGTTTGGACAAACAAAAGGTTATTTCAGTGTGGAGACGAGCACACCGTAAGCGTGGCTGCAGACGAGCTCCGGATTTTTATGCAAAACCAAAAAGAAATTAAAATAAAAAAAGAAAAATAGAAAGGAAGAAGGAAAAGAAAAACACACCTGGAACTCAGCATGAATGCATTTAGCAGCAAACGCCACGATGAAATTATGAACTAACGTGAGATTTATGGATCGGTTATGACCATTAGCCCAACCCTGCAATGACTTTTCCTACCCCAGAAGGAGCCTGGGGCTGTTGGGACATCTCTGAGGAACGAAGGTGAGTTCCTTTGCTTGAGTCATTATTTCAGGCTCTCCAAAGTGTGCAGACACACCTTACCCTGGTCCGTAGCTGCCGAGTGCCTGCAGCACGCAGGGAGGATGCTGCACACAAACTCCCCTGCAAAAAACCCTGGCAATCACCCGCACCGAGCCCCCGGGATCCGTGCTGAAGTCATTGCAGGATTGGGCCGATGTCAGTGCCCAGCTCACTCACACACGCACACCAGGTGCCGTTTGGACAGCACGTCGACCGAAGGTGTTACAGTCTTGTCTAGGAACTAATTTCTAAAACGGAGGGCCAAAGTCACTGCTGCTGAAAGCAGATGCAATTCACTGCGTCATGTACCTGCTTCCTTTTGAGCCAGTGGTGAGTTTGGCCCAGAAACGCAACAAAAGAAGAGAAACGGAAAGATTTGTGCTGGAAAGTAACAAAGAAAAATCCGATTAAGAGAAGGAGGAAAAATGCTTTAAAACTACACCACACCTCTGCTTGTGTTAAACAGGGCACTCCGCATGCACAAACCAGAAATGCCTTTCAGCGAGAAACTCCGAAATGTTCACCTTTACTCTCGTGACAGAGTGATGTGGAGCGTAGTGCTCACTGCTCCTGGCTTGGGGTTAGTGATAGGTTTCAGAACAGCCCCTACACGTGTCCTGGCTGCTGTGTATGATTTTTATTTGGTATTTTGCTATGGCAACACTGAGCTCTCGTGTTGGTGGTGTGTACATGATCTACAGAAGGCAAAGAGGGCAAATAAACCAAACTAAAAAAAAAAAAAAAATCTCAGGAAAACTCTGGAAACTGGAAAAAATCACAGCAAGCCACTGGCCCGAAGGACACGCTGTTATTTTTCATTATTCTTCATTATATTTCCATTATTCCTCAGTGCCCTGCCTCCAGACCCGCGTGGCAATGACCAGCCTTCTGAGCCCTTCATTTACTTAGCACTACCTTTCCAAAGCCACATTTTTGGACAGTCTTATGCTAAAATCCCTCCCTGTTGCTCCATTTTACAACTCAATCTCAGTGCTGTAAGGCAGAAGACTGCGATCTTTCAGGGTATGAAGCATCTGCAGAACCCAGTTCCTATGAGGTATCGGCCACGTGGACTTGTGCACACACAGCTTTTTGTTACAGCCAGTGTACGTTTGTGTTGCTGTGAAAATAACAATCAGGGGGGAAGAAAATGCTATTATCAACATCAATAAGGAGTTCTGGTATTAAAATGATACTAAATGCCTACAATAAGAGTAATGTGGCCTTGTCCCAGGAGCAGCTGGGAAGCCTGGTGAGATCCAGCTCCCAGTATACACAGGTTTCATCCCCATTGACACCAGCTGCACTGGCTTTTCCTTCTCAACCCATTTGCTGCCATTTGGGTATCACAAGGATGCCGGGGAGAAAAGCCAGCAGTGAGGAGCCCTGGTTAGCTCTGGATGTGACAGAAGCATCTCCCCACCAGGCCATGATCCATCAGCCATTAAACGTACGTGAGCTGAGCAGTGACCGCTCCCAGCAAGCTAAACCATCAAACCCTTTCCACTCCCTGAGGTTCTGTGAGAGTGTCTTTGGAGCTAAAGAAGGGTCTGTGGTGGGAGGTGCAGAGGAGAAATGCCTCCAGAGTGAGTATCAGGTGCCTGGGGAGAAACCAAGCAGCCCTGGGCCAACACCACGACTTCTGCTCTCCTCACCCACCAGCTTTCTGCTGCTCAATCCTGCCCAGAGCAGGCAAGGTTGGCCTGGTGAAGTCCTTCCCCTGCTTCCTTCCCGCAGGTAATTTCCCAGCCTGTGGCCGTGCCTGGGGACCTGCACCTGGAACACACTCCTTGGGGTGAGCAAAGGCCCAGGGGCTTATCCCTGCCTCGCAGACACATTCAGGAACTGGACGCTGCCTGAGACGAGGGGAGCTCCACTTCTTGCCTGGAGTTAAGGGATGGGATCGCTCTGCAATCCTCACCAGCAGCTTGTCTTTCAAATTTAGCCAATTTAACTCTGCAATCACAGTACTGAAATCAAAACTGGTCACTTAAATATACTCCATGGTCTTGTTTCTGAAAAGAGCTAAAAATGCAGATATGAGGGAGAAAATATTAAAAGCATTTTATCTCCTATTATTTTTTTTTTTGAAAAATAATAGGTCTTTGGGAGAAGAAGAGAATGAAGGTGAACACTGAATAGCCATCACAGAACTGGCAGAGCAGATAACAGCCACCATGATACATGAAGGTTCATGATTTGTTATTATGCATGGTAAATACCTTTCAAAATTGCTGGGAATAAAGTTTTAGAGTTATCTCTTGCATACACACAAGAAGCTTTGCCAACAAAATTTGGAAAATCAGACCCAAAAGTTATCATCTGCTTTCTCCATCAAGACCACCACAACAGCAGCTGCCAGGAGGCAGAACCAGCCTCAGGTATGTATGAAGGAAAGCAGCTCCTTCCTTCATACACACTGTGCAGAATGCACCATCCAACCATCTGCACCAAACCGAGCATTATATTTTCTTGCTCAATTTTAACCCAAGGTCCTTTGCAGTGTTGCCAACTATTGCAAATCTTTCAATATTGATTTTTTTTTTTTAAAGTACCACTCCTGGAGTCCTGCTATTCAAGGCAACCTTACTGTGCATGTTTTAAAAAACACATTTTTTTGAATTCTCATGGCAAAGCATGAAAAGCTTTTACCTCAGAATTTCCCTAATTATGAAGCATACAAAAAGAATTCAACATTTATTAAACTAAAACCCACCACTTAGTATTGTTAAGGTCTCAGAATTGCATTGGTGTCAGACTCAGGACACAGGCTTGTAGTTGGCAATCCTGCTTTTCCTATGACACAAGGGCTGAATCCTGCTGTTGGCATAGCTTGTTGCTAAAATTAAATTGGGATTTTCACAGAATAAAACAAAAAACAAAAAGGGGAGGGAAAAGAAAGCAAAAAAAAAAAAATCCACAAGTAGGAACTTACCACAACAGACAATAGTAAGAGTGGGGAGGAGGGTCAGCAACCAGGGCGATAGAGGAGAAAACAGAAAGTATTTAATTAGGGAAATTCCAAAAAACAAACAAGCAGCAAATTGGCAGCAAATAAATTTTAAAACAAAAAAAGGGTGAGCATCAATTAAGGTATTTAAAAATAAGGGAAAAGGAAAACACATGCAACAAATCTGGAAGCTACAAAGCACAAAGATCAGAAGTGTGGCAATGGAAGAGCACGATGACAGACGAGAACATAAACCATGGGTGTCTTTTACCATGCAATAAAACATGACTGAGTGATGTTAGAATCATAACCAATGACAGGATTTTCTTCAGGGGTCGATTTAGGGGCAGACTAATCAAAAAAGATGCTCACAGGCCTCCACGTTCGTCAGCTATTGAACGTGTATCATTTCCATTCCTACGACACGTACTGCAGTTTGCTGTGTCACTTCACTTGCTGGGACCTCTCACAGGAATAAGCAAACAATTTATAGGACCAGCCCTTAAATGTTGGGGGTTAATTTAAGCTACTGCTAGGCCAAAACTCAAAAACTGTCATTCGGACATCATCAGCCCAAATGATTTATGTCACACGATGCAAAGGAACTTTGATCTTGGCCCCAGTTCAGGAAGTGTGGTCTTAAATGCTCTCCTGTGTTGGAAACTTGGAGTGAGATGGCTCATACCGAGTCGCCTGATTTGCAGAAAATAAGAGATTAACTGGACAGCTGAAGTCTATGCAAATAATGTATGATAGTCACAAAACGTTCAAAATGTCTTCTAGGACTTCTCAACACTCATGTCCCGACTGTGTCAACTGAACTAGGGCCTGATTTACCAGACTCACTGTGCTGGGTGCAATTTCAGACAAAGATGACTGCTTTGCTTATATTTTTAATCCAACGTGTGGTTCTCATGGTGTATGTTGTAGAAATGTGAACAAACAGCTTCTACAAAAATGAAAGCAGCAAAACTGATTCCAGTTAACACAACCAAGCTATTTTACTGCCAGAAAAAAAAAGCTACATAACAAATTGATTGTTCTTAAATGAATAGACTGAAGGAGCCTATTGTCTGGGATATGATTTGCACATGCAATAAACCAGTTTTGTTTTTTAGTACCTCTGAGCATTATTGCTTAAATCGACCCCTGTGGGTGGGGTGAAAATATGGTATGAAGGGATGATATTCTGTGTCAATGCTGATGAAAAGAAATATAAACGAATTATAAAAACAAACTAGTGATGATACAGTGGCTCATTCACCAAAGAACCTCATTAGTGGAACACATCAGCATCCATGCACTACCTACAGCTTCTTATGAAGAATTTCCTACTACAACCACAATTGGTTTATTGGTATTTCTTTGGTTAATGAATTCAGTTTTAACAGCAGACAGCAACAGAAATACCCACAACTAGCACATGTGGGCAAGCATTGGCGTGAGTCATCTGATAAATCTATTAGTGTTCTTTACTAACTAAAATGGAGTTACCTACCTCCCAGCCAGTACTCTGTGTAATAAAAAGTAAAAAGCGCATGTCACAGAAACCAAAAAAAGAGTTTCAAAGGCCAAAACATGACCATCAATATAAGGTACTGTAAACCTGAAATGGTTTCAATTTAAGACATCATGCAACAAAATAGACTCCTCTGGCCCAGAATGACACTCAGTGATGGTCCATCACCGGTTCATTTAACCTTACAAATCCAGCAATGTCAGAACATGGAGAGCAACCAGACACTCAGCTGCTGTAGACCTGGTGGATTCTACGAAATTGGTGCACTGATCTTCACCTATTGAGGAGGTGATGTTAGCGTAAGGGTAACCACACCAACGGACAACAGTGACCCAGCAGTTCACGACCAGACAGCTGGTTGGGGTGGGGGACTCAGAGTCGCACTGGCATGTCCTGGAGGAGGGTCTGCTGAGCACCTGCCCACCTGCAAGAAAGGCAAGCACCCAACAGGCCTCTCCTAGAAGGTAAAGTGCTTCTAGAAACTTGCCATGTGCTCTCATCTCCTGCTTAGCTGAGGTCTGCTGAGCTTTGTGAGAGTTCATAATGTCTGACATCCCTCACCAAATACTCAGCACTTAAGCTGGTAGGGTTTGTACCATCTAAGTTTAGAAAGGTTCCTCTCCAGCAGCTTAGCCACCATTTGAACAGACAAATAAAAACCCAACGTTTCTCAGCGTTACCTACCAGGCTAATGGCAAAATACAATGGTTTTTTGTTTTGTTTTTTTTTTCCCCAGAAATACAGCATGTAAAATACATTTTAAAATAATATCTGAAAGAATAAACTGACGGATGATTGGAATTTTTAACTCTTGTATATTTCTGAAGTTACAACAAAACTTGGTATGTGATGTTCTCTCATGCTTCTCAATTTAAATGTACAGAGGGAAAAAAATCCTACTAGTGATCCTTGTATTTACTGAGGATCACCATTTGACAATTCTTGTGTAATCCGATTAAAATGTTTTTTTCTTTGAGAGGTAGTTTTTATTTGAACTAAGCATTTGAAATTTCGTTGCAATTCACATTACAGTGGAAAGTTCAAATCATTACCTGGTGAACAATCTTGCTGAATGCTTCTTGGAGTTTACCATGAATAGTAGATAGCTTCTTGGCATCTCTGTTAGCTTCATGAATAGGAATAAGGACTTTGTAAACCTCATTAACTGCTTCATACATGCCAGCCTACAAAAATAACATCCATCAGATTCCTCCAGCAATTCAACAGCAAGAGTGATACATACTACCAGGGTGTACATCGCAGGATTGCAGAGGTGGCTTACATACCAAAAGGCACTGTGATGTAATCAGTACCTTTTCTTAAAATATGTACATACATACATGGAATAAAATCCCCAGTTACCTTAGGAATTAAGTCTACTGCATTACACATTGCTACTAGTAAATGAGATTACTGAAAGAAATAAAATTGGGTTATTTTGGTTGGATATATGCACAAGAGCACAAGCTAAATAGGATTCTAACCACATCTATGGGAACTGAATATGGAAGCTTAAGTGCACAGTACTGCTCATTCTGCTTAGTGCATCTTCAACCTAAGGGACTTCTACATCCACTTTTGGCAGTCCATGAAATGAGCTTTGTGAAGTTTTGTTAGGATGTCTCTAGTGGAGGTGACTCATAAAGAAGAGACACTGCATCATAAAACTTAGCCTGCCCACAGCATCAGTTCTGAGTCTTTGCTCTGGAGTTATAACTACTTGTACTTAAACCCACTGAATATTTGGTGTTATGCTGTGGGAAATAATTCACTTGCTTTCATTCATTTCAGATGGATACACTACCACTAGCTCATTAACACTGCTCACACAAAGCTCTCAGCCCACTCTCTTCGAATAGACAGAGAAACAGTATGGCCTTTCTCTCCTATTGTGAACTCCAAAATGGGCAGTGCTAAAGTGAGAGACGCTGGAAACACACAAAGCCCTCTTTGGTTCCAGACTCCGTTCACTGCAGTTTACTTGAGAGGGCAAACTGAGCTGTCTTGAACAGCCAAAACTCCCAATGCTCCATGAGAATTAAGCAGCTATAATAGAGCTATACAGCCTCATAGAGAAAATATTTTCCATGAGATTGCCCAGCAAGATGAGATTGCTGAAGGAGATAGAGAAAGAAATTAAAGTTGTCTACCATGGAGAAAGATGCTGCAGCCTGTTCCAGCAATCCCACCAGACCAGCTTCTGTAAAATACTTTCCAGAACAGATACCTTCTTCATCTGGTGACACAACATCATCAGAAACTGCCGACTCTTCCAAAACATTAGAAGATATGTTCTAAGGAGAAATAATGTAGATAAAATATTTAACTCAATTTTAATAACATTCAATACTTTGAAAGCCAGATGATTTTCAATCAAGTACTAACATTTTTCAGGAGCATTTTATGTCATCTCCTTCTGAACCAAACCAGCAGGGTGCTTCAGCACACGCTTAAGCTAATTGTAATGGACCACCTACATGCTCAAAGCTCAGTATGTGCTTGTTTGCTCTGCGCAGTGGTGCCTTGCCTAATGGTAGTAGTCACAGGAACCACTCGCATAAGTTACATCAGAACAATTGCACCCACTACAAAGGCTGGACTAAACAGAGGGTAAAAAAGACATCTTACATAGAGAAATAAAAAGAACTGGATTAATTCAGTCTACTCAGCGGAACCAAGACAGATTCTAAGCGTAAAAAAAAGTTTTTCTGAACTTGCTGTAATGCATTCTCCCCAAAATAAACTGAGTAAATGCTGTGTGAGTATCTAGGCACAGCAGTATCTGGCATGTAGGAGATACTCTATCTTAGCAGCAATGACAGAACCCCAAAATACAAAAATAGCACAACTCCTACCTGAAAGGTAACACACCCCACAGGGAGGTATTTCCGGTCTTCAAGCATGCTTAGGTATTCAGCCACCAAGGCTGCGGAGTGGACTAAGCACTGGGCTGACTCTGCATGATTGCTCCTCTCTGAGTGCTTTCCAGCCATGTTCTGCAACCAGGTCAAGCGCAGGTCAGGGGAATTCTGATAGCCCTTTGCAATCCTAATTTAAAAAAAAAAAAGAGAAAGAGAGAAAAAGACCCAAAAAAAGACCTTTGCAATTAGTATTTAGTTACTTCTGCTTAAATACCAACCATCTTCAATGCTAGGCTACCTAGAAATATATGAGATAATAAGCAGTATAGATGGAAATTACCCTAAACTACTTCACAGATTTCTCAGCCAGTTACTGGCAGGCAGGTAAATGGAGCTACCAAGTAATGGCAAAATGCTTTTAAGGGTAACTGCTGAAACTCTCGACCAAAACTCACATTTCACTTGGAGAAAGCCAGAGGTAGCAAGCCAGAGGTGTGGTACTATCGGAGCAGACCTGCCAGGTTGCTTATGACAAAATCTCTGCCTTCTAGGAAGCCTTCAGGACCATTTGTGAAGATGATGCCACACAATTTGGTGGCTGGATTCTTAGCATGGCTCTGGAATATTTTTTGCCTATGGAGACCACCACATGTACCACCACTGTTCAGCCTTTTGTCCAAGTAGGTCCTGAGAGGTTCTTAAATTTTTCCTGATGCAAGCAGGGAACGATGCCTTTGCTCAGGTGGAGGACAAGATTGTGAGAAACTACTGAGGAATGGAAAATACCTTTATCCTTAGTAAGCTCCACAAATATCATACAAAACCTAAGAACATCACAGTGAAACACAACAGACAGGTGCATATTTTTCCATGAGCACCGAGGACGGGAACTGCTGTGTAATTGCTCCAAACCATGCTCTGTAAGGGCTCAAATGAACAACACCTCAGTCCAAAACCAACAGCAATTAGCTATGTTGATTTCAAGTGAAATGTGAGTCATGGCAAGCAATGCAAAAAACGTTTAAGTTCAAAGTAAAATAATTGCTAACGAAACATGCATAATCAAGGTTTGCAGCAATACAGCACCTGATGCTGTAAATAGAGAAGTGCTGTAGGTATCAAGCTTTTTGGAATAACAGGTGGAGTACTGACATCTACTGTCCCTACTGTGCAACAGTTATGAGCTCTACCTGTACATCAGGTCAATCAGCATTTCTGGATCTTCCTGATGCTCCTTCATTTTAACTGTATCAGAGAGGATCATATGGAGGTTGAAGACGAGATCTTGGACCTGTAAAAAATATATACTGCTGTAACGAACTGCAATGAGAATCAAGCTACTTGCTGCTATGTCGGGGCCAGAGTTCCTCTGAACCTTTGTGTGTTTATATTGCTGTCAGAATTAATCAAGGAGCTGAGTTTTATGTACTTAGGTTGGTCATTAAAAAAAATGTACCTCCTTCTGGGAATGTATGGAAATTCCAGCTGTAGAACAGGAAGTTTAAGACCAGCCTGCTAATGAACTACATGCCACTTCTCTTGTGGTATTTCTTTTACCTGATCAGGAAATGTTGTCTCCCTGAGTTCCAGATCTTCTTCAGCATACGTCAAAATAGTCTTCAGTGAACGTCGCAAAAATTCCTCATTGAAATTCTGGGATGTCCCCACCAGGGATGAGAGAGACATGGTCACCTGCATTTTCACTCTGGCAAAGTTCTGCAGCAGAGAAATTGTTACTGCATTTCAACAACCTGGAGATACTCAATGGTCTGCTGCAATATCAGTGCTGTGGTCATTGTACCCTCCTCCAGACACACACACAAAAAAAACCAACAACAAACTCTTTCTGTGAAAAGGGCTGTCTCAGTATAGTGATTAAATTAAATTTCTGGTGCTGTTAGCTTCATAATCTGATGACAGCTTCATTTAATTCCATGTGAAGGTTCTCCTGCAAGTTTTATTTTTCTCTCCTTCTCCCTCTTCTCCTCTCAAGCACCCTGAACAAGATGATGCTCAGATTCCTCTCATGAACTCTTCATTCCAGGCACTTCCTTTTTGGTTGATCTAGCCTAAAATCTGGAGTTACTGTGAACTCACTGCTACCTATTCCTGGGCCTAAGAGCAGTGAGCCCCTCCAGCTCTGCTGCTCAGACACTGTAATCAAAGTGTGTCCCTTTGTGATACACAGCTATGTGGGTGCTTGCAAGACAACAACTGGAAGAGTTAAGGGAAGAGTTAAGGCTGAGAATTCTCTTGACACTTTGAAGCACACGTGGGTTAGTCAACCCAAGATCTAATGAGAGATTAGCAACATCTGAGTAAAACCAAAATCCCAGTATTTCTAACTCACTTTCATGTTTGTCTAGATGATAAGCCTTCCAACAGCCTATTTTTCTCATGAATACACAGTGCGCCACCCAGCAGCCCTGACCAGTTTACATATAATAATCTAACAAAGGGCAGCAAGATACTCACATTGCCAATCTCAAAGTTTTGTCTCATCAAAAGGTAAAGCGAGGCACTCGCGTGTGACCGTATTGTGCTGATGCTGCTGCTACAGTGTCTCAGGAGCCTCAGGCACAGATCTGCACACTGCTCAGTCTCTTCTTCAAACAGCAGCTCAGGGAACTGGAAAAACAGCACATGAGAAAACTACTGCCTGGACAGACAGAAACAAACACTTGTACAAAAATGCCACAGTGATCCTCAGCAGTGAGCATACACCAGCATTAGATGAAGTCTAATACCCTCTAGTTTGAGGGGGATTGTGCTAATTTGAGTCACTTCACTTTTACAGTTAGACAAAAGCAGAGTCACTGGCAGCACAGGAAGACGAATAATTTTATCTACCCCCCCACACCTTGCGCCACCCTTGGACCAATTTACATCAATTCCAAAAACTCAGGCTTAAAACTTTGAGCTGTATATCTACAGAAACAGATAAATTTTTTAAACTATGGTCCCAATAAAAAATAAATTATCAATTCTAAGTGAGAGTCATCCTTAATTCCACCTGTTCTTTGTGCTGCCTACTAGCTACATACCTCTGCCATACCTCTACTTACAGCTGCCAGTGCCACTCTGCCAGTACCTTAACTTACAGCTTGCCAGCAGGATCCCACAGCACACTCAGCCTTTGTGAACTGTACCTTTGTGCACAGCCATCAAATGCAAAGTGCAAAGATACAGGCACTGATCATGAAAACCATTCAGGCTTTATCCACCTCTAGACCCCATTTCCTGAAAATTAGTACTGCACAACACAATAAATGTTTGATGAAGTGACACCAATGCAAAGGAAAAAAACAGTCCTGTCTTCCATCAGTACTGCTCTGGATATATTACAGCATCTGCAGAGAATTCACCTTTGAGACCAATGCCCTCTGTGTGGCGAAGCAGTGTTGGAGATAAAGTGCACTTTGGTTGCAGGCCATGCTATGCAGAAGCACCTTCAGCACTCCACCGAGGATACTCTCTTTGGATTCCGTCACAGAAACAGTCTGCAGACAAAAGTAAACCAAAAGGCATATGAGCAAAAGCAAACCTCCTGACGGGGCAGGAAGAACTCTGCCAAGAAAAAAAGTTGGCATGGAGAAATTACCCACTTAGCTGGGCCTGCATAACAGGCACATTTCTGAATCAACCCCAGATGATGAAAACCTGACCCATGAGCTTAAGCTTGGGGAATGATGGTGCTTTCCATCCAGTGAGCCTCTGACCCTGTGGGACCTTGCTATACTAGAGGGAAAAAATGTAGCTGTCCTCGAGGGGCATGATTCAGGTGCAGGGGTGCAGGGGTGCAAGCTTGGGATTCCTGGAAAAGCCATGAAACTGGGACAAAACCCTACTCGTACCGAAACCCTCAGCAGTGGACTTGAACAGTTCTGACAGCATTCAGTCAATTAGATTGGCAGGAAGGTTTTGTTTAACTAACTGCTGCCTGGCCAGGTGATCCTAATGCTCTTACATCTCTATTTTTTTTTATCATCCTTACCTGTACAACTATCTCCAGTGTATCCAAAATAATGAGGTTTGCTTCCGTTGCGAGGTTTCCATCAATAAGTGCTTCATGTTCTATCTCTGCCCTGGATCTATTCAGAGAAAAGAAAGCAATAAAATTACTTCCTGTTTAAGAAACAGACCTGCACATTCCCCTTTCAAATATATTTTCTCATTAGCAGGAAGCCCCTGGTTACAATGCACGTATTTATACTGGACAACACTACAAGGATATTTTAGTGCACCCATTATGAGGACAGGAAGAAAGACTTGCTTTTTAACGTTTACAAACTTACACGATTTACAGTCATCATGCTCAGCAGAGATCACGCTACTTTCTGACACTTCACTGCTCTTCCAGGAGCACAACAATGATTTAGAATCGAAGTCCAACTCAAAACTGGTTTAGTAGCACTGTAAGGCATGCAACGGCACAACCAGGACCAGAACGTATGGGCTCACGTTAAAGGCTATGGACACAAGGTGGTGCTGCACGAGCTGGTATTTATGCACTGCTGATCCCAGCAGCAAACTGCTTGTAGCACAGAGTGCATACTGTGAAGGTGTGATCTTTGTTTTTTTTTTTTTATGCTACATTATCTTACAGGTGTTGAAGAATATCTTCCTCTCCAACAACAACAAATATACACAGTTTTGCTGGTAAGTGACAGGCACTCAACTTTTCTCAAAAGGCTGACAAAGTTCATACACCAACTCACACCGGGGGTGTCCCAGGAATTCAGCAGAAATCTCCTAATTTCAGTGACAGGAGCTGCATTTGGCAAGGACCCAGCAGTGTATTTAAAGAGCCCAACGACAGCTCGCCCTATGCAGGTGCTATCTGACAGACTCAAGGCAGGCCAAATAGCTCTGGGGGTGTGACCCATGAGAACTGACAAAATCCAAGCAGAACACACACTAAAGACTCAGCTGATTCAACTCAAAGTGTTCCTGGAACTGGCATTGCAGCAACCCTCCTCTGCCCCACACTGCTTCCTCTGGGAGCTGGGCCATACACAATTATCTGCTCTTCAGACTCCAGAATATGAAGGCTTGGGGCATGGCCCTGCATAAAATTGTACCACCTGCATTAAACAATACCACCTGCAATTAGCTGTGCACGATATCTCACTGTGAAACAGGTCTTGCTTGGCAGATCTCAAAGGGTCAGGCTAGACCTGTGCATGCAAGGCACGCCTGCAGTGTCACGGCTACCAGGGGGAGTTGGGTGTGATGGCTCTAGGCTCACAGTGAGCAAGCATGGGTTAAAAAGCAGGTTTCCAGAGTTATCTGAGCACATTCTTCTGAGGGGTGAGATACCATCCTTTAATCGCTGTGGTATTCCCCAGCTGTTTAATATGAAGTCCGTCTGGGAAGAGGAGAGGGGCTCAGACCCAGTGCCAGCAACTGGTGAGTTCTGCAGGCCAAATTTTATTCTGGTGCAACTCTGCACAGCTCTGAGTTGTACCATGGTGGAACTTATACCTACATCACTTCATCAGCAGGTTGAAACACACTGGTCTTTTGGCTTTCCTGATGCCTCGGTCGGACTTGGTTTTTGTCTAAGACAAAAAGCCACTACTTGATGTAACAAGAGATTATGTTCTTGTCTTGGACACAGCAATTAGAAGCTGTGAAGATGTACTTTCAAATCCAGGAATCATCACTCTGTTTTTGTGGATAAAATTT
The DNA here is from genome assembly GCF_047663525.1 of Anas platyrhynchos. Taxonomy (NCBI): domain Eukaryota; kingdom Metazoa; phylum Chordata; class Aves; order Anseriformes; family Anatidae; genus Anas; species Anas platyrhynchos. The sequence continues at coordinate 36,893,978 of NC_092594.1, forward strand.
GGCCTGATCTCCAACCTGGCTCTGAGGACCCCACTCCCCAGTTTCTTCAGAGCTTCCCTCGGGTGAGGATTGCATTCCTAGGACTAGGAACAATTCTTTTGCTGGGAGAATGGTGACTGAAGGTTGCAATTTGAGGAAACAGAAAACAAGCACAGCAAAGCTCAAACACAACTCCTGAGCCCTCCGGATTAAACCACACCAAGAGAGGGAATTTTAAAGGAAACGAGTGTAGTAAGCAAAAAGAGCTCATTCCAACCAGTTGCACACACACACTGAAAACTTCTGCCAAGCATCACAAACAAGGCTGTGATGATTGAGTCTGCAGATGTACAAAATAGCAATTTATAAGAACTGCACACCAATGCTACAGTACCTGGCTGGCTTGTGGCTTCTAAAAGCACAGCACATGTGGAAAAACAATCAAAGTGATGGATTAGGACAGGAAAGGAAAGTGAGCTTTGAGAACTCCAGAATGCTCTTATGGAATAAAGGAAATATGACATGAGATATATCTGCTATCTGTGACTACTGTTCATGGATTTCTCTCTAAATTACAGCTTACTACAGGATTTTAAGAAGGCAATGGACTTGTATCAGTCTTTTTTTATCTTGTTTTAAAATACTAAGAAAGCAAGGGACAGTGAAAAAGGAGTTAGACGAGGCAGTGTTAGACTAAAAGTTATTTGCACACTGCCAGCCCTGCTCCAGCTGAGGGCCCAAACGTGCTCACACGAGAGCTCAGTGGACTGCTGCCATTGACCTTCTATGGGGAAAGAGACCCTGCATAACCATAGGCAGTGTGACATTGTGAGAGTAGAAGGATAAGGCAGAGTTACTTGTCTAGCTTCTCTGTGTTTTGACGCCAGTGAGTCATGTCCTTTCTCCATCTCAAATTCTCTTGACTTCCAAATGCGCTCCCAGAAGGACTTCTCTCTGTGGGACAATGTTAAAACAACAGCAGTCATCTAACATTAATTTTTTTGCATGAGTAGCAACTCCAGATTGTTCACAATGACAGCTGAGAGCAAACTATAACTTCTTAGAGCCTGAGGCCATGGCACTCGCCCAAGATGTTTATATAGCCTCTAATTCTGTCTGTGCTAAGTGGCCTGAGAGACAACTTCACTTGCAGTAGTTTTCCTCCAAGAGAACAATGAACAACACAGACCACTCTGTGCGCTGCCACAAACCAGCTCACTACAGAGCTAACAGAGAGAGGCATCTGAGATACTCAAATCAGGGAGGGAGCTAACAGGGCTGCTCAGAAAAGCACCTTCCTTGGGCTACATAAGGGGCTGATGTATGGCAACCCTCTGCAGTGTGACATTGCTGTCCTCAGCTCACACACTGTAGTGTCTCCACGATGGTTCTGAGATTCCCCCTTTCCTACCTTACAGCCTCTCTATCCTTATTGTCACTGCTGGGAGGGCAGGGGAATTTCACCATGCAATGTCCCAGGTAAGTGGTAAAGACAATGAGGGCCAGATTTGGGAAAAAAAAAAAAAAAAGTACAAAAGTCTCCATCTCTCTGAAGTGATTCATTAATTATGCCTCTAAAATATTTATTCAATGTAGCCCATAATAAGGGCTAACATGTATCAGGAAGCCTGTAGTCAGTTCTGATTCTTGTCCTAATCCCTGCACCCTTCTTTCTCTCAAAGAAAATAAATTGCATCATCACAAGGCACACGTTATGCAAACTACTGACTATTTTATGTCTCACTAACTTAGTACAAATATCCAGATGTTTTCGGATGGATCAGAGAGTTTTGTCTTCCGCTCTGATCCCTGCACAGGACATACTAGAAGGTGGCATCCCATAAATGAGGCATGATCACGCATACACCAAAGCAATCAAGTAACAGCTGTCTGTAGATTGAACTCAAGAAATGAGCAGAGATTTTGCAGACCCAGTGAAGGATGCTTCAAACTAGAAATGGCATTTTCTAAGGGCCTCTTCGCAGATATTGATGGGTAGTATCCCACACCACAGACATATGCAAGTAATCACTGGGGATGGGAGTAGTGGCTTTTGGAAAATGGGTAGAGCACAGAAGACGTCTTTACTTACCTAGCTGTCCTCTGCTTCTTCGGACCATTTCCTGCCTTGCCCCTATGCTTCCCAAAATAGCTTCTTCAAGTTTGGCCCTCATGTCTTTTGACTTTTTGAATGTCAAACTGTTCATTCTTTCAAACACTTTCTTGCCCTGTAAGTTTCAAATGACAATGAGGGAAGAGTCTTTTAAGCTGGGTTATTTTCTAAGCATAACATCTCAAAATATCTTTCCTGTCTGAAGACATACACCAAAGGAACACGGATTTAGTTGCTAGCTAGATATTCTACTCAGTCTCCAGCATCACTACAGGAAGCTCTCATCAACGGAGCAAGCAAAATGGCCAAGAGCTATCCCCTTTCCCTGCAGCAGTTCCCACATGAGCAGCAAGCAGCAGAAACTGCCTAAGAAATGGAAGGAGACAGACACGCTTACATGGCTGAAAAGTGAACGTGGAAGAAGGCTAGAGGTTGCACAGAGAAATGCTTAGCCTTGGGATTTAGATTACAGGAAATACTTTGGGGAGAGCAGGAAATGCCTTTCTGGAATTGTGCAAAGGAGTAGCGTGTAAAATTCCCCTGCAAGCTTTAGAAGGAACTTGAGAAGGTTTAAATAGCAGTACCTTGTACTCAAAGCAGGATACACAAAGGTAAAGCAAATCCAGGAGGCGATTGAGCTGCAATACTGACAGGTCTGTGAACCACTTCTGTAAGACACTTTCATCGGCGTTCTTGAGCACCCACAGGAGACAGATCAGAAGGCTGCGGCTGGACTCTGTTGAGAAGGTGGAGTGCTGCCTGCCACTCTGAAACAGACAAGTCAAGACATTTGCCACACTGGATTTCATGTCCAAACACTTGAATCCTCACTAAAAGGATCTTCACAAGCTGCCACTCTGGCCTAAATAATTACCAGATAGGAAATAGATGTTTCTTATTAACAATTAGGAGATACACATTTCTCCTTCTCAACCTAACAGCTTAGTGGAGCCCACAGACACACAAACCTCAGGACTGAAGCTGCCACAATATGTCTGAAGCAAACTCATCATGTTATAGGGATGACTTTCTGTTCAGCCAGCAAAGACCCACTTCCTTCCAGATGCCTTTAATAACATGCAGCAGGTTAACAGGTAGGCAGAGGGGCTCCGCTCATTTTCTCATGTGTGTACTTGGGTCTCATCCAGAACAGTATTTCACTCTGAGTGCATGTAACAGCAAAATGGGGTCCTGAGGCAGGAGTAAAGAAATGGAAGGACCTGCCTGCTACCAGAATCTGTGGGATTCCCTCCCCTGTGCAGAGAACAGCCCATTTATGGGTTAAAATAGGCCATTTATGTCTTCAACTAGGTGGGACTTATATCTTTCACTTAGAGCTTATAATTGGCCATTGCACTTTGTGGAGCTTTTATCAGATTGTCCCAGAAAAAGAGAATCTTTATCAGAAAATGCTTCCATTTTCTGACGTTTGTTGATTTTTATCCCTGCTTGGCGTTTAATTATACCCCCTATGAGAAGGGCACAGCAACATGCAAACGTGATTTGTTCCCACTTGTCTTTCACCCTCTGCCTCCCTGTGTGACACCCAAATCTACAAACTGATAGGAGTCCCTACCGCTCACTGATCAGCCCTACAGGGCATGCATGTGTAAATATTTGCTTGTTGACATAGGCTGAGGGTCAAGGAATAGGTAGGATAGCTTTGTACCGATGAGGAGAGTATAATACTGCTGGGCCGGGCGAGCTGATGGACCGATGTTCCTGCGATGGCCATGGCAACTGTCTGGCTTATCATGCTGCCACCCTCGCTTTCATAATCATCAACAGCGACGCAGCTTGGCCTCCCTCGCTGGTTGTGACTCTCTGCCAAGAAACACGTGCATCCCAGTTAATCCCCAAATTCTAAGTGTCTCTCCCCAGCACTCGTTTCATTGAACTATCTGAATGCAAACTGAAAATCATCACACTCACAGACAGGGTCCTGCAGGTATACAGGACTGACTATTATATGAGAATATGCAAAGCAAAGAAAATAACCATCTTCAAATGCAACCTACACAACTTCAGTATCTAGAACCCTTCTGAAAACAGACCTTTTACAACTTTGAATACTCCACTCCAAATCCTTACTTGGAGCTTTACTGTGTCATCAAACTCAAGGGACAGCGATGACTCCCAATTTGAAATTCCTCTAGATCAGACTCCCTTGCCCTGAACTGATGCATCCCACCTCTGGGGTCCTGCAGGACACTGTGCAAAGCACACCTGAAACAAGCTGCTGATAGAGCACAGTCTGCTCATCCTCTGCAATTTTTCTGAGACTTGTACAGTAGATGTGATGATATTTTAAGCAGGTCAGAGCAGGGAGGCTGGCTGGGCACATACAGACAACAGCCAGATGGCAACTAAAATGCACTGCTAGTTTTTTAATTCATGCAAACAAGTAGGCAAATGCAGCTTTTGAGTGTGCAGTTGTTGAACTTGGATATATTGTTGGATATATTTTGCAAGTGTGGTTTCAAAGACATGTCAAAGTTCTGAATACTTCAGAAATATAAACAAACTCACCCAACAGCAAAGGGATTTGTTGTTCAATTTTAGAAAAAAAAAAAAGACAACACTCAAATCTTGCGAGCAGATGAATATTCAAGGCACAGAATGTAAAATACCTGTAAAGTCATAGAGCTGAGGCACGGTTTCCATGATCACGCCAATCAGAGGTAGGTACAGCATTGCAACCCGGGCCTTTACCTGCGGGTCAGCGTACCGCGGATCCGAGTCGTGACTGGACAGTAAATTGTGTACCATATTGATGACCTTCTTATGCAATCCAAATAAACTGTTAAAAGAGAGTTGGGTCACACAGATTAGTTAATACCTTCAAAGCAAACTATACTTTGTAACTGAGAGGTTTCAAAAAAAGAAAAAAAAAATCCCCTTTTTTATTTTTAACTTCACTTAAACCACCATTACGCGTATTCTTTGATCTCCCCTGGATTTTACAAATGGCTGGCTTTTGCCCATGCCACATAAAATGTACAAAAATATCTTGCTGAGGTGCACACGCAATATAATGCCAACACTCATATCTTCCATAAAAAAAACAAAGCCCCAGCTTCTGCTATGTTGAAGGACTGAATCAACTGGAGAATGTTAGGAGAACCTGGAGAGTAGAGAAGACAGGGAGAGAAACTTGAGAGGACAGGGGGTTTAATGAAACTATTTGTAGTGTTCTTTTTTTTGTTTCTATTTAACACTATTTACAGAGAAAAGCCCTCCTAAGACAGAACATTGCTTTTATCAAATGATCAGTAAGTTTCTGCCTCAGTTCCCTGAACCCCCATGCAATTATTCAGCCAAAACAGTAGACTACAGATCAGTAACTCTGAATTAGAGATGTCAAAGAAATGGAGGGGTAGAAGGAAAAAAACAGCAAGAAGTGGTCTTCCCTATTATTAAGATGCAAATCACGGCAGAGCCCCAGCACCACTTTACAGGACACCTTGCGTGAGCCCACTTGGTGCTCATGGCTTGTGAACACAAACTCCTCTGAATCTCTCAAGAATTCGCTCTGCTCCTTCCAATCCCCTCAGCCACCACGCAGAGGCAAAACTCTCCCAGAGCAAATAGCGTGTGTCTCTACGGCTATTTGCTTCTGGAGGCAAACCAGCCCAGGAAGACAACTCTACCCCATGCATGAAGCAGCCAAGGAAGCTCATTCATTATGCAGTAGCAAAACATAAGCTTCAGTGTTCAAACCTGAGGTATTAAAACAAGGGCCGAATTTCAGGCAGTATCCACTTTACCTGAAAAGTAGAGTTGAGTTCTGGTTAAAAAAGATGAGAGATTCTGACTGGGTTGTCTGGGGGTTAAAATGATTATAAAGACATCAGTAGAGGTTAGGAGGACATTAGCTAGTTGCATCTACGCTTCTGTGTTGTTTTTTTAATCAAGCTGAGATAATTCCTACAATTGCTTGTTTGCATTACCAATGAGATCCTAAACAACTAGGAAGGAGATGCTTATTTAACAGACTGACTCCTTCAAATTAAGGTTAAAGCAAAGTCTTTGTGTTATTCTGAAGGAATGGCACCTAGACCACGTGTAAACAGTTGCAAGGAAGCTATCCTGCACGCCATGGAGCTACGTAAAGGGAAAACACGTTCAGACAAGGCAATGTCATTAAAACCTAGGGCTACGTGGATATTTTCCCCCTTTTCCTGAACGGAACAGGTACTGCAATAGATTGATCTGTATCAGGGAGGAAATGTGACCTGCTAATCTCTCTGGCTGATAATGCAATGAATTGACCTTGCCGCCTTCCAGCCGGCCCCTCTGACTTCTCAGCCCTGGCATGAATTTGGGTCAACAACACACACTTCTAGAAAAACGACTTTTGTCAGTGAATACTGAGGGCCAAATTTTGATTTTCCCACTTCTGACCTGTAACGTTGCTCATTATGGGCAACGTTGGCGCTATGAAAGGAGCAATAATTATTATTATGCTCGAATAATCAAAGCATCACAGCACTGATTGCAGAGAAAATCTCCTCAGGCTCTAGCTGCCTGACCTCACTCTCTGTTTTCCACTTCTGCACCTGTCAAGTTCAGCTGCTTTGTCACATCCACATGCTGGCTCATCTTTTAGACTGCAAGTGCTCTGAGTAGGACTGTAATTATGTTTTCTTTTTGCACAACACCTAGCACAGAGGGGTCTCACGAAAGCATCACCTTTAGGCAAAATGACACTGCAGGCTTTTCTGTCCAAGGGAATCCAAGGGGCTCTAGTAAAATGGGTGAGCTAAAATGTAACATATTTTGCTAATGGAACAAAAAAGAGCAAAGAGAGAATAAATGTAAGGCTCTGCACCACTTATCAAGACCAAAGGCAAAGCTCTAATACAATAAGCAACTAGATGGACATCCTTTTCCATTCCTGCTGCAGGATAATGCAACTGAGAACCACTGTGAGCTTTTTCCAAGGGTGACCAAAACATTTTAATGGCAAGCATGTCTACATCCTTTACTAATAATCTGATAATGATCCTATCGGGCCATTAAAACTCTTCGCAGACATGGGAAGAGTAGATTGTAACAGACACATCTTCACCAAAATTCAGGAGCTTTGGGCAAGATCTCCAGAGCTGAACCACTATCAGTGGACTTTTTCTGTCTACACAGAGTTCACGACAAGAGCTGTCTCCCCAGGGGAGATGACCAAGATGATACTGACAGCTCCTTTGTGCTGCTGGGCAAAGATTACCATCCGTGTCCAAGCTAAGGGTTTAGAATATCAAGATGAGAGAGCTCAAGAAGCGGGTATGTGAGAACAGGAAGTTTGTGAAGAGTGAGCAAATATGAACAGAGACAGGACCTGATTTCTAACCAGGGAGCAAGATGTTCCTATGCTACAAAAAGGATTTCTGCAGATGGTGTATGGGTAAAGATTTAGTGTTTTTTCCAACTCAGACCAAACAAACGGGAGTACAGTGTGCTATGTACATATACAAGAAAATATTCTCATTTATGGCATCACTTTCTTCTCCAACAGAAAACAGAATTAATGTTTAACTCCTGACACTGCTTTGTAAAGGGGCAGAATTACCCATGAATTATCAGTATTTGTCGACTCTGCTGATAATTTCTGGGTCCACCTTGAGAAAATGTCTGTGAGAGAACTTAGGACTGCAGAAGCAATCAATAATTTCCATTGAAATCCATTTTAAAGCAGTAAGGCAGAATACAACCCTAAATAACACAAGTAACAGACTGGCTGACAGGACTACAGGCTACACTCCTACTTCAGAAAATTATTTGCTGCACAACCCAGGCAAGTCACTGACAAACTCTGCGTGCTTGACTCTATTCATCTATTTATGTAACCCACAGGGCTCTCACTGATGCATAATTTATGTTTATACAGAGCTGGGAGGGCCACAGGCGAAATGCATTACAACATTTAAAACCACCAGCACCAGAGACTTCCTACATGTTGAGAATTATCTTTTTTTTTACAATTGAGAATAGCTGTTTTCCTCTTAGAGCTCCAGAGGTGCCCCTGTGGCCAGCTGGGGGCTCCAGTAGGAACCTCTTTGCCTTTTTCTTAGCTGGAAAAACGTGATTGGAATCATGTTTACAGCATCAGTGATAAGGAAGTAAAAAAATACAAGGGGCGTGGAGAAAGAAGATTCTCAGAGTTAAAGAATAGGTTTCTCACCTTCTCAGCTCACAAATATAAATCAATTCTGGCCAGGCCAGAACTTGGTTGTTATCCACCATTTACTTGGAATTACAGAAAACTCTTGGGAGAGAAAAGTTGTAAAGATTTACCCTTCTGCATCAGGATCTAAAATGACAGCCAGTTCTGTTAACACAAGCCCAGCCAAGTAGTGCTGCTGGCGGAAAGGCACGGACAATTCAAACATGTTTGCAATCTTCTGGTCTTGGACATTTGTGGAGAACCCAGAACTCTGTGGAAAAAAATCAAGTTTCAGAAGTTGCATAATAAGACCTCTTAGAACACAGAGAGATAAAGTCTGCAAAACACATCAGAAGCAGTTTTCAGAATTAAAGACAATCCCATGTAAGCTACCTTTTCACTTCCTTTTTATTTGGATCTGGGCACATCTACTTATACTACATCCAAGCTTACTAGCTCTCCTCTTAATTCTGTTTGTCATTATTGCCTTCTCACCTACAGGGCAAGCCTTAAGGAAGTTAAGCCAAATAACCTTTAAAAGTGGATTAGTTAAACTTTTAAGTCAGGTATGGATGCTTTTATTCAGGCTTAAGAACACTTTAATTTGATTTAGTTTACTTAATTTTTTCAACTAATTAATCCGATTGAATGACATACTTGTTAATTCAAATTACTACAGTGCACAGAAAGCCAGCCCCTTGTTTTCTAAGAAAAGGGTGACATTACACAAAGTTTTTTTAATAGCTCATTTACATTCATGCATAATATGGAAGGGGGCTATGTACCTAGGAACAGAAGGATGTTTGGACACTACAGGAATACGGCTATGCCTTTTATTTTTTTACATTATAAGACCAAATAAGTCAAAATCTACATGGCAGGAAAAACTGTTAACACTTGCCTCCAACATTTAAAGTTTCAATGTCAGAGACAATTCCAGCTTTTACTGCTGAAACCCACATATAGGTTCAAGATGTTGCAGTAAGAAGTAAAACCAAGATTGCTGTATCCAAAGCCACATCACCCAGACTGCCAGCAACTCTTGTACGGTTTCCTGAGCCTGTTCCACACATAACTCACATCCTCCAACGCAACCTTTCCCCAGCATGTCATTGGCAATGGGGCCTTTCAAGTGAGAGTTGTGTTTGTGCACTTAGCTGTTCACCTGTTCTGTCTTGAATGAAGGTAATTTCTAAATAAACATTTCCAATACTAGCAGCCAGAGACTGAAAATGCAGGTGATACATCTGCCTCCTATGATTTAAGCCTCAGAACAGAGCTCAACTTGCATCTTCACAAAGGATCCCTGTCACAAGGGTACCTGAGACGTTGCTGAAGACACAGATGGTGATGGAGACGCAGGTGGTGTGAGCAAGCTGCAGGGTAAGTTCAAGGTCACGTAGTGTTCATGGCTGCAAACGATGCGAAGGAAGTCCAGCCTCAAAGATACCAGGTTACTTGGGTTCGGTATGTTATAGAGCTTTGCTGACACCTGGCAAGTTTAACCCATAAGACTGCAGTCAGCACCAAAACAGAGTATAAGTGCAGCCCCAGCTCCCCAGTCCCATCACTGCTCCCAAAAACCACTTCCAAAGCAAGAACTAAAGAACTTGATATCATTAAATGATTACATCCACATCACTTCTTTGTGCTGCTACTGATTAAGCTTGACAGGCCCATTGAAAAAAAACATGGTAGCCTGAGCTCCCTAACAAAACCTCCTACTAAATTTTGGTTCAGTTACTCTGAACATGATGAGCAGAGGGAATAATTCCTCCTTTGCGCTGCACATCCATTGACCCAAGGGAGTTACGCTTAATTCACATGTAAGAGTGTAATCAGAGGGGTGTAAACTCCAAACCACCAGGAATGCCTGCTTGCTCTAGAGACCTGAATAGAAAATATACGTCTTCATACTTCACTGTCCAAGGAAAGTTAGAATAATAGGCTATGCTACAGTTCTCAGCTGAGTCATAATACTTATCTGCATTCACCTGTTTGTAGCAGGTCTTAATAAGACTAAAAACAAATCCTCTGTCCATGATAGACAATAGGTCGTTGAGGAAAAATGCAAGACTGGTATTGAGCCTTTCAACCATTTCTGTGTCCTAGAGAAAAGGAAAAAAAATAGGAAAGAAAATGACAAAGAGCACACTGAGCAGTAGTATGGTAATATCATGTGTTCAAATGACAATTGCTGGTCTAGGCACCACCAAGCAATATGCAGGAGGTCTGGTGCCTAAGCTCTGACCTGCGCTCACTTTAATTGTTTGCCATTACCTTCTGAAACCGAGAGACTATATCACCGGCAATTGTGCTGACCAAAGCATTTACATCATCCATGAAACGCTCAGGAAAACGATGCTTTCGCGAACCCTCCAGTTTGTCAGCAAAATACAAATGATGCACCATGCTCTTCACCTATAGGAATATAAATTACAGTGGAGTCACTTGCAGAAATGAAGGAGGGAAGCTCAATTGTTGCTGCTTGTGTTTTGAACTACGGATTTTAAGACAATAAGCAAAGTGTTTCCAGTTTGCTCACCATCAGCTCGAAGAAGAACCAGGCCTGCTGCAGCGCTGCCTCCCGCACGCTCCCACTGCACACAACCCACTGTAAGGCCAGCTCTTCGTGAAAAAGCTACACAGATGCAAATCCAGAGTTAGTCTGAGCCTCACCATCAGCTCACAAAACAGTCCGCATGAGAAATGGTAGCACGATCCATGGGAAGTATGGCAAACAATGAGGTTAAGCAAAATAATAACTGAGAACATGACGGCAGTGGCAGCATCCCTTAAAGAAATCCCCAACTAACAATGAAGGATGATGTCATGATATGTGATGTGAGAAACGGTTCACAGCAGCTTGCTCCGAAATCGAATTTCAAGTGTCAAAAGAATTTTTCCACCCACCCAAAAAAAAAAGTTTGGTGCTCAAATTAGTTCATTTTAAAAGTCTACCTTTCTGCCTGGTCTGATTTTTGCAGGAAAAGGGAGTAAAAAGTGGACATATAAAGCAATTTGTACAAAGATGTATATTTACTATGAGAAGGCCTTAAAACAGTAAGAAAGAAACATGGCACTAAGAACCAGCTTTTTGATTTCTTTTCTTGGGAGGACCAATCCACAGACTGGACACTGTCAGTGATCACATTGTCATTACACAAAAAGTCAGGCATTTTGTCTTTCTGACTTGTTTAATAGGATCTCATCTCCTTTAAGGGAGTGCACTTCCCAAGTAACTCCCCTTCTCTTTCTGGAGTCACTTTGGATTAACACCTATACAACGGAGTTGAGCATACACTTGCAATGCTAACCATCTAATGCACTGTAATTTTGCAGGATGTATCATTTACATGTCTAGACAGTGCTATTCAGATTTTTTGAAAGCCAGAAATACTTTGGCTCCAAACAGTATGGACATTAAATCAGACAAGCTACTCCTGCTCATTTTAATTTTCCCAATTCAGCTCTGTCAGAATACTTCATATTCGCTACAGCCTGGACATTCGGAGGTGCTAAGCAACAGCAGTTCCTAATGACCTCGGAAAGGATCAGGCTATAAATAAAAGAATAGATTGCATCATGTTTTCAGAATGACTTGACCTCCCTGCCCCACAATATCAATTGTCTTCACTGAAATCTACCTTTTTAGTTGGTAATCGTCCTGTTAATGTTTGTAAGAAACTTGACGTCTCAGTGTGCGAAGACATACGATTACAACTTCGATCCGTAGCCTACGGAGTGGAGATGAATGAATGATGACAGGACATTAAAGTTTGCTGTGGATGTGTTTTGCAGCTCAAGGACAATGTACGTTTACAAAAATACTGTTCCAACTGTAGGCTTTTACTGTCTTTACACCTTTTTATGCATTCTCAAAGACTTACTCATTTACAGATCTGGTTTAAACAAAATGACAGTACTTTTTATTGACATATAGGCTATTCAAATAACTGCATGTTCTTATGCACAAAGACACTTAATGCTGCAAAGCATGAAACCTTTTCATCATTCTATTTTATCAACATGCATATGTCAAGGAAGTAATACTCGTAATTTCAGTGCCATACCTCTCACTCTACCAGAGACCAAGCACGTGGGGATGCACCCCCCACGGCGACGCTGCTACTGGCACAGAGAATCAGAAAATTACTCAGGTTCTCTCCATGTCTCGTGGAAATAATTTGCCGTGAGTGCAAATGAACTCAGTCTAAATATTTCTGGAAGACTGGTAAACTTGAAAGCAAGTACAGTTGAGAGGTATGTTCGAGGCAACCATGCAGTGGAAAGCAGCAGGCAATGGGGACTGAATAAGTTAAAGTCTTTGGACTGAAGCTGCTATAAAGTTTTCATACTTTGCAACACAGAACAGATAAAATTGGACCTAGCAAGTCACTGGTTCCAGCACTTAAATTTACATCTTTCAAGAGAGAATTTCACATGTGTATCAATTTTTGTTTAACAATATTCCACTCAAACAGTCATGACTAGGTGACTATGAACACTAAATGCTTGATGAAAATGGCAAAGATGGTTCACAACGTTGAGAGGAATGGCAAACATGGACAAAACTATGAAGCTGTGATTGATGTTCCCATTTAGAAATGTGCTCCATCTGAAGCTGAAACTAATGTTAACGAGAAACAGAGAAGGTAAAAAGAAAAGAAAAGCAGTCACAGCATTTACATTTCACAGACCAGCAACCACTGAAATGAAAGGAGGGGACACAATCACGCGTTTTGAGGATTTTCATGCAGTGTAGTGAGGTGGTGGGGGAGAAGATGCTAATTCATAAAACAAAACTCACAAAGAAGTTTTCAAGGAATATTAAAAAAAGGAGAAAAAAAAAAAAGCAAACCACCAAATTCAGAGTATATACTGAAAAGAAGATATTCTACAGGGAAACATCAGGGAAAACAAAGCCAGAAAAACCTCTACTGAAGACACCACCTGTGTTGACTCTGCACTTGGGCTGGGGTTGGATCCCCATGGGGCTGCTTTTGGACCACCAGTGTTTACCCAGGAATTGGAGCGGTCTAAACCCTGAGCATGTAATAGAAAGCAGTTGGGAAAGGAAAGAAATATTACATGTTGCATGCCATACAGTAGTCAAATTGTAGTCCTTAAAAGCAATCAAACTGGGTACATTGCAAACATATCACCAATTAGAATTGTTAACATTGCTTGAATTCTCAGGAATTTCTTGAGACATTTTAGCCCAGAGGATTATTTTTGTCTCATCACACATTCACCACACATTAATACTGCCAACAGCTCTGGCCCAGCCTGTCCTATCTGGAATTGTTGACATTAAAAAACTGTCCAGATTTCTCAGATTTTTCTCAGATCTTTTTTTAAGGTAGACTACTTGCTAGCCCACACACTATAAGCTCTACAAAGTCTATGGAAACACTGAGAAACTTTGAAAACACTGCCAGCTCTCACAGGGTTTCCTATTCATGGACTAAAAATCCTGCAGTGTTTGTAGAGCAACCCTATGAACAAGATTTCACATGGACATTTGGCCATTTTCTCTGGGCACTGGGGCAGACAGAGGAAAGAGGACATACCTTTTCTGGAACCAGCCTGCTTCACCAAACAAAATATTTGAAAAATCTTTTTTTTTTTTTTAAAGCTTGATCTCGTTTGTACTCCAAATTCTACTCGTGCAGTGTTTCCATGTGTGCAAAATTACTGTGGCTCCCTCCTCTCAAGACACTCAGAAAGAAGGAAACTGAGAATTAAATTAATGTTTGACACCAGGCTGCTCCCCAGTCAAGACCATTCAGTGGGATACAGCGGGTACCCGGGTCTCAGGATCCAGCTCTATCAGAGGCAGCTGTGCAATGCAATAGCCATTCCTTAAAAATCCCACACATTGTTTCCAACCCTCATCTGAGAGAGCTTTTATCCTACTTTCTGTGACAGCCTAGGCCTTTTCCCAATATATGAAGCAAAGATGCAGCCCACTTCTTTGCAGAGATGTAATTTTGTAATGCTGTAATTTTGCTTAAGGTTCCTGATAGAAATGTACTGAACACACAGAAGGAGAGTGCTTTAATCTCAACTACTTACTGGAAAAGAGAAATCAAACCTCTCTGTCCTGCTCAGGCCCATAGACATGCTTTATTTTGCTCACCAGGAATTAAAGTAAAAAAAAATTTGCAAAATGTTGAACTAAGCTCGTGTTTTGTCAAACCAGGTCTAATTCTGCTAATACCTTTATCACACACATTTCTGTTCACATTTTCTAATCACAACATCCTATTGGTTCTGAGAATAGCCACATATAATGGTTACAGAAGCAGATTTTGTAAATGTCTGAAAGATCCCCCCTGATTTCTTCCCTCTCTGGAAAATAAGAGAGTACAAGGCCTTCTTTTTGCTTGGCAAAGTGCCCCAAACTCCTGTTAAATTCTGTCCTATTTCTGGGGTTACACCTGGATCTGTGCAAGTACATAACACACATCTGTGAAATCAGAGCAATGGAACTCCACAATCTTTTGTTTCTTACCAGCACATCCCCAACATTTCAGGAACTCTCTAAGCGTAAAATCTCATCATAGGTCTTCTTAGACACTCAATAAATTCACTTTAGTAGGGAATAAAATTTACATGGCTTCAATTCACAAATGAAGGCAAAATAAGTGACAAGACCTAAACCTATTACGCCTAAACCTAAACCTCCTCTATTATGCAAATACACCAAAATCTTCTAAATCCTGTAAATGGGATGACTATTTGAATTTTCCCAATTAAATATGATGCCGATGTGAGTGAGATTTACAGCAAGTTTACCAAAACTATCAAATACCTTGTATTTCAGTAAAAAACAACACAAGACTGGACTCCAAAAACTTCTATCAAACGTTTTTTGTCCTTTCTAAAAGCAGAAAGACTCCCACATAGATTCATTTTGAAGTGCAAGTTCCTAATTTGGATATAGGTACTTAAATCATTGCTTGGAAAAACAGAATAGGAATTTTTGCACCCTTATACACTTTTCAGCACCTCAAGAAGTATCTCATGTTTTTATTGACATTAACAGAAATAATTACATTTAACCAAAATTTTGTATAAGTCAGACTGAGCTTAATTTCTGACACTATCTGGCTATCCTGAAGAAAACTTTCCCATTAGCAATTATGGACACATTAGTATTTTTAAAGCTTGGACTACCTCTAGAAGAAAATCTCTCTTAATTTTGTACTGTGACATTATTCACTAAGCCAGCACATATTAAGCTTCTGATACCCTGTGTAAATTCCATATGCACATTAGTGCCTATGGCATTTCACAAAAGGTCACAGTTGTTTAATTAGCAAGATCCTGAAGTGGTCTTTAAAATATTTTAAGACTTTCAGTCCAAACTTTGATGTAAGAAATAATGGTTTGCCTACCCACACTTCTTCAGCCTCCTATTTGGTCAGGAAATCACATTATTATTCATTTAAAATTAGCAGTCTCTTTCTCATGCTGTTTTTCTTGTTTTTATACAACCCAGGTCTGCTGTCAAGCCTGCCTGGTTGGGTTGATGGCTTTATTAACAAACCTTCACGGATTTTGCCACAGGATCAAACGTAATAGCTCTCTAAAAGGGCTCAGAAATTCATCTATACTGGAAAGAGTCAAGAAACACAGGTGGGAAAGCGTCTCAACTTGGGTAAATCGTCACAGTTTAGGGATGAAGAAAAGAACCCAAACTGAACAAAGACACTCCTCTCAGGCTTGGCCTGGCTCATATCACCTATTTTAGGTGAAAACTGAAGTGCTTAAATTGGGACTGTAGCAGCCCTAAATAATTGAAGTCACCAGAGGGGGACAGGCACTTCTGCACGTGATTCCTATCTTGTGTGATATAAATTGTCTGTCAAGGAGCTTTTTTCTCTCTGTTGACTACAAGGGACAACCACGCTTCCAAAACAGACAATGTACCTGAGGCTGAGCAGTATGAATCTAGGCCCAAACATGCCATAAACACGTGTATGTACACCCTGAGAACCTAAGACCTGGAGTAAGACCACACCAGATGCTCTGCATTAATTTGCCACCATTCACTGGAAAGCCACTTTTAGCAAGTACTAAAGGTGTGGGGAGTCATCGTGGGTGCTCAGGTTAGCACACCATAAATTCACTCTGCAGCTCAGCTGGCCAGACTATGGCTCAATTACTAACCATCCAAAATATCTCTGGCCATGAAATATTCCTGCTGTGTGCAAGGTACCTGCTCCAGACATAGGTAAGTACAGAAAGCGTTTGAGCAGCCGTTAGTGCTGAACACAGAGGAGAAGAGAATTTGGGTTTGGGAGGTAAGAAGGGTCAAAGAGTGGCAAAGTAGGGGATGCAAAGTTTGGGGAGACATTACAACTGGTCAGAGGATACAGGTGCTGGCCACATGAAAACTGAGGTAGTAAAACCTTTCTGTTCTTACTAGTCTTGGAGAGGCAAGTCCAGAAGGACTCTTGGCCTGACTACCATGCTCGTGGAACTAACACTGGCAGGATGTCTATAATGTCAGAGAGATCAGCAACAATTTTTAGGGAGTGGAGTGTCAGGTATGCTACCAGCAACCACCAGAAAGAGCCTGAAAAGGCTCTTTTTTCTTTTTCATAGGAAAACACATAAAAACATCCCCGTTATTTCTTTAGATACTTAATAAAAGATGCTGAAGGCCCCCTAAAACCTGCAGCAGTGCATTCATACCTTACTGCCAATGATGGAGCGAACTTCATCATCAGGCGAGGTGGGGGTCCCAGATATGTCTGGGTTGCTGTTGCTGAGGCTCCGTGAGCGGTTCAGGTTGAGGCTGGCTGGCCGTACAGCAGATCGAGCCATGGTGGCATAGTGCACTGATCCCCCTAGGCCACCAGGACCTACGGTGTTGAACAAAAGAACATTCTGTTACACCAGCAGCCTTGGTGTAAGCTTTACACCAGCCTGCTACAACAAAACCTGTGTATAAGCAGTAGGTCTGGCCCATCAGGAAATCTTCCCCGTGCTTCCCCTGCCTGGTGCTCCACAGTAAGCACCAGGGTGATGGGATTAAAATCCTATTGTATTCACTGATCTGTGGCAAGCAGGAAGATCGCAGTGGCTTTAGGCAGCCAGTGTGAGGTAAGTCTTTAGCCAGACTAAAGGCTGAAAACCACTGAAGAACCACTGGGGCACAGTTTTAAGCACGCAGCTTTTCCAGCCCTCCTCAGACATCTTCCACTGCAGGCGAGAAGCAAATGCTGGGAACAAGAGTCCTTCCAAAGCCTAGTTTCTGGCCTTTCACTCACACTGTCTCTCCACCCATACAGATTTCTCCCTTGTTCTCAGCAGAGGTGGAACTAGCTTGTTTCCCTCCTGCACTCAGACACCTGTTTTCAAGTGTTTTAGATGCCATTGTTAGTGTGTCTGCTTTTGCTGGAATGGGATACAAGTCCAGAAGCACTAATGAAGGAGACTGGGAATCAAAACAGGTCAGAGTGTACCACATCTATGTACTTGCCACAGAAAACAGTACTTACATGGGGCTTATAAAAACGATGGAGAGCAACATTTTTACTTAGGCAGACAATGACAGGACAAGGGAGAATGGCTTTAAACTAAAAAAGCGGAGATTTACATGAGATGTTGGGAGGAAATTCTTCACTCAGAGGGCAATAAGGCAATGGAACAGGTTACCCAGAGAAGCTGTCGATGCCCCATCCCTGGAGGTGTTCAAGGCCAGGCTGGATGAGGCCTTGGCCAACCTGATCTAGTGGGTAACATCCTGTTCATGGCAGGAGGTTGGAAATGGATGATCTTTAAGGTCCCTTCCAACCTAAGCCGTTCTGTGATTCTATAGTTCTATGATTCTACAAAAAACATCCCTAATTCCTAAAAAAAAAAAAAAAAAAAAGTATTTTGCCATAATTTCACCTTGTGCTCCTTCACGAGTGACACTCAACACCATCAAATAGTTAAATCTCTGACATGGCTAACTGTAATTAAACTCATCTTCTAAATGGCAACACTGCACCATAAAGTTAATAAAAAGGCTTGGCAGGGAACCAGACATGCAATTGGAGCTCGGAGCACCTGCCAGCAAGCACTTTCTACTTGCTTTTAACAAATTGTGATGTGAAATAAAATGAAAAAAGAGCTACCTGGCGATGGCGAGTTGGGATAGGTATTTGGTAGGTGGAAAACATAATAAATATAGGAAGCAAGAAGGCTGTTTCTGCCATGCTGGTCCTGGTTTCCATCCAAGTTCTTGTGAAGTCTGTTTATGATCGATGCCATTGCTTCAAAAGATGCTTGGCCCAGGTTAACTGAAAGTAGTAAGAAAGAAGTTCAGTTTAGATTTCAACAATAGGCACAATCAAATCCTGAATACGTACTTCATCCACCTTCTAAAGGATAAATGGTGGAGCTTGCTAGAGCATAGCAAGCATCTCTCAAGAAAAAATGAAGCTGGTATTTGAAGTAGATCTAATAAACAGCTTGAGAAGAAGACAGGTGTGGCAGTGATAATTTTCCATTCATTTTAATAACATTTAATGAATATAGGTCCGATTCCTGGAATTAGCCCAATTTTGGCCAGAAACTTCAATGGTAACAAGGTCCTTGTTTAACTGATGAATAACACCTGTTGGATATTTATCATAGTCTTCTCAGTCAACTATTTCCTCCAAAGAAATAAGAGGAAAACTTGAAGAAAGAAAAAGAACAATTTCATTCTGTTCTCAAAAAAGAATTCTGTACTAAAAATGAGCACAGAAAACCACACACGGACCTGGCTAGATATTTTAAACAAATTAGGGATGAAGCAGACTGTGGCTTGAGACTGTAAATCTTAGTTTTTTTCAAAGCTAGACACTAATGTCTTCAATCCTCCATGTACATAAATTAAACCAAACCAAAACACTTAAAAAGTGAAAGAGCTTTAAAATAAAAAATAAAAATCCAAGCAAAACTCTTCCTCCTTTCTAAAGGAGGAAGATAACCTTTCTAAAATAAATGACTGCTATTTTCATAGTAGTGTCAGTTACCTACACTCCATCATGTCTAAACTCCAGTTTCCTGTTAAAAATCCCAATTACCATTTTAAATAACAAGAATTTAAGTTTCGTTAAATGCTCAGTTATGCCATTTAGGCATAGCCCATAACAGGGAGCAAAAGAAGGGATTATTCATGCTGACTGCATCAGATCCACAACAGCTACAGGAACATACAGCATCTATATCTTCGTAACTTACCTACTTCAAGGTTTTCCAAGGTGACTAGTGAGGTTGAAAGGCTTAGTTTCTGAATGTCAGTATGGAGACACCTTAACAGGCTCCAATGCTAAGAAAGTGCTGGGCATCCAATTTACAAAAGTCAGGCTCCTTTCTGGTACCTCAACTTGGACACCAAATTACTAGCCATTCTTGAAAACCTCTGCATTAAATATTGCTCCTGTGTATGTCACCACTGATCTGGATGCCAGCATGTTTTATTTTGAAGATACATGGTATATTAGTGGCACTAAAATAAAGCATAAAAATGGACTTCTTTATTTCTACATAAATATGATAAAATTGGAAGTGTCAAACTCTCAGCTATGTAATTCTCTATAAAACTTAAATAAAATACCTATTTGGCCTGCAATGACAGGAGGTCTTACTACCAGAAGAATCAGTTTGTCAAGCAGGAGATGAAGAAATCGCACTACCGGCTCCAGTTGAGAGGAATTTAAAGCTGAAATGCTGCTCTTCAGTTCATTTTCCAAGTTGTTTTCCATAATTCTCATGTCTCCTATTCGCACAGGGAACATGTGCTCATCCAGAGCATGGACAAGTGCAAAGAACTTGTCAAGATAAGGGTCCTACACATAAGCAAAAAATAATAATCAGCAAGAAGCTTCCAAAGGAACACTGCTTTCTGTGGACTTGTGGCTCGTGGGTGGATTATCTCTATGTCTTTCACTGTCTTCTATCTAACTATTTAATCTCACAAAATTAGCAGAAATACAACATCTGAGAGCTCTGCCTATATGTCTTATTCAACTAAAATCAACCAATGTTCGGAAATGGTCGGGGCAAAACTAGAGAACCCACAGACTGCATTTCTAAGAATTTAGAAAAACAGACAAAAATACACTAAAGCTATGGTACTAATTACAGCACAAATAAAATACACAAAAAAAAAACATCAAAATGAAGTATGAGGAATTAATAAACTAAAAGCTGAAATGATTAGTCAAAACAATTGCCATCTTTCATTTTGGATCAAAGAAAGACACACAAAAAATACACAGAGAAACAAAAGAGGCAGAGGGGAAAAGGCAAAACAAGAAAACGTATGCCTAGACTGCATGTTAGATCTGTTGTAATAAAAAACAACAGTCTGAGGTCTGAAAACAGTGTTGGCCATTCAACCCTTGTGAATAAAGGCCAAACTACTCATGTTTTTCAGCAGAACTTCTCAAATATACTCACAGCAGAATGTGGAATAACAGGTCTGCTGGCTCAGAACTGAAAACGAGATTGCAATTTCACTACAAGTAATTACTGTACCCTTCATAGTATCAACTTCGACAGTATTTCAACTGTCAAAAGATTATCAGGCTCTTCATATTCCAATGACTAATTACAGCACAAACATACCTGAGTATGGAGGGATGATACAGCAACAACCTCTACATTGAAAACTCCTTTGTGATTATCCACCCACTTCATTCCGGGAAGTGGAACCTGCAGGTTAGCACAAAGATGAATGGGGATGTGACAGAAAGTAAAGCTACAGTAATTCTCATTAAAATTGCCATTTCTTTTCATTTTACTGTCAGATCATACACGTGTACCCATGCATAAAGACACACGTTTGTCTAAACTTGGCATTTAGGAAATAAGAGTTAAAAATACACATGCACACATAAACATATAGGTACATATATATCCTCTCACTTTTTTGACAGAAGAATTCTCCTCCTGATTTTCAAAACAAAGAACAACTCACCTCTGGAGAAAGCACTGAATAAGCCTGGGGTGGTTTTTCCAATGAAACAGGTAGGCAGAACTGACCAGTCTTTAACCGTCCATTTTGAAGCATCGGTATCCACTTTAAAGAAAAGGAATTAAAAAATAATAAAAACCAAAAAATTCTCCAGGCTTTCTTGAACTTTGCAGGCTTGACTATCTCAAACTCTAAAATAGTATATATATCGACAATGATGCTAAACAAAATGCAAATAAATGCATTATGGATGTATCCTGAGCTGAAAAATAGATTGAAAGACACTCACGGTATATCCAACTGGAGTCTCCAGGGGAGTGTTTTGCTTTTGTTGGCAGCTGACATGGTAGAAAGTAAAAAGCAGATGGTGGTGATCGGTTAAAGTGGCAGGAAGCTTAATCTTGATTTCCTCATGAAAATCAGGCGACCTGTGAAGAGACCAGACACTCAACTGAGTCATCAATATAAGCAGTGTGGTTTACTATCTCATGCTTGAGATCTTTTAAGTATCTGGAAGGAAAGAGTTTTATGGACTATCCAAAGAGATTAAAAGCTTCACTTTCTAATTACCAAGGACTGGAAAAACTTCCAGTGTACATTTCCAGTGCATAAAATATGCAAGCAGCAGCCTGGTGCTTGCTGCACTGCAGTTCCCCCTGTCCCCTCCCCTCACACAGGGATTCTGAATTGCACTGCTCCCCACGAGCAATGAACTCTTGTCACAGGGTGGAGATTGCCACCGTACCCAGTCTGAAGGAGAGGATTTTCTCCCTGGTACAACCACAAAGACAGGCAGCATGGTAAGGCCAGACTCGACACTCCTTACCTGAGCTGCTGTGACGCTGTTTTCAAGACCAAGTATTTCCAATTTGTAACTATAGCCTAAAAGGCTCTAAGTACCTAATTGCTCAACACAATAATAAAGCACATGCTAACAAGAGTTTATAACATAAATCATCATGCCTAACTTGAAGCTTCTATATAAAGCATCTGCTGACTTGAGCTAAGTGCTCAGGATCAGGGCCTCTGACACGATGCTTTTGATTTGTACCAGAGCACACAAAGATTCAGTCTCCTCGTCGCTGCAAAGCTCTAATGACATCAACTGACACTGGAGGTGTTGCTGTAAGTGCTATGCACACAGTCATTGCTCCATAAATAACATAAATAACAGTGAGACAGATTCACAGTGGTAAAACTTCTTTTGGGTGGAACCACGCTATATCCATTGGGAGCCACGTCTGCTTACATACTGCCGTATGTTTTACCTGTTGTGATAGACTACAGCTGTGTAAGCTTCTTTGGAAAATTCAGGACAGCTAGATTTGCCAAAGATGACCTGTAAAAAAGAAAAAAAATCAACAGAAATCCCCCATAAAACCGTGCCAAGAAGCTGTTCCACAATCCTATTTACAGCTCTATTAACGGGTCTGTGCAGCTCTGTGCGGTTGCAACTACTTGGTACGTGCCCCTTCACTTCTATGCAACATTTTACCCAGTCACTGAGGAGTTTACAATTTTAATAATCCCATTTGCACATGCACACAGATACAGCTGAAGAACTGATGCATGTAAACATTGCCAGCCAGAGCCAATGAGAGATTTTCCCCGCTATTTAGCAGATGCAAAAGAGCAAAAATCAGGGAGATCATGAATTCAGGAGAAATTAGAGGAAAGGAGGGAAGGGAGAGAAGATCAGGAGAATCAGGACAACAGAGCTCAGATATGGCAAACTAAGGAGAACAGAGGAAATTAACAAGTGAGTAACAACAAATAGGGGATTTTCTTCACAAAGTCTCAAACCACACTACAAGGAAGGGCAGTTTCACAAGAGCTGTACAAGTACAGCCTAAGGGGGAAGCACCTCACACCTAAACCTTCACCAAGTGCTGATCACTTCTGGCACCGAACACAAGTATAACTATCACCCTTCATTTCTCAGGCATGGAAGCAAACACTACTCCAAGCACAGGGTGTCCGCTGCCAACTTCTTGGGTTAAAATACTACTACATTGTTATTTTGCATACTCCATACAAACGCCCTCTATAAACACCTTGAGATGTTCTGATTGCGTGCTTCCTGGAACTTTGGGTTTTGAAACGTATTTCAGTGAGGTTTCTTTAACACAGGGATTTTATGGCTGTAATGTGTATCCTGTCTTGTCGGCACGCAGCATTCACACTGAGCACAAAGCTCTCCCCTCACCGGCATAGCATTGCTGGGGTCCTCTCCATACATGAACTGGACTTTGACAGTGATATTCCTGGCAGATCCTTGGCGGTTGGCGAAGTTAAGGCTCTGAGGATAGACGTAAAGAAGGTTCCTGCAAGAGACAAAGGCACCTCTGTGAGAATGACAGCATTCACACCGTTATTAGTGCTGTTATTTAACCCCTAAGGAAACAGAATCAGAGCAAAGACTTTGTTATTTTCCATTAGGCAGTGGTTTCTCTTGAAGACACGTGCACACCCGCACAAGTGACTTGATAATGACCTCTTCTTTAGACATCAGAAGTCTTAACTCATGTGGTATTTTGGAACAGTTCCTGTTTATAAAGATCCTTGAAAAATATATCAAAAATTTCCCAGTGATTACACTATTTAGCAAGTTCAAGTGGAGAGAAAACATCTCAGGAGAGTGGCTGGTTTCTGTTGAATACCTTCTTTGTTGTGACTTTTTTTTTTTTTAATTTCCTTTCACCTTTCATAAATTCAGGTTACAACTCTCCTGTGACAACGGACTGACCTAAATTGACATCTGTATTCTTGTATTTTCAGCAGATAGGGAACCTCTGCAATGCCTCAGAGGAGATGGTGTTTTCAATTCCACACCCCAGTACCCACTCGGTGAAAGACGGGGATCAACCAAAACTGCCAGCTGAGAAGCCAGAGTTTGGACAAATTAATCCCATCCAAAGACTTGGTTCTGACATTCTCAGCTCCGTTTGCCCCCTGATACCCCGCGTGCTCCCCTCTGTGCCACCACCACCCAACGCTGGGCTTGAGGAAAGCTCTAAGGGCCTGAGAAGGAACCTCCTCAAGGGCAGTGTGGCTGCAGAGCTCCATCAGGCTACGTGGGGCCGCGTTACGGAGCCAGACTTCTTCACCCCTCCAGGCAGAGGAATATGCTTAGCTGACACATGGGAAATTTATTCCCTTTCAAGTCCTTCATGCTGAATTAAGTTCTTGAATCCCAGCCCCGTTGGTCGCTTTGCCTAATCAATGTTCTCTTACTGTTTCAGAGGGGGCCTGTGCCTTTTTTGTGGCTCTACTAAATTACTTTGTTCTGGCATGAATACATTTGCTCCTTGATGTTCTTTTTAAAATGAAAATGGATATGAAAATTTACTCTAAAATGTACATTGCTCATAAAACTTTTATTAAGTATTATTAGTGCTTAAGAGAAGGATTTAATGTATTTGGGAAGCCTGGCTACAGGATCCCTACACTAAGGGCGGTCTTGTGCTGGGGATTGATTTACGCTGGATAGCAGGGAGGAACCTAAACCAAGCCTGCAGTTCTCCTACCAGCTCTTCTGCTGTGGCCTGGGAGAAAAGGAGTCATTTCAGCAGCTTGATGAGAGAAATGCTAAGACCTTGGAAGAGAATGAGATAGTTTACCTTGGTACCCTCTTTCCTTGGGTCATTACACTGTAAATCCTCATCTCACTACTTGTATGCACAAATATCAAAGCTCAGTAGTGCTTGCAGGACACCAGAGGTGTAACCAGCACCCTCTGAAAACAGTGAGGGGAAGGATCTACCACGAAAATAACACTGCAGCACCAACAACCAGGCCAGGTATACAATGACAAAACAAAAGGACAGCTAATCCTTATGCTTCCAAGCAACAGCTACCTCCTGATGATTATTCACTGATTCCTACCAATAAAAGTTTCAGCCAAAAGCTTTAAACCCAAGGACTTGTGTCTGGAGCCGTTATTACAATGCCCTGCAAAATGTATGCAAAGCTTACATTATTATCTCAAACAGATCTCAAAAGTACTTTTACCTCCGTAAAAATGAATGGCTAAAGTGCAAAGGCTTCCCAAGCCTTGGATATAATGGCACCAGGCACTCTCCTAAATATTTATTCAATGTGATTGTAGCCATTTTCCAAATTTCTTCATAAATGTATTAAAACATTAAGAGCTGGTCCTAACTCATAAAGGGGATGTCTACCCGTTATTAAAATTCTCCTTTTCAGTAAATCCCAGAGACCTTTTTCTTTGCTTTATTCCTACTATAAAAATCATTTAAAGCCCACTTAAAGAGGGTCACCCAGGTGCATCAAAGATCTTTAGGACCATGTTTATTAAATGCATCTTTTCCTGACTGGGCTAACAGCTCTCAGGGACAGGATTTCTCCTTACAGTTTCCACAGCTCCCAAACCTTATGGTTTCACCATACCAGAGGGCCTTCCTTCCCCTGTCTTCCTGAGTCTCGCTTCGCTTGTGGGCTGTGTGACTGTTGTGACATCCAAGACCTGGAGGGTGGCATTTTCAAGAGCACTTAGCACTGCCTGACTTTATTGGCACTGGCATTAATACGGCAACATCTACAGCTGCATGTGCTTAGCAGCCAGTCGTGAACTTTTAACACTTGACATCAGAGCATTTTGACTGCCTTTCCCCTTCACAAAGCAAACCTTCCCACGGGGCAGTGCCACATCTGAGCAGTGCTCGGGGACAAGCAAGGTCCCATTTCATGCTGTTGGCTGAGCTGCGGTGGCATTGGTGCATGGGGACATGCAGGAGCTTCTTCTGCTGCAGAAACCTGGTAAAATCATCTCCAATTGTTTGCTTATTGGCATTTCTTGAGCAATTTCCTCTATTTTTCCGAAGACTAAGGAACAAAGATTTTTGGAGGTAATGTGGACAATACAAAGCTATTTAAAACAGAACTAAAAAAACTCTTCAACACAATTTCTTTGAAACCACAAAGCCACCCCAAGTATTTTCAAGTGGATTGTGGAAAGTTTTGGTTTTTTTTTAATGTATTTTTTTTCTAACTTTTGCAACCAGTTCTTCAAGTTTTGCAGCCCCAAATCCCTGTGTCGGATGCCAAAGGCTGGACTTTGTTCCCTATTACAGAGCAGTGTCAGGCCCAGATAAAAACTTTACCTAAACGTCATCTACACAAGTGACAGTCTGAGGACTTTCCCTACAGAAAATACCACTACAATGAAAGCACATTTTATCTACTTTTTAAACACTGGAATTGTTTAAATGGGGTTATCAGGTAAAATGTTATCTCAGTCTATCATTCAAAGTAAAAACTATCACGTGTTTCAGGGGTAAGCTCTTAAGATCCCCAAGAAATCCCCACATAGGCACAATATGCGAGCAAACCAGATCTTGCACGTGTGTGGGGTTTGGTTTTTCTTTTTTGGTTTTTGATTTTTTAACTCATTTGAACATCTCTTCATGTATTTCCATTGCTATTAAGAAATGAGAAAATGCTGCAGGAATGATGACTCGAAGCAAACCTTTCAGGCTGATTACCACCCAGTGAATAACCCTAATTGTTCTAGCAATTTTTCTAACAGATTTTCATCAGGACCAGGTAAACACAGATTTGATGAGTTTCTTTAGTGACGGCCTGTAACCAGATTCCTTGTTGCCTACAGGCTTCCAGTCTCAAATGAGCAATTAAGCACGGAGCTGCTCCCTACCACGTGCTACACCTGCCTGCAGCGAGCAGATGCAGCCCAGGATCATGCAGGGGGGCTCAGCTCCTGCTTTGCAAAGGGCAGCAGCAGAGAACCAGAAGAGCACTGAGTTGGCCAGAACCCCTCTTTCTGCACTTCTGCACTTAGAGAACTAGGAGGGCTGTGAGGTTATCTCTGCACTGGTCTGTACATATCTCAGGCCTCTTTCCAGTTCAGAAAGGATTTCTAGGTAAAAGGACTGTCCAGCTGAAATATTTTAAGAGCTGCTCAACACCACACTGCAGTTCAAATGAAGCAAAGGCTGCTCAGACAGTACAGTAAGCCAAATCCTGCCGGTACAAAACATTCACCAATTAATCAGAGATCGAAAATACACTCGTGTTATTTAATTATTTGGGGGGAAGGGGCAGGTTACCTGCACATTATCAACCCTTCATCACACAAGAATTCATTGTATGAGATAACAATTTTGTAAATAGTTTTTCTATTGATGCTTCGTATTGTACACATATATGTACATGGACAACAACAAAAAAAAAAGTCTATCAAAAACCTGAAAATCCTCCAAAGTACAGGCTATATTAAGCATGGACTGATTTTTGGATTGCTATGAGAGATTCCAGAAAGAAAAATACCTTTCATTCACACTGCACTACTCCTTGAGAAATACACATGCTTCCACGCAGAGACCCAGTGCAGAACTGGACATTTATTTCAGAGTACCCGTAGCCTTGTCTTATTCAGTGTGAATCTTAAACAGGAAGGGAAATGGTAAGGTGAGAAATGTAAGCAGGGTATTATTTATCTCACCCACCTCTGGAAAGCAGCTCTTAAAAAATAAGCTTTATATGGTGTAAATTACTGCACAAACCTTAAGACAGCAGAATCACATCCAGACAATCTCTGGACCTAATTCCCACTTTCTCACTTAATCTGAACTAGCTGACAAGCAAATCCACTGCGGTACGATGAGTTACATCAGAACACGGTACAAAATGAGAATCAGATTGTGTGAATCATCTGGGAATATTGTGCCCTTCCACAGCTTATCAAAGAGCTGCATAACCCGAAATGCAGCATCCAGTGCTCTTGAGCAGCGTAAACCCTTTTATAATCCTAAGGGAATAAAAGGAATCAGACAACACAAATAAGAAGCAATTTGGACCTTATCGAGATTATGACCCACAATTAATCTATTAAAAAAGCCTTGTGTCAAAAACACGTCATACATCTTCATTAACATTTTATAACAGCACGTCTGGCAGATGGAAAAGTTCAGAGGCAGCTTAATCAGCAACGTGCCCGGCTCTCAGGTTTCCCAGGTATCAACCTAGATTCGAGAGGGGTTACATTCGTTCAAATACACACAGTTTAATGATCAACTCGCTGGTCTGCCTCTTCTAAAATGAAGAGGAGTATATATAGATTAAATTCTTCAACACAGAACAGTCACACAGTGAAAACTATTAGGAAAAGTCTCTGCATCCTGAACAACCAAAGCGTAGCAGGAGCAGAAATCATGAAAATCATTCTTATCTTTCTATTCATTGCCCCACTCGCTCTCTCAGCTAGAGCTGAGAAGGACTTTTCTGCCCTTGATTCGGCTGCATCTCCTGAGACAAAATCAAGATTTGCCATGCTAGATGATGTACGAATCTTAGCCAACGGACTCCTCCAGCTTGGGCACGGTCTTAAAGACTTTGTGCATAAGACAAAGGGGCAGATGAATGACATTTTTCAAAAACTTTACATTTTTGATAAGTCCTTTTATGAGCTCTCACTGCAAACCAATGAAATCAAAGAAGAAGAAGAACTGCTCCGCCAAACTACTGCCAGACTGCAAATCAACAACGAAGAGATAAAGAATCTCTCGCAGGAGATGAATTTGAAGATTGAAGACCTCATACAAAACAAAATCCAGCTGCAGGAGAAGGTGTGGGGACTGGAGGACAAAGTCACTAAGTTGGCCATTACCCAGCCTACAGTGCAAGAGACAAATGAAATTTCTTCACTCAAAGTAAGTAAATCTGTAAGAACCCCTGACACACAAAGCCAAAGTAAATCGTAATGCTATTATCGGTAGTTATACAATAGATGCTCATCTTTTCCCTGCACCCTCACTGTAGTTCTACTGTGTATTTTGAGAAATAAATCACTGCAATAACCTTCTAAGAATCAGTGTTGTAATTTGACAAGTGGTTTGTTTTACAGTGTAATTCCCCAGTGAAATCAGTGAGAAAATAGTGATAAGGCTCTGTATCTTTTTCAGTTTTTGCAAATGTGTTTTTCAAAAAAATCTGTAATTACAATGAGGGGAAAAAAAATCAGGAAAATGATTTGATTACCAAGCCCATAGCTTCTTATGTCATCAGCTCACTACAAATCAATGCACCAGGAACTGCCTGCTCAGCACAGAAGCAGGAAGTTTAAACTGAGGGACATTTGTAGTGTCTGCAGGGACCATCCAGGACCAAAGAATTTTGCAGGTGTTAATAGACTTAATGCCAATACATGGAAATACGTAGGTGGGTACAAGGTTTCCTAGGGAAAAGGAAGTAGTAACTGTATTCTGCAAAAGCATAAAACACTGGATGTTCATGTCAGAGCAGAAAGTTGAATCCTCACCTTCCAAATCCCAAGCTAATACCCTAAACACTGGGCATCATCCCTTTTTTTTTTGTCAGTGCCATATTTTTAGTTTGAATCAAGGATCAGCTTCACAGAATGTAAACTTCACGTGAAAACATAAGGAAAATAGCAACAACAGAAGCCTATGAAGTTGCCTGTAGTTTGCCTCCAAAAGGATCAAAAAAGGTTGGGTGTCCACTTCAGAGGCAAAGAAATTTGGACCTTTAGAGGAAAAGCACAAAGTCCCATGGAAAAGGCAATGTTAAATGGTTTGTGCCTCTGAACTGCCCCTGTGATGAGTTACTGAGGAAGTGCCCCTGTGAAGGCCTTTTGCTGCCCCTAACCACAAACCCCTGCCCTCCCTTCCTGTCCTCAGGCTTTTGTGGAGCGGCAGGACAACCACATCAAGCAGCTTCTCAAAATCGTGGAGGACCAGCACGCACAGCTCGACAAACAGCACAACCAGATCATGGAGCTGGAGGACAAGGTACAGTAACCATCACATTTCTCCTTTCTGAATCCGTTGCCTCTCATAACACTGAAGGAGGTAGCGTCCCACCATTCATTCTGGTCAGCCATCCCTCTCTTTAATGTTTTGGGAGCGCAGAGGAGGCTATAAGCAATTTTGACCACAAACAGGGACCTTTTTGGGTGAACGACTGCTGTGCTGCCAGCCTGGGGGCTGTGGCTAGAGCACACGGCTGAGGACGCAGCTCCAAAGCACTGTCGATCAGTACCAGGCTGCTCTATTTTCCTGACTGCTATTTTTCTTTTTCTTTATTATTATTATCTACCCTATTATTCTTGTTCCCTTGGTCTTCTAAGCATCATTACTTTCCATCTCTTTCTTCTTTTCCAATATTCACTCCAATAGGGAGCCATGTGCTGCAGCTCAACATGTGTAACCGCAACGCTGGGTAGAACTGACGTGCCCATATTTAATTTATTAATTTATTGTAAGAGGAGGCTATAAAGGAAAAATGCCTTTTATAAAAGGAACCGTGGGTTCTGTGCTCTTGGATCTCGGTATTATTCGTCTAAGTGATGTCACCTGAGGGAATAAGTTAAGTCTGTTTACCCATTAAGGTGCACCTCGTGAGAACTGGTCACTTCCTCACCTCAGGAATCCTGTGTTGTCTGAGCAGATACATACACCTGAGCAGAAACATACACCTGAAATCCACCAGTGTGGTTCTCAAGTTATTTTTATGTCATAAGTTGGCTACTTTAAAGGGTTATGTTCATATAAAAAAATTACTCTCTGCATGACATTGCTCAGTTTGATACATGAACCTCATAATTTCAGAGCCTTGGGAAATTAACAGTCTGTAATTATGCTTCTTCCCAGCTGAACCACATCGAGCTCCAGGAACTCGCAGAGAACTCCTTCACTGGGGAGCACACAGAACCAGAGGCCACCCCCTTTTATGTGCGCAACTCCACAGCTGTAACATACAAATATGAAGGTGAGACCATACGCCTTAGCTGCAACTACACACTACAGTGCTTTTGGTTTTTAGTAGTCAGAGACCAAAAGCAAAATGCTTTTATGTTACATACAGTGCTGTTGGAAGAAGATGGATTTTCTGCTTTGGTAAATGCCATAATCTGTTTAGCCACGCTGTATGTATACTCGTCTCTGGGGTGGCACATGGAAACAACATCCAATAATGCCATAATCCTGGCCTCAATCTTCAGCCTCCATTCACTCCATGTGGCAATCCTTTTACTGCCACTTGCTGATGCCTGTCTTAGAGAGTATGAACCGAGAACTAATTTACTTCAGCTCGCTTCATGATTTGGAAAAGCTTTCTTTAAAGTTGAGATGCATTTCTGAACTGCAGAGATGGGAACAGCATTAACTGGGAAATTTATGAGTCCAGTCTTAAGCCTTACAAATTTTCCAGAATTATCTGAATTGAAACCTTGCCAACCCCAAATGTAGGTGGTCCAATGTATATACAACTTGGCAGTGCTACTACCATGCTCAAAGCAGTTTGCCCATCTCATGACCTTTATCGTGATAATGGCCAAAAAGATTGTTCCAGGTGTTGTGTTGGAGCTACTCTATAGAATAATTCAAGTCACAAAGCTGAATTAAAACTTACCACATCCAAAAGAGGGTTTGTAATTGTCTGGTGCTTGCTTTCCTAGGTGCTGCTCCTGACTGCACCGCTCTGTACAACAGCGGCATTCAGACCAGTGGCACTTACACTATTAAGCCTAATGGCTCAGAAGCTTTCGATGTCTACTGTGAAACAAAATTCGGTAAGACAGCTGTGCTAGCAACAGTCCAATTTTCAAATAAGTAGTTTTCTATAAGCCAAAAAGCTGTGTCTCATCCCAAAGTACACAATCACTTATCATGTCATGTGTATTCTCTTCTCTTACTGTTCTGTATGTTCTTCAAGCACCTTCCTTTCTCCTAAAGTCCCCACAACGCTGCCTTCCTTCTAGGTTATCTGTTTATACTGTGGAAAGTACTTTCTGTCATGTGCTATTTAGTATATTCATACTATTCTTATCAATATGCATACAATTAATATCAAGCATATTAATATTAAAAAGGTAAATCCCCTTTAGTTATAAAGAATAAAAATGGAGATTATAAAGTCCACTACATTGCAACCATGAAGTAATATTTCCTAATTAAAGCAAATTTAAACGCCTTAGTAAAATTTTGTTTGATAGCATGGATTGGTGCTTATGACTTAGGTATATCAAACCAACCCAAAGAGGTGAGTCCTGGAGACAGGATTCCTGCATCGTGTTTGGGAGAGGCTGCACAGAACCACCACAAACCAAACATAAAGCACCTACCCAAGCTCTATCTTTGTAAGAAACCAATTTGGCTGTTTCCTTTGCCAATGTCTAGAGGCCACACGTAGTTTGGCCAGAGGACTGTTCCCCCATTTTGGCATCCTGCAGTGCTGCTCTGTCCTCTCCAGCTTCCCCGCACAGCTCCTTGCCACAGCTGGCTGGGAACACACTGGTGCAAACGTGACAGGGCGATGGGATATGTTTGGATGTGTACACAGAGCGGCATGGGCTTGCCCTGTGCAAAACCCTCCTTTGCTTACATTTGTTGAAATTCGTTAAACAAGGTTGTCATGACCTGGTCAGGAGCAGGATCTCGGCCATCCTAGCCAGCCGTGGCCTCCAACACTTCAAACCTCATCTGGAGTTGGGCTCCCAACAGTCAAACACCACCAGCTAAAGGCAGGCAGCAGAAGGGCAGCCACAGCAGCACCTTCTGTGTGTCAGGGGCTGGTAGGGCTGAATTTTCTCCCCAGTACTTCAAATACTTAAGCCAGTTTTGTGACTTATTTCCTCTTTGCATCTGCAGGCACTTCCTGGACCGTAATCCAGAACCGAGTGGATGGATCACTGGATTTCAACCAAACCTGGGACGCCTATGTCAAGGGGTTTGGTGATCTCAACGGTAAAAATGCTTCTTCTGTTTTCTTTGCTTTGTATAAATTGATTTGAGAAGCTGAATTTTCCCAGAAAGGTGTTCACATAGGAGCAGACAAAATCTACAAACAAATCTAAGCAGCTTGCCTCATTAGTGGAACACCAGAAAAGCACTTATCAGAAAGTGTAATTCAGTAAAATTCTCCAAGACACATCTTCAAACACGTCTAGAAACTTTTGCTGAATCAAGTCTGAATCAGAGCATTCTGGATGCTATTTTAGATATTGAGATTTTATTATTTACAAAAGCACCCCACAATGCTTTGAAGTAACACCCAAAATACTACCTCACTGAGGTACTTTCACTACTTTCTCTCAAACTCTCTGCAACCACATTTCCCTTAGAACCACCACCTGATTTGTCTGTTTTTTTTTCCTTTTTTCAAGAGCACCTGAAGCTGTGGGTGCTCCCTTACACAACCACCTCCAGCTCCCCACGTGGTGGCCAATGTCCTCACCTGGCTGGCCAGGCTGAGGAAACATCCACATTTAAGGGTTAATCATCAACTCCAAAGAAGTTTTATTACCAAGAGCTGCCTACCAGCCTTCCTACCCAGAGTATTTTCCTTGTTTTTCTCTTACAATGAAATGATTCTACTTTGGTTTAGAAAATATTTTGACTTTCTAGGCAGAGCAGAGATGAAAACATCACCATTTTGGGCCAGTAGCTCACAACTGAGGTTGACTTTTACCCACATAGTGTGTCTGATCGTATTGAATGCTATGGTTGCCCCTTTACTGGCCTCCAATTCCCATACATTAAACCAACATCAGGCCACATCTTTCCAGTGTCAGAGGATGGCATAATGCTCAGCTCCGTATTGGTCAGTTTGGTGCTGCATGCTCTAAGGTGAGAAAACACCAGGCTACTGTTCCACACCTGTAATTTGTGGGGTGTTTTACTCATCTTGTCTTCTATTGCTCTAAATGCCACCTGCATGTATGGCATTCAGATTCAGCCGTACTATTTCTACGTGGGGCAATTACCTATCCTGCACTGACACCAGTGGCTCTGATAATTAGTTACTTAATGAGTATAATTTACGAAGCAATTATTCAAGAATTATAGCAAAAGAAAAATGCTCAGGTTAAATTCACTCTGTATACAAGGGTATCGAAACCTCAGGTTAGTTTTGCAGCTCTTTTGTTAAAAAACAACGTTTGCAATTAGGTTTTATGTATGTCATTTGCTTCATTTGTCACGCAGTTCCAATCATGCATGTTTTAAATGTCTTGAGCTCCCACCCAGAGTTTCACAAGAGGTGGGAGAAGCTCCAGTTCATTTATATCTCTGGCTTTTATTGATCACCAGTGTGCAATTAGGAAGAGGTAAACAAAAAGAATGCAGCAGGAGACCTCTGAAAAGATCAACAGTTCCCAAGGCTCATATTATTGATTTAATTAAAGCAATGAATAAATCCTTTTAAATACTATATTTTCACATATACCAACCACAGGTTATCTGTAAAAACAAATTCAATAGCAGGGGGAGCGATATGGGTTTTTAGGGAAAGTTTAGCACCTTCCCCCACTAACTCTCCGCCAGGTAATTTCTGTCCCCAAATCCTCACCTCTGACATTTCTTGATTCTCACATTGCACTGTTTACTTAAATACATGTTTTCAAATGATGATATTGTAAAGGTGAATGAGGTATGGGTTAGATATCTGAAAAACATGATCAATGTTTTTTTAAAGGCTCCATATTTACAGCACCTATTTGCTATCACTTTGCAGAGGAATTCTGGCTGGGCCTGAACAAGACCTATTCCATTACTCAACAAGGGGACTACATCTTACGGATCGAGCTGCAGGACTGGAAAGATAATAAACGTTACGTTGAGTACGCATTCGACCTGGGAGGCCCAGAGACAGACTACACGCTTCAGCTTTCACGGATCTCTGGGAGCATCCCCAACGCGCTGCCCGAGCAGACAGAGCTGCGGTTCTCAACTGCAGACCATGACATGGCCGTAATAAACAACTTCAACTGCCCAGAAAACTACCTAGGTATCAGTATGCTGGCCGGGTACACTAAAGTGGCTGTTTCCTTGTTAAGTGAAGGACAGTAGCATGCTTTAGTGGGTGGTTACCAGTATTTGCTTGACTTTAGAAACAAACAGGGAGGGTAGCAGCATCTTTGTCCTTGCAGGAAAGAACAGGAGATGTTTTTTTTTTTGTTGGGCCCTACAACGAGGGATCATCTCTGTGCTTTATAGAAGGCAAAATTAAAGCATAGTGAGGCTGTGTAAATGACCAGCATTAGAAACAGAATCAGCACAATCAGCTGAGATAAACTCTTGGGCAGATTCTCTTCTGAGGCCTGCTCCAGTAGGGCAGCCTAGGTTGGATTGTTTCAACCCTTCTTGCAAAAAAAAGGAAAAGACAAACTGACTCTTGGCTCCATTTTGGCTACAAGCCAAAAGTTCAGAATGGAAACTCACCATCATTCAACAGATTTTAGTTGTTTGTCAACACTATGCTACAATCACTCTCAAAAGAGGAAGAAAGAAGAGAGGCTGAAGACAGTTCTCTTTAATGATAATGCAATTAAAGGGTTCCTACATTCTTTGATTTTAATGAAGCTTTTATGTTTTGCCACTTTATAGCAAAAAAGCCACCAATTAATCATAAAACTACAGGATACAGAACTGCCCGCCAGGCACCTACTTAGTGCAGCAAACGTTTTGTGCATGTCATTTGTAGCTTGAACACTGCTGATGTCTGAAACAATGCTGAGCATGTTACGCAGCTCTAATGACCACAAAGCAGATGGGCAATGACTTCCAAAGTGCTAGACTTTCATATTTAGCACAATGGTCATGGCCAGGCCTTTGCCAGCAGAACTGGGCTCACGATTCTAGCTCGTGGTTAAGGACATGGGCCAATAAAAAAAAATAATTTGTTTACCAAAGGCTCTTCGGCCTCCAGATGTGGAGATTTACCTGTTTCTACTTGAGAAAAGCACTGGGAAATCAGGAATCTGCTGGGCAGGGTCTCAGGAAACATGAAAGAGTGGAGGTAACCTCCCAGGTGTCCCAATTCAGTGGTAGCATTTGTGCATGCCGTTTTCTGTGCAGCACCACTTTTATGTGAAGCTGACAGTAACAGGTAGCACAACATTTGTGTGGTGGCCTTCAAGTGGCAAGTGTGAGTGAGTTTATGTGCAAGCAACATTTCATTTAGGTATACAGGATAATTGTCACTTTTGCTGGAACTGGACTAAAGAAGATTTGTGTTGCAAACGGAAACTCTGTACAAAGAAACTGAGCACAATAGGGTACAACTGACATTACAATCTTTTTTCTTAGGAGGCTGGTGGCACAGCGAATGCGAGGAAACCAATCTTAACGGGAAATACGTCGCACCAAGGTCAAAAGGAAGACTAGACAGGAGTAAAGGCTTATACTGGAAGCCTAAAAAAGGAAGATACTACTTGCTCAAGTCAACCAAAATAATGATACACCCGACAGATCTAAAAAGCTTTGACTGAATGCTTAACCTGACGCACGTGAATTCAGAACATACACACTGAACACTGCTACATCAGAGAAATTCATGTTATGCTTAGTAACAGGTGCATATCCAAATCCATACACTGTATGGTGTATTCTCCAATGACACAAACCCTGAGGCATATGTGATGGTCTTACCATATGTTTGGTGAGTATTTTCCTTCACCCTAGCCCAAAGGTCAACCTGCTATAAGTTAAGTAGGGTTTTACCTCCCCAGGATCAAACCCTAATGCCTAGCCTAGGAATTGGCTGCCTATTCATGTATTAGATAATATTGCTTGGGGGAAAGGGTTTTCAGGCTGTTGCATTTGTCTCTGGGTTGTGTAGGAGGGAACAGGAAAAGTGTTTCAGCAAACATAAAGGGCTGGCAAAATGCTACAGATGACATTTAGGTATTAATTTGTAGGAAAAATAAGAAATTCTGTTTCATAAAGTGACTGATTTGTTGTTTGGTTCATGTTATTGTTGTGGAATGTTTCTGTGGGCAAACAAAAGATGAGTAACTCCCCATTTTAGGGATCTGTGTATTTCCAAACAAACTTTCAGTGATCTAGGTCAGGCTGATCTTTGCTGAAGCACTGTACTCACGCAGCTGTAGATGTGTACACACACATCAAGTAAGCCGGAGCACCGACCTAATCTTTTAGATATCACACTTCAAAGAATAGGTTAAGAACCGTGTTTACAAACTGAAACTTAAGGGCTAAGCTTCAAAGCTTTCTGAAATGAGTAAGAGATCGTTTCTTCTCATCTGGAACGGATTTAGACCCATCCCTTTGTGACCTTTTAGCATAGCTCACTGAGAAATGAAAGGAAACACCAAGTGAGCACACGACCAAACACCTTTCAAATAGAGAACAGCTGAGTAACTGCGCCTGGGGGCAACTCCAATGGAGTCAATGGTGCCATCCGATGAACCCTATAGGCAAAACCCATGCGACAGTGCTGGTCCTGCTCCTGAGAACACATACACATTTGGTTAACTTCAGCTGCAGAAGGCAGCAGGACTGTTGACGTGCTTGCAGGTGGCTTGCTGCAGAAGTGTTTATTGACAAAGACCTCAATTCTGCAGTTATATTGAGTCATATTGACTTGCATATTTTGTATAACCCTTGTACAGTACAGATTTTTTTTTTTATCTCTACATTTGCAACCATCCAAGAAGTGGTCTTAAATTGTAATTTGTCAGAGTGAAACAACTGTGAATAGAATGTGCTAATCACAAAGAAGCTGCTAAAATACTGTTACTTCTTATGGATTTATCACAAAGAAGAGAACACACAGTGCTGCTTATTTGTGCTGGTGTATTTTGTGGTGTTTAATTACCTGTCGAACCTCTACCGTAAATAAATAAATAAATCTTCCAAAAAGACATGAGATGCGGAACTTGAATAAACTCTTTCTTGTAAGCTTTGTTTTCTAAGAATCTGGTCTGTATCTATCCAGTTTTTATGACAAGAAGTAACTGATCTTGTGAGTAAGGTGGTGAAATTACTCAACTGAAGATGAAGACAACACCATTCAGAAGTGTACTATCTTCAAGGATACTGTGAAAGAGCTTTAAATTAATAGAGGAAAAATAATGAAAAGAAATCTGCTCACTGCCTACACTTAGTTATAGAAAGGTTATTGTTTTCTGAAATGCTTAAAAAAATATTCTTCCAGATCTTCATAGTTTTTTTTAAAGCATTGTAAACAAGGAAATTGCCTTTAAATCAGAATGGAAATATGAAAGGGATTATGCATCTTCTTCATTTTTATCCCCCAGTGTAAAGACAAAAATAAGCCATTTAAAGTGCCAGTAAGCAGTAAAACTGGTAAGAGGATACTGGCTTCATCACACAGACAAAATTTAAAACCTAGGCAAATCCAAAGAGAATTCAACCAAATTCCACTTTGAATTTTGCAAGGTAGAGAAACCTCTCTCATGTCCCTGTTCATAGCCAAGTTTTACACAACCATGTTCATCCCTAGAGAACTGTGAATTTTCTGCTATGTCAGTCTGGACCCTTTCTGTCTCTCTGGCACAGCATATCTACTGATGCAGCAAGTTTTGCAACAAACCACATGATAAGATAGGAATTTTTGGACCTGGCATTCTCAGGCCCTGAAATGTGAGATGTATTTCAAAACTAACCTGTACGTGGTATTTGGAACGTAGACATCCCTGGCAGGAAACTCCAGGATTTCTCTTGTAGGTCTAACTCTGCTGTCTGGGTAAAGTTTGACTTGCAGCAACTCTGGAGTTAGAC
This sequence comes from Anas platyrhynchos, assembly GCF_047663525.1. NCBI lineage: Eukaryota > Metazoa > Chordata > Aves > Anseriformes > Anatidae > Anas > Anas platyrhynchos. The sequence continues at coordinate 36,932,737 of NC_092594.1, forward strand.
AGTAATGGGGATTCTCTGGAGCTGGAGATATGTCTATCTTTAATTGAGCTGTAAGAAGAAAATGGTTTAATTATAATAAATATAAATTAAATATACATCAATAAAGCTTGTTCATGCTTTCTTTCTTTAGGTTAATATCCTATATATTAATTTCATAAATTAATGAGTGATAAATTACAGCCAATATGGATTTTTTAAAAACAAGTAACAGCGAATGAAGCTGAGTACCAGCTAATAAGAACCAGCAGAAAAGAGGTATCTTAAATATCAAATGCTATTCTCATAGGCAGGCTGGGGAATACAGTCTACATAATGCTACTAACCCAACTAGCACTAAAAACAATATTCAAAATCTCATCAAGAATTTTGCCCATCAAACTGAAAAGATATATCAGAAGTTGCTGAAACCTAATCTGCAACAAGATTTTTGAATATTTTCCTTAGCAAGTCAGCTGACAGTACTGACAACACACATTGGTGGATATCACTGAGGTTAAAACGTTTGTAAAAATTTGGAGGACAGAAGAAGTAGAGAAATGGCATCAAATGATGAAGGTGAAACTCAATAAAGAGTGAAGGGCTTGCATTAGGGAGACACCATTCATACAGACATATTAAAAAAAAAAAAAAAAAAGGTATGGATCTGTTCTGTAGAAAAGTGCTGTTTGACAACAGTGACAAAAGGCCAATGTCCGGAAGAAAGCTACAACCATTACAGAATCACAGAATATTCTGAGCTGGAAAGGACCCACATGGATAACTGAGTACAACTCATCCTAGGATATATTAGTGCAGTTTCATGTGTAAGACACTGGAGACAAATTCCTCTGCTCTGCTTGGTACAGAGGAGGTCTCAGAAGAAGAATGTACCCTGATAAAGAGCACCATGCTTGAAGAAAAGCATGGATAGATTAAAGAAGCTCTGGAACAGAGTAACAAAACCACAAGCAATTTTAACAACCTTTATCAAAAGGCTGAAAGAAAATCCTGCCTGGTTAGTCTACTACAAAATGGATGTGAGTAAAAGGGAACTAGCAGCATTCAGGTACCAGAAAGGTTGTGGCAACTGCCCTGAGAGCAGGACAGGACATAATCAGGTTACTTTTCAGAAACATAATTTTAGAAAGTTTTCTTAATAACTAATCTCACCAGAGAGACAGAGGAGTGCTGGGAGAGAGAATCTATAGAAGCAGTAGAATTGCTGTCAATGGAGATTTTCAACAGCAGGTTAAGTAAATATTGTCAGAAATAGCATAGGTCATGGACTGGTGATGTTTCAGTGCTGGCAGGCTGGTGTTTCTATTTTTCTTTCTCAAATAGAGATGAAGTCTGTTCCTACTAACCAAGTGATAGCCAGCAGAGAGACCTCCCCTCAGCTGGAGAGTAGTGTTTTACTCAGGGAAACAGAAGCTCCTCAGTCCCTGATGGATTTAGGGCTTTGGGGTTTGTATCCTCTTCTCACAGATGCTACTCAGCATGGCAAAGCTGCATGTGAACATCAGTGAAAAAAACTGCCAAAATGCCACTTCTAGGATTGCCATCGACAACTTCCCAGGTTTTCTTTCATCTACTTGCTTATAAGAATTGGGTGGCAATTAGGAAGGACTAACTTAACAACCTTAATGTGCATAAGCCAGAAAGATCTTGCTCAATACCTGTGATGGGTCTCAATCTCCGTAATACTGATGATGGCCGTCTCATATCAGCAAGGAACTTGTACAAATCCTCATCGCTCAGGCGATCACCCTCCTGTTGGGAGTCAGGAAGAAAAAAATTATCTACACAATCCTTGAGGACTGCAAGAGCATGAATAAACCATCTGATACTGTAGTCTCCTCTGACATCAAAATGTACCTTCCCAGAACAAGGTGTTAACATTAACATGCTAAATTACAGTTAATTTCTCCATCCCTTTTCCTTCCCTTTTTATCTTATTAATCATCGTGACAGCTGCAGGAACTTTTCAGCAAAAACCTTTTGTCTCCTCATCAATATTATCTTTTTTAAAACTGAGAATGGTTGTTAAAAGATTTCCCCAAAATATCCATTTTTTAGCAAGTATAATGGCTTGAAAAAATATCCATCATTCACATTGTGATCCTCCTTCCTTTTCCCCTGCCTTTTCTTTGGTACAAGTCTAAAAGAGTCTTACTTGTCAAGAGGAGTGTTAATGAACAGTGGGAACTGGAAGGAGTTTGCTGTCAATCTTCCTTGTGCCACATTCTAGTAGCTCAAAATTTTCTTATAACAGTATAGAAAATGTCACTTTGCCACCATTTAACTATCCAAAAGTAGAAGATACCTGATTATAAAGGTAATAAAACCCAATATGAAAGAAAAAAGGAAATAGAAGGATAAAAATGCTCAGTATTCTATTACTTTATTATTATAGTTAATTGTACACAAAGATACTAAAGGAAGATAAAAAATAAAAGGTAAGAAGAATTAAAAACTTAAAATCTTAAATCAACATGTAGAGATTTTTAAATAATAAATTAATAAAACAAACTGTCTCAGGGTAGTCCAGAGAGAACAAAGTAAATATACACATAATGATCTACAATTCTGCAGATCATTACTTATTTATCGCCACATTTAAACTGGTGTGTATTACAAAAAGGGCTGCAGAACAAGGCCAGTGAATGGAATAGCTACATTAGCAATACTGTGATACTTTTTTCCCCTCACTTTCTAAGTTTTTGGTAAATACAAGACATAACTAGATTTTAACACCCCAAGTGAAAGGTATTTCCCGTACTGTTCGGTGTCACTGAGACACCAAAGATAATATTTGCAAACCCCAATTTCAGTCATACTGAGTTTCTTGAAAGCACTGAGCAGAAGAGGCAGGAGTCACCTTCCATTTACATGGTTTTCACCAGTATAATTTCATGCCCTGGATGACATTTCTCCTTCTTTACACCACTGAATTTAAGAGCAGACTTTGGATGGCTACCCACAGTGAAATTGGCAGGCAACCAAAACAATCAGAAAAAAGAGAGCTTAGTCAACTTGCAATATATAGAATACACATTTTTGTATTCCCAGTGATCAAGGAATCAGTCCAAAAAATATCTGGTTGTACACTATTAAATCCATTTTATACACAAAGGTGACATTCAAATAATAATTTTCCTTAACCAGATGTGGCATTAAGCAAACCTTAGAAAAAATTAATGAACTGAAACCATTTTCTAAGCTTAACTACAAAATTTATTCTGTTTAATCATGTTTTCCAATGATTCTCAGGGAAATCCCAAGCTCTGGCTCGGGAGAGCTGCCACTCAGCAAAAAAGGCATGAGAAATGCTTTGTTTTCTTGGGCATCACTGGATGTGTTCAGGGAACTGATGCCAAGCACAAATCACATTGATGAAACTGTTTCTGAGCCTCCTGATGGTTTAAGGGGATTTTCTATTACCCAATGAAGCCAAAGGAGTCAAGTGAACATCATGACAGAGGATATGCAACTCCTAGACTAGGGCAAGTATCTGGAATACTTTTTGGTACATGCTAACCTAAAAAAGTTATCCTTGGATTTTGTGCACTTGCTTCCATGAACATTTTGCTAACTATGCCTACCAAAAGTCCAAACAGTTATTTTTCCAGTGCACATTAGAAAAATCTGGAGCAAAATAAACCAACATTCTTCTGGGGAGACCCATTTCTTTGAGTTAGAATGGTTAAGTCTCTAAGCCATAATGATGCTTCATCACTAAAGTCAAAAACAGCTAATAGTTTCAAGTTCTAAAATGTATTTATTCACAGTAAACTTCTTGAAAGAATCCACCAACCAACTGTGGACCTGCTGGTAGCAGGATAAGCACACAGGATAATAAACGCACTGCATGTTGTTCAAAGGTATCTTGTGATGAGGGAACAGACATTGCATGCACTGAAAGTGTCACAAAGTACCCCTTCAGGTCTAAACTAACTTCACATGATCAAATAACTCTGCCCAAGAAGCAACTTCCTAATTAGGTAGCTTCATACAATACCTGTTTAAAGAAGTTTGTCACTGTCAGAGTAGCTGGTCTAAAACTGGTCAAATTGCAAGCCTCGTCACCACTTGTGGTTCTCTCTAACGAACGCCTCCCAACAATACTGGAATTCCGTCTCTCCGACCACGATCCTTTGCGTTCTTCAAAAAAAACAAAAAATAAAAAGGGAGAGATATTAAAAAAGAAAAACAATTGTCCAGGAGTCTACCTCTGTTCCAAGCAGGATTTTCTACACAAGAAGATATCTGCTGCCTTTGGAAATTATGCAATAAGCATGATAGAAGAGGTGGTTATGCTAAGACAATCACACTCCTGAGGCATCAGGAGGCTATGAAGCACAGCTGACTACTTCTGCTCCTCTCACAGCAACCTCACCCCAGTGCCTTACTGCTATTATAAAAATCTTTATCATGTGGAGATTTATGTATTTCTCTTGCTCTGAAAGATGATGAAGTTGGCAGTTTTGGGGATGCTGAAGAGCAGTTTCAGATGAGCCGTGTGGTTCACAAAGATTAATCCACTCCTTTGGAAAATGTTCATCAGCCTGTAACACTCTCTCAGTTAGAAGCCTGGTTTTAAATAATATAACAGATGGTTTGCTTGTAAAATCCTTGAAAGATAAATCCATTTGTTATGATGGACTTTTCTGTTTTATTTCAACCACGACCCAAGACTATCAAAAGGCCTAGAGCAGGGGAGGGGAAGTGATAAAAGGAGCAACAGCAGACAGAGTGCATGAAGCAAGGCTTCAGTATACTCTGGATTTGACCACACTCCCTTCTGCAGATGCCATATACTGTACCTCCTGTGCCAACTTCGACTTCCGTGGAATCTCTTTCCAAACTTCCAGCGCTACTCACAATGTTCATTAAATGAATGGCTGTCCAGGCAAAAGGCATGCGGTATTTGCCTAGTCTTTGGCAAAACTGTTCTGCCTGGCATTTCAGTTTTTCCAACTTTTCTTTATTCTGTGAAGAAAGTTTAAACCCAGACCATTAAAAAGAGAGGAATACAAACAAAGGTTCAGTTAGCAAAATCGCTACGTAACAATGGCATCTGTTCTAACTCGAAATGATTTTGTGCTTCAACCATGCCTCCTGAAGGAAGATCACTATTATACAAACAGACTTCTGCTTTACAACATTGCCGTCAGGCCAACAGTAGCAGGTACAGGACAGCCTCACAGTCAGAGCAGCCAACTTTCTGCTCTTCAGGTTCCTGAGCAGCCTGTCAAATCCCAGTGAGCTCATCTGCCTCACTGCTCTTTCAAGAAAAACTTAATTTTATTCCGTGAGGTCTGCAACGGCCTCTCCAAATCAGGTGCTCAGATCATCTGGAATTACATGGGAAGCAGAAAACATTCCTCAAAGAAGAAGCATCATGCCCGTGTTATTGAGAAAAAGAGGATATGAAAGGACTTTGCCATAATTCAGTCCTTTAAAAAGTCCACAGACAGGGAGCTGGATAACGGACAGCTCTGCTACTTGCATTCTTCTCGCATGTTCAGCACATGCTTGTGCACCTTGCTGCGAAGGAGACCTTGCAAAATCAACCTTTTAACCTACATTCCTAAGCATCCTGCAAATCCAACTCCGAAGTTTCACATAAGCACATTCCAACTTGTCAATCCCAGAAAACACAGGGGTTTTTATTTCCGTTATCTAAACACTTCAGGTGGAAGATAGCCATTTTTCACATTTTGGTGCAGTGACGTATAGACAGAGATTGATAAAAAATGTTAGCTTCTTCAGCTAAAAATATGTTAGAACTTTAGGAAGCTCAACTTCGGAGCATTTTGGGGGCAGGCCCATGCCATCCACTGCACTCCACAGGATGGCATGCAAATTGCTGAAGACAAGAATTAAAGGAGCATTATTAATGAAAAAAAAAAAAAACACTAAAATATGATTTTTTCATCTACCCTTACTACATGTAAAAATAGCAGCTTTATCCTGCTGTTGAGCATGGTCTTGCTTTACAATATTAGCAAAAATAAAAATCAGGAGAAAACAGTGAAAAAAAAAGAATCAGAAATGCATTGCGATTGAAAACCAGACTTGATGGAGAATGTCCTGTTAACATATTTCATCAGCTTGTAACCCTTCTAGAGCAAGGGAGAGGCACCATGATGGAGTTAAGCTGCAGATGCAATGGACAAGTTGAAATTTTACTGCAAATTCACATCAAAGGCTGCCTCCACTTGACCCAGCCATAAGCGCACAGCTGATCCTTTGGGACAGGGAATTACAGATGACTGAGCTTGATGCTCAGCACCATGTCTCCCCTGTCAGCTACAAAAACTGATGACCTTTAACTACTCTCCCCCCATAAGGCATCAAGATTCAAGGCTCTTTGACTCTTCTTTGGCCTTTAGAATTTGACTAGCTTCTTAATTAAAAACAGATCATTTTTAACAACAGGGACAATATCAAGGACTGTTGAGTCCAAGGTAAAAGAAAGTTATCTCACTCCTTAATTTGTTAATAACAAAATGCCTTAAAATGCTCATAGCCAAATTTAAACTTCAAAAAATCTTACCTTTGCTGCATCAGACTCTTTAAAAATCATGTAAGGCTCTGCACATTCCCCAATATCTCCCTGCTGTAATACTTTTTCAAGCTGAGAAAGGAAAATGAACCATTATAAGGACATGTATCCAGCAAGGATTGTTAAATTAAACAAACACTAGGAAGGAAAAACATTCTTTCAAAAGAATTGACACTTGATTTCCCTTTGTGAGTCAGGAACAACCACTACACTCAATTTGTTAGAGCCATTAAGTTCCCAGATCTCCAGCTATAATTGGATCACAAGTGTAAAATATAGGTTCAAAGGGAACATATACCAATTCACTTTGGTTTCCTATGTTCTAGAGCCACTTTCAGCTCATTTTTAAGGTTTTATCGACAGCTTACATTGTCTTCAACAGCATCATTTTCAGAAGACTGTTCTTATTTCTGATCTGCTTATTGAGGAGCTATTGCAGCAGCACAAGACAGGTCTCAGTTGTGTTCAGCTAAACCAGCAGTATTTTAAATCAGCATGTTTTCAAACTAAATAATGGATAATAATTTTTAAAATACATACAGGCCAAAGAGTAGATATTTGTTTCTGAAATAGTTCTCCCCCTATCACAAACACGAAGACTGTTTCTTTTAGAAGCATCCTGTCCCTCCACTGCATGCCTACTACAATGCACATGCTGTTTTTAAACTAGAAAATCTTTAATCTTCTCCCATGCTTATAAAGTATCATTCATACTCATCAATTAGTACAGCTACAAGATACACATTATAAAGAACAAGACTACTTCCCATCAAATCTTGCACTCCCTGATGAGCTTATGCTAGCAATAGCAGCTGTCTGAAAAATGGATGCATAGTGAGTAACAACAGCAAGTCCCATGCAAAAATTCACCTGGTAAGGCATGCTATGCATCTGTTTTCTTTATCCCTGACTTTATCCTTCTCATCATCAAATCAAAAAACCACCTAAGCAAATCTCTACCAGCTCCTCTTGGATCACTGGTTTGACAAGCACTGATGTGCAGTCACAAGCTCCTTTGGCCAGATCCCCATCTCAGAAACACGGCGTTATCTTCTCCTCATGTCTTGTGCAAATCAGAAGAGTGAATATGTGTACACGGGGAGAACTTGGCTTTTAAAAAGGACTCAAAGCCTTGCACAAGAAATGGAGAACAGATTATGCCCCAAAACTTTGAAAGCCTTTTTCTTACCTGGGACTATTCTGTCATGCCAGAAAGCCTAAGCTCATTTTCAGAAGCTTACTCCTCATCTAAAATGCAGTACATGAAGAACTTGCACAAAACAGAGTCAACAACATTCTCAAAAAACTTTACTAGGAGGCAATGTAACCACTGCCTGTGAACTGAAAGTATGTATTGAAATCTCCTTTTTACAACAGGATAATATTTATGCAGAGACTGGCCAAAAAAATGGATTCAAGTGCCAAAATAAACTAGTAACATTTGTGTGCTCTTTCAAGCAAATGAAAGAAAACTTCCATCTTTGTATACTTTATTCCAGGAGTGACCAATGTAGCATTTAATTTCAGTTATAGATCTCACTCTGTTAGCAATTTAAATGTGTAAAGACATTTGAACATCTGGCTTAAGGGCATATATCATTTTTGAAATGAGATTCAGATCAAGATGTATTTTTGAATCACTCACTTATCCCTAATTTTAGGAAGTCAGCACATTGTTTCACCAAAGCCAAGGTCAAAACCCAGAAAAACACTCTGTATCAAGCAAACATCTGTGCTTTTTTTTTTTTTTCCAGTTTTTCAATAATAACAATGTATACCTCCACTGAACGGTTCCTGTTACAAAATAACTTAATGTAGCAAATGAGAATATTTGAAACAAAACAAAATTTTGAGGTTCCAATGTTTATATTTTTGAAAATACAATGCTGCTCTCCAAGAGTAAATAAGTTGGATAGCCAACCACACTTGGTTTTATTTTATGTTAAATAGAAGAGACAACAGAAATTAAAATTTCTCCAGCATTTCTTACCTTTATTACCAGAAAGACATCTTGAGAGGGGTAAGTGATAGAAAATATGGCAGATCTGGCCAGTGTGGATATAGCAGCAGGGGGGACATGTGGACGAAGCATTCCCTTCATTTGTTCAGAATTTAAATCAAAGTAGAAATTTTCTGAAATCTAAGGAAGAAGTTTGTTAGCTTCAAGCACTAGTTATACATTGTATGTTCCTTGAAATCTTCACAAACATAACAACTTTGAAATGCATGCAAAAGAAACCCCACCAACAGTGCTTCCTTTCAAATCCAGGCATAAAAATGAAAAATAATTACCTCTTCTTATTATTTTTATGAAATAAAAGCAGAACAGTAGCAAAAGAGAAAAGAAGCGGAGCAAATAATAGACACTGCTTGTAAAGTTTTGTCTACCTCCTGTAAGGTAGTTACAGGACTAGAAAATACAATTGCTATCTAAATTGAAAGTATCAAAGTATTGAAATAGTAAATGATCTTTAAGATCCTTCACAGAGAAAAAAAAAAAAAGATAAAAAAAAAGAAAAAAATAAAAGAAAAAAATGCATCTGGAAGGAAATAGTGAGCTTTTTATGCTGAAACACAAAATTCTCTACTGTATCAAGGCTTCAAAGCCAAAATGAACGTGAGCTGGTTGTCAACACCAGAGGTCACTAAAGAACTGACTACGTGAGAGAAAAAAATGTATTCACAAGATGATAAAACTGGCTTATGAAATGTGATTTAAATATTAAACAAAGTTCACATAATATTCTGCATACTTTCATCCATACAATTTAAAACTCAATGCATTAAATTCAAGTCTTAAAGAGATAAATGTCAAAATGCATATTAGCAACAGTAGAGAGAAAAATGTTGGAGATATCTTCAACTAGGAAAACTAAGAGCCTTCATATGTTAAATACAGAACATAAATAGGAGAATAAATGAATTTTGCATTCCTCATAACTTAGATATTGAAGAGACTGCTCAGCTTTATTTTGACTTTAGCATGTATTAAAATGTTACTCGGTCACAAACCACGCTGAATCACAAAGAAGAGAAGAAGAAAGTCTTAAACAGAAGAAAAACTTACTGAAACCTCTTATTTAGATTAAGTTCTCTCTGGGGAAAACATTTTTGAAAGCCCAGATTGGAAACTACATACAGTCTTATTTCAGGCACTCACATATTAAATAATATTTTTAGAAAAGTGGTTATATTTCAACTATGTTACTAAGCGGAAGAACAAATAAGAAGGTCCATGGAATTCCTTCATCATTCTTCCAACCACTAATTATGTCACTGTCTTCTTAATAGTTTCTTTTCAGAATTAATCCCCTCCATTTTTCTTCAACATAGGTTTGTAATGTTTCCATTGAAATGTAAGGTAATAAAACAACCTACCTTTTTCTTTTCTTTAACATCATACAAAGCCAAACTTGCAAAAATGGGCTCAATTTCTATCTCGAATCTTGATAGAAAGAAATAGATAAAATCACTTGACTTGCATTTTGTTAGAAAAAAAAAAAAATAACCAAACCGTTCCCCAAATCCTTTCTGGGTAAGGTGAGAGCTGACCACTCTTAGCTGAAATGTCAGAAATAGGTGAGCCAACCTAAAGGTTTCCACCTACTAGAAAAGTGGGAGTGAGACCTCACTTTTCGCCTGTCCTGGTTCCTCTGCATTGCCTCTACTCCTTTCCACCAGGACACACCTTTCTAAAATTTCAACTAATTGACCAAATGGGAAGGTATGTTTTATGCCCTGGGAATTTAATCTTTTTTATTTAATTATTTTATCCTCTACTAGTGTTGCTTGAAAGCTGAACAGAACAACCTAAGAGTTTCCTTAATGAAGGGAAATTATTACTTGGGATAACTGTAGCACTTGCCTCCTCCAATTACCTCGAGAAGCTGTGCTGTGTGCTAACGTACTACGGCTCACGTGTTGGTATGGCTAAATAGCCCACTGCTCCTCTTGGCATTACTGACAAGAAAGCTCCTTCCTCTGGAGAGCTGGGGACAGTTATTGTGTCATTTTTCTGCTTTTCACTATTTGTCAGCAAATACCGGTATCTCAAAAACTTTCAGGAAGATGTCAGTTTTTCAGAGTAACTTTTATCAAGGAAGTTTTTCACGTAAACCAGAACATCACGCAGTGCAATGGATATGGCATCCATCCCAGACAGACTATAAAACTAAACCTTTTACTCACTGCCACTGTACCTTTGGCCTAAAGGCATCCAAGTATTTGTACTATCTGAACCAGTTTCAAAAAAAAAAAAATCACTAACTTACCAAATTGCACTAAACTCATTGTACACTCACCTGGGATGCTGAAGAACTTTAAAAAAAAAAAAAAAAAAAGAGCAGGGACTGAAATGCTATTCTCCTGCCTGCATAGCTTCTCCATGCAACTAATGCCTGATCCCTGGTGGCATCTCCCAGTGCCTGGCATCCAGGTCTGAGATTTTCAGCCTGGAACTCTTTCTGCCACCAGGCAGAGCAACATACAGGACCACATCATCCAACAGGTATTTTCTCTAGTTCTGTAACAAAGGTGAGATTAACCTGAAAATGACCCTGCTTAGGTCATCTGAAATAGAAAGGTAATCTTTCTATTTTACCCACATTTCTCCTTAGACTGAAAAATTCCCTGGGGAAGAGGCCACATACTTCTTTTTGTGCCATTACGATAGCACAATCTTGGATGCTAGCTATTAAAACAATAAAGTTTCAGAGATTATTGTGGTACACAAATAAGCATGCACTTGGCAGATTTGCTATAAATTTAGAGTCAGCAAGAGGTGCTCAAATAGCAGAAATTATTAATTTCCAGAATTTAACTTATTTATGCTAAAGACACCATTCTTTGGAGATGAAGCTCCACTGCTACTGCATATTATGTTGTTCCAGTTCATAAAAGGCTGCAAAATCAGTTCATCTCTACGGCTATATTAGGTCCTGGAGTACTCTATGAGTAGGAGCTATGTCCCATACATATATCTCAGTTATGAGCCGCAATGTAGTCTAACTGGAGCTCTCTAATAAGAAGGGTTGACCTAACTGAGGACACAGAAGATGAATACAGCAGTGTGGAAAATCAGTTTTGTACTTTATTTCTCCAAGGGAATAACAGTAAAATTTTACCTTGTGTTATTAGAGAAGAGTTATAGGCAATGAACCAGCTGCAGGTAACCCTATATTCAGGAGCTTCACTTCATTAAACTTGTTTAACAGGTCTCTATTCCTCCAGTTAATGCTGGCTAAGTATATAAAGTCCTCACTCTTAAAGGGACACAGTCAAGGTTGTTGAGCCTAAACTTTGGCAAATCTTTGGTTTGCTTACGTTGTGAAGCGTTAGTTTTATGTTTTAAGGCTCAAGCATTTTTATTTATTTTTTTTGCCCCACTTAAATATCCTTCTTAGAGCTGAACACCAATGGCTGGTCAAGTGCAGAGCCCTGTGATATGGGACAGATTCGCTACAGATTTGCTGAAAAAGAACGCAAAAAAATGCCAAGGAAGGTAAATACTTTCTACATCACACCAATATAAAGGAAGTGTTGAAGATAAACTGAGTCTGATGCACACTGCCGTGTAAGTTACCCTTTACAGAATTAACCTTTAAGCCTATGACTAAAGTAAACAAAGTTACATCGCTTTAAGGGTAATAAACAAGGCAGCAGAGTATTTCCAGGTGCATGTGGATACAACAGCAGATTTAAATTCTCCATTCCTGTAACACAGCTGTTTGTTGGAGTGATACTTACTTAAGGGACAAACACTTCACCAGGAGTCTTTGGCCAAAGTGTTCTTTGGGTACTTCAGGGACACTAAGTCGTTCTATAGGCTCCTCCTGAAATTTGTCACAGGAACAGCCATTTAGACACAAGACTTGTAAAAACCACTAATACCATTATGAAGCAAGTACATTCATCATTTTTTTCTCTTAATACCCTAGCACCAATCTAATCTAAGGTTTACCAGTGTATTGCATTCTCCAGCAGCTATGAATATATTAAAATTCCCCTAATGTTTCTACATTATAGGGGACTAGATAACAGTAAAGTAAAATCTTCAGAACGTAGTATGTATGGCAAGACAGCATGCTGAAAAAAACATGACTCCAGCAAAATAGCAAAGGTTCTCATGGAAATTAAACAGAGATGGTCTTAACTCCTTGAAATAAATTGCAGACTGACAGATTTCACATTCCCTACATCCTCCACTTTTTTAATCTCACCCACATCCATACAAAAATACCTCATCTGGTGCTGGGTGTAGTGCAAAAAGCTCCTTATGCCTATTGGACTTCCTCTGATCTTCATTGTGGTGGTCGATCTCTTCGTTTGGGGTTCGGTCCAGTAGGTTTGGGAGAAGTGCGTCTGGAAGGGAGTTCTTCAGATCAAAAATACTGCATGCCCAGCTGCCCCGGGGAGTGTCGTCAATCGACATTGAACGTCGCTTAAGGTCATCCTGGGATTCAACAAATTAAAAGCAACTTATAATGGGAAAGGGACTGCACTTTTAAAATGCAACTATAAATCAGGTTTTATGTAGCAATGTTTCAAAGGTACATTACTTGTTCGTCCTGGTAACTGTTGCCATCTGGAGCTTCATCAGACTCAAAGACCTGTTTCGGGAGCCCCTTTTGCCTCTCCTTCTGTTTGTCTAAAGTGTTGGGATTAAAGCCAGTTCCCAATTTGTGATACCTAAAAACAAAGTATTGCAAGTGCACTGTTAGCATTTTTTGATCCCCAACCCAGAAGCAGAATTGCAGAACAAACCCAGTATTATCAGCGTGGGGCATCTCAAAGTATGAACTGCTCTGTGCAAACAGTATTTCCAGTCACTGTCTGCTGTAGCTGGGTAACAATCCAACAGCCAGTATTCCTGTAGTACAGTGTGACTCTGTTCAATTATAAAGCCATGCTGGGTGATGTCCAAGGAAGTATTATCAATGCCCAATTATGGGCATCATAAAACGTGCAATTGTAGTGCCAAGCTTAAACCAACAATAACGCGGGGATGGAAAGCCAGCGGATCTGCTGAAGCTGGAATTGGCTGGCAGCAGAGAATATTAATACCCTGAAAACCAACACATTAGCTTCAGGTAGGACTGCGTGAAGCCTGAGGTCCTGAGCACGCTGGAAAACATTTGAGTTTCTGACACCAACTAAAATGAGCATCTTCCCAAAGCATCTCTATAAACAGAATCGGGCCCTTCAGAACAATGCAGAGCTTAAGAGCACTTGTTAGTAAACAGTCTGTCTGCTGTTGCTGACAAGATCAGACCTCTTTGACTAACAAATTTTTGGATACCAAATGGCACTGTGTCTATATTTACCCACACATATGGCCACAGCCACAGCGTCCTTACAATACAAACTCTTAAGTCAGTTCCTGAAGTAGTGCTGGGGTCACATCTAGAATTAATTGTTCATATCCTGCCCTGTTACTAAAATTAACACAGAAGGATAAACAGGCATGGCAAATGCATGGACGTGCTAGCAGTGAATAATGAAAGGGAGGTGAAAAAGTTGGAAAGTATTTTTCTCACTAGGCTATACTTCCTGAGACCTGAACAATGCAATCTGCACAATCCTTAGCCAAACATTTGCATTTCAAAAACTTAAGTTCATTCTAAGCCAGAAATGGCTTCAGAGATGCTTGTGGTCATTGCTGCCATCAGTCTAGCATACAGCAACTGATGCCCTAAGGTTGAAATAACATTCTATATTTTTTTCAGGCCAACAAAAAAAACTTATTTACCTTTTCCAATACTATGAAACTATTCACTTAACGAATGGATTCCTCTGCCCCCCAAAATATTTTGGTTACAAAGAACTGTAGACAAAGATTGAAATAAAGAATTTTTCCCCTGGGGTGGGAGAGAAAGGAGTATGGCACATCCGAAGTCGTGTTCTTCTAAAGCTAGAAGAGCTGGATTTTGTGCCCCCAGAGCTAGCCAAAGCACCTGTAAGCACCCAATAGGATAGACCAAGGAAACCTGTTACCACTATCAAGTAACAGATCCCTGGTTTCCTAGACAGCAAGACTTTACGTGAAAAACAATTCAGTTCTTTCCAGCCAGGCTTTTGGGCTTCTCCTCTGTTACAGCAGCAACCCCTTCATCTCCATCCAGTGCACTGACAAGATTTTATGACAGTAAAAACTGCCGTGAATGTTTATGGAAGCGCCTCTCCTCTTCTGAAGGGGTATGAGTCTGACTGTGGCAATCACTCAGCACACCCTCAACCCACTCAGGCAATGCTGATGTCTCTACCTGCACTCCTTCCTGTGTCTGTGGACACAAACCACAACTTGCAGCTGACCTACACAGGACCGAAAGCTTTACTGTTTCCAACTACAGCTCCTCAGTGCAGGAATCACAGCCAGGTACTACAGATACTAGTGAAAGTCACTGAGAAACTGAGATGTGTGCTTGCTGAGTGTGTCACAGCGTCCAAGCCTACTGCACAGTCCAGACTCTGCTCACGGTGGCTGGGAGTTAATAAAACATCTCTCTCTGCCAGGTTTCTTTTTTTTTTTTTTTTTTTTTGCGTGCGTGTGTGTGTATGAGATTGCAAACCACATTTTTATTAGGTCATCTTAGCACCGCAGAGCATATCTTCAGCATCCCCTGGAGTGGTGCTCCGGACAACATTAAACCAGTGAATTGTAGCAACTGCCACAAGGGCAGAGCTGTAGCCGTAGTCAAGTCATTTTTAGGTGATGCACATCACATGGATCACTTACTCCTTGACAACAGCTCTTGAAGTCATCAGACCTTCAATCATCTGAGAGAGTATATGTTCAAAGTAAAACTACTCAGAAACTTTCCAGCTAATTTGCATAAAATAGTCAATGCATGCATGCTGCCTAAACAGTTAACTCATTATGTAAACATTGCGATAGTTTAAATATTAACAATCATTTCTTTAAACCACGTACTTTCTCAAAGTGTCTTTGTGAACAAATAAACAGGGCAGAATACTGTGCCTTCCGGTGCTTGTGCCTGCACGTGAACCTTACATCTTTACAAAACTGAAAGAGCTAAAAACATAAGAAAGCAAGCACGAAGTAAGTGATGACAGCAATTTTACTTCCCTAAAATAATTTTACATTCCTTAGTTTCCCTATATTCTAAAGGAGCTGCAGTTGATGAAAATGGCCTAGATTTTCAAAACCGTCCTAAGGGGTTTTGATGTATATGAGATCCAATTTTCAAAACACAAAGCATCAATTCAGCTGAGCTGGGCAACTAAAAGCCAATGTACATGAAATCAGTACCCAGGTCAACCATTTTTGAGCCTCCTCATACCAGTTAGCCACCCTGAAAAAATTTGAAATATGAAATCAAGCTGACAAATGTCACAGGGTACTTACTTCCTATTCACAATTGCCCAGTCTTCCGTGTAACTTCTTACACAGTCCCTCACATGAGGGTCCATCTCACTGTTAAAAGAATAAAAACAAACATTGTAAAATCACAGAAATGATACTGCCTTTTGACCATGCTGGCTTTCCCTTAGGTTTGTTTGTGCTGTTTCAGGTATTTATGGACAAGAAGTCCAGGCTTTAGCCTTGCAGATGTTCCAGTGTGGAACAACTAAATCTCTTGGGTGAGCTGCAACCCTGTCACCTCCTACCTCTCTTCGGGAACAGCAGACACGAGCGTTCGACATTCTCGGGGGGTGTACACAACCTCAATGTCATCAGAAGGAAACTCAAACAAGTCTCGCAAGGGGCCAGACTCGACTGGCATTGGGTGTGCACTAAGGTATTCCTCCAAGTCAACCGGCTCCACGGCTTCTGTAAGCGGCACCTGGGAAAAGACAAGCAATGGAAGAGTCTTAAAACAAGGAGAAAGAAAAAAATACACGGATGCATGCTACTTGGTTTTCTAAACCAGCTCTTCTGCCTTGTTGTGGAAACTTAATCAGACTATAATTAACCCTAGTGATTACCTATGGTAACCTAGTGGTAGTAGTCTTAGTAAATACATATCATAATGCTGTTTTTCATGTCTTATCTTTTATCTGCTATTTCTCTAGATATTCCTATTATGCATATCATCAAAATCTCAAAAACAAAACAAAACAACAACAAAAACACCCACCCACAGATTTCCCTCTATTTTCAAGAAATTCATCAGTTTGCCTCAAAAGCAAATATTACACTTCATTTCCCGTGTGTGTGACTTTGGATTTTTTCTTACCATGCTGCTGCTCTGATGCAAAAGGAACCTAAGTCAAGAAGCAAAAAACCCTTTCACCCTCAGGCACAGCCCACAGACAGGAATTCAAAGCATGGGCTGGTTTACTAGGAGCTCATGAAACCACAGAATTCTGAAGATTAACATTATTTTGAATTAAGTGACATCTCTGGGGATCACAAAATGCGCTGTTTGTCCACCAATGGTGCAAGTTTAACTACCTCTTCTACCTGACATTAGGACCTTGTGCACCAATATGACTGAGTCCACACCAATAAGGGATACCACTCTAAGTGAAACAGATGCTTAAAAAGCTTCTCCTGGGCACAAAGCTGATGCACAAAGCTGGCACACAAAGCACGAGGAATGATTGAGCAACCACACGTGCAGAGCAGCAGCAGGTTTCACTGGATGTACTGATCTCACCACACTGAAAAAAAGTGATTTTTTTACGATACTTAAGAAAAATCTGCGTAAACTGAATATATACATTATATAACTGTGATTTTACATACGTATACTACATAGATACATACATATTCTGATTTAGGCACATTATACTATACGGCCGCACATAAACATAGACATTAAGAAAATGAAACACTAACAGCAAGTTTTGAGGAACCTGTTTCTACAGCAACTGACAGCTTTCCTAGAATTCCCTGGCTCATTCCAGCAAGACTAAGTGGTTTCATATGAGTCACAAAAACACATCAAAATTCAGCAATTTGTTCTCTACTACTTCCTCTTTCCTGTCATCCAGATGATTTCTGTGGAACAGGGATCTAGCTTGACTTCTATTGGAGATGACTTTAATAAGAACACTTAGAACTTACGTTTTAAACATGCTTCCCCAAAATTTTGTTATTTCAACCTAAAAAGTCTACTTCTTAAACTTTATTGCCAAAAAGTTCTAAAATAAATGAACTTTTTATTCAGGGAAAAAGACTTGGCTAGCACAGTGGGTATTGAAAGAATCTCTCCTTCCACAGCCAACCTCAATGAATACTGTAATTTTCTTATAATACAGAAGGCCAAACCTTCAGCAGGAAGGTGGCATGGCTCCAACAAAGTCAGGTGAGTTAGCCCAGATGACTTCATGCCTGATAAGAATCTGGTCCACACAGAAAAGGAGAATAAAACATGTCTAGAAACCCAGTATTGATTTCTGCAATTTAGGTAAAAGGCACGGTTACTTTCTGTGCAAAGAGATGCAATGTAATCATCACGTATCTAACTCCAACCCCACAACCTTTTTTCCCCTTCTAATCTTTGACTTTGGAAACAAAGTGAAAATACTTAATTGCGGGACTTGTCAAAGGACAAACCATGTACTTTTAGCTGTTTTTATAACTGCAAAACTCAGGGCAAGCAGAACTTGTCTTTGCTCTTTCCCACTTTGCAGGCGACATGTCATCACCTCACACTATATGTTTCTTTTTATACGTGGATAGACCAGCTCCACATGGCACAGACAAGCGACAAAACATACAGCAGTAAAATGTGGCAGTTCATTGTTGAGGAATTGCTAGAAGTGAATGCTTTTTTCCAAAGAGCTGCTACATACTACTACTGCTACTTTGTGTGCAATCATTTGTGTGCACACAAAGTAGCTGAAAAGTCCACAAAGTCCAATGAATCTCCAAAGAAGAGTAAGAATTTAGAAAGGGAGACTTCATGTAAATGATGACAAAAATAGCAAAATCACTGGGCAAAGGCCACAGAGCTTTGGGGTGGCAGAGATGTGGGAAAATCAGACCCTCATTCAGACCCTCCCGCTGCCAGTCCAGTGCCACAGCAGGCTGTGGGAGCCCCTCAGGGTGACTTAAAGCTGCTTGGCTCACCCTATTTATAAGCTCTAACATTTTAAGATTTACTTTTGCTCTTCCTGCTGACCCCCCTTCCACACTTTCAGCTTCAGAGCCCACCCACCATTTTCGTGGGCTGGCTCAGCAGAGCAGAACTGACCGTGGAAACGTTAAGTTTAGATCAGCATGTATTAATTTACCTACACGTTTTCCCAGGCTAATAAAGAGGCACCTTTTCCTCATTCCCTCTGGTCTTTCACGTTTCCTCATACCTTGATAAACTGCAGAAAATTACAGAAGACAAAGAAAAAATTCTCTTTTTATTAACGTAGAGGCCGCACAGGACTGAGCGGACACAGGGGCAGGGACTGCCACAGCTGCACCACTCTTCCCGATTCCTGGCATTTTACAACCCAAATTTCACTCGTCCAACAGCAGCATCGTGATGCATTTGACAGAAGGAGAACCAGCTGGCTCTCTAGCGAAATGGCAGCAGTGCTAGTGGGGCGACGCAGTGCCAGGCTCCAGGGATTTCCAAGCCCTTCGTACACCTCAGTTCTAGGCCCAAGGTTACACTTCACAATTTTCCAGTTTGTCTCTTCAGATAACTATTGTACCATGAAGATGTAAACAAACATAAAAGTCAAACCCAGAAGCCTGTATTAGACTCACCATCTGTGCAGCCAGAAATACTGTCTAGCACCTGAGTAAACAGGCCAAACATAAATTCATGGCTATGAAGAGGAACTACTTCGTGTCAGACTATTGGCAGATAAAAGGCAAGCACATTATTTTAAGCTTTAGATATTTGTGGGGGAAGAAGTGATGAAAGAGGAGGAGGAAAAAAGGATGAACTAGCGCACCAAATGGAAAGTGAACCCAAATGGCATCCCTGCGTTTGAGCTGAGCCACCACAGCTCCTCGATGGCCGCTCTCTGCTGACGGCTTAACTTGGCCCATCCCTCTGAAGCTGTGGATGAGACCAAGAACAAGAACAGTATACAAGAGGCTATTTTTCAATTACCTGCAACCTAGCCAAAGCATCAGCTGTCTGAAACTCTTAAACAAATCCATCAGGTCCAGGGCGCACACTGAAGGAGTCAGATGAGTTCAGATAAAGACCAGGTTATCCAACATAACCATCCCAGCTTCATCGCTAACCAAGGTGCAGAACCTGTTTTATCTCATCACTGAGTCTTCAGATCTAGTCTACCTCAGCAGCCAACTCCCATGGCCTAAGATGACTGTGATAGCTTCTTAGTGTATGGGAGTTTCATCCTTACCCTTGTGCATCATTCTGATGTATGGCTGATCTCCAGACTATCACAATACCAAGCCCCACTTTCAGTTCATCTGAGAAGGTTTTGAAAACTGCTGCTGCACAAATGCAGGAAACGTGCGAGGAGCTACAGAGATGTCCTCTTCCTATGTCCCTGCCCATGGCAGGGGGCTGGAACTGGATGGTCTTTAAGGTCCCTTCCAACCCAAGCCGTTCTGTGATTCCACACTGCTGTTTGCTGACAGGCCGGAGACAGAGCTCCATCTTGCTAGATGCCGCCAGGAAATGCCTTTTCAGCTCGCCCTGGCAGCTCCTAGAAAGCAGCAGAGGTGCTTCCTCCATATGCAGATGTTCTTTCTTCATCAGACTCCAGATAACACAGGGACAATTTCAGTCAAGTACCTGCCAGCGGGCAGTCCACCTACCAACCCGCTAATTACACCTTGCAGGAGAACGAATACCAGAGCACTGCTGTTAGGAAATCGCTCACAGGGTGTCTGCTCCCACAAAAAATTTTTAGGAAGCCCCTCCAGAAACTGAAGCTGTGCAGGAGCTCTGACCATCTTCTCAGCTAGGACTACAGAATGATTTAAGTTAACAGCAAATACATGCTGAAAATATGCAAAGGGAAGCCTGCTCTCAGCAATGTGATTATTGCTCTTTGGAAAAGTACTCCTTGATTTTGCACAGCCTGTAATTAAAGATCAATTTTTGGATAGACTTTCAGATAATTCCTTAGCACAGCTTTCACTCAGTCTTGATCCCTAGGGCCACTTCACTCACAGCAAGAGCTCTTCTGGGGCTACAGAAATCAATAGGACTATACAGGGGGAAAAGGGACGGTTGGTGTGACTACAAGGGGCACAGCCTGCTCCCTTGCCAAACTAACACCCAACAAGACATACCAGTAAGCTGCTGGTACAGCAGAAATCAAACAGTCCCTATTTCACGCTTACACATCCCAATCACCCCAAATCAAACATCACTTGCAAGCCATGGTTCTGCAAATATCCTTAATCTGACCAAGGACACACACTCTGTCAGCTTAACTAAGACACCAGCCCCATTGATTTGGCTTATACAAACTATTTAACGCACGTATTCCATATGTCCATCTGTGCTGCTGTAGCTCTGGCTCTCAGTAGTTGCACCACAAAACCCTATTTCAAAGGTTTATAACTCTCCTGAAACAGGGACAGTCAAGCTTTCTTCTTTAAGGCTGTGTTATTCTTCACTGTTATATCCCCTTAAAAGCTTGAAAATAAAATTTCGTTTCCTATCGACTTTGTCCTTCTCTAGACAGTAAACATAGTATTTTGCTGTAGTTTTAGTGCGCCACTAGCCAAAACGTGTCTCCCTCCTATTTATTTCTTCTTCTGAGCACCCGTGTCATCGTCATCAGTTACAGAAGCAGCACCTGCACAAACCTGGTGACAGAGGCATGAACCTCTGCTGGAGGACAGGGCAAAACCCCACAGAAGATAACACGAGCTCCCACTTCAGCCATGCATCTCACCCAGGAGCTGCAGGGACAAAGGGCTAGCACACAAGGAGCTCTGCACCTGGGGCACCACGCTGTAAGGCTCGTGGCCTTTTCTGCCCCACCAAGGAGGCAAAAAATAGGAAGCCAAAGGCAGAGCCACCCTGAGGTGCCGGCCTGGTGTGGCTGGCAGGGACAGGGACAGCAGCAGCCGTGCAGGACAAGGCAAGCACTGACCAGGCAGCAGAGACACTTTCCATCGAGGCACTTTTCCATCATGCTCAAGGAATGACCAAAGGAGAAGTATTTAATTAGCGTACCATTTCATTAGCCATCATTATGGGCCCTTGCCTGAACAACCTTCCCCTCCAGTTTGCTTCCTTAATGAAGCAATTACATCTAGGCTAGTACCTAAAAAATTAAGGTCTGTTGTCCTGAGGACTGCACAGAAGCCCGGTAAGGGATCACAGCAGCAGCAAGGGCAGAAGAAGGGAAAATTACCAACTCCATCTCACAGACAGTGACTGTAGCACTGAAAACAGCCTGTATAGATCACTGCTGTGCAGCCTGATGCCCACAAGCATTCAGATTTTTGCCTAAGGGACTTGAACCTAACTTCTCCCTGCACAAACAGCAGGGCATAGGGGAGGTTTCTAGACCCTCTTAATTTCTAGACCCTATTCCAACAGTTTGTTGCCTGACTCACTCATATCATACAGAGCACCATGGGTAGTCTTGTGGGACACACACTCAGGTCCAGCTATGGTTTTGCAGGCTTCCTGCTAGCATATGTCAACACAGCCATGAAAATCACAATTTCCTTCTCATTTCCTCCTCCCTCCCCTACTCACCCTCCCAAGATGCTCATTCTTATGAGGGGTCACAGCAGCATTTTAATCTGTTATGGCACGATGGCTTGGCAGGACGCATCCAGCAAAACAGGGATTTGAACCCAAGTTCCCCATGTCCCAGTCCAAGACAAATTTTCTTTTTTTTTCCTTTTTCTCCTTTTTTTTCCCTTTTTTTTTTTTTTCCCCACTTTCCAGGGGCACAGACCCAGTCTGCATTTGTCTTTGAGGATCACAGTACAACTTAGGGCCTTGTAAAAACGATATTGGCAAAGACTGGAGGGTTGTGTCTCCTGTCTCCTGTGTGGGAGTAAAATTCCCGGTGCGGACACGATAAGGGACCTTGAAAAATTAACCTCGCAGAGCTCCTCATCAAGAGGAGGATCCTGACTACTAGTTTTACTTGGCACTTTTTCAAAATCAGAGTGATACTTCTTGGTAATTTTAAAGTAGGACAAAGTTCCACCTTAACTTCAATACCGCCTTAAATATTAAACAATTTATAATGTGCTAAAACTGCAGCAGATTGCGCCAAAGCTTCAAATTCTAAATTAATACCAACTTCCCACCCACGGCCTCCCTGGGCAAAATCTTGGAAGGACAGAAGAAACGGATTAGCATTTCAAAGCTGAGCCCCAGCCTCCTCTGAGCTATCGCTGGGTCTCCAGGGCAAACAGGCACTTCCCTTGCGGAGCATTCAGGAATGCAGATGGCCTGCTCCTGTTAGGCAGAGTCCCCCTGAAAGGCAGTCTGGTATCTCAGAGAGCTGCAGGAGCAGGCAAGAAATCTATCTGATGGACCGCAGAAAGGGCTCGGTGTAAATCTGGGAATACGGGAAATGTGCTGCTAAAAAAAAATAAAAATTGCAGGCAAGTTAGAGGAGGTAAGGGTTTAAGTATATTTGCTAAACAGAGACATCTGGTTTGGTTTTAATTGCAAACTGCAGGCCATAGTTAATCTAAGAGGTTCTGAAACATGAGCAATGCAATATTAACCACTGACAATGCTCAAGGAATTAGAAAACATGTTCTGCTTGTGTAAACTACATTTTGCTTTGCTGTAACACTTACTCCAAAAATGGTCATCCCTGGTTCCAAATTCTAAGAATCCCATTTTCTTAGAATCGTCGTTTGCCACTGCTGCAGTTCAAGAAAATCCATACACTTAATTTCATATTCCTAATGACTGGTGAGCACAGAGAACTCCTGCATTTAAATTCTCAGCTGCATTTGTAATATATGGAAATATTCAAATGAGCTAAGGAGATTCCTAGGCAATCTCTGCTTTTCATCAACCACAGCTGGCTACCAACCCTCAGCGAGGATGACACCTCCTCAGCCAGAAAATGCAGTCCCTACCACATGCATGCAGGCTGCCTCTGGAATGCAGCTTCCTATCTCCTGGTTTGCCCTCAGCACTTCTTTTGCATGGTGTTTTGAAATATGTAAATACTACAGAGAATAGATTATTAAAAAGTCCTTTATTTCAAACTGCAAATGTACTACTGCTGGTGAAGCTAAGGTCCACTTGGTCCAACAAAGAATCTTCTTCAAATAAAGGATATCTTCATCTTACTCAAGACACTGGTCTAGGATAGACAGAAACTCTCTAGAAAAAATACATTTTGCTTGAAAATGTGTTTGAGAAAATGACCTTTGTGTAAAAGAATATGAAGGTTATGTTCCTTAAGGAAATTCAGTGATATTTAAGGCACACTGTTGTAAATCATGAATCAGTTTTCCTCTGTGCAAAGGAAAAAATATCTATTAAATTCCCTCAAAAGTTTCTGTAAGCATTCTGTAAGCAAAAATTTCTACAGGCACTTACCCTCGAGTTTTGGATTATTTTTACAGACAAGACCAATGATCTGTAACTGGTGTCAAATTCGTATAATGTCACAAAGCTTGAAATGTGGAAAGCCTCTAATAAAAGAAAATATCTGTAAATATACATCATACCTATCTAAAGAGGATCCTATGGATAACTAACACCCAGTCTCAAAACCAGTCAGAAGTTTTATGTACAAATATCACCAGGTTATTTGCTATTATAATTGGCTGCTAATGTAAGGAGCCATTAGGGTATAGAAATATTAATCAGAGATTAATTAGTTATCTGGGAATACCAAAGCAGCTTCTTACAAAATGCAGAAAACACGAGCTATACCTCCAAGGATGGGTAAGAAGAAAGTACCTTCTTTGATGACTAAGATTTATGTAATTTCACCACAGGAGTATTTCAAGAACGGAAAGACTTTGATATAGAAAATGCAAGTGCTGAGACAGATCTGAAAGAGATCGCTACCCTCTGATAAACTGCACCGAAACCGAGAGCCCCGAAACCGAGACAAAGGAAACATCAAAGCTCTCTTCTTAAAGAGATGAAAAAATCAAACACAGTTTGACCAGAGCCTGCAGAAAACTCACAGACTTTTGGCAGAAACAATACATCAGAGCAGCACAGCCAGATCCCTCCGGACCTTGCTGGTTTGCATTTGTGGGGAGCGAAGCATCAGCTAACGAACCATGCTTTGGGTACGGATGGGCACAACATCTCAACGCTGCCCTGAGCTCCTGGGGAAGCCAGTAGGAAGCACCAGCACCCGGCCAAACTGCTGACCGATGATGCTCTGGGAGCCTCGGGTCTCCTGTTCCACTGCTCAGAGCTGGCTGTTCTGCTCCTGAAGATGTGTCACAACGAACTTGAATAAACAAAGACCAGGATTTAATTGCATTTTTCGATTCTGAGTATTTCTTAGCAGGCCTGTCGTAACGCTTCCTGTAAGTAAGTGAACTGACTTGGTGTAATAGCATTTAGTTAAGATTAGTTATCTCTGCTAATGTTTAAACTGCTTAAATTATTGCAGACAAACGAGTCTCAGCAGCCGTTCCGTAAACACCAGGCTCACCAACTCTATGTAAAAAGCTCAACCCCTGCAGCAGGACTCTCTGCTGATCCCATAACCAGTACCTAGCAGTTTGGGTTCACTAAAGAAAGCGGCTGCACCAGAGCAGAGTTAACTGTGAGCAAGCCCCAGTGGGAGGAGGCAGGGAAGAGGATGTGGATGCCTCTCCCATCCTCCCCTGGCTGCTGAGGACAGACCATTCAGCCAGGCAGGGCACAACCTCCAGGAAATACATATAATAGGAGTCACTATTAAGCCTTAATCAGCTTTGAGAGAACATTAAGACTTGGCTCATTTTCCTTTTCATTTTAGTAATTTTGGTGATAAAATTACTTGGCTCTGAACACTTCAAAACGCCCTTTTCTATCCCGCATAGGATATTGTCAGATTTTCCCTTGCAGTGTTTTCCATTCATTTGCATAAATTATCTTTTCTTCTGCTCTTAAATGACGCTAAAATAAACAATGGAAATATCCAATTACACCATATTCTCTTATTTAATAATTAGATACTATCTTTGCACTTACAGAACCCAAGCCTGACATCCAATAAACCCGCGACAAAGCTTCAATTAGCCCTAACAATGCCCATAAACCTGGCGGTGCTTTACAAAGATACATAAATGTCAGCACCTTTATTGTACATGAAGAAAATGGTGCGCCGAAAGCAGCTCAGATGCGTGGTCGAATCACATCATGTCCAAGAATCCAGCCCCCCTTTATTCCCTGACTAATTAGCATTTCTCACACCAGTGTTCCTCCTCTTAGCAGTGCTCAGCTCTGCAATAACACACACCAGCAGATAGGAAATATCACCTCTAGTCCTTTGGAAACAGCTGTCATTTTGCTGTAAAACTATTGCTTATACATACCTCCTGCTTCTTTGCAAGTTCTGTGAAACGCTGGTCTTCTAATTAAAATATATCCCTAGAGGGCTTGTTGGTTTTTTTTTTAATGAAAAATTACTTTTTTGGAGAAAAAAGTCAACCTTCGGACAACCACCAAAACCACATCAATGACTATGTTTAGCACTCAGAAATGAAGTGTTCAGAAATCCAAGATTTTACTAGTGATTGGCTACGTTTAAAAATATCAGTGTCATTAAGCAACAACAGTTGCAGAACACAGAACAAGACAACAGCCCAACTACACATCAGGAAAGGAAGAGAAGTCCATGTACCAAGTGCTTATTTTCTGTCCTTTGATAACATCATCTGCTCTCATAAAAGGCCAGCAAACACAGGGGAAAATTGGAGTATGGGCCCATTTGCAGCTACAGTCCTAAACTCTACTCTTAAACCAAAGCAGCACAACAGACAGCCATTAAACAGCAGCCCAAGACAGGCACATCAGGATGCTGAGAAAGCTTTGAGTCACTCCACCAGCAGCTAATGGCAGTCTGACCGCTGCCCAACCACCTGGCTGCATCCAGGTAAAAGCACTGCAGCATCCTCAGATGCTCCGCCACACCGCAGCGTTTGGCAGAAAGGAGAGGTGCAAGGGTCAGCAGGCAGAGTTAACAAGCACCGGTGAGCACAAGGAGTTGCTCAACAGAAAAAAACAAACTTGAATAGAAATGAAAGTGGTTAGTCACAAGGGACTATAATAGCCCGTAGTAAACAGTCCGGTTCATCAAATAAACAAAGTAAATATCCCGTCCTGCAAGATGCTGGGGAATTCTTTGAAAAGGAAGTGAAAGATCTCTGTTTTCGGTGAATTCAGTCCCATAAATTGTTCTTAAGCAGCTGTTCAGGGGGAGCTGGAGAAGCCCAGGCTCCCGCAAGGGAACACCGAACCTCTCGAAGCACAGAAGACGAGCACAGCCCGTGGCTTATGATCCTGAACCCAAATAGCAAGGTGTAAACACACACTCTACATGCCAGTGGATTTAGAGGGACTTGCAGAAGTAGCTTCAGAAAATAAAAGCTCCTTCATCGTACTAAGACCTCACCAGCTCCTATTTCTCCATAACAACCTGTCAGCGCCTCCTCTTCTGGATTTCAAAAATAAAAGCTCCATGCTGCAAAGGCTGCGTCCTGTGAGATCCATTCAGCATGTAAGGGCACACAGGAAAGGCCTCTGAAGGCTTTGGACCTGTACTTGTGGTTTGAGGGACATACAATTAAACTCAGCTGCTCTCAAAGTGGCAGAAGGGCGGAGGTTGACAATAATAAATTGCAAGCTCCTGTACAGTCAGCCAAAAGCAGCATCTCCTCTCCAGCTCCACCAGATACAAAATTAGAAACAGTTCTGGCAGCATTTTGGCTGTTGCTTGTGAAGCAAAAGGAAAGAGACTTGCTAAAATTCAGCTGACAGTTTTTGCATTTATCCTGGGTTCAACCACACCCAAGTCTGTTGAGTGTGAAAAGTTCCTGCACTGGCTTCAGCCAGCAAGAAACAGAAGGGCCAGGCACACACAGCACTCGGCCTTTCATTCACAAAACCACACATTTCTTACAGATGCCTACATCACACTGGATACGATCAGATAGCACCAGACTCACAGACGTGTTACCAAAAGCAGCTGCTGCTGGCAACTCCCAGCAGAGCCTCAGTGGTGTGACCTCATCTGGACTCATCTATCCACATAAATACTCAGGATGATGAGCAAGATGCACTGGATAGGAGACACCACATCTGCTTTACCTCTACGAGTCCTCCAGGTCCGTGTCACACACTCAGCAGTACAACTTGGTGCCATTGTGGGCATATCCACCTGAAACTCAATCATTGCATTATTAAAATGTAAACCCACGCCATGAATCCTACCATGGGTTTTTAAACCCATACAGCTATGCAGAACTGCCATGCAG
The DNA here is from genome assembly GCF_047663525.1 of Anas platyrhynchos. Lineage (NCBI taxonomy): Eukaryota > Metazoa > Chordata > Aves > Anseriformes > Anatidae > Anas > Anas platyrhynchos. The sequence goes on from NC_092594.1 coordinate 36,960,609, forward strand.
ATCTCCATTTCTTCACCATGCCAGTCTTATGACACAAACTTCTGAACTTCACAGCAAATTGCTATTTCAGTTTAACAGCAGTAATGCTTTCTCTCTGCAAAATGTTTGTTATCAAACAGAACAGGCAAGAACAGATGCGTAATGATGATGCGTAAGGGAGAGAAATTAACCCAAAATTCCTTAAAGGAAACCTCTGCCATACTATGCAGCCTCAGGACAGAGATTCATGGCTTGCCTAAACTCACTTCTCCTACAGAAAATCCCCTACAAACTCTCTCTCCATGTTAATTGTACTTCTGAAAGCATCTCTGCTCAGCACAGAATTTAATATGACAAACCAGCAGCTAATCCCATCAGCCGTCACACAACGCAATTTGATAGGGAAGGTTCAAAGACTGCTTCCAGTTAGCATGACCTTTGCCAGGATTTTTAGAAATTCTTGCGTAGACTTACCAGGAAACATAACAGCAACAGGATAACGAGAGACACAAGAAGCCAAGAGAGGGCTGACAATGTTGGGACTGATAAATCAGATCTGCATGAAGAATTGTATGTGCAGATCAGCAGGGCTGACGCTTTGAGCATGCACACTGTGATGCTGGCAGAACAGAAAAGATTAGAAGTAGAAAGAAAAAGTGGAAGAGATGACTCAGATGGAAAAAAAGGCAATACAACCGATGAATAATAATTATCAAAAATAAATCAAAAATATCTTCTGGCTGAAGGACAGCTTGGAGAGGTACACCGAGGAGATCCAGCTTTATGAGAGCAATGGGCAGCAGGATGTTACTGTATTGTTACTGGATGTTACTGTATTGTTACTGGATGAGACCACGTGTGAGACCAGTGAGGCCCAGAAGTCTGTGGGATGGACTCCAGTGGGTCCTTGAGAGGCAGCTGCCTGCTCCTCAGCTACCTGTCGCTGCAGGGAAGTGGGCGCGTGACGCAGAGCGCTCCACCCAGCCCCATGCTGCAGTGCCTCCCTTTTCCCTAATGACTGGATTATGCAGAAGATAGTCAGATCCACAAAGTCAGGGCTTTGCCTTATCGTTCCACACCCCTGCGGAGTCGGCTGTCATAAAGCACTAGCTGGACACACCGCGCTCATTAACCCCTCCTGCTCTGTGCTCACAGCACTGAGGCTGCACACACAGCAGTGTCAGCCTTCTGGTCGTCTTGGACACAGCTGATGTTTGGGGAATTAACACCCATTCCAGCCCCTCCAGTCCCCAGCTATTCTGGCACAGCCCTATCTCCTCAAAGATGAACTTGCAGCCTGCAGTGAAGTCATTCTAGTTGACTAGAGGTGAAGTTAGTCTTCGAGATCCCTTCTGAGATGGTAACAGCTTTAAGGATGCGTGTGTCTCCTGGAGGAGAAAGCTTTAATGCATTACACGGGACACAGCAGCATACGAACTGATGGAACTCTGCAGGACACTACCCCAAAATGAGAGAAGAACTCCTGTAACCTCAGAATGCTTGTACAGATTACCAAATTCAGGGCGTATTTCCAGCACTGCCTGATCTAATCACCCCTCTCTGAAGAAAGCGAGACGCTACAGTATTTGTTTTCGAAGTGACTGCTGCAAAAGAAACTGCTACGACCTAGAGCAACAACCCAAATCCAAGTAACGCTTCCAAAAATACAGTTCCAGCCTGAAAAAAGTTTGCTTGAAATTTATACCACCATGCTGAGTAAGTTTTGAAGGTCACTGGGAGGACGTGCAAGGAAATCTACTTTCAGAGAGGGCAAACCTCACAACATCACCTACATTTCAGCCACTCTTGAAAGCGGACTGTAAACACGTGCATAAATACACATTCCCAAAGAATGACCACATTCAAACTTTCACCACAACATTTTAAATTCCTCTGAAGACCACATGAGCCTCTTAACTGTGGTCCCAAACTTGAGAATGATGAGAACACAGATACCTGAAGAGCACAAGCTTGCAAGGAGCTCTTTGTGGGGAAACCAAGACGTGCACGTGGAATTTAATGTCCAATGCAAGCTGCTCTGGGATAAAGCAACCAAGATCTGGTCAAGGGAGTCCTACAAAGCTTCTGCAGGAACATGAACTCCCAACCACACCAAATGATTTGCAGGACAGAGACCTCCAAAATTAGCATTTTTCTGCACAGAATTATTTACCTTGGTGTTATCAGCTTAGGTCAACAACCTGTCAACAGACCCCAAACTTTCTTTTCAAATGATAATCAAACTGTGCACATCTCTTTCACTCTTCCGTGTTCCGAGCGTTACTTACAGTTGTGTGATGAGAGACGCTGCCTCCGATATTGAGGTTTTTGAGGAGCTGGGGAGACCCTCCATACTGCCCTGAGATCTGCTTCCTGACTTCAGCAGCTACGGTTCTGAAACAAAACAGGGACAACGTCATCTCTGGAAAAGAATTACAACACAGACAATTTTCCTCTGCTGCTGGAGTGAAACCAAGCCCTCAGTGCGCTGGTTGGAGTAAGAGCATCACCAGACCGCGTGTATTAAACTCCTGGAGAATCACAGAATTACTGCAAGGCTCCACATCCACGTTCTTAACAGCAAGTGCATTTTTTTTTCTTTGTGAACTACTCTTTTGTGCACACACATGGCAATAAAACACAGGACACCGAGCACAAATAACTGTGTTCCCAGCAGGCTCTCTCTGATTCTCACCAAGGCAAGCTCTCCTCCAGGGCTCTCGATACCCCTTAGCAGCTCCAAGCCCAGCCACACATCTGCTCTTGTGCTCTGCTCTCTCTTTCTCATCCCTCGCTAATTCTTGTTTGCTGCAGCCCCTTCCCATCCAGCACCCAGCCCCTTCGGCACCCAGCTCCGTGGCAGGGTGGGATGATATGCCACAGGACCAGCACAGGGGAAACAAGTGGCCAGGTCACCACGAACACTTTTCCCTTTTCACAAAGAAAAGGCAACGGTGGGCTGGTGGTGGGATACAAAACTAGCAGGGCACACAATGCCTTGTGCCCTCCACCGGACAGAAATCCCAACGCCGGGCAATTTTTCTCACCAGCGAGGGTAAACGCACGTCAGTCATCCCATGGCTGGAGGGTGAAACACATCCAGAGCCTCTCTCGGGGTTTTCACTTCCCCCAGTAAAACACGATACCACCAGTGAAAGCACAACCTCGGGGCAAAGCCACCGAGGGAAGCCCTCAGCAAGCACCACATGGGAGAGGGAAATGCCAGCAGCCACGTGCCACGCCGCAGCTCGCCTCGGCACAAACGCTTTTGTTTCAAAGCCCAAAGCCCGGATTCTTCCCCCACAAACCCATTTTGCTGTAAAGCTGCTGACCAACCCCCTCCCCACGCCCTGGGCAGGAGGAAGCTGCTGCTGTGCCTGGTTTCTGGGCCACATCTTGCTCCCTGCAGCAGCACCGCAGCCCGCCCTGCCTCCCAGATGTGAGGTGTCCGGCTCCACGGAGATGAGAAGCAGCAAATAAACCAGATGTCCCCATCTGCGAGGGCACGGCCCTGGTCAGGGGGATTTATTTCTGCCAAATCAGCAATCTTTGCAGGAACAGCCATCGCGCAGGGGAAGCTGCTGCGTGCCACCATGGTGCGAGGGCTGCTGAAACCCTGCAATATAAAAGGGGTGAAATCCCCACAATTTGGGATGCATTCAAATGGCTGCTTGGCATGGAAAACGTGACACATCTGCAGATGATGGGATGTAAAAGCTTCCCCACATTGCAGGTGATCTGTTTTAAACCTGATCTCTCACTCCGTGCAGTTCCTCATGGTACACAGAGGATCAGGACCTAGCACAGTGCTGGAAAACTAAACATCTTTCCCTGCTTCAAGGGACACGTGCTGTTTCCAGACGGAAAGTACAGCCTGAGCAGGAAATTCCTTCTCAGCCGTGCAGGCACAGCCGATGGATGCCCACATACATTGCTCGGCGAGGCTCCTCCTGCACACAGCAGCTCTTTACGGACCCAACGTGCCTGTCCAGAGGTTCTCTGTCCTTTCTTCTGGCCCAGCTGGGACCTGTCAATGCACCTTCACTCCCCTACAGTTGTGTTTCCCCCAAAACAGTTGTGTTTTACCCCAAACTGCAGGAGAAGCAAGCTCAGCTACGACGACAGCGCTGCTCAGGGGCATGAGTCTGCATGGCTGCGATCCCACCGCTCAACATCATCCCTGCTGGGAAGGTCACTTGATGCCCAAGGGGGAGAAATGCTGTAAAACCCAGGGGAGGCACTGCTCAGCCCGGCTTCTTCCCGTGTGCTGTGCGTCGATGGCTGCTCATCTTGGCATCCCATTAAAAACCTCAAGGAACACAAGAAGTTCCACTGAGGACTATTGCAAGGAAGAATCACAGAAAGTCCTAGCTGAACAACATCCAGTGTGACCACGACTGGCATCGTTGCCCCCAAGTCCCGATGCTCCCCCATTTAACATTCAAAACAAGCAACCAAACCCTGCCTACGTGAGCAAGGTGGCTACGGCTGGGCTTCAGATTCCCGACGGGTGCTTCCAGGACTTCCTACACCACTCCAAGCCCGAAGTCCAATCACAGACCCCCGTCAGTTACCTTTCTGTACTACTGCATTCACAAACTGCTGCATTCACTACTGCATTCATGAACTGCTGGAAAGCACCATGCTTCTGATGCTTAAAAGCCATCTTCTAATGTAATCAAGACACCAAGTGTATTTATGCTTGGTTTTGTGGCAACGTCATCGGTTCGGTCCAAGAGCCCTGTGGTCCAGCTGGCAGCCTGGCCTCGTAACGCTCTGCTTCATCCCCATCGCTCACTCCAGGTCAGGCCTGCCCAGCGCTTTGCAGAACCAACCCAACCCTTTTCTGTTGAGCAAACACCTTAGCTGACAAATTTTAGGATGGGTTCTTCGTGGCTTCATCACACGGGTTCACCATCAGCGGTAACGCAGGTGGCTTCCTCTCCTCCATCTCCAAAAGCTCTTTGTCCATGAGGAGTGCCACCTATTCATGACCAGTAAAGCTCTTTGTCCATGAGGAGTGCCACCTATTCATGACCAGTAGGTCACGTTAGAGTACAACCCTAAACGTTGTTTCCATTACAACTAGAAGCTAGGCTTCCTACACCAACTTGGGTACGCCGAATGCAACCAGAAAAAAGAAATAAATCTCAAAATAGTCTCCAGCTGAACAAAAAATCCATTTGGCGGAACAGAAGAGCCATTAAAGCTCCTGATAATTAAAAGGACACATAAAAAACTGCCTCTTTAATAGCTGTCTTATATTCAGCATGTAACCTGGGATCCTTAGACAAACATTCCAGTTAATTACAGCCCGCGGTCTCGCGAAGCCCAGGGTCTCTATGTTTAAAGCACGCCTTCCCCAGTCACTTCCTTTCTGACCTCCTTCACTGGTTAATTATTGTGTGTGCATGCGGTTCACACAGGGAAAAAGAAAAAAAAAAAAAGACAAAGGAGAGGAAAAAAAAATCCCCTCGGAGCTGGCTTATACAGCAAAACACGACTGGTCATTTTCTCAGCGCTCAGAGCCGCGAATGAAGTGAAGCCATTGGTTTGCACGTCTGTTCTTCCTCACTGCACACAAAAATATTCCTGCTTTTACGTGGCTCACACCCTGCCAAAACCAAGAGATGTTCCTTTTTGTTTTTAGCTTAGGAAACGTACTGGAAATATCAGTTTTTCTTGTCTTCCCAAGGAAAGGCTCACCGAGACCTCGCAAGGACCTTAGCATCCTTCTGACACTGGGTTGTACCACCCAAGGGGTTAGGAGCTTTTCCCTTTCACAGAAACAAATAACACAGGTCAAACAGAGCTGACAATTTTTGCCCCAAACGGAGCTTAGCAATGGGTTTCCACTCAGACTCGGATGTTAGCACAACTCAGCGCTCACTCAGTGTCCAGCAACTGACCGCCATGCAGCGACAGCTGTCACTTCTCACTCCTCTGTGAAAATGCTCAGCTTTCCTGCCTCCATGTAGCAGGAGACATCGTTCTTTTTCCATACACTTTGTGGAAGTCTCTCGTTTCCAACAGACGGCTCCGTCCAGGCTGTGAGTCACCAGGTCCGCGGCGTGGTGCATGAGGGAACCGGCTCGAGGGAGAGCTCTGGCCCCGAGCTGCCGTGCCTCCGAAACCCGAGGCTCTGCTTCCTCCGGAGCGACTTCCTCTCCTTTCGAGCGGAATGGGTTTGATTTACAATCTGAAGGGGAGGAAAAACCCTGCCCGATGAGTGCTGCGGGAGAGTGTGGGTTTTTAATTGGCAGAGCAGATGAACAACAACATGTTCCCTTTTTCCTTACCACTGGTTAAAGCAGCAGTCACCGTACAAAGCGACCTGTGGTGCTCTCCTGACAACATCTGGGTATTTAGGCAGAAAGGATCACCCCGAGGCTGAGCTCCCAGGAGACCCGACTGTGAAAACCACAGGACTGGATCCTCCAGAACTCCTTCACAGCTCATGTGAAGACAAACAAGGAAGCCTAGGCCAAATCAGCAGCGCTAGTTGAGCCTCAGAGACAAGCTGCTCTGCCTTCTTGCCTGCACCGAGCAGCCGGGGATTTCCGTAAGCCTCGCAGAGCACTGCTGACTCCAGCACGAGATATCCACAGCAGCGGAACAGGGCCAGCAACGCAGCTTTTGGAGAAGAGGGAAGAAGCTCCTGTTAAAAAGACTTTTAATTATCCGTGGAAGCGTTCTGACAACGCAAATGGCATCTGGACAAAGGAGGAGAACAGAGTGCTCAAGCACCCCGCTGAGCCCAATGTACAAATGTACATTTAGCCTTCCCCAAGGCTCCTCTTGCAGTACCCCGTCAGCACCAAGGGAGCTTCTCAGAAATGAGGCACTAGCTCTGAATGTACCAAAGACAAGAGTTTTGCCCTCAAAGCACCGGCATAAAGACAACAAGCCGAGAGGACTCCAGAAATCTGTCCATACACAATGTGAAACCTCGGGAAGGTGGGAAATTTCTGGATCATTTATGACCCAAGAGCAGGGTCAGCTCCTTCCAGGCAGGGCTCTGCTGAGGACCGCGGCCCCAGGCAGCAGTGCCATGCAGCTCTGCGTGATTCCCGTTCATGCAGAAGCTCCTGAGGGCAAGCAGGTGAACACCTGAGGGTGAAAAGTGTTTTCTCCAGATGTCACCAGAAACCAGGAAAAGGAAAGGTAAAAATCCTCAGCAGCTGAATAAAAAACACCAGTAAAAATCACACTCTGAGCTCTGCATGAGGCTGAAAGGCATGGCAAAACCAAGGGTAAGGCAGGTGCATTATAAGAGGTCAGAAGGACCCTGATCAACCACGAACAGGGAGCAGGGAAGGAAGAACAAACTCTTCCAAGGATGGACACCTTCAGAATGGCAATGGTCTGACCGAAGCAGCAGCTCTGGGCTACGTTGCCCAGTCTCGAGATGGCTCATGAGCAACGCGAGGGCACTGAAACAGGGACTTGTATGAAAGGCTGCATTCATTTGCCTAGCTGTGTATGATGCATGATGTTTAAAGAGAGATTTTTCCTTTCTCTTCATATGAATTCCAACCAAATCTGCAGGTCTTTTCCTCTGCCGGCCCCTGGAAAGACTGGAGATCTGGGATCCAGCCTGCTTCAGTGCCTGGGACGTTGAGGAACTCGGTACTGACCTTTCTGGAGGTTTTGCTTCCACATCCCATTTCACATGCGACACCATAACCAGAAAAAAATATGGGGATAAGGGAAAGGGGACACGTGCAGGGGACAGCACAGCCCCAGAGGGGCTGCATGCAGCACTCAGACAAAACACTCAGCCCTTGGTGAGGCAGCTTAGCTGGCTCAAGAGTAACGTACTGGTGCTTGTCTGGCTTTTACTGAAAGCTCTTAAAGCCTGTAGTTCACCTGACTGGTGAGGATCCTGCCTTCTGCTAAATCTTTCTAGTCCCTCAAAAACCATATGAGCTGAACAGAGGCACTATGTAGAAACACGTCTGTTCTTACACAGGGCTGGAAAAAATAGCGTAGAAGCAACTACAGAAGTCTTATGATACTCCAGAAGGATGCTCCAATAGTTTAATAAAAAAATCATTAACAATATATTTTCAATTAAAAATTAACAATTTCAGGCAAGATTTCAGGTATTGTTTACCTCTCTATTGCAAGTTTAACTTGAGAGTTTCTTCTGATAGGGTCAAGAAGAACGAATAAGTACATGGGGTGGGCAAAGTTCAAGCTAAAAATCTCTCCTGGTTTGAAGCCTTCCAATAAAAAAGCAGCCTAACCTGGTCAGAAAGGTATCTTTTAACAGGCTGCCTTCAAAAGGTTTTTTCAAACTGCCGCAGGAGTCACTGATAGCTGCTAACCCTAACATTTAAACGTGCCAGGAGTAACAAACAGCCACCACCCGACCCCGGAGTCCTGCGTGCACCCTTGAGGTTCACCACACTGGTTAAATGGAGCACAGGCAGTAAATCAGTGCCGTGAAGACCGCATCTGTGGTCTTTCTAAGAAGCAGAACAGCCAACCTCCTGTCTCCTTTCTACCACTACTGTAATAACCAGCTTAGGGACTTGCATCTCTTTGGTACGCAGGCCTTAAAGTAATTTACCTTCAGGGACCTGCAGTCCATCCCACTTGAATTACACACTTTCAGCCAGACCAAGAGCGGCATGACCATTTCCCGTGAATAAGACAAATGGTATGTCTACCTCAATAAGCAAGCCAAACCGGAGGGCAGAGCGTGAATATGGGATGGCTCTATTCTTCTTTAAACAATGGAACGGGGGAGGGCTTCCAGCAGCCACCAAGGCAGCTCCTGGGACTTCCGTATGCTGCTTGCTGGGGAGCAGAGCCCAATCTCTCAGCCTGGGGAACAGGAGCAGGCAGAGCAGCACTTTCTGTGCCAGCATGAGGAGGGCTACAGCTCAGTCCGAGCTGCTGCCATTTGGTGGGCTTGAAAACACACCAGGCGGCTTAGATGCAAAGGTACACAATGGTGGCACAGCTGCAACCCTGACGGCCACCACCCCATGAAATGAAGGTGTCCGTGCTGCTGTGTGATGAGCTGACTGCGCTGCGAGCAAGGCTGACACAGGCAGAAGAAAGGAGCACCACAGTGGTGACCCCAGGGCCCTTTTATTTAACCCCAGGGCCCTTTTATTTCACTTCCCGCCGGGGCTGCGGGACTCCAACGCTCCTGCTTCCAGGGTTTGTCTCTCATGTGACTATTCCTGTGACTACAATCCCAGCTGGAATGGGGTGGCAGAGAATCCAGCCCTCTCCATTCCTCAGACCTTGACCTGCCACGTTAACCCCTGGCCGGAGCACACCCAAAGCTGCAGAGAGGTGTGAGAGGAGCAGCGTTTTCCCCCCTGCCTTCAGATCCTGCGTGGGGTGGGATGGACGCCGCTCCTCTACCTCCTTCCCAGCCTCTTCCTCTGACCGGCTTCTTTTCCAGTGGCCTCTATCACGATTTCTGCAACTGCAGCCGGCTGGACCTGCTGTTTTATCACTCAGTGGCACGAAAACGATCCTCTTTTCACTTCTGCCCACAGCCTCCCGGTGAAACCCACGGCTCCCACTTGAACTCTGCCCCAAGCTCCAGCTGGGAGGGGAGCCAGGGCCACACGGGGCTCCCCGGCCAAGCCAACCTAGAGAAAACCCACAGCTCCCACCTGGCCCTGGAAGCCTCATTCTTACGGAAAATCGCAGCAACCTCAAATATTCATAACAACAACGTCTAACACGGCGCTGCTTGGCATCACACGGCTCCACGGGGCTGACAGCAGCAGCCCCCAGCCTCCTCCACCCCCACCCATAGCCCCCCACAGCCCCCCACAGGGGCTCCATTTCCCCACGGGGCCGGGGCTGCAGCAGCGCGGCCCGGCAGGGAAACGCCGCGGGGCGCCCGGGAGCGGCCGGCGCGGCCTTTGTTCGCGGGCAGCCTCCCGGAGAGCCGCCCCCCGCCGCCCCCCTCCGCCACCACCCGCTTGTAGCGGGGGAACCGCGGCCCCTCCAGCCCTGCCCGGCCACCCCACACCCCGCCGGGGGCAGGCGGCGCCCCCCGGGGCCGGCACGGAGGGTGGAGGAAGGGGGGGGGGGGACACACGACCGCGGGCCGCGCCGGGCCCGGCTTCCCCTCAGCGGCTGGAGCCCATCCCCGCAGCCATCCCCTCAGCCTCAGCCGCAGCCAGCCCCGGTGCCGCCGCCCCGCTACCTGCTGATCTTCTGGGCGAAGGCACGGCGCTCCGCCATGGCCGCGCTGAGGGGCCGGGGCCCTGATGCTGGGCGGAGGAGGAGGCGCGCACCCGAGCGGCGCAGCCGGCCCAGCGCCCTCCTCCTCCTCCTTTTTCCTCCTCCTTTTTCCTCCTCCTCCTCCTCTTCTTCCCTCCTCCTCCTCCTCCTCTTCTTCCCTCCTCCTCCTTTTTCCTCCTCCCTCCCTCCAAAAGGTCCCGACCCCTCGGCTCGGACCCAGAGGGTCTCCAACTCGTGTTTTTTTTTTTGGGGAGGAATGCACAAAAATAAAGCTGTTTCGGGGCTTTGAAAAAACTGTTGGACCCGCGACGCGTTCTCGCTGATGATTCTGAGTGGACGCTACCCGGCATGTGGCGTGGGTTCATCTAACCCAGGGAACTATTAATAGTACTAGGATGTGTCCCCAAGTCGCAAGTGTTAATTCATCCGATCCCATCTGCTTGCGTTGCGTGAATGCTTCCAGCGCGTTGTGCCTGCAGCCCGAGCACACCCATTTTTCCACCAGCGACTTGCAGCTGCACACAGTTATCCTGCGTTTCTGTCTGCGTGTGTTTGCCCGGGGAATGTCAGGCCCCAAAATCTGCAGATACGTACACACATGAGCAGTCCCTCCGGCGTTAACCAGGCTGTGGCATGTCCGAAGCGGGGCCAACGGGGATACGGTTGTGGCCTGCCACCAAATTGTGCTGCCACGCATCCCACACGTGCACGCAGATGGAGATGCTGCAAAGCAAAGACCCATTGTGTGCCACCCAGCGAGGGCTGCTCTTCACCAGGGGGAGGGGAGGAAAAATCCCCCAACTGTCCGCCCAGACAAAGACTTCTGCTCCTGAATTGCTGCCGGCGTGTAGGATTCCCCCTGGCTAAGTCCGTCATGGAGGGTGTACAGGACAGCCAGCCAGCCATAAACCTGACATCCCAATCAGTTCTCGTACACTGTACGTGCTCACAAGTACAGACCTCATCATGTGGGACCACCAGAAACGTTTCCTCTCTCCCCATCCCCCATCCTGCATGGAATTTCCTTTCCAAAAGGACATCGGCCTGAGATGCAGGAGGACTCATTTAGCCCTGCCTTAAGGGAAGCTGTCACTGCCTGGCTCTTTTATGCTGAAACTGAGAATCCCACATCTCTGAAAAGGGGGATTCTTATTGCTGCCCAAAGGTGCCAGGAGCGATCCAGCCCCACGAGCTCTCATACAGACACAGAGGAGCTCAGGTCCGTCAAGAGCTCTTGAATTTTAGGATTCTCCGGTCAGTTACTGCTACTGACAGAAGAACTTGATTCATTGGTGGCACATGCAAATTTGGCCAAGTATTATCCCCCAAAGCTATATATACCTTATTTTAAAGCTTTCTACAACTGCTTTGCTAGCGTGGGTTGCTGAAAAGCAGAGGGTATGTTCCAAACTGCAGTAGCGACACGGGCGACTTCAAGGCTCTGTCTGTCGGGCAGGAACGGCGCAGCTTGGAGCAGCCCCCAGCCACCCCTACCGCCTGCCTCTGCCCGCGCACCATCTGCGCTGTGTGCCAGCTGGTTCCTGCACCTCCTCAGCGTGTGGCACAGGGCTGGAGGTAACCAGTTGTGGAGTTCTGGGGTCAGCTCTGCCCCTCTGTCAGCGCCTTTTGGCGCCTTTTGGCCAGATGAGCTCAGGCAGCCCTCCCATCCCTGTGCAGGAGGCTGCTGGCGGAAGGGCAGGCGGGTGAGATGTGCCCGCACCCCAGCCGCGCCTGACGGATGTGCTCTGACATGGGAGGCTGCGGGCTGCGAGGAAGGGAAGTCTGCGTGGATACCAGGGCTTGAAACTGCTGGCTGAGGTGGGGACAGACATCCTGCTCTGCCACCCCTGCCGGAGAGGTCTCCTGTCCTGGAAGAGCAGGATAGGAACTGGGAGCAGTCAAGGTTTAAGCTACGGCAACAGTCTCTGCTTGCCAGCGAACGGCCTTTGTGCTGCTTGTACATCGTCACTGCAGAGCTACACGGAGCAAGGGACATTCACCTCTTTGTCAAGGATTTGTTATTCGTCTTGTTGAAGCACGTAAATGTACAGAAGTTTCAACAGAGATGAAAAAAAAAAAATGACTCTACCCTATCTAATGTGGAACATCTAGGTACGAAAGTGAATTTCAGAACAATAACAGAAAGATTTCTCATTACTGTTCAGGCAGTAACAGCCCAGCAACAGTCTACAAAGTTGCACCGATGACTTTAAATGCTAAGAGATCACAAAAGGCAGTAGAAACGTACACTTGGAAAGGGCTTCTATAGATTGACCCTAATCTTGCAGTGTGTGGAGCAATAATCAAAAGAAATCGAGGAAAAAGTGAAGAAGTACGAGGAAAAGACGCAGTCTTTCACAATTATAAATTCAACAATGCCAGACATTACAATTCATAGTGCCAACAAATCCTTCCTCTGTGTTGCTGACAAATCAGCATGACTGATGTTGTGGCGTCTTATTTCGAGCGCCCCAGTGAGTGCTGCCACTGACAGGCACTGAGTCATGTAACCTTTCTGCCTGTTTTCTCTGTACCTTGTAACAAAAACAGGCCACCTATCTGAAGTTCACAGCTCAGACACAGTGCTCTGTCAACACATGTATCTGTGAAACAGCACCTGCCCTTCTCTCCCTCACAGTGAAAGGTTGTGAATGAAGAAGCATTTCAATCCATTCAGAACCATTCTTGTCCAAAACCACACACATCCTCTAAAATAAGTGACTAAAATGCTTTTTTTTTCTTTTTTTTTTTTTTTGAGAATGAATTTCACTTGGCTACAATCAAACGGGGCAAAGGCATCTTGTGAACATAGATGTAACTCCTCGAGTCTGATAATTCCTAACGTTGGATCTTGCGCAAGAAAAATCTTTTGGATTGTAGCCACGAAACATTTAGCAAAATGTGAACTGATCCCGTGCCTTGTCTCTTAGCAGTCCATGTACTCATTCCATTGCTTCCTTGTTCTTACGTAAACTTCCTCAAAGCCAAAACACCAAAACACAAAACACAAAATGTGTCCAGCATAATTCGATAAACAATGAAGTAAATAAGGGACTGTAAATTCAGAGAGCCATCTACTGGCAACTAAGTGAAACGAATTAAACTCATTAAGGGCCAAATCTCTGCCTCTCTCAGGCAAATTTCTTTATAGTTAAGAAACTAAGCACAAATAAACCCGTGTATAATTATCATTTCAAAGCATATGTGGTAAAAGTGAAGCTGCTGGTTCTCGGAGCAAGAAGGAGCTGCCTCGTTAGCCCAGTGCCTGGATTCTACGGGGTGAATGAGAAAGGAAGAGTAACAGAATAAAGGAGTGAGGACTGTTCGAGTGCCTGCAGCCTTCAATACATCCCTTACATCCACACTATTTCTCTTATAGATGGCTCAAGTCAGGTACAGAATAAGCAAATAATAGCAGAGCTGGAATTAGAGCCAAGGTGCCCTGAGTTTAGTGCTTCAAAGATGAGTTTTAGAGGGAACAATGTTCTTCATCACTACCATCAGAAGATCACAAGGGATACACATGGCAAGGGTGCTGCAATGAGTTCCGGACACTGAATCAAATCATGTCAACTACTGCATGACGCACAACAGCTTTGCATAAAAGTCTCCTGCCTAGAGAGATATTTCCCAGGCTGAGCCTGACCCACAGCAGGATCATGCTTCCTCTCTGGGGAACAGCAGCTCCAGGCACTGGTACTCTCAGAAGATGAGTGAAACCACAGCAGTGTGCAGTTCCTCCCCTCCTCTTGGACTTACCTCCACTATTTTAGGTGGCTTGGGAAGACCAGAAGACACTTGCACAGGAATGGTGGCCAGACTCCGTACTTCTGCACGAAAAGCTCCTTTTGGAGGAGAAATGGAAATTTGAATCCTCAGCCACACTGGCCTTTCTGCAGCCTTCTTCACATGGCAGTGTTTGACATCTGCTTCATTTTTTAAATTCTTCGTCTCTTGGAATGATCACTTGCAGATTTCTTCATTTTGATAGATTCTTGAACTTAAATCTCCTTGGCTACAGACTTGCAGTATTCCCAGCTGAGATTCAACTAATTTCTGCTAACGTTTATCACTTTTAGGTACTGTTTCTATTTAACTAAGATCTTAAATTAATCATAGCCTTGACACAGGTTCTTACAGGTATCTGACTGGCCCCTCTTCTTCTCTAGTCTCATCCCGGGAAGGAAATCTGGTTTTGGATGGAGTAAGTGGTACAAGCAGAACCGTGCTGGCTAAATCAGTGGAGGCAAACACCTCAACAGCAATCTCTGGAGGGGTATGCCCAGTTTGTCACATTCATCTTGCATGACTTCAAGAATGGTGCACAAAGCACTGTCACAATTGCTTCCACAGGCAGACTGACACACCAGGCACATGTGAGCAGATTCACACTTTGGTAGAAAGGTGAGTCACATCTGGAAAAGGACCTCTGGGCCACCCTTAGCAGATAGCATAGTTATTGTCAAGTCTGTGCAGGCATGTGGGAAGATTTCAAGAAGCAACATGGGAGAATCCTTATCTGAAAGGATTCATCAAGCATACATGCTTCCTTGTTGCTTTATTGCTTGCTTGCATTGACTATTAACCTTGAAGATCCCAACTTCTTTGGGAAACCTGTGACATTGTAGAGAGATGGGTTTGCTTCTGAGACAAAATGCTTGTCCATAGCTGTTATATTTTAATCAAAAATGCTTCTCATCTTTATAAAGCTCTGTATCCTTCATCTAACCATTCTATTTCAAGCAGTGTTGCTAAACGCAAACAACCCTGCTACAAGCATGTCTGAGGTTTTCTGTTCTGAAATGAGTGGGAGCGACCTTGGTGTAACCTATTCTAACAAGTAGTTCTGTGAGCAGCAGAATTAACACAGCCTGGATTCCAGTGTTCTCCCTTTATCCCATCCCTGGGTCTCTTTTTACTTGAACAGCTATTTCCACAAAAAAAAAAAAAAGAAAAAAAAAAAAAAGAAAAAAAAAAAGAGGTATTTAGTGTCTCCAAGGCCCTGCAAACCTGATTAAATTGCAGAGTGGTTTCAAAATGTTCCAGAGGGAAACAGATCAAACATGGCTTACTTCCCTAGGAAATTAAACTAAAAATAAGTGAGGAAAATTTCCCTTCTTTATAGCTCCTTGACCTAAGGTCTGCTCTGTTTACAAAACAGACAAATGGGTATTTTGGAAAGCACATACAGGTTGGCCAAATATTTTCTAAATATATTGCAGATTATTGATGAATGCTTAGATGACTTCCCAGAGGCAATCTAGTTGGCCAGTGGCTCATACAGCAGTAGAAGCTGCATTCCCCTGACTGCCCACCAATTTGGTGTTACCTCGCCGATCTGCAGTATTTGGTGGGTAACTGTTCTGTAACCATGATATCTCAAAGATCCATAAAGCAGAGAGTATCGTCTCTAATTTTCAGACTTCTTGGCTTTGCCTCGTTGTGTTACCTGTTTGGGTTACCTACCAAAAAAGGAAAGACAAATTAAATTTTCCATAAACACAGATTTTAAATATTTTGTTACTTTTACCATATTAATTTAGTACAAATAGAGCTCAAAGCTGCTTTGCATGGCCTTTATGGCATTAAAATACTTAAAGAATAAACTCTGTGATGTTTGTTAGAAGTTTGTTGAATGCAATCTGCCCTCTCCCACTCCCTCTGCAAATCTCTCCTACAGAAATAGGAATTAGTCAGTGTGAAGAAAACTCTTTCTTTACAGATAGTTATTTATGGTTACCCATGGAATTATTCTGCAATCAAAGCTTTGTTTTGCATGATCTGACTGATGCAAAAAGCAGAAAATAAATATCTTCATTCTCATAACCTGATTGCCTGAGGGATTTGCAATGTATATCCAGATGGCATATTGTGTGGCCTATCAAATCAGGGCATGGTTATTAAATTTCAGAGCAGGAAGGTGCAGGCAACTAATTTCAGGCAAGGGAATCATCATCTCATCTGATCAACTGAATAATTCTTTGTTCAATATTTACCCAAATCCAAGCCATGTGAGCTACTGAGCTCTCAATATTCGAGACCATGCACAAACAGACAAGCACATTCATCTTTGTCTTTGAAAATATAAGCAAAGCTGAAACTTTAAAGAACTATTATTTCTAAAATAGGTCATAAAATTCTGAAGGCAGGTCTGTCTCCTTCTGCCCTGACAGATTACCCAGGGCTGTGGGGACAGTCTTTCAGGAATTTAGTACAAACAGGAAATTATTTTTATATTTAAATCTTTATCTTTGCTTGGAATATAAAGATACATGCGGTGTGTGTGCAACTTTCTGTTTATTACCTTTCCTTTTCAGTTTCAAAAGGAACGGTGACAGCTTGTGACCATTTTTTTTTAGGATTTTTCAAATTTTATCACGGTAATGCTGTTACTACACTGCTGTGTGGAGATGCTCACTGGTAGAAAGGATTCCCCAGAAGAGATGGGGATTGTGATCACTGATTTATGGGAACACAGCAGTGAGGTGCTGTTAGCAGAGGCAAGCAGTGAGCTGAAAGGCAGGGGAAGGAGCAGAACCGTGATCTCCCACATCCTAGCTTCAGGCCAATAGCTCGATCAGTGAAACGCGGTGTGTCTTCTGCTTTGCACCCTTACACCCAAGATCTTCTGCCCTTATGGACGCAGTATGTGGAACATATCATGTCCATGGGATGACACATAAAAAAACCAGCATGAAATACCCGCTGTTGGCATTTATCCTCCTGAAGCTTGACTTTAGATCAGGTGCTATAATCACGTGCTGAATGTAAAAAATTAAACCCAGCCTGATCATTGTTGGCCAGCAGAAGGCAGTAAAATCACAAGATGGGGAAAAAAAAAATCATTAAACTTCCTTCATCAACCCAAACTTGTGCTTCTGGAGTCCCAGGCACATGGAGAATACACCCTTTCTATAGGATGCTAAGTAATAATGTCGGATACAGGTGTTCAGCAAATTCAAGCCCTATCTTTCCCAAATCCTGCACTTCTTTGGGGGTAGTGTTTCTTTGTTATTTATTTTTATTTTGTTTTGTTTTCCAACATTGGCTCCTGGTACGTCCAATGACTATTTTAAGCAGCTGATTGATGAAGAAGCTCCTTTACAAAAGAACTACAAGCAACCCCTCAGCACAAGTAGCCTAGTAAGCTGAGAGCAGATGCAATTCCTTGACCATTTTTAGAAAAGGAATTTTAAAAAAATAAATAAAAACAACTGGAAATGGCATTGTCATACAACTAAATACATAGAAGTTGAGGCTGAGGGTTTAAATACTACCAGCCCCCACAGAATTCGGGGATTTTGGCACTCTTTTTACTGGAGTGGAGGCACACGAGCCAGCTGCTCGCCTCAGGCCTCCCTTCCCGGGGCTTGTCTGCAGCCTCCTCCCGCCCTTCGCCTCAGCCTCCGCCGCCATCCCGCCACGCCCGGCTGTGGAAAACCGCCCTCCCTCTGAACTACAACTCCCAGCATGCCCCGCGCGGGCTCACCGCCCGACCGCCCGGCCTCCTCCCGCCGCAGCGCCCGCCGGGACTTGTAGTCCTTGGGCCGCTCCCCCGCGGCCAAGGCACCGGGAGGCCGCTGCCGGCCGACCGCAGCACGGAGCTCACCGCGGGGGTAAGCGGCGGCCCCGCCGGGAGCGGCGGCTTGGGAGGGGGTGGCGGAGCTCCGCTGAGGGGGAGCGGTCGTGGGGGAGCGCGGCCGGCGGCGCGGGGCCCTCACGGTGGCGGCTGCGAGGCCCCGGGCCCAGCCCCGCAGCCCCCGGGCAGCCCGGAGCGGGGCAGGTCCGCAACGAGCTGAGGGGAAAAAGGGGAATTTGTCGTGGGTCCGCTGCAAAACCGGGACGGGGGAGCCGTCTTCGAGCCGGGGGGGCTCCGTACAGAGGACCCTATTTCTTTATAAACGTTTCTGCTTTCCGTCAGGAGCTTCTCTGTGAGGTTTGCGAAGCGGTGCTGCTGCTAATGCGGTTTCTTTGCAGGTTGAAGTAAAAGCTGTAATTAACAGAGGTCGTCACGCTCGGAGCCGGCTCATCCCTTGCACTGGAGTCGCAGCGGCAGGTTAGGTTGCTTTTCCGTTGTTATTAAACAGAAAAAAAAAAAATAATAAAACAACCCTAAAAGCAGGAACTTTGGTACAGCCGTCCCCTTCCAAGGCTGGGTGGTGGCAGTCCCAGACAGGGCGTCGGTGTGCGCTCAGGCTGTGGTGCCACGCTGAGGTAACGTCCTGGTAATAGAGTACTTTCCAGATAACCTCTTGGGTGAGCCAACTTCCCCACAAAACCATCAGCATGAGGCTTAATAACAGGGCTTGTGTTGTGCCTGTTGGGCTTGGATCTATTCGCAGTGACCGTCTCCTGATGCTGCTCCAGTAGTTTCAGCGGGACTGTTACTGTTAAGTTCTTACACTAATGGGAAAACCCAGAATGTTTCAAGTGCAATCAGTTTGTCTGCTTTGTGTTAGCAGTCTTCTTTAAAGTCCCTTTCACATCTGCAGCATAACGCTAGGGAAGAAATGGAAGAAAAATGTACTGAGATGGCCGTTGTCTTTTAAAGGAAAATGAGCTTCTTTTCACATTGCATAATTTTTCCTTCAGCCCCTTTAGGAACAGTAGAGTTTGTTTCATTCCTAATTTTAGCTAGAGGGAGCTTTTACAGTTACTGGCTTTTATGGCAGTCACTGCCCTCTACAAAAATGACCATTTCTGATGGATTGCATGAGGACAGGTCACACCAAACGCACCTCCTGAAGAAGCTGGTCTTACCAGCACTGCCAGTTAGTCAGTCATATGTGTCTATGCAAAGTCTTTCCTTTTAATCCTGAAGTAAAAAAAAAAAAAAGGGGGGGGGGGGAGAGGGCAAGAATCAAAACCCAACCTTTAATTGTCTTTCTCTTCCTTCCCCTACAAAAAAACAGTTTAATTAAAGGCTAATTTAAGTGTTTTTTTTTTTTTTTTTTTTTTAAAGTATTTGTTTTGTATTGCCTCTTGTTTGGTCAGAAAGGTTGTTGATGTAACTTTTATAAAAAATAATACAATAGAATAGCAGAAAAACATGTTAGGGGAGGCTTGGGCAAAAGATTTTCCATGCCTTACCTCCAGATCCCAGAAACAGTGCATCTGTGTGAGTACCTCCAGGCTCTGAAGATGTTGACACCCCAACATCTTCATATTCTCTTCACCGAGAGATACTAGCATCAGGAATTATGCTAACAGGGGTTACATTTTATTTCCTGAAACTATACTCCCAGTGGAGAGAAGTAACAGGCTTTAGACTTCATCTGCTTTGATCTCAGTTCCGTGGACAATCACGCATGGAAAGGTAGATACAGTTCTCGATACAGCATCTCTGATAGTGTCCCGTCCTGTTCTAGGTTGATTAATTAAATGAAATAATTTACTTTTCTTCACTTTATCATTTGTTCTTATCAAGCTTGGCTAAGAATATGCTGAAGTCTGCAGTGATGTTCCACTATTTATCAACTTCTGATGTCCCACATTAAAAAATATTTTCCACCTACCTATGTGCTACTTCATATCATCAGGAAAATCTATTCCAAGTATTTAAAAGTGAATCATTGACAGAATGCATGCAGAGAAGGAAGCTATATTTTTTAGCAGCAAACTTCCTGTTAGTAAGTGGTACAGGTGGACTACAAAAGGAGTTCTGTCCTGTATTCTCAGACTTCTTAGGGATAAATAAAGGTAGTATATATTCTTTTCCTATTATCAGGAGTTCAGAGTGGTTTTAAGGTAAAGTCTATCGTGTCCTGCAACTCAGAGTCAGTAAATGTGCATTTCCATGCTGCTGCCACACCTTTTGGACAATTTATAGTATTTTTTAAAATTATTATTATTTTTTAAACAAGAAAGATCTGCACAGCAGTGCCTTTTACCACCCTTTTACCACTCTCATTTCTGTAATACAGCTGGACTACTGCAGAAAACATGATCAAATCAGAAGGGAGCCTTTTTGCACTGCAAGTGATGCTTCGAAGGGATGTAAACTAAGCATGGATTTGTTGACAGTATTCTGCTCGGCTTCTGATGTTACCCCTCCAACAAGTTAGTTCTGCTCAGAATTATGTCACTGTTACTACACGCATTTTCATTAACTATTTTCTGCCTTGTACACATGCAGCAAAGCATCTTGTTCTTTATCAGCTGCTCTAAAATATATACACTTGGGCTTAGGAAAATTCTTGACTACAAATACTAGAAATCTGAAACTAACGCTGTTTTTTTAAAGCCAGGATATGTTTATCAGTGCTCTGACTCCCTGATGTGAGAAAAAAATTACTCACTGTTTTCTTTCTAGCAGAAAATAATAGTATCTAACCTGTAGTAGTGAAATACAGCTCTTTATTACACTGCAAATTAGAACGAGTGTGCTTGTACACCAGCATAGGTTGTATGCCCTAGATCAGTTTGTGGTGCAGTAGAGAGCTGTTGGAGAACATTATATTTTATTTAGTTTTGCATTGTAATTTTATTAGTGGGTATTTGGAATCAAATGTTTTTATGATTTATTCATGGAACATGTGATTGCTTCCCAGTCCCTGGAAGTAGAGGATTCTGCAAGTTTATTACTGTTTCTGGTCATGTTAGGCTTAAGTACCCACGTGTGTGGGTAGTGATACTACTGTGCTCTCTGCCCATGGATATGTTTGTATTTTTCTTTTTACAGCAGCAGAATTTAATGTTTTACAAGACAGCGATGGCTTTTTCTCTGGAATCTGAATATGGAGGCCACAGGGACAGATGAAGTAGAAAAGATAAAATCAAAGTTTATGTCAGCATGGCACAACATGAAATACAGTAAGTGAAACAATGCACGCTAAAATCTCCATTGAATGTCTCCATTGAAACAAGTGGAACTTGTCTTGTTGATATGATCTGAATCGTGAATCAGAAACAACTAATATTAACGATCAAAAATGCAATATAGCCCTTGAAGCCATTTTAACTTTGATATAATAAGCAGTCTGAATAAACAAACTTGTTTGGCATTCCATTTTTGAAATTGATTTGCATAATTTCATTTTTAAATGGCTTATTTCAGAAAGCAATACATGCATTATGTAAGGAGCACTAAATAGCACGAGATTTGCATAGCCTTTGTACGGGGATAGTATGGAATGTTTTGCCCAGGGGTTTTATTTTTAGATGTACTCTTGAAAAAATAGGATTTGTGTGAAATACAAACTCCACTGACGTATCTACTTCACACACTTGTGTAACACACATTTTCACGGTTGGATGTCAGTAATTTGTTTAGAAAATAAGCAGATTTTCAAGTGTCCCTTTTACTAACCTATCCTTAATCTTAATTTGTTGGCTTAATATACATAGAATAGTTTTCTGAATACTTTTTGAGTCTGAAATCTGCAATGTAATGTTGTAATGAGGCATGTTTAATCCTACAGGAAAATTAGTATTCTTCCTACATTTTTACTGGTCATGTGCAAAGCTTTGTGTGTGTTATTAGAGGAGTTGGGAATCTCTCAGAATCAAACTACGCAATAATGAATTCACAATGGAGACAAAGCAACTTAAGCACAGCTGTAGCACTTCTGTATACTAACAATTTCTAGACAGTAGCACAATTGTATTAACATTCAGATACTCATACATGGATAACATCATCACTTTCAAGGCAGAGCTCTTATCTGTGTTTTGTAATAACCTTTTTGTTATTTATGAAAGTAAGACCCAATTTTACTACATTTTCCCTATGTTTCCCTATAAGGCTTAATCAGATGCTATTAGAAATGCGTTTTTGGAATGCTACAGTCACAAAATTGCATTTGTTTTGCATTTATTTTAGGTTGGGTATTGAAAACAAAAACTTACTTCAGTAGAAACTCTCCAGTTTTCCTGCTGGGAAAATGTTACCACTTCAAATCTGATGGTATGTACATAGCACTTAGCTCATTCCAGTCTTATCCGGCAAGAACTATACAGATATATTTTTAATCGTCTAGAAAGACCTTCATTAACAATTACCGAATTCAAAATGTAAATGTGAAAAACTTAGAAAATTCTTATTTAAATGTGTTGAACATCACCACTAATGCAGTCCATTCTAACCTGCTTTATTCGTATTTTACAGTGAAGTCTTGTTCTGTAAATATCAGACCTGTAATTTACACTACTTCATTTACCCATCAAAATGAGATTTTCTAAAAATGCATGAATAATATAGTGACAAGTGTACGAAGAGTCACACACCAGCACCTTTTATCATTTCTTTTGTTGTCATTTTTAGTATGCAGTTTTCTAAGAATCTTGTCTTTTTTTTTTTTTTTTTGAATGCCCCTATTAGACCATTTACGTCTAGGTGAATTAAGCAGTTGTTTACTTGCAAGTTAGCAATTGCATTGACAGTCACTGTCTGTATTAGTCTTTTTTAAGCTGGAACATTTCTAATATATTTTCCTTTCTTGTATTTGAAGCAATTGTTAATTTTTGCAAGTTTGCCCTATCTGTCTGATAGAATACTTGTGTATTTTCATTCCAGTGACAGAAATCCCATGCCAAGTTATAACTTGAATTGTGCTTTGCCTTACAGAGTCTGGTGAACTCTCTACAGATGGATCCAGTTTTGACAATATCAATACAGAGATTTCAGGAAACGTTGACGAGTTTCGTAAAGATTTCATTTCTAGAATATGGCTGACCTACAGAGAGGAATTTCCTCAGATAAAGGGGTCTGCATTAACAACAGACTGTGGTTGGGGTTGCACACTGAGAACTGGTCAAATGTTGTTGGCTCAAGGTCTTATGCTTCATTTTCTTGGTAGAGGTAAGTTACAAGGGAGGATCTGTACATTTGGTATGACAGGCATGGGTGTTTTGTCGAGTGTGTGATAGTCTTTATATGGCCAGAATCTAAAGTTCCAGCTGGTTTTGGTTCTGGACTTCCTTTCATTAATACTGGGATTGTATTGTGACAGAGTGGTGATCTAGCTGATCTACTCTTCCATTTCTGAAAAAAGGAATACCAGATTGTGTCAAAGAAAGATGCTGGAAACTCCACAGAAGCCAATTGTGAAGTCAAATACCACAGAAAATTGTGATCTAATATCTACATATTGCTGTGAGCCATGTAAATGTCCAATTCTCTTGAATCTGGCTCGTTTCTTCAACTCTGAATGTCGAACTGAGTTCCACAGCCCGTAGCTGTGGGCTATAGCAAAAGCAATGTTCTTTTATCAGTTTTTAAGTTGTACACTATTCAATTTATTCTAGTATTAATATTTTGAGTCAATAGAAGGACTTTAATACATCATTCTATGTTGAAATTTTCACTAGTTCATTTTTTCCATTTCCCTGTGTACTTACAGAGGAACTTTCCTTTTTTTTTTTTTATTGTCTGTCTGAAATTACTCTTTCAGTCACAGCTGTTTAAAGGAAGTAGCTTTAAGATACTTGGAACACTTTGTGCTTGCAAAGGTTTCATGCCATCCCCATTCTTCTAAGCTGTGCTATGTCCTCTGTAGAGGTATTTTTGGTTCTTATAGTTAACCACCTTGTCTTTCATCCTCTTTTCCTCAATCTCTTTCATAATCTACCACATTGCCCCTTTGAAATAATCATTCTTATCCTCTGTCACCACTGTTGTCAAAATGATCCGAGCTCTGGGCCTGAAGTCATCCAGACACATTAGTTAGAATACCATGTATTGTTTACTAAACCATTTGGTGAATCCTTAGGAATGTTTTAGTAGCAGATAGTTCTGAAAGCCTGTTCTGAAAATACTTTGTACTTAATGTGCGAGTATGATGTAAGCTGTGAACGTAGTCCCAAGACAGCTGCATCACCAAGCCTTCCTTCTTGGCAGTGTCATGACTGAACTGTCAAACTGGCTTACTGAATATTCCTGTAGGTACCTAAATCATAAAACATTCATTATTCTTTCCAACTGACTGCAAGTATCAAAACATATAAAAATTCTTCTGCTGAGAGAACACAAATCCCTTATATATAACTTTTGTTATATGTATATTTAAAAAAAAAAAAAAAAGATCAGAAGTATACCTGTGAATAGGAGGATGTAACAGCTCATTCTGAAGCAACCCAAAATTAAAAAGCCCCAGGTTTATATCTTTAAAATCTATGGTTACAAAGAATTTCTTGCACTGTCCCCCATGAATCCTCATTTGGGAAGTGTTCTTGTTATTCCAGAGTGCTGGTGTTTCTGTGGCAATCCAAATATGTAGAAAAGTGGAATATGTATGGTCTTTCTGGACTACTTTTCTCATTACGTAGTCTTCTGACAGCTGGTGAATTATCTTTTGCAAAGCTTTTTATGAGGTCTGGGTAGCTTTTTAAACAGATTTAAGTGTTTACGTGAAGTTTTTCATTGCTGCTTACTCTTTTCCCAGAGATGTTTTCATTATAGTTTAATGGGATTGTTTCTGTTACAAAGCAAAACTTGCCTGCAGTTACCAGCTGGAATACTCACAGTTCACTGCTGTGTGGAAGGTTCCAGATATAGCTGAGTGATGTTGTAAATAAGTTTTTATTTTAAATACTAAGGCACTGGTAAGTTTACTTTGAAGTGCCTGTGCTCAAGACAGACTTAAATTTGAAGCTCACAAGATGAGTAGCAAGGGCCCTGATGCTGCTACATGGAGCACCTTGTCCTTAGGGTTTGTTCCTTGCTTGGCTATGTCCGCCTTCCCCACTGCACTCTGGGGTGCTCCCTGCAGACCATCACGGTATTTTCTGATCTAGCAGTAAGTTTGCTGTGTTTCAGAGACTTCCTCACATGCTCCATGTTGCAAATAGTTGTTCAGACTTGTGGGAGAGACTTTCAGTCATCTGACAAGTGAAACATTGCTGTTCTCTAGATGTGCTGAACCACCATTATGCTATTAATAGGAATGAGGCATGTAGGATGCATTGTAAGAGAGACCTCTTGCTAGAAATGCACTGTAGATACCGTGCTGAATAACAGTTAAACAAGTTCGTCTTGGAAGCTAGGTAAATGTAAGAATTGACAAATGTATTAACTAAAAGAATCTTTCGCATTTTCCTGCTGCTCTGCTTTGTGCCAGCAAGCAGCGTTTGTTTTACATACGTAATTCCCCACTTTTGCCTTTTTTTAATAACTGACAGACCAGAACAATAAAAAACAGGCTTTGAAGCTTCTTGATTAGCTTGAATAAAACTAAATGGTACTTAATAGCTAACTTCTGTATTTTTAATATGCATGACTGTTCTGTTCTGTGCCTTGTGATCAGGTAGGTCTTTTATATATTAACTAAGTAACCCACTACACCAGGTAGCATAAATAGCTAATAAAATTTACTGTTAGTTGCATTTCTTTTCTCCTGTCATACAGCAGAAAATAAAGCAAATTATGTTGCAGGTTTGTCCTTTGTTTACATTTTAGCAGTGCCATTTGCATCTTGGTATATAAAGTACGTATTGGTCTGAGGAACCTGGGGGGAGAATGGAATATGCTTTGCTGATTATACCAAAAGTTAACAGTAAGCCTAATCTGCATCTTGTAAGCCTAATCTGCATCTTAATGTTTCCTGCTGCAGCCTGGGTCTGGCCAGATGCGTTGGACATTGAGAATTCAGATTCTGAATCCTGGACGGCCCATACAGTTAAAAAGCTGACAGCATCGTTCGAAGCTTCGCTTACAGCTGAAAGAGAACCCAAGATCCTGTCAAACCATCATCGGGGAACACTAAGGAGAAACTGTGGCGACAATGAAATGAGAAATGAAGTTTATCATAGAAAAATAATTTCTTGGTTTGGTGACTCTCCGCTGGCAGCTTTTGGCTTACATCAGCTGATAGAATATGGAAAGAAGTCTGGAAAAATTGCTGGAGATTGGTACGGGCCTGCTGTTGTTGCACACATTTTAAGGTAAAAGTATCTTTATTCTTTGCTGTTATCGTGCCTTGCCCATTACAGGAGAAGCATTTCAAAGTGTCATGAGATTACTTGAGCTTAATTGAGCATCTAGCTGTTCATTATTGGCTTTGTAAAATGTCCATATTAGCAGCAATTCTAGAGTTTTTTTCAGAGGCAGGAATGGAAATAGCAGTAGGCACAGGAATTAAACTCTGAGCCTCTGTTCAAATGTATTTCAGGAAAAAAACAACATTCCTGTTTTCCTGTACATTGTGCAGTAAGAGTCCCAAGGTCTCTCCCAAACCTGGGCTTTTAAGTAGAGCTGCATTTAATGAAATGTTCTAAAAACTAACCACTCTTTCAACCTTGGAACATGCATAACATTATAGATTTTTTTTTTTTTTATACTGTAACCTGGGGGCTGTAATGTACTGATAGTGTAATGAAATGTCAGAGCTAAAATTGATGTTTTCAGCATTTCTTTGCACATATCAAATTCTTGTGAAACTGTAAATGTATGGGACTATTAATATTATAATTATATCACAGTAAAAGTAAAGGGTCTGTGACATTCAGTGTGGCTTAAAAAAAAAAGTCGAAAGTCAAATTTCTCCATACAGTGTGCCTTTATATACCATTTCTTTGAATATTACTGATTTGGGTTTTTTTATAGTCATATATACTTAGGTTCTTAGCAGATTCCAGTTTACTTATAAACTGAATCACTAAGAAGTCATTTAAGCAGCAGAAGTCAAAGTTCCTATGTTAATCTATGTATATGTATAATGTTAACATATACATGTTAATCTATATGTATAGAGGGAACAATTTGATAATTAGCATCCAAACACACTCGTCCGAAGTGAAACAAATTGTGAAATGCTCCGATGTATGTGTGCCTACATGCAGATGCACAGAGTGATGTGACAGGTTAGCATTATCTGTGCATTTTCTACTATTTTTTCCTGATAACAGAAGCTGTCAGAATTCTTTTTGCTTGCTTTACATTTCAGTAGCCTGTTTACCTAATAGATAGTGGGGGGGAAAATTTCAGCCCAGCATTCCATTTAACGTAAACCCACCGGCGATTTTAAACACCGCCAAGGCTTCCATTCCTAGATCTCCTTTCCCCTTACAGCAGCACTAAGAACGTATAGCACTCCCATAACTCGAGAATGGCTGTGTTAAACGATTCCTCAAAATATATTGTGAAATAAAGGGATAGTGACCATTTAATGCAAGCATGTATTGGAAGTCAAAGGCTAATCTTCTATTTTGAACAGTTTAATTTCTTTACAAATGTTGTCCTTGATTGATGACCATGCTTCAGACTATCGACATATATTTTCTCTTTAGTTTTTAGGTCCATTACTCTTATTCTTTTGAGGATAGTCTAATACTGCAATTATCTCTTTGAAAGTTTTGGTGAAACCCTATAGCTTTTTATGTGCTAGATTTTATTTCAATAGACGTGGGATGCTAATTTGTGGCTAGTTATACAAACTGAGGTCAACTAAAGAGAGCTATCAAGTTGAAAATAATAATTTTGTCAGCAAATTTAGCCTTTATTATATCAATACACAACTGAAAATTGCTATAAACTGAAATAAATTAAGTAGATGAATATGAATTTCATTGTAAGTTAATGTGTGTGTGTGTGTTTGTGTTTGTTTTTTTTAATGTGTGTGTGGTTTTTCATTGTTTCTTCTAAATGGCCAGGCACTGTTATCTTTGTTTGGGAAAAAAAAAATACTGCGGTATGAACTGGATCTGGGTATCCAGAGTTATTGTTTGTGTGGTTTTGTTTGTTTTTGAAAATCACCCTCCATCTGTATTGATCTGAAATGGAAGGGGTTTTGAATTTAAAAGATAAATAAAACGCAGAACAATTAAAAACAACCTGTTTCTAAAAATGAAATAATATGTGTTTATTTAATGTTAATTTCTCTAAAATCAGAGATGATAGTTTTGTGTTTGTACTTAGAAAAGCTGTTGAAGAAGCCAGAGACCCTGAGCTACAAGGAGTAACAGTCTATGTTGCTCAGGATTGTACAGGTAAATGTTGTGACTATGTAGATTTTTGCAAACGTTTTAGACGCTCTTTATGCCTTTCAGTAAGCACTTGAAAATGGAGCTGTAAAAGAGAAAAAAAAAAAAAAAATGCAAAAATGGATCCACAAAATTGAGATTATGTAGACAAAGGGGTTCTTGGTAGAGGCAGGTGTTTGTTCTTTTGTTTGAGAATCGGGCATCACGATTTGAAAGCCTTACACGTTGCTTGTTTGGTTTCTTATTAAGATGATGAAATTCAGAATCCAGGAAGAAAACTTTTTCTTACAATCTGCCCATAATAACTTTTTATTTGAGGAGTCTGAGGATTTAAATTAATCTTTTTTCTACTCTGTGTCAATGTTGTTTAAGTAATAAGATAGTAACAGCTTCTGTATTTTCCTAAAAATAACCATCCCAAGCAATAAGATACTTAATTTCAGTTGGAATAGATTTGTTAGCTACATTTTATCTTCTCTTTTGCATCACAGGTTTCTTAAAAAAAAAATAAATATATATATATGTATCTAATTAAAAACAATACTGCACCAGTCTCTTAGAATAGTAAGAAGTCATTTTTGCTTTGAGTTCAGAGAAGCGAGCAGGATAGCGACCCAGAGTGTGTGGTAACCTTTCCTCTGCTGCAGCGTGGCATTTTAAATAATCAATAACAGGCAGAGGAGCTTAGAGCCCTGGATGTTCAGGAGCAGGAAATGATGACAAGATAAAATAAACATGGGGTGAAACTTTACACTAATGACTGCAGTCTTTCAAATGTAGCACAGTGCATTACTTTAGTAGCCATGTTCAGCTGCCAGAAATTTTAGTTAAATCATAACGGATCTTGATAGGACAGGAAGGAGTGGGATCTGTGTGTAATCAATCAGACTAGTTTTAAAGAGACACTCTTTAACTGTATGCCTCAAACCAGTTTCACCTGACTTAACAATGACAATGGAAACTTAGAAAATTCTGTTTATTTTTCATTTCTTTGTCCTGGTGATGATTTTCATATCCTTTTTAATTTGGAGGGAATAAGCAGTAATACTGCATTTAATGTTTCTCACTCATTTTTCAAGGACTGCTTTGTATTAACTTCAGACAGTGAACATGAATATTAAAATCAGTTATTGTCCTTTTTTCCTTTAATGTGTTTGTTTCTGTTAGTTGTAGGCTTTCAAGTTTTAAATTACTCCTTTTAGAAGAAATTGTGAATAAATATTTATTGGCTCTCTCCTTAACCTACTCCTGCTGCATTTTCCTGGCGATGTGTCTTACCTCAGCAGCAGCTGATTATTATAAGATATTGCTGAAAATAAGGAAGCATAACACTATCTTTTATCAGAGTCGCCCAGGAGTTATATTTCAGGAGGACAGCAATATTTTCAAAGGACTACAAATAGTTTGTCAGACTTAGTGGTGTCATTTTGAAGGTGTGTCTCTGTAAAAACTAGCAGATGTGTCTTTAAATATGAATATTTCTGTGTCTCTTTCCAGTCTATAGCTCAGACGTTATTGACAGACAGTGTTCTTGTACGGATTCTGAAAAAACAGACACAAAAGCTGTAATTATATTAGTTCCTGTGAGACTTGGTGGAGAGAGAACAAACACGGACTACTTAGAGTTTGTAAAGGTATGAAATGAGAGTTCAATCATTTTTCAAATCGTAGCACTAGGTGATATGAAAAGAGACTTCACGATGGTAATCTTCTACCTATTAAATGTGTGGTGGTGATTTTACAGTTGAAGGTTGTAAAGTTTGACTTTACAGATTTTAAATTTCCCTATTACAAGATCAGACATAATTGCAGAGCACATGATGTCCCTTGGTAAAGCAGTGAAAACTGTTCTGCTCCTGAAGTAGCTACCTGAAAAGACATTAATGTAGTGGCTCAAATTATAAATGGTAATTTAGCTACATATGCCGCCAGAGTTGTGCTATAAGTATCTGTCAGCGTTTTAAAATATAAATATAGCAAACACCTTAATCTGTTTCTTCTTTTCTGAAATGTCAAATGGCTTAAGGTTGTTTCTCGTCTGTTCCTACCTTTTCATTTTCTTCCCCCTAAGAGAGGGGATAGCTTTCTGTGACACCTTTAGTCATTACTTCCACTATCATTTCGCTATGTGGACAGTAGGATGAATGCTTCTAAGGACAGTGATGCAGAAGTAGTAAGCAGTCACCACAAATAAAAATGAACTGGGAAAAAAAAAAAAAAGTAAAACTTAAGGAGAAAGGTTTATGCTGTCCTTTTTTTTTTTTTTTTTTTTAGTGGAGGCTCCACTTATGGAGCTAATGCTTGAAGGTGCACAGTAACACAATGGACAATCTCCTACACCTCCAGCACAATAATATTTACATTAGTGAGAGAGGGTTCTCTTAGCCCTGCTGCTTTGTCTTTTTCCATGATGCCATTTATCATAGGAAATACTGTCTTTAAATTTCTGTTCTAATTTTTAAAATGGCACATTTTAGTGATACTTACAAAGTAATAGAATGACTTGGGTTGGAAGGGACTTTAAAAATCACCTGCATCTGGTCCACCCCCATGCCACATGCAGGATGTCACCCACCAGATCAGGTTTGTCAAGGCCCCATCCAACCTGGTCTTGCACACCTTTAGGGATGGGGCATCCACAACCTCTCTGGGCAACCTGTTCCAGTGCCTCATCACCCTCTGAGTGAAAATTTCCTCCTAATGTTTCATCTAAATCTCCTCTTTATAGGTTTAAAACCAGCCCCCCTTGTCCTATCATCTGCCTGAGAAAAAAGTTGTTCTCCATCTTTTTTATAAGTCCCTGTTAAGTATTGCAAAGCTGCAAGGAGGTCACCCCAGATCCTTCTCTTTTCCAGACTGAACAGCCCCAGCTTCATAGGAGACATGTTCCAGCCCTTTGAGCATCCCCATGGCCCTCCTCTGATCTAACAGCCCCACATCCTCCTTGTGCTGAGGGTCCCAGGCTTGGGCACTGTGCTCCAAGCGAGGCCACACAAAGGCAGAGCAGAGGAGGGCAATCACCTCCCTCCCCTGCTGGCCACTTCTCTGTTGATACAGCCCAGGATGATGCTGGCTCACAACAAGCTTTAGGTCCACCAGATTCCCAAGTCTCTCCTTGCAGGGCTGCTCTCGGTTTTTCTCCCACTCTGTCCTCATGTCTGGGATTGCCCCAGCACCCTGCACTTGGACTTCTTGAACCTCATTCAGTTCACCTGGGCCAACTTCTCCAGCTTCTCCAGGTCCCTTTGGATGGCATCCCTTCTTTCTATTGTATCAACTGCCCCACTCAGCTCGGTGTCATCTGGAAGCTTGCTGAGGGTGCACTTGATCCCACTGTCTGTGTTGATAAAGATATTACACAGCAGTGGTCCCAGCCCCCTGAGGGACACCACTCATCACTGGCCTCCACCTGGACATGGAGCCATTGACCACTGCTCTCTGGGTGAGGCCTTCAAGCCAATTCCTGATTCATCACTTGTAAGCTAACAAACAGTTGCTTTTGCAACTTTCCCAAGGCTTCCTCAGCTAAAGAAAAGTGGCTCTGGTTCTTTAACGCTGCCTTTTATGATGGGTGGCAGTGATCAGTTCTACCCTGCTTTCTTCAATTCAGCTACCAAAAGCACTTCTGATGCCAGAGTGAAATACATTTTCATGGCCCTGGGTTGCAAAGCACAGCCACATCATCCCAGTTTGCTTAGAGGTGACTGCTGCTGCTCAGACACCAGGGCTGGGGCTGTCTCTTCCCCTTGCTTATAAAGGAGACTGTGATAAGCGGGCTTTGGATTGCTTGTATCAGTCACTCCGGTCTCTGTCTTGGCTGTTCACTGAGCAGTGACTGAATTTCTTGGGGTCTGGCTTAAAGTTAAAAATGCAGATTTTACCATGTAGTACAAGAGGTAATTTTTACAAAGGGTTTTATATTTATGGATGAAAATTGATAAATATTTTATAATTCAGTTTCACAAGAGAATTTCCATAGATTAAACAGTTATTCATTACTCTAAATAGCTTTGTTCTCTTCCTGTTTCACTGGCAGAGAATGTGTCCTCATGAACTGGTTCAGCCTTTGCCTCTCATCTGCTAAACCTTCTGTAATGTTAAACCATCAAAGAACATTTTCTAAAGCAGCCCTCTCTTAACCTGTATAAACCACAGTGAAGCTGACTTTGTTAGCGTCTCAGGTACAACGGTTTTTGTTATGTTACGTTACTTTATCATTGTCTAAGTAGGGAAGAAATTACCTCAACAAGAAGGCTTGGTGTTATTAGAACAGGAAACATCAATCATTTTGTTGAGAGAAATGTTCCCTGTTTGGACAACGATGATGTACTGGTTATGATTTTAATGGCTGATCTCTTAGAGGAGAGGATGTGGATATGACCGCCAGCTAATGGAGAGTTCAGTTTAGCTCAGGTGATTGTCTTCTGGATTGCTGTCCCACTTTGGGCCAGCCAAGATTTGTCTAGTGCCACCAGAAAGCCCCTGTGATTTACTGATGTTTAAAGGCTGCTCGGTTTTCAGAGTATTTAATGGTCTTGGGCTGCAGTTTTATTAAAACAGTTGGGTTCAGCTTTCAGAACTGCTCGGTGTTGGCAAAATTCACCTCCCTCTGCAGCTGGTAGGATAACTCATGGAGAGCTTTGTTAAGCCAGGACTGAATGCTCACAAAAATCCTAATAAGTCCTGTGAAGAAACAGAGCCTTGTGAAAGGAAGAGCTTTGCAGGAGAGAAGGGGGAAGCCTCCATGCCTACTTTCATTTCTTTGTGGGTACTTAATGTAATAAACCAGGTGAGTGAGGAACTCCCAGGTGGTGACACAGCCAGGAAAGCAAGTCTTAATGGCAAGTGCCTGGGAAGTAGCAGTTTTACCTCAAATAGGAGGTGATTATCCTTTGTGTTTATTTGTTTATTTCCCCTTAATTAAAAATAACAAACCAAACACATAATAGTGGCATCTCTCCATTGTTATAATTCTCACCAGAACATTCACTGTAAGAAATAACGTTAATAATGCTGCTTTAAGAGCTGATGTGTTTTCCTTAAAACTATTTTCAGAATAATCTTGCTATTGCTGGTTTTATTTTTTTCTCCTGATACCATATTTAGAATGAGGAGTAGGATATGAGCATGTTTGGTTTCAGTTTGTGGTGTGTTTTTGATGAGTGCTTCTTTGGCATTGGGGCTGGCTTAGCGAGAAGCCTTTCACTCCTCTGGGCGATTGTGTTATTTCACTCTAAGAAGGCAAGGCAAGATCAGTGCTGGTCACCTACAAAGACTGCAACAGCTTCAAAAGATGAGCAGTGCTGAGGGCACTGCAGGCAGAGCTGGGGGCAGTAACATCCTGAACAGCCTTGCAGAAACCTCAAGAGGTTTTCTTTGGTGTCTGTTATCTGCAACTGCATGCAGAGCTTGTGGGTAACATTGCAATTGACTGAAATTCCTCTACTGAAACGTTCTTACCTGGCAATGCTGTGTGCCTGCAGGTAGATCTCCTCCCCAGCACTAGAAGGTGTAGCTGTAAAATTGCTGTTGCATTAAATAATGATACATCTCGGTTTGTGTGATAGAACAGACACGTATTACAGATCCCAACTCCTTTACAACATGAAGGAGCAGAAATTCACTGGCAGCACCGCTGTGACTGGCCTGTGGCTCCCCCAGCTCCTGTCCTTAGTAGCTCCCAGCTACAGCAGCCAGGAGAGTGCATTCCTTCCTCTGCACCCCCAGACAAAAATGATTCTGGGATTTCATCCCACCTCTCTTTACACCCCCATAGGTGTATTTGTGATGCATCTTTCTCAAAGAGGTGAGCTACTGATGGCTCCAATTCCCTATCTTCATGGTCAGAACATCATAACATTGATGGGCTTTTCTGTTTTCTCTCTCTCAATTTGATCTTGTTCTTTGGGCTGCTGTTTTTAGGGATGTATCTTGTAATTATTGTTTCTTGAACAGCATTTCTCCATGTGGATGTAAAAATTCATACCCCGATCCAGACAAACTTAGACATTTGAATGCAAAAAGAGGAGAGCCTCCAAGACCCCAGAATGTAAACATACATAAACTCTGAAAATCTGAATATTTTGATATCTTTTGACTATGCAACCTGCACTCAACTGTTATGACATTGTGTTTTGTCTCCTCCCCCACAATAATACTGCCAATTCTCTCAATGTTTGAGCACCTCAGGAAAAAAAGAGAATTTCTCAGTCTCTCTTGAATGTCTGGTGGCAGGCTTTCACTGTGGTCAGTTGCAAGCTTATAAAATTGAGTAAATTCCCAGAAAATCTGGAAGTCAACTGCCTTTTTTTTTTTTTTTTTTTTTTTTTTTAAGGAAAAAAGGGAAAAATAATGCCTAAAAACTGTAAAGTAAGAGCAGATTTTAATTTAGTTTAGCGTTTTTTTCTGTTTAACACTGTTCTAATTATTTTATGTTTTGCTCGTAGGGTATTTTAAGCCTTGAGTATTGTGTCGGTATCATTGGTGGCAAGCCCAAGCAGTCATATTACTTTGCTGGATTTCAAGGTTAGTGTTTTAATGTTAATGTCTCTTCAATATTTTGCTTTAGGAGTTAGGATGTTAATATAGGACCAGTGGGAAATAGCATGATTAAAATAGCAAAATGAGTACCTTATTAATTCATCATATCTACCAAAGTCCAGTCATTTGTCATTTACCTCATACAATAATTGGATTCTGTAAAATGTACATTTAATTTCCCGTGTTGCATAAACAAGGCATAATTTATCCATTTCACCAAACTTCAGGAGCCTTTGCTGTTACTGTCTGGCAGTTCTTATTTACATATTTACTTTTTACTAGTTTAAGTGGTGTTAGTTGATGCCTAAATGACAAGCAATATATTCTTCCTGTCAGGCTGAAGCAGCACAATGCATTTTTCATATGCAAACTCCAGAATATAATTGTGTGTTTGTAAAAGTAATTTTATCACCAAAAATTAAATGACAGTCTCATCACTTTATAAAAATTCTGCTTATACAAGCATATTTGATTATGCAAAAGTTAATCTGTCCTGCAAAAACCTATGCTTCAGTCAATGAATATCAGCCTGGCAAGCAGTTACTCGCTGGCGTTTTTTTCAGCTTTTCTGCATAGAAATTGGATTGTAAGCAGTGTAATAATAAGGTGTTTTTTGAATTACTTGTCTTCTGTTTTGTCCTTGTAGATGACAGTTTGATTTACATGGATCCTCATTACTGCCAATCTTTTGTAGATGTCAGCATAAAGGATTTCCCTCTTGAGGTAGTATGGATATAGACCTGGCACTGTTTTCTTCCCATATGAATCAAACACTAATTATTTAGAGATGTTCTAGCTAGCTGCATCTTTATGGTTTTACAGTTACATGTTATTTATCAAAGTTCTGCCCTTCTTTATAGGCCTATAATCAACAAAAATGACCAGAGGTTAAAAATTCAATATAAGATTTTAATTTTTGTTACATTAACACTTTTCTGTTTCTTTTCAATGACTGGAAAACCTCAAAACTAGATATCAGTTTACTTACGTATTTTTCTATCACAGAAAATAGACGATACTTGGAGATCTTAAACGTGATTTAGTTGGATTTGTATTGGGTTAGTTTATCTTTTTGGTCATGTTTTTATAAATTATTTTAATTTCAAGTTGCAGTGGACATTATTGAGAGAATTACTGAAGTGCTCAATAGTAAGTGCGCGTAGTCAGTTTGGAACCAGAGTTTATACAGGCATGTCTGATAATTATTTATCCAGGAATTGTTAATATTTCTGAACTGGGGTAGGCGGATGTTTTAAATGTAATTTTTGCTTCTCACCACTTTGCAGGTCACTTTTATAGCTTCCTACAAGTGAAATTACTGAGGCTTAGCAGTGAGGTTTGTCATTGACTAGATGAACAATACTCAACTCTCCTCAACTGTTTCTTTTAACAAGTTTTATTATTTTTACTCCAGCAATTTTTATAGAATAATTGTTTCCTAGAAACTGACAGATCTGAAAACATAGGTGCTGGGTTTGTTCTTACTTTCCCTTTCTCTGGGTGCATCAAGGTGTAATGAATGTGTCCTTTCAGGCTATACTTGTTAAAAATCATGCTTTTTAATTATTATTTATTTATTTACAGTAGTGTTTTCCCTTTCCTTTAACTTCTTTCCAAATAATTTGCATTGAGAATAGATGGAACAGAGGTTATTAAAGGACTCTATTTACTAGCACCATGGGAAAACATTATCAGTTGCAGAATGGAGTGCTCAGTAGCCACAGTGCTCACAGTAAAAGCACTCACTGCCATCCATACAGACTCTCCTTTTTGACATTGGTGTGGTCAAGTTCTGCATGAACTTCTAGGCACCTCGGAGCAACCCTTCATAAAGTGTGAAAACATCCACTGCTTAGGACAGCATCAACTGTGCTGGAGCAGAGTTGGTTAGTAGTAGTGATTCCTCTTGCCACGGTGTTCTGCAAAGTTATGTACTCCTAAACGTGGAAACAGAGCTTCAGAAAAAAACATGTTGCATTTCAATAAGGAAGAGGAATATGGATTTATGTCTACCACCCCTGAAATATTAGTTACTTAATGCAGGATTCTTGCAAGTTTGCAGTAAAGTCTTGTAAAGAGTGGAAGTCACAGCTCAAGAATGGGGTAGGTGGTCTTAAACTGACAGGTTACACTTAGAAGGAAAGTCAAATGGTAATGTAATCAAGTGCTACGTCATCATGGCTTCTGTTTGTATAGCAGCTAAGAGTTAACTTCAACTGAGAGAGCAGTGGAGGGAACATCAGTGTTCCTGTATGTTACTATCTTGAAAAGAAAGAACTGTTAACATACCATTTTCAAGGAGGTAATATTTTGAAGCTGATCACAACACCTTAATCAAAATACCATCCAAAAGTATCTAGGAAAAGAGATTGCATATATCAAAGGGCTTATACAGGGGTAATGTTAAATCCTAGGGCTGACTAAAAGCAAACATTAACACAAATTTCAGTATTTATGCTTAACAAGAGGCCTTAATTGGTGTGACATGATGTGGAAGTCTTAAGGTTCTCTAGTATATTAGAACGTTCTGAATTGAAAAAAAAAACAAAAAACAAAAACCAAAAAAACCCCACATAGTTGCTATTTTAGATTCAGCAAAATGAATCAGAAAATATCATAGGCAAAAACTTTAATTCTGTTCAGAGATACCTTTGAATTTACCCCTTTGAGGTATTTGGAAGAAGAGTTGTCGAGAGTCCCAGTTCTCTACTTATTTTGCTACTGCATTGTGGCAGCAGCCAGAGATTATAACCAAGATCTTTGCCCCTTTATGCTAATAACTGTTGTAAAATACGGTGCCTTCTCTGAAGATTTTACAGTTTAATTGGGTAAGCCAGACAAAAGGTGGGAAGAGCACGGAGATGTAGAGCTGAAGTGACTTCCTTAAGGTCACGCTGGAGCTCAGTGGGCAAGCTACAAAAAGTACACATCTCTTTGGCTTCTGTTCCCATGACTAATCCTCCAGATTATGCTGCAGGCTGGCATTAATATGAATTTCCAAATAATAAGGTTTTAAAATGTATTTTGAAGGTACACAAGCTGCCAGCTTGGCTTGATCGCATCCTAATGCTTTTCTGCAGACGGAAAATATATTGCAATTTAATGCTTAGTGCATTTAATAGTATTATATCTTTGTCCAGAAATGTCAAAAGTAAACAGAAATTGCTTTCTTAGTGTGGATAGTTGCTTGTTAGATTTATCTGTGGGGAGTATTTTCAAAATTGACAAATTGTCCAGAATAAGTTGGAAATCAATCCACTCTGTATTGGCTTCCAGAATCCATTTGTTTGGAGGAGTGAAAAAAAAAGAAAAAAGCCTTTCCACTTCTTTTGTTGTACAGTGATTGGTGTAGCATTAAGAACACTGCCCTGAATGGTGCAGCACAAGTGTGGTGGGAATCTTGTTGCAATGTGATGTGTAAGGTGGAATTCAGTTTGCGCTTTTGAGGACTCAGGGATGAATATTCAGCCTGCAATTTCTGCAGAGAAAGTCTGAACAGAATTAGGAAAAAAAAAATAAAAATCAGTCTTGTATAAATATTATTTCTAATCTTTGCTTAGATTTTTTTTTTTTAGCAGAGTTTTAATACAAATACCTCTCAGGTTTGTAATCACAAGCTAAGAGCAATACCCTTCAGCAGGTGAAACTCCTGCACTGCCAGATACTCTCCGGGTAGGGAACAAGTGCTGTCGCCTTCTGCAGATTGACTTTTCTGATGAGCAAAAAAAAAAAAAGAATTAAATATCAAATGGGTTCTAGCCTACAGTACAGACTGCTTGATGTTGCTGTGGTCAAATCAGATGGCAGCCGAGGAAAGGTGGTGGTGCTGAGGCTGTGGCAGCGAGCTGCCCTGGCCCCGCGCTGTGCCAGGAGCTGCCGACACGCTGCATGCAAGGAGACGGGGAAGGAAGCAGCACGGAGCAGTCCCCGGGGAATATCGATCGCCGTGGGAAGTGCAGGAAAAATAAAATCTGTATTTTAGCACGGGGGTGTCTCCGTCGTGGAGCGGTGCCGACCCAGCGTGTTAACGTTTGTTTGTGGTGCTGAGCAGCCGTGGCAGCAGCGCTGGTGGTGCAGCGGGCTGGCGGAGCTGCTGGCCCTGCCTGCTGGCTGCAGAACCGCCGGGACTGCCTCGCAGGGGGTGGCTTCCACCTAGGCAATAATTGCAGATGATGAGCTTCACCAAAGCTACAATCCCTCTAATAAATGAACACACATCATAATGATGGTAAAGCACACGTTTGTTATCTTTTCTCTCAGGAACTGTGAATGAGAGTGGAGGGAAGACTGTTTTGTTGTTAGTTTTTTTTTTTCTTTTACACCACGGCTGCTGATAGCGTCAGTTCACAGCACTGTCAGAGCGTAATTTGTCAAGGAAAGAGATTCCACATTAGGGAGAAAAGTATTTATAAAGCAGGGCATGCTTTTGTTTTTCATACTTGTGGGCTTCTGTAATACAGTTTTGCTTTTGTGTGTGCGTTTTTTAACCCATTTAATTCACTCAAGGAAAACAGATGAGGTTGGTTTATCCCATTATGCCTCTTTTATAGAGGCAGGGGGAGGGAAAGGGGCAATGGGCGGTGGTAGTAAAGCAGTAATTGTAAGATAGTGCAAAAGCTGTTACAAATTCAATTTGCAGAAGAGCATTCACCTCCTCTGCCTTGGGAATATTCATACAGGGCTGCTTGGAGCGGCGGACCTCTGACAGATTTCAAACTAACGTGGTGCTACATGCAAGTTTGGTGAATGCAGCACAAACAGCAAGAGGCTTTCCACGTGTGGAGAGTCAAATTTCCAGAATCTCTTTGGGTGGGGGTTGGAAGAAACAACTTCAGGGACATGTGCTGGGGTTTAATGCAGGTGACAGAGCGGGTTGGATGTCAAAGCTGTCGGTTAAAGAAAAAGGAAAAAGTAAATGCGTTGCTCTGTGCCGTTCTCAACCTTAATCCATTTCCTGTTTTTTAATCTTGCAAATTGCAGTCATTCCACTGTCCGTCTCCCAAAAAGATGTCATTCAAAAAAATGGATCCGAGCTGTACGATAGGATTTTATTGTAGAACTGTGCAGGACTTTGAGAAGGCTTCTGAAGAAATTACCAAGGTAGGTGTCGAAGTTGCAAAATCGATTGCTCAGCCAGAACAGCATGTGTGCTCTGTAGGGGTAAGGGCAGAGGATCAGCACAGCTTTACTAAATACCAGTAATTCTTTTCTTGATATTTATTGCTGAATTTATAAGCGTGAGAAATCCAGATTGTTTTTCATTTCGTCTGTTTTTACCAATACATAAAACCTGGGCAGAACCGAGCCGCGTGTTGCGAGGCTGTCGCTAACAGAGCAAAGTGAAGGGCTCCAAACAAAGCCGGAGCCGGGCAGCCAGGATGGCACATGGCAGCTCCACGAGGTGGCACTATTGAAGTGAAAATCCTTCTGCAGCCACCCTGCCGAGGTGCTGGAATTACCGGTACCTGATGAGGAATTTTTAAAAGGCAATAAATCCCTTGGGAAGATTTTTTTTTTTTTAATGAAAGTATTTGATCAAGCCAAAATTGTATATTATTTCTTGTTAGCATAAGTGCTTTTTCTGATTGCATTTCAATGTAAAGCAGCGTGCTCATGATTGGGTAACAATGTTTGGAAGTCAGCGGAGCGGGTATCACCCAGTAAATCTGTCTGATCATGTCCTTCCACTTGAAAAATACAGGTATAGGTTTACTTAGGTTCAAATCTAATTGACTTTTTTTTTCTTGATTATCCCATATATGAATATTTGAAGTACAGATTTATTAATATATTAACTGTGGTAGCCAATAACCATGCTTTGTGATTTAAAAAAGGTCTGTGAAAGACTCAGTGGCAGTGAAGATATTTGTGATACTAATATTCAAACCATATTACTTAGCATAAGTATTGCACAAACATTAATTCTTGCATATTTTGAATGTCCTGTTAAGCAGCGTTAGTATTATAGCTAAAGCAGGATTTTAAACTTCTTACCGGGTATAAGGTTTGGTAGATTTTGACTGATGTTGAAGTTTTTTTTTGGTTCTCATACAGAGAGGTAAAAATTTAATTACAAAATCACCTGCATTGGAAGTTCTCTCTCTCTTTTTTTTTTTTTTTTTCCCACTTTTCTTTTGAATTTGGGCTGAAGTACATTTCTTCCCCTAATAATCTGTTGTGAAAATGGCCAGGTCTGATTGAAGTCTTTGAACTACTCTCCTAGCACTTCAGATAGAAGTTCTTTAATGTTGATGACATTATCTTGTATCAACGTATTTCAGACACAGTAAGTTTCATAGCAGAGGAAAGTTTGGATACAAATACCATGCGAAAAACATCCTATGATCTTTCAGTCCGTCCTTCACATCCTTTGTTTTTTTCCTGCTCTCCTCCATTATTTTTCCCTTTGTTTGCAATTTGAGTGCTCTAACTTGGCACTATTAGCACAGTGTACTCTCACTGTATAGGCCAGACTAACAAATTCAGATTCCTGCTGCTTTTGTGGGTTGTAAGAGGTGGGAGGAAAGATTTTGCTTTTATTGTGTGAGGATAAACCTGATGAGCCATTTATTCAGTGATAGAGAAATCTGAAATCAAGGGCCCAAATAGAGTGAATGGTGAAAATCCATCCAAATTGCATTCTGTACTTGCTAGTTAGGTAGGTGTTAGTAAGCAGTGTAATAATACTTAGAATTAAATAGTCAGTAGATTTATTTCCAGCATGAATACCCAGCAGGCATGGCCACTCCTGCCTGGCTTCTTGGCTCCACGTGGCACATCCAGGAGGTCAGCAAGAAGCTCCAGTCCTGCACAGCACCGGGGAAGGAAGCTTCTGCCTCTCCCTGGCTGCAGCCTCTGCTGCTGCTTTACTGCTGATACCAGCCTTGCCTTTCTGCTAATGCAATGAATCATTCCCTTACCACAATTCATGGCTGCAAATTAATAATCCACTTGGGCCAAACTGCACTTCACTGTTTGTAGCCCAGGTTCTAAGGAGAAAGTTCTCCGAAGAACTGAACTGACTGCTCATTGAGCTTGGATGCAGCTCAGTACAAAAATGAATTATTGCAGTGGCAACAGTGTGAGTCCTGTTTAACACTGAAATCCTAAAAAAATATTGATGTTTTATTAAATAAGCTGTAGAAATCATCACAGTGTTACCTAAAGAGCTTGCAAGTGAAACAGATCTGCCCAATGGCATTCTTAATTAGAGAATTATTATACTAAGTTATGGCCCAGGGTCTAACACTTGGTTACTTTGAATTACGTAGGATATCCCCAGCAAAACTGAGAGCAGAAACCATGTTTCTAAAGTTTATTCACTGGCTTTGCCTAGGGTAATTTCAGCTGTAATGTAAATGTCATAGATCTGTATTCTTAATTTTTGCACTGATACTATGAACCAGTCTCATCCATGGAGCTTCAGAACTGCTGGGTGTGAAGTACTCTTAAAAATCTGGACTTCGGAAAATGCCCTCTGTGGTGCCTTCTCAAAGTCATAAAGGACATAGCTTTGGACAATTTACTTTTTATAAAACAAATGAAACTTAGTAGGTAAAATCAGGTATTTATTACCTGTGATCACTGAGTGAGATGTAGCTTGATAATCATTGCAGTAACCTTAACCAAGATCCACTCAGCTCCTGCTTGTCGGGCTAGTTGATGAATTTAGTATTTCATTGCCTCCTTGGGTAACTGGAGAGCGATGTTCCTGGCACGGTAGGAAGGGATCTTTGGGGAAGTTCAACAGACAGCAGCAGCGTCGCTGCAGGTGTTGCTGTCCTCAGCTGGAGGGACCGTCTTTATAGGTGCTCTCTGTGAACATGTGGCTTCCCTGAGATGAGGTATTTGGGTAAGTTTTCTGTTGCAGATTTGCAGTTAGGAGCTGGCCAGCCATCCAGCTCCTAAGAGAAGTCCAGCCATCCACTTCACAGACCTTCGTATGGCTCCAAATTTCGGTTCTTCCTAACCCAGCTTGTTTTCAACCCCTAGAAATGAGAGGCTTTGCATCCACTTACCTAGTTGTGCAAGACTCAGAAACACTTTATTTCCAGACCAGCATTTTTCCTTTCTTCCACAAATACTTGTTACTATTATTTGCTTTTGCTTGTTACTGTGTGTACATCTTTTCTGTATCTCCTTCCCCTTTTCCCAGGTTTCACATCAAAATAACCAAATGCAGTTAAAGTAGGCTAGAGTAAAGGGGAAAATTTCAGACCACAGTGAAAATCAAGGAGTGATTTTTTTTTCTTTCCAGCCTCCCAGTTGTGTCTTTAAAAATAGGTCCTACTCTTTAAAGATTTTTTTGCTGCTTTACATTGAGTGTATCTCCTTAAAACAATGTTTAGAGGTTTTAGTTCCACACAGCGGATACCTGTAGGCTAGTATAGTTCTACATGTCACTGCATCGCTGTCTACCGAGTGTTTTTTCAAAGCAGGTAGGAAATAGATGAATAAAATCGGTGAACAGTTGTCAAAACAGCCTGAAAAGTGGAAATGACTGTCAGTATTTGGAGGATTAGTATCTGCTACTAGTAGCAGGTGTGGTGGTTGTTGTTCAAGTATTTATCGTTTCCTACTATCCTCATCCTGTATGCTCAGTTCTCTTATTTATAAATATAGATTTTTGGTGCCCATTGTCAATGTATTTTTAACCACGTGCTCTTGTTTAACTTAAGTATATATATTTCTGCTTTTATTCAGTGTTGACATTGTACATACTGATGTGTTGAGATTGTACATACTGATTCTACACCAAAAATATCTCTTGGGTTGTTTAAGTGCTCCAGAATTCGTACCTGTGTCTGAGGAGAGTGTTACGGGCATTAACTGTTTTGTAGATAAATATATTTTAATCTTACAAGATCTCAAGCTGCACTGAAGCAATCTGCGTTCTGTATGTAGAGGTGATCTGTACGAACAAGTTGCAGGGTTAGGCATAAAATTGTGAATGAAGCTATTCACTGTCTGAAGGAGAAGAAATAGAAGTAGATGTTTGTTTCAAAGGAGGAGGAGATGTTTAGATTGTGCGATGCTTTTGTTTTAATATGAAAATGAAAATAAAAAATGCATTTTTCATTTTACAGTCATAATTACATCAATATTGCTGCTTACTGTATTTCTTCAAATCCAGTTTAACATTTTATCTGGTATGTGTTCTACGTTGTAGATGCTGAAATCTTCATCTAAGGAGAAATACCCCTTGTTTACTTTTGTAAAGGGTCATTCTAGAGACTATGACTTTGCTTCCAGTCCACTCCGTGAAGAAAATGACCTTTTCTCTGAGGATGAAAAGAAAAGATTAAAAAGATTTAGTACAGAGGAGTTTGTCTTGCTTTAAGGACATTTTACACTAGATTATTGGCAGCTGTCCAGGAGAACACTTGTCTTTTTTTTTTTTTTTTTTTTTAAATAATAATAATAGTTCTTCTCTTCCAGAAAGGCTAGCTGTGCTGAAATTGGTCTATTTTCATAAAGATGATAATGTTTTATATGTTAATAGTCTTTAAAATGTCATTTATAAATGTACTTACTAATTATTTTTGTTCACTACTAGTTGGATGAGTGTAATGTCGCATCGTGCTAGTGAAGATAGATGGCATTGTTTAGAGGCAGGTGTGCTGAAATGTGCCTGCGTCCTGGTCTCGCCCTCTGAAAAAGCTGGGCTGGCCGTAAGCCTGAATGTGATCCTAGGGTTGTTTCGGTCTGGGACAAATCCTGAGCAGAGGCTGTCAAATATGTGTTGGTTTTATGTCATGGGCACATATCTGTGGGTTTTGAGACCATCTTATTTCTGTTTGTAAGCAAAATTTGAGTAATTCTTGTTGTAAGGGTAGAACTCTAACCTGTTTCACTTCCTAAGCCCAGATAATAGTTAATGTGGTAATTGCAACATACCTCTCTTCCACTGCGCTGCCCAGGATGTAAGTTTGATATATCAGAAGTAATTGCCAGTTGCAATACTGATATAATTATATAGGCTGAATTGTGAGTTAAGATACTATTTAGCAGTATGATTTTATAATGGTGTCTCATTAAGCCAGCTTTGGAACCTTAATTTGAGGAGTGAAGATAAAGTATTACCTTGCCCCACAATTTTTAAAGGTTATACTATT
Organism: Anas platyrhynchos; assembly: GCF_047663525.1. Classification (NCBI taxonomy): domain Eukaryota; kingdom Metazoa; phylum Chordata; class Aves; order Anseriformes; family Anatidae; genus Anas; species Anas platyrhynchos. The sequence continues at coordinate 37,005,380 of NC_092594.1, forward strand.
AAATTAACTGCAACCAATCAAAGCAGCTAAAAACAATTATTAGAAAGGAGTGGTGTTTGTTTCCTGTTTCAGCTATTATAATGTTGAGGCTTCTTTCCTACTAGCGCAGCTTTTAGATCAAAGCAAATGGGGTCTGGATATTTAAAATTTTGGGGTGTGAATTATTTTTTTTGATATGTTATTACTGTACAAATGATTACTTGATGGTGTGTGTTCTCAAACTGCAAAGAAATGTACATAAATAGTTCTGTGTTTTAACAAATGCAATATTTAAACTATGTATTAACACTGCTTGGAAAATAAAAGGTGTGAAAACATTAACTGCATGTGCCTCCTTTATTAATACCAGGTCCTCTAAGAATGAATGTAACCCCACATCTAAAAAAAAAAAATAATTAAAGTGCAAATACTCTGTTTATGTGTAATAAAGACAAATTTAATTGTTGTGTTGTAAACCAAATGTTAACCCATTCTAAGTGCCATTCAGGCACAGAAGACACAAATCTGATGCTTATTTGGATAGATAACGTGTACACATTAAAAAAGCTTATTTTCTGGGAAAAAAAGTGACTAACAGCTAGATGTCAGGCAGAACTAAATCATATGTACATGTCAGAGCTGGGGTGTGCATCTTCAGGTGTTAATTGAATTAATATTCTGAAAAGCCAAAATGAGATTATTTGTGGTTTCACTCGTTCTCAGGAAAAACAAACAAACAAAACAACAACAGCAGAAACCACATTTGTCTGAATTAGTAACCTCTGCACTGTTAAATCATACTAATAATTGGCACGGTGTTTTTACATGCTGCATGTGTATGTGAGGGTGTTCGGATTGGATCTTACTTAGTATTTTCCATTAATAGCCCAGAAGAGGGAGTAAACAACATATTTATGGAATTTAGATGTCAAAAGGAGGGGAATTGTGAATGTCAGTGAGAACCAGAAAATAGAAGACTTCTGTTTAGTGAAGCTCAAGTTAATGTAGCTCTAGCAAAAATAATGCAAAAGTGTCAAGTGGTTCCTTTGGGTAACAGTGGAGAGGAAATTACACACAAAGTTGTACTTTGCTTTCCCATTTAAGAACCAAAAATGCAGTTCTATGCTGCATCACTAAAAGCTGTCACGGAGCGGGGGGATACATTTGGCATAATCTGGTCTCACTGATGCTCTCCTGTCTGCTTACCTTTCCGTGAGGAAGGCATTAACTAATTAAAGGTCGCAGAAGAACAGTAAAAATGATCGGGAGCCTGCAGGGACAGATTTAAGGAAGATAAACTCGGAGCTCTGGGCCTTTGGTAGGCTGTGGCTGAAGAGAGCTCGGGGTGAGAGGGAAGCAGGACAGTTTACAAATGCACACTCTGCCTGCACTGCTGAGGAGGAGTTGGAGGGAACGGCAAGAGGCCGTACATCTTCAGCAGAGGGGAAGACAGCCAAGGAAAAGCTTCCTAGAGGGGAATGCCAGGCTGTGTGCTACTCACACAGCATTGTCAGAAGTCTTCCCGTGTCAGGCTGTTCAGAAGCAGACTGGCCCAAAGGCTAACAAATGCACAGTAAAGAGCAATCCTGCATTCAGCACATTAGTTGAATCAATAACGTCTTTCCCATTTACAACTTCTGTTGTTGTAGTAATAATAATAAAATGTAATAAGCTCCAGAGGCTTTAAAGCACGGGAGTCTACAATATGTGTAATGAAGTTGAGAGCAGCCCTCAGTTTTGTAAAACACAGAAAAATAGCGAGTTGTGCACTGGGCTTTTCCCTGACGGTGTGTTGTTGAAAATGCCAGAACCTGCACGACACCAATATCCATCTTTTTTCACTCCAGACCTACACAGAGGCCTGTGACCCCTTGGGGTTTAACCTCACAGCCTTTCAGGGACAAGCCCAGAGGCTGGAGGCTGGGGGAGGTCGGGCTGCTGCCGTGTGGCCCCCTGAGCTCACACTGAGGCCCAGCTGAGACCACAAGGCCTGGCTGAGACCCATCCTTTGCAAGTTTTCCATGCCCAGGCCTTTGTACCCATTGACCTGCCTTACGCTCACACACAGACCATGGAGATCTTTGACCCCAGCTGGGAGCCAAAGGATTTATTTCCCCTTTTCCTCAGCTCCACTGGCTGAAGTTCAGGTACCTCCAAAAATCCCACGTGCACGTACCACTGAAGCTAGCTCTGTCTTTGGAAATGCGCTGCTAATAAAAGGGCTTTTGGTTTGGTACTGCTGTAATAGGAATGGTCAAATGGAAATATAAGAGCTAGGGTATATGTGTTAAAAAGAAAAATGTAATTCTACCACCCCAACAGCAAACTTATCTGTAAGGGAGAAATAGTTTCATTTGTCTCAGCCCTCTTGCAACTTGTTCATAAAGAAACATAACGGTTGAAAACCATTGCTAAATTTAAATTTTTTTTTTTTTTTTTTTCCTTTTAAAACTAAAGGCAAGATTTCACTGCTGGAACAGCTGCCATTGTTCAGTGTGCTTCCTTAATCTGTTACCAAATCCTTTTGTTTACCACAGTGCCATTTTATTTGAAGCCAGCTATAAGTGGCTGATAAAACTAATAGCTATTTTCAGTTGTGTTTTTTTTTTTTTTTCCAAGTTTCTCATACAAGACTTGGTGTAGACAAGCCCACAAGTTGCCCTGGTGCTGAAGATCCATGTACAGTGGTGACACAAGTTAAATTACCAAGTTACTAGAAATTAATGTTTTTCAGTAACTACAGGGGACTTTAATTGGAAACTATGTTAATCGCATAGTAATTCTCTTTACCTCGTCTGCATTATCTCCTGAAAACTGTGCAATTAATTTGTGTCATCACTGTTGCTGCTGCTGCCTTCAAACACAAACCAAATGAGCATTAGTTACTCACACACCCAGCAGTGGCCTATTTCCTTAAAGGACTGCCGCGAATCACTGACTGATGACTCGCTGGCCTGACTGAACCAGACTGCACGTACCCCAGAAGGTGGCAAATAGTTGTTCTTTGCAGAGAAGTCTGATCTTGAATCACCTAATTACCTTTCTTTGTGTGTTTATAATACCTAATATTAGCTTGACACTAATATTAGCAGCCCTAGGACACTAAATGAGTAGCTGGGACTCTTTCTTCCCCTTCTCAGAAAAAGACTGGCTCCATTTTGTGAGTCTGCAGGGTTCCCCTTGACTTGTCTCTCACTGACCAGTGAGCAAAGCCTGTCATGCTTCCCGATCTGCAGGTGAAGGTGCTCGGGGTTGTCCCTCCCTGCTGCGTCTGGGATTGAAGTGTGGGTAGCCCACGGGGTGCAGCACAAAGGACCTCAAGGCCATCACCCAGTCAGAGCCCATTTGTGGCCACCAGCAGAGTTGCTTGTGTTGCCTCTCCTTTAAGGCCTGGTTCTCCTCTTGCTGGTCCCCAGTGCTCCTGCAGCTATGGAAAACTGAGGCTTCCCTAATTTGATCCTGAAGGTCTCAAAGCAGCTCCGCTCCTGTGGGTACAGCAAGATGGAGTCCACCCAGCACATTTCTCACTTGGCAGTTATGTTATCCCCCTAGACTATCCCCCTAGTCACCCCTCTACAACAACATAAGTAGGCAACCATAAGAACGACATGAAGGCAGCTCTTGTATTTCCTACAGGTGCAGCAGCAACCACAGGTGGAGGTCACCCCAGGCATCCCCACACCTGGTTTTTAAGGCCAACATTGTCTTCGTGCTCTGGCAAGACCCACTCTTCCTTAATCCTGGCAAAAGGCACAAACATGTGAAGTGTGGACCTGCTGCTGGTGAGTTCGCTGCTCCCCAAGGAGTCGACACAACCTTGGGCTTCTGAGAGGACGCGGCAAGTAGGCCTGGCTGCCAGCAGGGCGCCATGCTCCTTGGGTAGAGCCACAACAAGTGGTTGTTCTACGTACCCTGACTGCCACTTAAGCATCACTTTTGTTTATCAGTATGAGAATTCAGCTGGAAAACTGAAAAAGTGAGAGTGGATGGGACTGAAGGAATCCCAGCCCCATCCCGAGTACTCCCTGGCCGTGCCTGGGCCCTGCACGAGGACACCAACAGCCTTTGCCCTGGTTTCTGCCTTGCCCTTGGCTTGCAAATTTCTTATCTTCAGGGAAATCTTTTCTAGTTTTGTTTTTTGTTTTGCTTTTATTTTAACTTAACCCTCTAAATCAAGAAGTTCTGGTAATGGAAAGCAGGCTAGTGTGTCTGTTAGGCATGGTGCGGCAGTGGATTTGGGGATGCAGGGAAGGTCTCTTCTATTTGCCATTAATTACAGTAAGAAAGTGGACTCACTCTGGAGAGCTGATTTATTTCCAGAGTTATTGACAATCGCTTAAACCAATGATGGAATGAAAAGCAACCGTGAGTTATGAAAGGTCAATAATACCACAAACGAATACAAACAGCACATCTGAAATCCAGCCCACCCTGCTTTCTGCTCATGAAACATTTTCATCCCAGGTGACACGGGTGGACAGCTTTTTGGTGAGGCTGAAGCAGCAGCTCTTCTTGTGCTACCAGGAGCCTCCAAGGGGGCAGAATATGCCAGATAACTTTGTGGTCTTGCTGTGCATCATTTGGGAGCATGGCTGCAATCTTTCTTAGTGCTTGGAGCACATTTCCCTCATCCTGTGCCGAGGGCTGCGGATCACAGTTGGGTGGAAATGGCACAGCAGCACTCCTGCTGAGCACTCCTGTGCCATCCCTTTGGCCAGCCCTTGCTAGACTCTAGCTGCTTCCCAGTGTAAAACCGTGTTACAGCCTGGTGCCACCTTGGTTAGACAATACCACGTCATGTAAAGGAGGTCATAAAATGCTGGTAACTTATCTCCACTGCCAACAAGATGTAAAAAGGCATTTGTTTGAGTGAGTCAGGATTGAGCCCTGAGTAATCATCATTTGACCGTATGACTGGTTATCTTCATGAGATGATTTCTGTTGCCTAATTGAGGCTAACTGAGCTTTATAAACAGTTCCCTTCCCTGTTTGTAAGCAGTTCACGGGCAGCTGTAATTGTTTGAATCCACAGTGTGAATAGCAAAAAGAGCTTTACTTAATGACTGCAGAAGCCCTTCTTGTGTGAGAGCTCTCTGGTATTTATTTACACCAGAATTCACGACGCTTTTGTTTTCTATGAACGCTCCTGCAAATAAAAACTTGCTCACTCTAATGTTTATGAATAAATGTGGTCGTAAATGCCATCAAAGCAAATCAGCAGGGTTTTATTTATGCAAGAAGATGCACAAATAAATGTTTGCTGTTTTCACCTAGCGCTAGTGGGTGTGCAGGCATGTGTTAAAACCAAGGCTTTGTGCATTTTCCCCTCAGCATTCACGCATTAGTCTTATTTTCCACCCACTCCTTTCTTACACTCTGATCCTGCCAACGAATCGCCATGTCCCAAGGGAACATTATTAAAGTCAATATTTTAGGTATTTATCCACACCCGTCAGTTTGCTGGGTCAGTGGATAAGGTCACCCAAGGTAACAGGACCACCTGGGGGATGCCCAGGACTGGGACTGGACTCTTGTCCCTATCCGAAGGCAGACAAGAGGCAAAGGGGGTTGTAACTGCAGCGTTGTGCTGGTCTTGGTGTGGCACACAGCACATGCCCACAGCTTCTTTATTGATGTGGGCTGACTTGTGGAGCAAGGTGGCTTGGGTTTTGTCTTACCTGGAAGAAGCGGGGGAGGTTATTGCCACCCTGTCTCAATCAGTGCCCTAATTAAGCCTAGGAGAGGATTTTCTTTCTAAAACGTAAATGTCAACTTCTGTTAAAGAAAATTAAAACACAATGAAATTGACGTGGCAGAAACTGTGGAGGTGCTTAAAGAGTCTACATTTTTTAGAAGAGGAAGTAGAAAAAGAAGTATTTTCTCTTGTGGATTATTGTTCCTCCAACAAGCACAAATCTAGTGAAGCACTTCATACTGTTGGTGAAAAAACACAGCCAACCTGTTCTCCTAAATTGCTGGACAATAAACTAATCAGAGATCAGTCCTTAGGCTGAGTGCTTGCAAGGTACTTTCAGAATATAAGGAAGTTATGGAGGTTCATAAAGTGCCCCTCAAAACCTGCCATTATGTTCTGGTTCCAGTGGTAGAGTCTATGCCCTGGCCTCTACAAATGAAAAATGAATATATTCTGAGACTCACCTCTTTCAAGGATTCATTTGTAAATTCCCTCTCTGTTACCAAGATCTTTCAGGATTTTGTGCTGGCCATGCTTTCGGGGGGCTGGACTTGAAGATGCAGGTTGTTCCCTTCCATGCCCTTGCTCCCTAGAGATCAAAGCAGCAGAGCACAGTAGCACAGAAATTAAAAAAATCTACACTCAGTAATATGATAACCCCCACTTACAAATAACACTATATAAAGGCATCTGACTCCTTCAAGCTGCAGAGAGCCATAATCAGAAGTACAAATCCGAACTTTGTAACTCTGCAGTAGCCCAAAACAAAGTCCTAGATACAGATGCATTAAGATGGAGAGTTCAAACAGAAAACTGTTGTGTTTTTTTTTTTTTTCAGAGGTTCATGGAGAAAGAGATTCAGCTGATCACAGAGAGACACTTCCACTATGAACTGTGATCTCAACAGGATCAAGGTCAAAACCTCAGTTCAGACACTTTTCTGCCTCCCCTAAAGCAGGTGAGAGGACAATCTGTTTTATAGCAATGAGGAAACACAGAATAAAGTACTTGTCAAATACAACAAGCTCATGTCTTTGCAAATATATGAAGTGCTTTGGCTTTCACAGTTCAACCAGTGGTTTGTTGTTTTCATGCTAATACAAATTCTTGTATTAATAGGAGCATGGCCTCGGGTTTCTCCATCCGTATGGGAAAAAGTTACTTGTCTGATGGTAAACAAAGAATAGAAGAATTGATTCACTGTCTTCACTTTAAAAAAGATGGTATGAAGCAATAGTGAAGCAATTTTAATTGTGACTGTGTAACACTTGCAATCAGTAAGATCATTTGTGTTCTGTTTTTAGGAATCGGGGTACTACAGAGTACATACAGCATTAGAAATGCAAAACATGACCGCATGTTCTCAGGATTTTGTCAGTGTTACATGAAAGAGCACTTGTGCTGGGATGCTCAACTCTGAGGGTATTCTCTGTTCAGTGTGTATTTACAGAGATGTATGAATATTTGATTAATGAGTCATGGTCTCTGGAGAAATTTAATAACTGTACTGCTGTACAAAGCCAGCTCCTTAACTGTTAACACAGCTGCCAATAGTGTCACTGACACTGAAGCCCTTTCTGCATCTAATATATTCGGTGGAGTAAATTCCTTCGTTACAAGAGAATCCATGGGACACATTATTCAGTTATCTGTTTTGAACTGTTGCAGGCTCAATTTACAGACCCTGATTTGTAAAGATTTTTCCAATGGAAACAAGCAGTGACACATGAGCCATAAAGCAGCAGTTTCATGAGGCTATGTTGTTACAAAAGTTAGCTGGAAGGTCAGTTATGAAGAAGAGCTGCTTTAAAAAATCTGGTGTGCTTGATCGTACAGTAGGTGTTAGCATTGTCCAAATTTCTGTTTTCATCAAATATATTTATAATATACGGTTACAGCATATTCAATATGTTGATGAAATAAAAATCATCAAAGCTGTGCACGTGCCTTATATTTGTGTAATACAGTTTATAAAATGTAAAATGAAAAATAGGTGAACATATCAAAGTGTGGCAGACTGATCTGGCAAATTCTGACATCCTGGAAAAGTGAGGAAAGATTGTTCAGGGCCACCCGATTTGTAGGATGGACAGAAGTTTGTTCCCCTCCATGATACCAGACCCAAAGTGTTACTCATTTTTTGCTGAGCAGTTTCCCAAGAATAATTCACCGCTAATTTTATAATTTCTCCATTTTTATTCCTAATACCTGTGAAGAGATCAATTTTCACTTATGAAGTTAGGTGTATATTTTAGTGGTGTTACTGCAGTTCAACTGCTTTAAATAATAGGGGAAAATGTCAAAAAAAGATAAATTTAGTGCAGAGGCTTTCACTGGAAGCTTTAACTGCAGGTTAGAATTATACATGCTATGCAGAATTTCCTGCAACACTTCTCCTTAGGGCCACAATGCATTACAGCAGACGTATAATGAAGCTGCTATAAAATCCGTGGTAATTAAGGGGGATTTGACAGTAATTGCAACAGTGAATCAACTTAATTATTACCTGCTTCAAAGAGAGCTAACCTGATGTTATAATCTAACCTTTCCTACTTCTAAAATGAGAGATTAAACAAGTATATGTAGCATTTAAGAATTAAATCTGTTGAGATAGAATTCTATTAATATACTTTTTATATACATTTTATGTATGTGTGTATGTAAGTACAGAGCAGCTAAGCGAAGAGCACCGTTAGCTGACAAACTGCAGATACGCTGACTGTATGCATTCATAAAATAAACAGAACCTGGTCTGCATCTCCGAGGCAAAGCAGCCTCTCTGTTATCTGCTGAAAGCGTGGGGACCTACAGAGAGACCCTTGCTATAAAACACTACGACACACATAAGCCTAGTTCCTTGAATGGCCTTGTAAAGGGGATGTGATGAATGTATTGTCTTTCTCTGCTTAATTTTAAGCAAACTAGTCTGAAATACATCTAAGGTGTGCTGTAAAGCTGCAGAAATGAGAGGCTGCTCGGGGTGTTTGTAGTCTTGCCATTCACAACCTTGGTGTAGCTCCAGCAAGGAACCCTTTCCAGGAGCATGCAGAACTGGAGGCTCAGTGTCACACAGCAGGTTCTCCTTTGTCCAAAATTGGCTTGCTGCTTTTCAGTGACCTGCCCTTGAACTAAAAAGAAGCTTCTTATAATCTCTTTCAATTGTTTTGAAACTGAGAGCAGGACTAGAGAGCTCTATGGCTTACAGAGCAGTGAAGTCCAAACCTCCAGGTGCTTCTTACCCGGCTTTCAGTCATCAGAAATACGAGTGAGAAAGGAGCCTAACATAACATTGGTCTAATCAATTCTGGCATGATCAATTTTGCTTTTTCAACTACAGCATCAGGGATACTGAACCTCACGTTGCTCACTCTGGGCCTATCGGATGAGCCCATAAATACGATCACCCCCTTTGCCTCTATCTTCAGAGCTTTTGACTCGTGTCACCTGAAAGCAGGGGGTCACCAGGACATCACCAGTCCATAGCTCTCAAAACTCCTCTGCAGGCTGGTACATGCAGCACCACGTCCACAGCATGTGCACTGCAACAGAAGCGCTCTGGAAGAGAAGATGTGAAATGAAACACCAGCTGCAAAACACAAGAGAAGCAGGCACCATCCTCATCTTCGTGAAAACTCACCACATCAACTTGCATATGAAGTTCAACAAGGCCAAGTGCCGGGTCCTGCACCTGGGGCGCAATAACCCCAAGCAGAACTACAGGCTGGGAGAGGAATGGTTGGAGAGCTGCCAGGCAGAGAAGGACCTGGGAGTGATGGTGGACAGTCGGCTGAATATGAGCCAGCAGTGTGCTCAGGTGGCCAAGAAGGCCAACGGCATCCTGGCTTGTATCAGAAGCAGTGTGACCAGCAGGGCTAGGGAGGTGATCGTCCCCCTGTACTCGGCTCTGGTGAGGCCGCACCTCGAGTGCTGTGTTCAGTTTTGGGCCCCTCGCTACAAGAAGGACATCGAGGTGCTTGAGCGGGTCCAAAGAAGGGCGACGAAGCTGGTGAGGGGCCTGGAGAACAAGTCCTATGAGGAGCGGCTGAAGGAGCTGGGCTTGTTCAGCCTAGAGAAGAGGAGGCTCAGGGGTGACCTTATTGCTCTGTATAAGTACATTAAAGGAGGCTGTAGTGAGGTGGGGGTTGGCCTGTTCTCCCATGTGCCTGGTGACAGGACGAGGGGGAATGGGCTAAAGTTACGCCAGGGGAGCTTTAGGTTAGATGTTAGGAAGAATTTCTTTACTGAAAGGGTTGTGAGGCACTGGAACGGGCTGCCCAGGGAGGTGGTGGAGTCACCATCCCTGGAAGTCTTCAAAAGACGTTTAGATGTAGAGCTTAGGGATATGGTTTAGTGGGGACTGTTAGTGTTAGGTTAGAGGTTGGACTCGATGATCTTGAGGTCTCTTCCAACCTAGAAATTCTGTGATTCTGTGATTCTGTATGTGCAAAACAGACAAAATTAGCTTCAACTCTGCTCCGAGGAGGGGCTTGAGAGTCCAGGAGCAGCACCGAGGGACTGACTCATCCCTGCCCTTACAATAAATTTGCCAATGTTTACTTCTTCTTGCTTTGTTGTGAAACAATAAATTAGAGAGACTTCTTGTTTGTTTTTTGTGTTCTGGCCCATAACACGCTACTATTAATAACTAATTTTTATTACTATGGGCCTCAGTTTTCAGAGAGTTAACAAGCTGGCAGCATTGAATGGGCAAATATTGAACAGAGAATTATGTTTTTACTATTATTATTTTGTTGTGAAAGATGCCACTTCCCATGAATGTGTAATTTAGCTGTATGGCAAGAACAAAGTCTGTCACTGCATTAAGCCAAAACCAACCTGTCCTTAGGATGCACTATTAGAAGATTACAGCCGTTGAGTCTGTCTTAAAATAAACTTGAAAGTCTGCCAGGCTTCGGGATAGTGTTGTGCAGTACAACTGGTGGAAAAAGCCAACTCAGCTTGTCAGGTATAAAAATCTTACTCTACTGCTGGCCTTGTGATTGGAACTTACAAATAAATATCAAACTTGCAGAGGAGAGCAGGCTGTGATTTCTCTTCAGGCATGGACCATCTAACCTCGCCACTGATAACTACACCTGTAGACCGCAGATGACTCAAGCTACCTGGCAATTAATCCAGGGACACATGCCCAAAGAGCATCTCTCATCTGCATCTAGCATTGAGGCTTCATTTGGCTAAACATCCCTTTCTGAAAACAGCAAGGGATCACCTTCAGTGTCTGTTTTTCAGTAAAGGATAAGGCACTTCAGACTCAGGCTCTGTCTGGACAAGCCAAACACCTCTGCCCTGCCCTCCACCAAACATGCTTGTGTCCCTCGGTGAGGAGGCCCTTTGTGACATTAGCAGCAATGTACTTCCAGGGCGATATTTATCCACGAAGCGCTGCTGCTTATGATCATTAACTGCTTTCAGGTGCCATAGATAATTGGCATTTAAATATCCAGATAAACAATTGCTCCTTCCTTCCACAGTCCCCAGGCAATGATATGTCTCTCGTTGCGTGCACCCAGGATGCTTTCTCCCAGGCGCTGACTCCAGCATCTCTCTGGTCTCTGTTAGCTCCCTGATCTCTCCTGCAGCCATCCCGACTGAGGCACCCAAGTGCTCCCAGCAAGCAGCCCCTCTGCAGGCACCTAAAACTTGAAGCTCTGACTCTCCTAGCACTCCCTCCTGCTTGTTATGTGCCTAACATCAGGAAGGCAGCAGCATGTCCAGGGCTGTGCTCCCTGCAGCCACCTACCCGTGCATCCTCCGGCCTGGAAGCTGCTGGAGCACGATCCAAGCTGAGCACTTGTCATGAGCCACCAGGCACTGTCGTTCTGGTGGCACCAGTGGCCTTCTGCTTGTATGTACACAGAGGAAACAGCAGACTTTAAATAACAAATTTTCACTGATGCCTTTTGCTATCTTTACAACGCATTTTAAAATAAATGAGAGATTAACACAGGGAAAAAGTACTTAAGGTGCATGCTCAGTAACTATTTTTTCATAACGTTTTAATGGATTCAGGGTTGAGCTCCACTAAAATCTGGATTTATTAGAAACGCTCTATGCATTTCAATGGAGTTTTCCTCATGAATCTAGATATTTTACATTATTTCAATAGAGCTGACCCTCTGATTCATTAGAAATGCTTCAATATAACCAATGGAGCATTTCTAATGATTCTGGTTTTACAGCAAATCCAAGGGTCAGCTGTACTGAAAACAATAGTGCTAACCTCTAGGTTTATTAGAAAAATGCTTTGTGTCTCAATGGAGCATTTCTAATAAATCAGATAAATAGGGATCTCCCAGAAAAATGCTCTACTGGTGAAATAGACAAATGGATTTGTTATTTTTGAGATCCTTTAAAAACAATGATTGTTTAATAGGCTTCTTTGGTTGTTCATTCCAGTGTAATCCCCTCCTACCTGGATTTTAGCTCTTCAATGTTAAAAACTTAGTAAATATCCTTGGCAGTGCCATCTGGTTGAGCAACAAGCACTCCTGTTTCAAACCATCAAGTGTTTTTCACTTCACTGAAGAAGAAATGAAGGCATGGTGGCTTGCATGGTGTGGGAGCTGTAGATGCCAGATCTGGGTTTTGTGCTGGGACACGTCCCTTCGCTCTCTGCTCGCTGCCTCTGCCATAGGGACAGGGAGGAAGGGTGGGTGATAAAAGAGCTCAGCAGCAGGTATCGCCAATCATCCCCTACTATGGGTGCACACGAAATTTAACTGCAGAATATGACACTGAGGTTTTTAGACCTTCAATTAATTTATTTTTTTAAACTTCTCTTCTGAAGGTCTTCTGATTCCAGAGAAAAAGTTGTCATGGTCCACCAGGTAAAGCCATAAAAGACCAAAAAGCAACTCTCACACAAACCATCTCAACAGGCCTCTTCCCACTGACCTGAGTCCACTTGCAGCTCATCGTGTAGAAGCTGCAGCTCTTGAGCCAGAACTGCAGACACCCATCAGCAGCAGCTCCCTTTGGATCATCTTCCACTGGGACATCAGCATCTCCCCTTCAATCATCTTCCACTGGGACTCCAGAAGCTGCAGGCAGGCTCTGCTGGCACTCCCAGCTCCAGCCAGGAGGAGTAAATGGCTGTGCTGGGGATGCAGAAAGCTCCTCGGAAAGCTGAGGCAATGCTTTCTGTTTAAGAGGAAAGGCCAGTGAGGTAATTTCAATGACTCCAGATTTGGTTAGAATGATCCATATTTATTGAGTGTACTCTGTGCTGTCCAGATATTTCCCTGCGGTTCAACTGCTGCACATAAACCACAGTTACAGATCTGGGTTCCCATGGTCTCTCCGGGTGAATTGCAAATCCTTGGCTAGAAGCCACTTTGTCTCACTTTGAGCACTTTTCTAGTCCCCTTTACTACCCAGCAACTTCAAGAAATCTGCTGACCAGTTTCTCTGAAAACCTAAAAATAAAACATGCTGCAGTGGTGACAAATCCACAAAAACAGAAACTCCACTTTAAAAATGATTTGTGTCTGAGTGTGTGTGCGTGTTTGTGTTTTTTTTTTTCTTCCCCGAAAATTGATCAAGTCACACAGGAGTCAAACAGAAGGAATTTTACCTATGGGATGCTGGACATCTGCCCTTCTGCCTGGTGCTTGAATACAGGATTGTTTTGTTGCCTGAGTGTGGGAAGATGCTGAACCTGTCTGCTCGAGTTCCTGCGAGTACCCCGTCAGGGTTAGGGGTCTGTGACCACCACGGATTTCCCTGTCTTGTTGTTTCTTCCATAACATGAGTTAATGCTGATAGCAAAATTGTCCTCTAAATGATAAGCAAGTTTTTTAGCAGAAATCCCAGGTCTGGGGGGGAGTCTGCTCGGTCAAAGGGATTATAGCAAAAACATCACTGGGATTTCAAGAGTCTTCCTACCCCAGAGGCACTGGCAATATCACCACCAGGCAACCTCCTCCCCCTACCCGCTCCAATGAGATACAGCAGTTTATCATGTCAAGCCTTGCTGCTGAGTGCTGTGTCTAGGGCCTCTGGCTGTCAGAGGCAGGATTTCATCTTGGGGTCCCTAAGGCCATATAGAAAGCCTAAAATGTTCATTTATGTTTCTTATTGTCTGGCCAAATCTGTGTGTGCTTAAAAAATATCCAGAAGTTTAAAGGCTGATCCCTGCATTATTGTGGCTTAGAAATTTACTTGGTATTTTAAAAAGTTAAATGCATTTCCTAAATAGCAATGCCTTTTCGGCTCTTAGTTATTTTACATAAACTGTTTAGCTATGAAATGTTTCCTTCTGCGCCGTTAATTTCTGAGATCAATCTCTCCCATTACAGTTTAGCAAAGCAGCTCCATTAAAGACAAATATTGCTATATAGGTCTAATGCAGAGATATCTGTAGAGATGTATGTGCAGCGCATGCGTATTTAGGCGTACAGGAATTAGTACCTGTTTATCAGAATTTACATATGTTTGTGTGCATGTGTGCCATAGTCAGTATTCCGATAATAATCACTGTGGGCTTATGTGTTAATAATGTGCGTAGATTTATGTGTTTTATATACATGCAGTGTATCCGTAGAGCCATAACTTAATCTGCTGCTCAGAATTTATTTCGGCTTTCCACATGAGCTCTTTTAAACAATGCTAATTGTTTCAGAACCAAAATCATTGATGATAACTCTTTTAGGAATTGTCATGTTGTCTATAAATATTTAGCGACTGGATTGCATTTGCCAATGTAGTCCTGTATTACAGATGAAAAGGTAGCATCTGCCGAAATTAAAAGTGGCCACATTTTCGCTGTAGCTTAATTAAATGCCAAAATTTATCTACATTAACAACAAAGTGGTGAAATTTATTGATCAATTCACATGATATAAGTTGACAAATGGCCTGAGCAATTTCCATAATTTTCTACACGTGTTAAAATTTGTAATGAAAAAAGAATACTATATTAACATTAAATGTGAAATGAAAGGGGGATTTTGTAATGGGAGCGGGTGCCCTGGGGCAGTAAGCTGTGTTTTCCATGCCCTGTCCAGGCCGAGGCTGTTTGAGCTGTGTACAGATGGGCCTTTGACAGTCCTACAGCTGTTCTCCTAATTGTCCATTAAGTGTTCTATTGATTCTCTGATTCAAAGTACATGTCTTTCAGCTCAAGCTATCGTGTGAAGTGGCAGACACATTCCTCGTAGAATGACAGAGCTGCTTGAAACCTAAAAATGTGGGCTGCCAGTTTCAATTGAGGATCCGGCTTTCAAAGGGGAAGGCTTGGTTAAAGGAGCTTTGTAATAGCTGGTTGGATTTTAGTTTCTAAACTTTTAGCATCAATCAATTAAAGCAGCAGCAGCAGCATGGGAAGTTTTAATTCCTAGTTAAGCATTACAGCTCTCACCTCGCTGCTAAAGTCCTTCCTGAGGATAGTAGGTTGCAATGAGAAGGATTAGATCTTGTTTAGCTGTATGCAGAGTTATTTTTTTTAAGACCCTCTGACACATGTAACGATATTCTCATTTGACTTGCAAGTTCACTTTTAGCATTTTTTTTTAAAGGAAGATCATCTGCAATTCCAGATTATGCCAGTCAGGAGCCTGTTTAAAATCATCTCTCTTTAATCTGAAGACTGAAGGATAAGATGCATATCTGTTGCAAGGACCATAAATCTTCAAAGAAACAAATAGCCATAGATAAAACTGTAAAAGTTATTTAGTTCTCTTCCGAAAGAGGTTTATTAATCTAAAATTTCCAGTCCATTGTGTCATGATTTGGTTGCCGCACTGTATCTCATTTCTTGCAATCGTATAAGCCTTGTGTTTCAAGCAACGAGATGAGATCCTTATAGTTTGAACATGATCAATTGTATTCAGACGTATCACTGGTGCTAGGAATAAAATAAATAAATAGAAACAAAAAATAGCCAGTTGAACACAGACTTGGGACGTGAATGATTTTTTTATTCAGAATGTTTTGTCTTATTTTACTGAGGTGTGTATGAACTCATTTGATTATTAAATTTACACTGAATTTTAAATTCATGTTTGTTTGGCTTTTCAAAGCGTAATTCCTGATAGAAAGCACACAAACAAACTGTTTATAGACTTACTACTTGGGAACCATCCGCAGTAGTTGTGCACAAAACGAGCTTTTCCCATATAATGTCAGTTCCATCTGCCTTTATATTTTTCTTTTAAAACATCCCCATCATCTAAATGAGACATGAAACTGTTTCCGATAAAGCTTAAAATAAAGAGAATTATTTCTCTTCAAGAAGAGTTTTATCCTTTATAGTTAATGAAAAACCACTCTCCTGTGAATGTTTAAGATCTGCTTGTTCTTTAATCACCTCCTTCCACCATTGCTCGTGTTAGTTTTTGCACCCCAGCCACCTTTGTGTGGTTGCACTGCTGATGAGCTTTACCTCCTGATCCCTCCGAGTGGCGATTCAGGAGTCCGATTCACCAACATGGAGGCTAACAGATGACTTCCACCCATCAATCAAATTAGTTACAGCCTTTTAATTTAAACAAGAAGCCTGCTAATTTGAACGGAATTAGGGTTTTTGTTTTGTTTTTGTTTTTAACCTTACCTTGTTTGTCTTTGGGACATCAAATATACAAGCATCAGGAATGTTTAATCCTAAGTGAACCAACTAGGTGGGGATTCTAAGAATACAACCAAAATTTCTACTAATGCATCAAAGGTTGACAAAGATGAAAAAAGAAAAAGGAAAAAAAGGAAAAAAAGAAAAAGTGTATGTAGGAGAGGAGATGCATTTCACATTTTATAACCAGAGTTTTCCTCCCTGCTCAATAAAAAGGAGTGTGTGTCAAATTAGAGAAGTAGTGCAGCAAGCTGTACAACATTACATGGTGCCTTTTGTCATTTTAGGAATGCAAGTTTAGGGTTTGAGGCATAGGCCACTAAAAATGCCTTATGTCAAGGAGACAGTAACCACCCAGTTGTTTTCACCATTGAAAAAGGAAAGTGAAAAGTCTCTTTACTTGAATAAACTATATATTGATACCTGCAAAACATTTTGTGGATCTACTTTGATTCCAGCACTTTCAATTACATTGTTAGCCAGTTTTTTAAAAAGATTTTTAGAAGCTTTCAACTGTAGACTTTTGTCTTGTTGAATGAACTTCAGCTACACTAAATTTTAAGTAAATTTGTGATGACTGAGCAATATACATTGGCTGAGCTAGAATCCAATAACCCACAGGACAAATTAATTTTCAACAAAAAGGGCAGAAACCTCAAGTGCCATGAGTATATGGAATCTCAGTCTATCTCTCTGGAGCCATTTTTGCAAATCACTACAGCTATTCATAATCTAAATCAGTCTCCTTTAGCAGCAGAAAGATCTTTTTTCATGACAAAACAGAAGATGACATTCATTAGTGCCTAACTTGCATAAGCTACCTTAAATTTATTGGTGCTCTTATACTTATCTGGGTAAGAATTCCTTTGTCTACAGCTATAGGAAAATTCCGTATGTACTACTTAAAAATATAAATTGTCACTTTTATCAGAACTTTTGGCAGTTTACTTTATTTTAGAAGTAAAACTGGTGGTTAAGGTTTTAAGACTTCCAATGGGCGTTGTTTCAATCATGGTTAATATGCACCCAGGATAGCAATACCAATATAAGTGAGCAGTTGTACAAAAACCTAGAGAACTGTCGCTGGGTGCTAACTTTTCGCTGTGTTTAAGTACAGTTTATGACATTACAGAAGAATCCTACAGTGTGTGTGTGGATTTGGGGAGGAAAGCCAATCCTTGGCTGGTACAGATGGAGCAGTACAGCAGTGTCTGGTCAGTGTCTCCCTCTTCTCCTCTGATGGACTGCATCTTACATGGAAGATCTACCAAGCCACACCAATCTGCCTGCAAATCTCACATATCCTGCAGAAACTGCCGAGTCTGATTATTGTAAAAATGCACATTCGAGTCAGTATATAGGAAATAAAATATAAATGGATTTGCTTTAATGTGATGCAAGTGAATACTGGTCTTCATCCACCTGTTTTATAAACTCCATTTCCTGTCTTGGGTACAGACTGTTAATTCTTAAATGCCTTTAGTTTGATGTCTCCTACTTGGGATACAATTGCAAGAAGCACTGTGACCTAAAGATTGACATGCATGTCATTTGTACAAGTGCTCTTTATTTCTTCGTGCAGAAAAAAAAAGTGGAATAAGCATTTGTGGCAGCGTTTGTTAAACCCTGGATAAAGCTAAATGATCACAGAGTGACTCTAGCCTCAAAACATATGAGCTGATGCTTACTTTCAATTACAATTTCTTTTATAGGGTGGAAGGGGACAGGGATGTTTGAATGACAAATGAGACAGAAAATAACAAGAACGTGGGTTGCTATGTCTGCTCTTTCTTTTTGGGTAGAATGACTTTGTGTGCTAGGTCCCACACTGACAGCAGATGATGGTAGCTCTACCTGAATGCAAGCAGCAGGTATCTGGGCTTCCGAAGGGAAAGTTGTGATCTCAGTCACAACGGCTGCTATCAAGCTCTAATGAGGACGTCTCATATAGCCAAAGGTCTGCTGTGTTGCTCAAAATATTTTCTGGATTCTATTTCTAATTCTCAATTTCCATTGCTGAGACCATCCCTGAAAAGTAACGAACTAGTCCCAGCCCAAGACAACAGAAGAATGTTTACTCAGTGTTATTTTTTGGATCCATTGCAGGCTGTTGTAACAGGTAAATGAGATTAAAAAGCTACAGAAAACACTTCAGAATGAATGTTTTCTTCATGTATGCATACATATGTTTAAGGAATTGAGCTAAAAGAAAAAAAAAGACTAATCAAAGACTTCCTGCCAGGAGCATAATATCTGCCATGGTCATTCATGAGGTATAGATCCTACCTCGGATGCAGTGAGGTGTTCAGATTTAGGGGTGAAAAATGTAACAGAGATTTCGTGGTAGAGATGGGAAAAATCTTAGGAACTGTCTTGCATATTTTTTCCCCATATCTGAGCAAAAGCTTGGGTAAGCTCTTAGTTGGGGCCATCCTTCTTTGGAGAAAAGGCAGCTGTATAATTCCTCTTTATTGCCTGTATGCTGTTGCTGGCTCTGCCTCAGTGGATGACCTTGGCCAGTCATTTCCCTTCTATAAAGTGGCAATTGGGCTATTTACTCCCTTCCCATAGGTGCTAGGAAGCTTAATTAATATCTGCTTTGAGATCCTCAAAAGGTGCTAAAGTGTTACTATATACTAAAAACAATCTTTGTAGCTCTAAACACTGAAGAGAGAAGGGACTATTAACTAGCTGTCAGTTTGGAAGGTGCTGTATGAGTGCATAATGTACTGCCTCTGCTCCTGAAACCACAGACCTTTCTGCAGGGACCCTTCTGTATGAGTCTCATCTCCATGAAAGTTTTCCCATCCAAGTTCTTATTGTTAAAAAATGACTCTTCTCTTGCCTATTTTCTTCAGGAAGCTGGGGAGAACATTTGCAGTGGAAGAAGAAGATCACTGTGTGGGAAGGAACACATCTTGCCTCATGAGATCCGAACACGGAACACAAATCCCATTGCAAGAGCTTCCCTGGTGCTCCTGCACACCTTGAATGTGCAATCTGCAGCTTTTTGTCAAAGCACATGATTTATGAAAGGCGGCTGGCTATGCACTGACGCCTCAGTGCAGCTTGGCTGTGCTGCGTGGGTCGCTCACCTGAAGAATGGGGATGACACTCATGGCTAGTCAAGAGAAGCTGCCAAGCATCCTTTGATATATAGTACAGAGATTGCAGTGCACAGGACTGGGAACAAGAACAAAATCAGGTTCTTGGCCTGCAGGCATTGCCATGTATCTCAAACCAACCTTCAAAGAAAGTTATTACACTGGAGTGAGAGCAGATCAAATCTGACGGTAATGTTTGCTTATTATTGTCAGTTTTCGACTGCAACCTAGGCTGTCTCTGAGCAATTTGTCCTTTGATTTGAAGCTGATTGGGAGCAGAACAAAACGGCTCAATTATAAAGTTACCATAGCCGGATCTTCTTAAAAGTGAGCCTAAAAATCTCAGCTCTGCCTCGTTCTGAGGAAATCTCTGCCATAATTTGGCAATCTTCTCAGGATGGTCCCGGGGGGATGGAATAAAAGAGGAAGGCAATTCACTGCCTTCAGGTTTCTGGGTTTTCAGCTTAAGCTGATGGTATTGAAATGAAGGTGAGATTTGTTTAAACCTCTTCTGGAGTGAAACAGCTATTTCCAGCTGCTGCCATACCACATCGTGGAGTGACAGTAGGGAGGGGGGAAGGAGCTGAGCTGCAGGTGGGATGAGAGGATCCATACAAGATTTTGGCGTGTTCTCCTGGAGAAGAGTGAGATTGCTTGAAAACCGAAATTGGAGTGGTTCAAACTGCCCCCTTCAGAGCATATGTGAATCATATGCTTTAAAAACGACAGCAAAGCTCTAAGAATGGAGGTTTAGATTCTGCAAACTCTGCCGCGTCCACAAAGCTACTGAGAAAACAACCCAACACACAAGGTAATCAAGCCATGAAAACTCAACGCCTTGGCTCCTCCTTGCTGCAGCTCCATCAGATTTACCCAGGAGCTGGCTCAATCTTGCCAGCTTCAAACTAAATTAGAACCATTACATAGACAATTTTTCACTGGATTATTTTCCTAAGAAACATGGAGAGAAGAATATCGGGCCTGGAGTAAACACCAAAAAAAAAAAAAATCACCTACAAACAGAAAGATCTGGCAAGAAGTCCTACGTGTGGCCCAGGCTGCCTGTTACCTATGCATACATTTACTTTATTCCTCACACCCTCGTGTCCGAGCGTCTCGAACTTGACATCACACGTTAAATCTTTGCGGGGAGGTGAGTTTCTGCAAAAAGAGAAATAATCCTTTTAGGCGGTGCCCATGGTTAATGCACATTTCCTTGCACTTCACAAGTGGTGAATGAGAGGTCTGATTAAACATGATACAAAAAGAGCTTGTAAGTAGCACTGTTTACTAACATTTCAATTTCTATGCCTCATTTATTAGACTTAGAATAAAAAGGTTAGAGGGGTGTTTGGGATTGTCTTTAACCTTGATGATATTTCCACTGAAGCAGCATAATGGCTCTTAATTGCTTAAGTGAAGAGAACATGTTGACATGTCCTTCTTTGTGCTTAAAGCTCTGTGCCTAAACCATTATGCTAATTCAAGCATTATATACACCAAAGTATTTATGGGACTGACACAAGTGATGTTGCAGGTAAAGGGCTGTGAAATGGTCTGTAAACAGAGAGAATTGATTCCAGGCCCAAAGCAATGCTGTTAAAGTCACAGACATTGAACAGCCAGCCCTACAATTTCTATCCAGATTGTCAAACTGGGTCAGACAGTGTCAGCAGGGCTGCCATTATAGATCAGATGGGTGGCTTTAATAATATGTAAACCAACCACATAAACGCAAATTAACATGGAGGCAATACGGACTTGACTGTGCCTTTTTTTTTTTTTTTTTCTTTTTTTTCTTTTTTTTTCCCCGTGCACAGCAGTTTTGGTCACAGAATGCTCAATTGTAACATTTGCTAAAACATTGAGGTGTTTAAATAAAAGAGAGAGAAAGGATATCAGCACCATGACTTGTAACTGCATCTCTCCTAGCCCAGAGAGCAGCGCTGTGATTTGAAGGGATCACAAAGGCTCTGTACACCACGGGAATCTCCGTACACAAATAAATAGTCCAGCTGGGGAGGGGGGTTGTTTGCCAGTTTATCAACATATGCAGTTGTACAGATTTTTATTTTTTTTGGTTTTCCTCCTTGGGTCTAAGGTTAACAATACAGTTTTACATTCTGATAAAATAATTTATTATCTTACCTGTATTATTAATTGTAGCTCATAGATTTTCAGCAATTAATAGAATTTTGAAAGTACAGTTTCCTTTAAACCCTGTATGTAATTTATTATTTGCATTTCACTAATTTTAGATAGCAAAATAAGACTGATCAGCTCTTGTTTAATTTCTGATTTTTTTTTTTTAATTTTATTTTATTTTTGGCTCTGGAGTGCTAGACTAATGCTCTTCTATTTAGTTTTTAAAATGAGGCAGAGTAATATCTTAATCTCTGTATTTCTCTTGTGCATTTACAGTAGACATTTCCTTGATTCTGATTTTTTTTTTTAAATGTCATAAGAACAGTATAATTCATCCTAGATCTCCTCATATGTGCCATGTGAACCTCAGAGATGTTGTATATTCATAGTAGTTTGTAATTATTTAAATGACAGTAAATACAAAATAGCAGATTTCGTACCAACTTTTTTTTTTTTAATGTAAGATATAAACATTTAACTTAAATTCACCTGAGTGTCCTTTGAAGGTGATCCTTCAATAAAAGAGATATTTGAGATTCAACAGACCTGATTATAGATGAAAATCTAGAAAAATAAGGAGTATGTGCAGCCTATTTCCTCATAGAAGGAAAGC